>NC_134692.1:58290522-59028022 GCF_050947455.1 Rhinoderma darwinii
TCCCAAAAAAATGGGAAGGGTTAAGATAACCTTATAAAAAGGCAGCGAAGCTTAATTTTTCATTGAGGCCACATGGGGTCATAGTTCCCAAAGTGACAATCCACCTACATTCCTTCCGTGCAAGCAGCGTCTTGTCATCTCCCACTCTGACACCACAATGTATCATGTCTATACCCCAAGCCAAACATGTTCTGGGGTCACACCCATGGTGTAATTTAAAGTGTTTAGGAATAGTCTTCAGTAATGTTAGGTCATCGATCTCCTTTGCAGCGATTATGTCTCGTACATGCTCACGGATGCGAATTCTAGGTTGTCTAGTTAATCCTATGTAGACCTTTGGACATCCACATGTCGTGTAGTAAATGACATGAGTCGTACTACACGAGATGTAGTGTAAGATTTTAAAACGGTGCCATTTTTGATGGAATCAAAAAAGGTTGTCCGTGAGATATTGGCACATGCCACACAACCTCCGCATGGATAGCATCCTTTGATTGGGCCCCTTTTTGAGAAGGGGTTCGGTTGCTTAGGTATATAGTGGCTTTTCACCAGTAGATCTTTAAGGTTTTTGCTTCTTCTAGCCGTCATCTGTGGGTTTTCCGATAGGGCTGTTGACAAAGTTGGTTCCATCTGCAGGATGGGCCAATGTTTTTGTAATATGGCTCTCATTGTCTGCCACTGGTTATTATAAGTAGAAATGTTTTGCTCATGATATATGGGAGTCGGCTATTTTTTGTTGGAAGTGCTTTGATACCTAATTGACTGCACTTAACCAGTTACTTGACCTGTGAGACGTATGTTTATAATGGAGGATTGTGGTAGAATAAGTGACAAGTGTTTCGTGTTCTTGTGATAATGCTCATCCAGATACACCTTTATTGTTGTGGTTAGGTGGAGATGCTAATTAGAAAACTTTGAAGTCCTTTTTTTAAATTAATATAATAAAGGTTTGCAGAAAAGAAAAACCTACCCTATGATTGTCATCAACTCCTCAAATAGTTTTCTTAGTGAGTGAAGTCTAATGTTTTATGGTTTCATGGATTGTCTTTAAATTCATAAATTTTCTCTTGGTAAAGTACCTTTTTGTTTTTTGTTTTTTTTCTTGTCCGCTTTGTATTATCAAATGCAGACAATAAGGTTTTTATCCATAAAGCAGAAGGGAAGGATGAGGGTATTATTGCTGTATTTCAAGCTTACATAATATGATTAATTATGGCTTTTTGTTTGAAATGAGCCATTTAGCAAAATGATGCCTTAAGCCCACCTTTAACCTCTCTTCACAAAGGTTTCAGAATAGATAACACAACACAATAGTCTTTTTGTTTCCTAGTGACTACATACTTAATGTGCTTTTGTGTGCTGCTGTCACCCAGTAGGGATGTTTTCTGAATTCTATATCCAGTCTATTATGGCATAAATACCCTTTGGGACACTGTTCTAAAAATGAACAAGAATAATTCACACATTTTGCATTAAAATGGCTACAAAGAAAGATAATACTCTAAGTTAGTTGCCAGACCTCCATTATACATGTAGCAATTATAATAAACCGTACTTGAATGGAACGGTTCATGTGACATTTGTGGTCATTTTAATGATGATCAGTGCTTATAGCTACAATTGCTGTATGGCCATTTACATTTATATACTGTTTTTTATAGTTTATAATGAAAACTTTTGGAAACTGGTAGTTTTAACACCACTGAGCTATGGCCTCGTCACTTTCCTTATATGCTGTTTGTAGAAAGAAAGATGTTGCAATTTGCTGTAAAGCAACCAAAGCATCTTGTGTTTTATGGTCAACATCTGTGACAAATTTGTAGCCTGGTCATAAATCTCAGTCTGGATGCCAAAAGCCCAAATATGCTTTCAGCAAAGTATATACAAAAGTTGAAAACACAAATTCTTCTAATTTAAAACTTTTAATATTTTTTTTTTAAAGCAACTTTTAAAAGTAGATTATATTTGATTTTACAACACCAGTAAGCAAGAATGCTGGTAGATAATCCATTACTGGCCATACAGGTTGTTAAAAGTTGGCCAAACCTGCCAATTTTGCATGTTTGGTAGACTATCTAATGTATATGGGGGCCCACTGACTGTCCGTTTTAATGGCAGATGTCAGGGAAAAGCAGGATTTGGATTCCAACATGTGCGATCATTTGTTACTGGAAGCGGCTTATTAGGGTATGTTCACACGACCTCTTTTCAGACGTAATTAAGGCGTTTTATGCCTCGAATTATGCCTGAAAAGACGGCTCCAATACGTCGGCAAACATCTGCCCATTGCTTGCAATGGGTCTTACGATGTTCTGTGCAGACGAGCTGTCATTTTACGCGTCGCTGTCAAAAGACGGCGCATAAAATTACTGCCGCGTCAAAGAAGTGCAGGACACTTCTTGGGACGTAATTGGAGCCGTTTTTCATTGACTCCAATGAAAACCAGCTCCAATTACGTCCGTAATTGACGCCGCGAAAAACGCGTGCACTTGTAAAAACGTCTGAAATTCGGGGCTGTTTTCTCCTGAAAACAGCTCCGTAATTTCAGACGAAGTTGGCGTTGTCATGTGCACATACCCTGAGGCTGGGTTCACACGACCATGTTACGTCCGTAAAGTACGGAACGTATTTCGACCGGAAGTCCCGGACCGAACACAGTGCAGGGAGCCAGGCTCCTAGCATCATAGTGATTTACGATGCTAGGAGTCCCTGCCTCGCTGCAGGACAACTGTCCCGTACTGTAATCATGATTACAGTACGGGACAGTAGTTCCACGCAGAGGCAGGGACTCCTAGCATCGTACATCACTATGATGCTAGGAGCCCGGCCCCCTGCAGTGTGTTCGGTCCGGGTCTTCCGGTCGAAATACGTTCCGTAACGTAACATGGTCGTGTGAACCCAGCCTCACTCTCTCCTCATTGAAAAGAAACATCAGCCAAACCCAGCTTGCATGTTTATGGTGGAGTCAGGAGAAATAGCTGTCAATTAGATCGGTGTTTGACCGACAATGTGTATGTCCTAGCTTTAGGGGCACCTTATCTTGTATATTTGCTATGTTAGAAGTATATGTTTGGATAGCAAACATAAATAAGTATACAACATGTAGGTTAGAGTTGACCAAGAGTTTGCCAAATGAATATCCTTTTGCTTACAAAAGACAGGTAAAGGTCTGGATATGTTTTGTTGTCTGTATAGAATAATGTAGGCTGCTATGTTATTTCAGTACAGCAAAAAGATGTTTTATAATGAAAGTCAACCTGCTGTATGGCATACATGGTTTGCATACTTATTTTTTTTCTTGAAGAGAAATAAAACATTTTACGCCCATAAACTTGGTTTGAAAGGGGCTTTTAGAGAGATATTGTCAATCAAAGTAGACATTTATTCATTTATAGAAGTCTGACATGAGTTTTCAGTAGGGGTTGGTTTACACCTGCGCTTGCCATTTCTTTATTCTGCTCCGTCATATTAGCAAAACAGGGGAATAACTGAAAACACCACTTTCGTTGCACCACGGACACCACCAGTGGCCAACAAATCCCCTTGACTTTAATTGTTCCATCAGGGTATCCGTCGTTTTACCGGAAACCATAGCGTAGCATGCTGCGCTATTTCTGGTATTTTCGTCTGAAATTGCGACGGAGGCCCCTAACCTAGATTAACTCGGCCTAACGACAATCTATTCATATATTGGTTTTTACATGTTTTTTTTAACTTTATTACTACTGCCTTGGCAATGGCTACTGTCTGATTGACCGCATCCATTACTAAGGCAGGGCTTAGTGTTAGCCGGTGAAAAGGTTAACCCTACCCCCCATTATTACCCCTCTACCCACCGCCACCAGGGGTATCGGGAAGAGTCAGGTACAATCCAGTACCTGACTATTTGAAGTGATGGTCGGGTACTGGGGCATACCCGGTTTAATAAATAAAGTTTATAATAAATAAATAAAAATTCCAATATAAATAAAATAAAAGGATGTTCAAAAAACTATGCCAATCTAAAGTAGACATATTCGGGATGTTAATTGGCAACAATTTTGTGTGCTAAAATTGTCTGCCTTACAAGCAGATGCATTCAAATTTAGAAAAATCCAAATTTTTGCCATTTTTTTCTCTAAATCTTGGTGTTTTTCGCAATTAAATACTGAATGTATCATGCCAGCATCATAAAGTCCAATGTGTCACGAGAAAACAATCTCAGAATCGCTTAGATAGGTAAAAGCATTAATAAATATCCCACATCTGAACCTAGTCTCCTAATGGACCGAAACACCGGCTTCAGAAGCAAAGGATCACCTAGAGGATTTTGGGGCCTCCTTTTTTTTTAAATATTATATTTTAGGCACCATGTCAGGTTTGAAGAGGTCTTGTGGTGCCAAAATAGTGGAACCCCCCCAAAAGTGACCCCATTTTGGAAACTACACCCCTCAAGGAATTTATCTGGGGTATAGTTAGCATTTTGACCCCACAGGTATTTTGCTATATTTATTGAAGTTAGTCTGTGAAAATGAAAAAACATATACATTTTTAATGTTTACAAGGAATAAAGAAGAAAATTCACCCCAACATTTGTAAAGCGTCTTCTCCCGATTACGGAAATACCCCATATGTGGTAATAAACTGCTGTTTGGACACACAGCAGGGCTCAGAAGTGAAGTATTGTCATTTGGATTTTGGAGCGTAGATTTTGCTGGATTGGTTTTCTGTGCCATGTTGCGTTTGCAAAAAACCTTTTCAGGACTGATCCTTTTTTGCTTTTCCATTTTAGTTTTTAGTTTTTCACTCCCCGCCTTCCAAACGCCATAACTTTTTTATTTTTCTGTCAATAGAGCGGTGTGGGGCTTATTTTTTTGCGGGAAGACTTTTAGTTTTCTATTGACACCATTCAAAGTACCATGTAATGTACTGGGAAACTGAAAATAAAATTCTTTGCGGGGTGAAATTGGAAAAAATTGTGATTCCTCCATTGTTCTTTATTTTGCATCTCAATACGATAATGGTGATACCAAATGTATATAATTTTTTTTTATATTTTGCGACTTTTACAAAGAAAAAAATATGTTAAAGAAAAAAAAAATTTGTATCAACACATTCTGAGAACCATAACTTTTTTTCTTTTTTGGTGGGATGAGCTGTAGTTTTTATTGGTGTTATTTTTTGGTACATACAACTTTTTGATCACTTTTTATTACTTTTTATTTAGAGCTAAGGTGACCAAAAAACTGATTTTGGCTTTTTAAATTCTTTATTTCGTACGACGCTCATAATGCGCTATTAATGATAGTTTTACTTTATTCTGCGGGTCGTTAAGATTACGGGGATACCATAGGTATATTGTTTTTTTTATGTTTTGCAGCGTTTGCACAATAAGATCACTTTTTTTTTAAATAAAATTTATTTTTTGTGTCACCATATTCTGAGAGCCATAACTTTTTTATTTTTCAGTAAAAAAAAAAAGCTGTGTTACGGGCTTGTTTTTTGCGGGATGGGTTGTAGTTTTTATTAGTACTATTTTGGGGTGCTTACTACTTTTTGATCACTTTTTATTCTATATTTTGGGAGGAGTGGTGACCAAAAATAGTGATTCTGGCATTGGTTTCCGTTTATTTTTTTGCGGCATTCACAGTGCGGGAAAAATAACATTATAGTTTGGGTCGTTACGAGTCCGGTGATACCAAATATATGTACTGTTTTTTTTAATGTTTTAATTTTTTTCCTATAATAAAAGACTTATTATAGGAAAAACAACTTATTTTTACACTTTTTTGTAAAATATTTTTATTAACTTTTTTTTTTTTACTTTTTACACTTTTTGTTTTTTACCTGCAGCACTCATCGCTGCTAGAATACATTACACGACCTAGGTAGTGTAATGTATTCCAACTGTCAGTGTGAAGTCACAGATGCTGGTCCTCGTAGGCTTCCATACATGGCAGACCCGGAGTGCGTTGTCTGGCCTCCGGATGCCATCACAAACATCGGCAACCCCCACAATTGCATGGGGGCTGCCGATGTACTGCAAACCCCTTTAAATGCGGCGATCGCAATCGATCACCGCATTTAAGGGGTTAATTGCCTAAATCAGTGGCGATGAGCCGCAGATTGGCAACAGTGGAATGTCAGCTGTCGTGGACAGCTGACCTCCCGATACACAGGGTCACCGACAGTGTGCATCGGGAACGACACAATGACTTCCTGTCACTCTGACAGGAAGCCTATCAGGGGGCTGGCTCTGATAGGCTTCCGTACATGACCGATACGGAGGCCATTGTGTGGCCTTCGGTCGCCATGCTAACTACTGGCAAACCTCGCGATTTCATTGTGAGGTCTGACGATGTGCTAGAAACCCCTAAAATGTGGAGTGTCAGCTGGCTTTCCGGTTCTCGGTGCACACTGTCACCAACGAGAGTGTGCATCGGGAACCACGCAATTACTGTATGTCCTGGTGTGCTAAGACACTGGCTACCAAGACGTACAGTTGCATCGTGGTGCGCCTAGGGGTTAAAGCATATATTTGTCAAAAATGTTTTTGTATGATGTAGCATTAGCATCACCCTTCACTGGAAATAAGTGGCCCAGCCCATACCCTGAACCCTAGATCCCTTCTCTGAATTTTAAAGTAGGCACTAAGCCTTTTGGTAGGTGGCGTTTCCTGGCATCCGCCAAAGCCAGATAGCGAAATTTGATTAATCATTACAGTGAACATGTTTCTCCTGCTCCAGAGTCCAGAGCCATCATTGTTTACACCACTCCAGTTGAAGCTTGGCATTGTTCATGGTGATCTTAGGCTTGTATGCAGCTTTTCGACCATGGAAACCCATTTCTTGAAGCTCTCGACGCAGTTTTTGTGTTGATGTTACTACCAGGAGCAGTTTCGAACTTTGTAATGAGTGGTTCAATAGAGGATAGGCGATTCTTACGCACCAGGATCTTAAGCACTTGGTGGCCTACTCTGTGAGTTTGTGGTCTAGCACTTCATGGCTCAGCTGTTGTTACTACCTAGACACATTAACTTCACAATAATAGCACTTGCAGTTGACCGGGGGAGATGTAGCAGATTATACATTTTATGAACTGACTTGTGGCAAAGGTGGCATCCTACAACAGCTCCACGTTTAAAGTCAATGATCTCTTCAGTATGACCCATACTACTAGTTATGTTTGTCTGTAGATATTGCATGGCTGTGTGTTTGATTTTTCCACATGCTTTTGGCCATATAGAGTAGTTATGTGGGAAAATATTCAGTATAGCTTGTATTTTATTTATGTAAATCCCTGCTCATTGTAGTCAGGAGTCCAGTGGGCAGTCCAAAACAGTGATTTGACAAGCCCGCTGGACTCCTAAACAGTGACCGTGAAATCACACGTGACTGATTTTGTTGCAGAAATTTCTGCAATTGAAAATCCGTTCCTATCAAGTTAT
This sequence comes from Rhinoderma darwinii, assembly GCF_050947455.1. NCBI lineage: Eukaryota > Metazoa > Chordata > Amphibia > Anura > Rhinodermatidae > Rhinoderma > Rhinoderma darwinii. Next base: position 58,297,949 of record NC_134692.1, read on the forward strand.
ACTGGCCTATGGCACATGTATATGGCTTTTATAACAATGTGAACGGGGCCTAAGAAATAAATGTAAGCAGATATTTTCTTCATCTTATTTTTTTAAGTATGTGTTAGGGAAGTTATTTAACGTACTTTAGAAAAAGTTTTGTTTAAAATATATGGGTCTGTGTTCGAGCCTAAACAACGTAATTGTTAACAGATGTGAGAAAAGAACTGCCTTTTCTGCTTTCACATATTGTTGACTTATTGTGGTCATGGTATTAGTATAAAGTGAGAACTGCTAGGAAACGGTTAGAACAATTTTGGATGACTTCCTCATTAGCACCTAAATATTATTCATGACAAGACAATGACTGTTGTATTGTTTATGATGTTATTCATAGCTTAATAGAAATAAATTCCAGTAAGTGAATTTACCATCATACTAAGTCAGTCATTGTTTTTTCATGTGCTCACATAACAAAGCTATCAATTTTCATAGAACTCTGGTGAAATTCCTCCCAATATCTTAAAGGCTATGTACACCTTTTAAAAACCTATATATATTTTTTTTAATAAATATGTATCAATGTTTTTAGTGCAACTTTATAATTAGTTTATTAAAAAATGATTTTTACGTTTTCAGCTGCTTTGTATGCTGTACACAGAGCAGCTGTATATAGCGCTGAAACCTGTATTAGTCAGGTCAGCGGGACTGATGGGTTCAGTGACAGCAGGTCTTGCGTGTCTCTGACACACAAGATCCACCGGTTATCAATCACATCTAAGTTATAAACTTAGATGTGATCGATAACAGCTCGATCCTGTGTGTGAGAGACACACACGACCCGCTGTCACTCAATCCCTTAGTCTCGCTGACCTGGCGAATACAGGGTTTAGTGCTAGATACAGCTGCTCTGTGTACAGCATACAAAGCAGCTGAAGAAGTAAAAATCATTTTTAATAAATGAATTATAAACACTGATACACATATTTTAAAAAATATATATATATAGTCTTTAAAGGTGTACAGTAATGGCCGCGGTCGCAGACCCCTTTCATCCTGCCGACGTCTTCCTCCCTGAAGATGCCAGCACTTGCCGCCGTCCTGTCCTGCAGTGACCACTAGGGTGCGTGCACAAGCTCATTCCCGGCCTTAAAGGGTCAGCATGCACACATGTTAAGAATTAACTAATTACTCCCAGATCACCCTGGACTATAAAAGGGGCCCTGCCCCTTCACTCCTTGCCTGAGCATTGTTTGTATTCCTCGTATCCTGTTCCCTTTGTTCCCGTGCCCTGCTACCTGCTCTCCTGTATCCCGTGCTGTATTGGTTCCTGTGCCATCTCTAGTGTTGGAGTCGTCTTGTGCCATCTACTACGCCTGCTGACCTACACCACGTCTGGTGTCATCTGCCACGTTTTGCATCACCTGCCGCCAAGGTCCCATCTGTGCCGTTGCTACTGTCTGGACTATTACAGGTACCCTTGTGCTCAGACTTTATATTGACTTGGTACTCTGTTTGGCCAGCTGCTACCCCGCTATGGCGGTGCGGCCTAGTGGGTCCACATACCCACAGATTGTGACAATATGTACTGGGTTTGTTTGCATAAATAAGCACCAGTCCAGCTCATCTATGCTGAGAAGCTGCCTGATCGAGATACATGCATAGAAGCAAATGAACATACTGGTGACACAGTTGTAAATACACATAACTAGTATCGAAAGTATGTGACAGATATACCTGAAAGGATCACATATGAGATCTATGATCTTGGACCACTACTGATATTGAAAAGTGATCTATAGAAAACTTAAGGGGGTTTTACCATCTTAGAGATTTTTGGCATTTGGCAGCTCTGGGAACCACACCTATATAAAGAACAGGGGTTTACCGTCCCCGTTTTGCCAGGTACAGCGGCGGTAGGTTGCGGAATCCAGGCGGGGACTAGTGGAGAGAGGGTAGCGTGTGTGTGTCTCACTCTCTCTCTGTGTCTCACTCTCTCTCTGTGTCTCTCTCTCTCTCTCTGTGTGTCTCTCTCTCTCTCTCTCTGTGTGTGTGTGTGTGTGTGTGTCTCTCTCTCGCGCTCTCTCTCTCTCTCTGTGTGTCTTTCTCTATCTGTGTCTCTCCCTATCTGTGTCTCTTTCTCTCGCTCTCGCTCTCTCTCTCTGTCTCTGTTTTCTCTGTCTCTGTCTGTCTCTCTCTCTGTCACTCTCTGTGTCTCTCTATGTTTCTCTCTGTTTGTGTCTCTCTCTGTTTCTCTCTTTCTCTCTTTCTCTGTCGTCGCCTGGTTTCCGCAAACTGGAGTCGGGAAACCCCTGTTCTCGATATAGGTGCAGGTTCCAGAGCTGGGACCCGCATCTATCAGGGTAAGTTCACACGTAGCGTAAATACTGCAGATTTAAATCTGCAGCATAATACAGTAGCAGCAAAGTGGATGAGATTTGAACAAAACTCGTCCACACGCTGTGTAAATGCTGAGCGGAAAAAAACGCTCAAATTTACCTGCGGTGCGTTTTTTTAAATCCGCGGCATGTCAGTTGTAATTGCATAATCGCTGCTTATTTGTTGCAAATTTTCCCCATTTAATTCAATGGGGAGGTAAAACCCGCAACAAATAGCAGATGTGGATTCTGCTGCCAAATACACAATTTAGAAAAAATAATCTTATACTTAAACAGAATTCTGTGTTTCTTCGTCCAGGCCAGCCTCCTGGGAGGATGTGATCGCTGCAGCCAATCACAGGCTGTAACGGTCACATGAGATGAAACGTCATCCCAGGGGGCTGGCCTGCAGGACAGCAGAGGGATGTGCCGCCATGGCTACGTAAGTATCAAGCTTTTTTTTTTATGTGCAATTTTCCATAGTGGACATTCCGTTCGAAAAACTGCACCACAATTTGGTTATGTTTTTTCAGCTGAAATCCCTTGTGGCGCCCAGGATGGATACACTGTTTGCTTTTACGCAGAATATCCGTCCTGTGTGATCATACCCTCAAACATTTATGGCATATCCCGTGCAGTTGCCATAAATGTCTAAGGGGCGGTTCGCATATAAAAAAAAAAAAAATAATAAAAAAAAATATATATATTATATTAGTTGAGTCACATTATTATGACCACTAGCTAATATCCAGAGTAACAGCATGTACAGCAGCTACACTGGCTGAGAGTGACTCAATAAGGTGGTAGGTTGTCTCCGGTATCTGGAGCCATGCTGACTGCAGTGCATCCCACATTTGCTGGAGGGTGCATGGGGGGGGGGGGGGTGGATACATAGAGTGAACAAGACGATCGAGGTGGACCCACAAATGCCCAATTGGGTCAAAGTGGGCGAATTAGGGGGTCAGGGAAGTACTTGAAAGACTTGGTCGTGCTCTTCCAACCACTGTCGGACATTTCTAGCTGTGTGACATGTCGCATTGTCTTGCTGGACGATTTTATCTGCCCCAGGGAAGACAAACACCATGTATGGGTGAACGTGATCTGCAACGATGGATTCATACCCAAATTGGTTCACAGTGCCTTCCACGTGGATGAATGGGCATAGGAGATGCCATGAAAAAATTCTCCAGACCATAACGCTGCCGCCACCAGGAAAGGAAAGAAAAAATCCAGCGCTGTGTTTGATTAAAAAGGAGAACTTTTCCCAAGTTTATTGTAGAAAATAGTTAAAAATTGCATGGAGACGCAGTCTCAAGGTATATATGTTTAGCGGGCTGCAATGTTTGCAGGGTGTTCTCTGATGTTTTTCGCCTGACACGCCAACGTCCATCAAGTTTGATGCTTGCTCAACACTATTTAAGTGCATAGAAATATACAAAAGAGAGAGCTTTTTGTTGATAATTTCTAAACATAAAGGTTTGTTCCCTTTTATATAATGATAATTTCGTATAATATACAATTCTTGAAAGGCATTTTTCTTTGAAAAAACTGATCAATATACAGTAAATATTTGTAAGATGTCTCTATTAGACAGAATTTGCAAGATCAGGTGCAAAATTGATCTCAGCGGTAAATCCGTGGTGCTGAAGGATAGTATATCAGATGGCAATAGTTAGAGCCCATTGAAACCTTCACGAGAGGTGTTAAGAAAAGCTCCTGTCGTGTTCGGTACAATTGTCTTGATTTTCAAAACAATATATATGGTTATTGACATATATAATCCTCAAATGATTTTTAAGAAAGCTATGTATGAATTGTGAAAAAATATGTATCGTAAGAAAAAGTGTATATACCAATAATGAGTTTTATATTATTTTTCAAGATTTTCTATATTATATTTACCCAAGATAAGAAAACTTGATTATATGCTTTAATACTAGACTTGGAGATTCTCATTATGATCATTAATAATTAACTTATTTTCTTTGTATAAATATTTCATTTCTGAAGCGAATATATTCAGTGTATATATATTCAATTCCTACTTACAGTGTGAAATCTTATAGAATAAAGCACTAGAGTGAAAAAAAGCTAGAAAAGGTTCCTATTATAGTATTAATGTCAATAATTTACAAAATCACTAGGTAGGGCTGAATCTATAGGATTCTGAACAAGGCAGAGAACCCAACTTGCATGCCACCAGTTGGGGTTTCTGTCTTGTTCAGAATCATATGGATCCAGACCTATCTGGTGATTTTGTAAATTATTGACATTAATACTATAATAGGAACATTTTCTAGCTTTTTTTTCTCGTGAACACTACCATCATTATAGCGAGGCATGCAAGCTTTCAACACCAGCAATTCACAATTATAATTATGAACAAAGCTTTAAGGCCAGTGCTTTATTCTATAGGATTCACACTGTAAGTAGGAATTGAATATATATACACTGAATATATTCATTTCAGAAATGAAATATATATAGAAAGAAAATAACGGAATTATTAATGATAATAATGAGAATCTATAAGTCTAGTATTAGAGCATATAAACAAGTTTTCTTACCTCGGATAAATATAATATGGACAATATTGAAAAATAACATAAAACTTATTATTGGTGTATACTTTTTATTACGATATATATTTTATCACAATTCATACATATGTGTCTTCAAAATAATGGATTATATAGGTGTATAACCATATATATTGCTTGTAAAATAAAAAAAGGAGCTGTTTTTAGCACCTCTCATGAAGTTTTCAATGGGTTCCAACTATTGCCATCTGTTATACTGTCTTTCAGCACCACGGATTTACTGCCGTGATCAATTTTGCACCTGAGCTTATCTCCACCTGATCCTACGAATTCTGTTTAAGGCTGGATTCAAACGAGCACATTACGTCCGTAAAGGACGGAACATATTTCGGCCACAAGTCCCGGACCGAACACACTGAAGGGAGTCGGGCTCCTAGCATCATAGTTATGTACGATGCTAGGAGTCCCTGCCTCTCCGTGGAACTACTGTCCCGTACTGAAAACATGATTACAGTACGGGAAAGTTGTCCGGCAGCTTCGGAGCCCCATACGCAGTAGAGTTCGCTGAACTGTTTTAGACACAAGTCTGGTAGCCCCCTGTTTGCTTTTCATGGTGAGCTGCTCCACTGTAGTGTGTTGTTCGGCCCTCGCGCACCTTCGTAGCCGATGTTCACCTCTCATATCAATGGCATGTAGTGCTCCGCAGTTTCAAAGTCAGTTATTCCCAATGGTGCCATTTGTCCACTCATGATACAATTTTACCGCAGCAGCATGTGAATGGTTCACAAACTGCGCTGTTTGAGAAATACTGCCACCCTTTGCCCGAAAGCCAATAATCATCCCTTTTTGCAACTCTGAAAAAAGGCCCCTTTTACCCATGGCAACAAAGAGTGATATGTGTTCAGACAACCTATCACATACCTTTTATACCCACCAAGCCATCCCTCAACACATCACTTCCTTCATGAGCTACGAGCTGCCGAAGTTGAAACTAGGAGGTGGTCATAATAATATGACTCGACTGTGTATGTTGTCCCTTTGTTTACCTCTGGCGTGTTGCAGAAAAGCTGCGTTTTTGGGTCTGGCTCCCAGGGAGGTCCAGCGCCGTATACTATCTTAAGGACGGGTGTCGTGAATTATTTTTTTTTATATCCATTTGCTTTTAGTGTGTTATTAAAATAAATTGTATTTATTTGTGTGTTTGTGTTTTTACTTTTTTATTTTTTCTAACTTTTACTTCACTATGTGGGCTGCCATTTTTTTTTTCATCTCTGTATGTGTCGATTAACACATACATCCCCATAGAGAATGCGGACGGGAGCCGCATGCGCCGCTCCCAGACAGTCCAAAAGGAACGTCTTCGGCCGAACAGTAAGATGACTACTTCCGGACATGTGTTCAGAAGCAAGGACTAGGAGCGGAGGGAGCGGCGGCAGGAGCAGGTAAGTTATGTTTGTGTATGTTCGTGTTTTACTGTGTGATTACCACTGTATGTAAGCCTACTACACTGTGCATTCGCTCAAAAAATGGCGACACACAGTGTGGAGGTTTGAACATTCAACCCCCTCCTTTCTCCTGGCACTAGCTAGGTTAAAGGAGGGGGATTAATTGAGCACACTAGAGCGAGTGTGTCTTCTCTTTGGCAGCATAAAGCAATGTGGTTGCTTTTCCACATGCCAATGCTGCAATTTGGGGAATTGCTCCCTCTAGTGACCAGCACATGGAAATGTTATAAATTTAGAATCTAATTTATAATATTTCCTGACTTGTGAAAAAAATTAGAACAATGTCTAATCATGTATATACTAACTGTTAACTAAAAAATAAATTTCTAGCGACACATTCCCTTTAAATCACTGTAGTCGGGTGTTGCCATGTCCACATTCCAGCAGCACCCGGTGTGGGAAGCTCTGGCCAGGGAGCAGGAATGGAATTTAGTGCCAGCCATGCCCCCGCTATATATAACGCTACCCCCTGTAGATAGTGCCACTCTAGGAGCGGAATCCCTGGCCAGAGCGGTGCCAACTCTGTTGGCAACACTCTGGCCGGAGATTCCGCTCCTAGAGGTAGCCCCTGACGTCCCTGTCCATGTATGGACAGTGATGTCAGGGGTTCTTCCTGGAGGGAATCCCCGGCCAGAGCGTTGCCGACGCTCTGGCCGGGGATTCCGCTCTAGAGGGAGCCCCTGACGTCCCAGTCCATGTATGGACATTGACGTCAGGGGCTCCTCCAGGAGAGGCGGTGGGTGGCATTATCTAGAGGGGGGACGTGGGTGTCGCTATCTACAGGGTGCACTGCGGAATTATCTACAGGGGACACTGTGGTGTTATCTAGACATGAAATGTATTCGTTTTTAAAACGGACAGTGAAAAACTGATGCAAAACGGTCGGAATTAATATGGAACGCATACAAAACAGATACAAAATGGCCGTCAAAAACTGACCAAGACGGCAGTAAGACACGTGACATTACATTGTGTGTGTCAGACTTTAGTGTAGCGCCGGAGCAGAGAAGGAGAGCTCTGACATGCCAGGTTTCCTCCCTTCTCCTCTTTTTTATGCCAGAATCACGTCAGAAGTTTTCTGAAATGACAAGTTCACAACATGTATCCAATCTATCACAAACTATGCACCACTCTGATAAAATTGGCACATTTTCAGACCCTAGATCTTTTTGGTGGACCATTGTGGTAAAAACTGATGACAACCGATGACAACTGATGGTTTGTAATACAAAATAAAATAGCAAAGTAATGAAAAAGCCTGATGGCACCTGAGGCTTCTTTCACACCAGTATATGTTTACCTCTCCTCTCTCAGAGGAAGAGAGGATCGAAAAATTAGATGGAAAGCAATGGTTCTGTTAAAGGGGACTTTTGACTATCTGTATTATCTCCCTTCCTAGTCCGTTACCTCTGTTTCCTATATAGTCCGCTTACTTTGGATTGTTCACAATGTGCACACACTCCAGTCCTTCACACACCACAGGAGTAACATACAACCCCCGCAGATACTTAAATATATAAAAATACTTTACTCATAACATAGACGTGACAAAGCAACATACACTACATCAAGACACAATACGTTACATAGACAAAACAACCACACACATCTGCCTCCTTTTCCTACCTTCCCCAGGCACTTTGCACATGTGACTAGTAATGTGCATGTGTGTATATATATATATATATATATATATATATATATATATATATATATATATATATATATATATATATATATAAAATCCAGGTCCCAACCCTATTTGGTCTCCTGGTACTACAACTATAACCAACGCCACATATAGCGCTTGACCATTAGTACATGTACATATAGAGACTCATGCATCCTAGAATATCCCTATTTACACATATAAAGTCTGCTGTAGTGTTATTATACTTATATATATATACATAGAAAGCACACACATGATATAACTTAGCTTGCTCCTGATGTTAAGTGCTGATAGTCCAGGGCTGGTAGGAAAAGAGAGAGAGAGAGAGCCCAGAACTTCACATGGCCTATATGTTCTTATCCCTGAGTTGAATCCACCCGTTCCATTGACTCCGCCCTAAGACCACCCATATACCTTCTAATCTGCATCTGTACAGTATAGGTAAATCTAATCCCAGTATGCTCAGCTGTCTCTACGTCCAGTTTACAATGGCTCCTTCCTGTACGGAGGTCCATTGTAAGGCCCCATGCACACGAACGTAAAAATGCCCGTAATCACGGGCCGTAATTACGGCCCGTAATTACGATCCCATAGACTTCTATTGGCCACGGGTACCTCCCTGTAAGATCCTCCAAAGATTAACATCAGTGGCCTTCCCTGGCATGAAACCAGATTGATCCAGATGAATAATATGAGATCTTTTGCATACACATCGCCAGAATTTTGGCTAATATTTTTATATCACAATTAAGGAGTGAGATAGGTCGGTATGAGCCACAATCCCTAGGATCTTTACAGGGCTTGAGGATCAGCACTATAAGAGCCTCTCCCATAGAAGGGGCGGTTAGCACCACCACTGAAGGAGTGCAAAAGGGAAAGCAAATGAGGAGCAATCAAGTCAATATGCAATTTATACCATTCTATGCGAGGACCGTCCAGACCCGAGGTTTTTCTGTTTGGAAAGGAGCTAATTTCCTCTATGGTCAGGTTAGCTTCTAAAAAAATCGACATCCTCAATATCCAGGGTGGGGAACATAATTTTATCTAAATATGTTTCTAGTTTAGATGGATTTTTAGAAACCTTAGAGGAGTACAAATCAGCGTAGAATTTAGCAAATACATCATTGATGGCCAAGGGGTCACTGACAAGCATTACAATACACGTGGCAATTTCTAAAATAGGATTCGGCGTGGTGTCCTCTCTCGCCAGGTAGCCCAGCAAAAGACCATTCTTACCCCCCTGTTTTCTTCCTGATGAGTTCAGTCAATAAAAGGGTATATTCACGTTGCTTTGCCGTAGCTGTAGTAAAGATAAATATATATTCACATAATTTATGATAATTATGCTACCTAATCTACTTGACAGTGACTCCAAAGGGTTAGATAAGTTCGCCTTTTTCTCCACTATTTTTTTTTTGTCTGCACACAAGTTATATGCCCTGCAATTATTCATTGGCACTAGTCGTAGTATGTAAGAATTTGTTAGTTGGCATTTGTTTACACATTAAGTAAATTGTTCCCATTCCCATATGTGATAATTTTCTATGAAAACAAGTATTTGTAATGTAGGTAGTTTCAGCACAAGAGAACATTAGCGAATATTAGAAAGCTAATGTTAAATAAAAGATTTGTAATAAAGATTTATTTCTGTTGTCTTTTCCAGCGTGTGGGTGTAAATGTTAGCAGCTCTCACATGAAAGGTAGAAACACTAAGATGAAGAGACATTAATTCACTAATGTATTGTTCTCTGTACCCATTCATCAAATCTCAACATTTGTCTGGAAGGTTTAATGAAAAAGTATTGAGATTTCTATTATTGTAACATTTTTTCAGTGCATGTTTAAATTCCAACATTGTATACCAGACCAATTGCCCCTCTGTTTGCAGAGCTTTGTAAATTTGTTAATTTTTTTTTACAGTTGTAAAAAATGGCTTTTATTTTATTTAAAAGACTGTTGAAACTTTGTAACGCACAACCTGAGATGTGGTGCAAATCTCTAGGATTAAGATTGGTGTAGGACCTAGTGGTTGTACTGCCTCCAAACAGACTTTGATGGTATAGACCAGGGGTCTCAAGCACGCGGCCCGTGGTGCTTTTCTGTTTTCATTCATAGTTTTTACTGCTGTTGCGCCAATCACGCGCGTCACACGGAAGTGCTTCCGTGTGCTGCGCGTGATTTTCACGCACCCATTCACTTCAATGGGTGCGTGATGCGAACAACGCACAAATATCGGACATGTCGTGAGTTTTACGGACAGTCTGCACAGCCCCATAGACTAACATAGGTACGTGTGAGGTGCGTGAAAATCACGCGCGTTGCACGGACGTATATCACGTTCGTCTGAATAAGCCCTGAACCATATACAACAGTTAGCGCACAAGCTAGTGATAAAACTTCCCTTTTCATTGCTGTAGTGCTGTGATTGGTCAGTCGGCATTGACCGACCAGGTGCAGCAATAAATGGGGCAAGACCGCTGTAATTGGTCCCTTGCCAGTAAGTAGAGATGGTCTGCTGTCTGACAACAGCCATCACAACTGTGCTACCATGTTCTATAACACGGTGAGGTACATGTGCATTAAGTACTTTTCCGTTGCGTCATACTTGTTCTTTGCAGTGCGTAAAGGAGTTAATCCCCTTTTTATATGATCCTATTATCGAGCCAATGTTACTCTGTCGTTTTTAACACGGTGATATGATATATGTGCAAATTTGAAATTTTCAACATGAGCTACCTTTCATACGTTTTGCAGTTGTAATATACCTATTGAAGTCTATAGAGAATGTTTAAAACTATGGATGCACCCGTATTGCATTTGGATTTGAAAGTGCCTGTCTATAAAACAGCCAATCAATATTACAGATCCGTAATAAGGATGCAATACTCATGACATAATGATGCTATATGGTCCCGTACTTATGGCCTTATTGTGGAACCGTATTCTGCATAGTATTTGAGCCTTAAAGAGGCTCTGTCACCAGATTTTGCAGCCCCTATCTGCTATTGCAGCAGATAGGCGCTGCGATGTAGATTACAGTAACGTTTTTATTTTTAAAAAACGAGCATTTTTGGCCAAGTTATGACCATTTTCGTATTTATGCAAATGAGGCTTGCAAAAGTACAACTGGGCGTGTTGAAAAGTAAAAGTACAACTGGGCGTGTATTATGTGCGTACATCGGGGCGTGTTTACTACTATTACTAGCTGGGCGTTGTGTATAGAAGTGTCATCCACTTCTCTTCACAACGCCCAGCTTCTGGCAGTGCAGCACTGTGACGTCACTCACAGGTCCTGCATCGTGTCGGCACCAGAGGCTACAGTTGATTCTGCAGCAGCATCAGCATTTGCAGGTAAGTAGCTACATCGACTTACCTGCAAACGCCGATGCTGCTGCAGAATCATCTGTAGCCTCTGGTGCCGACACGATGCAGGACCTGTGAGTGACGTCACAGTGCTGCACTGCCAGAAGCTGGGCGTTGTGAAGAGAAGTGGATGACACTTCTATACACAACGCCCAGCTAGTAAAAGTAGTAAACACGCCCCGATGTACGCACATAATACACGCCCAGTTGTACTTTTACTTTTCAACACGCCCAGTTGTACTTTTGCAAGCCTCATTTGCATAAATACGAAAATGGTCATAACTTGGCCAAAAATGCTCGTTTTTAAAAAATAAAAACGTTACTGTAATCTACATTGCAGCGTCTATCTGCTGAAATAGCAGATAGGGGTTGCAAAATCTGGTGACAGAGCCTCTTTAAAAAATACATAAGTCCATCCAGGTCGGCCTACTATCCTGTAATGTTGATCCATTGTTGCACATTTGTTTGTGTATAAGGGTGTGTTCACACAGTTTTTTCAAGCGTCTTTCAGAGAAGAAACGCCTCAAAATACGCCTTGAAAAACACTAGTGAAACGCCTACAGACAGCTTCCCGTTGAATTGTTCACATGAGGTTAGGGCTGGGCGATTTTGTAAAAAAATAAAATCTCGATTTTTTTTTTTCAACTCTTTGGCCGATTTTCGATTTGAATCTCGATTTTTCTTATTTTTTTTCTGTTTATTTAACAGTACTGCCAAGAGATGATTTAATAAATTTTCTTTATATAAATAACTTCTTACCACATTTTGCTATAATTATTGTACGTAACTTCACCACCTTTTAACCTCTGCAAAATTGTCTATCTAATTGATCATAACTTCTGTTTTTCCCAGCAGTGAACAGAATCTATAATCAATGAGGCACTGCGTGCACGAACATCTCCCTCTGCCTGTCACAACCTCAGCCAGTCTCCAACATTGCCGGATTCATACGACCGTGAAAAACGGTCCATGTGTCAGCCGGATTTCGCAGCCCGATCACGGTACATGTGAACGGGACTCCTGGCATCATAGTCATTTAGGGCCTGTTCACATCACTGTTGCCCTTCGGTTTAGAGGTTCCGTCGAAGTTTTCTGTTGGGTTAACCCCTCAACGGAAAGGCAACGGAAACCTAAGCTTCCATTTCCCTCACCATTGATATCAATGGTGACGGAAACCTAGCTAGTGGCTTCCATCCGTCCCCGTTGTGACAGGATTCCACTGTTCTTGACGGAACCAATAGCGCAGTCGACTGCGCTATTGATCCGATAAAAAGGTTAGTATTTTTTTTTTTTATCAAAACGCACCATGCATTTTCTGGCGTTTTTCTCCATAGGCTTCGGAATGGAACTTTAAAGATTAAACTAAAGGAAAAATGCATGTACAAAATGACAAGAAATAAAAAAACGCTATTAAAAAACGCTTCAAATATTCACTATATGTACAAAAGTATAAGGACACGTACACATTACACCTACAGGAGCTTTAATGACATCCTATTCTAAATCCCTAGACATTCATTCTTCTAGGAAGGCTTTCTACAAGATTTTGGAGTGTGTCTGTGGGAATTTCTGCCTATTAATCCAGGAGAGCATTTGTGAGGCCAGACACTGATGTTAGACGAGAGGGCCTGGCTTGTAATCACCATTCTAGTTCATCCCAAAGGTATTCGATAGGGTTCAAGTTCCTCCCCAAACTCGCCCAACCATGCCTTTATGGACTTTGCGTTGTGCAATGGGGTACAGTCCTGCTGAAACAAAAAAATACATTTTCAAGACTGTTTCCACTAAGTTGGATGCATACAATTATCCAAAATTTATAGGTATGCTAAAGCATTAAGGTTTTCCTTCACTAGAACTAAGGGGCCTTGATCAACTTTTGAAACACAACCCATACCATTATCTCTCCTCCACCAAACATTACAGTTGGCACAATGCAGTCAGGCAGGTAACGTTGTCATGGCATTCGCCAAACCCAGACTCATTCATCAGACTGCCAAATAGAGAAGCGTGTCACTCCACGAAACATGTTTCCACTGATCCAGAGTCCAGTGGCGGCATGCTTTACACCACTCCTTCCGACGCTTGGCTTTGTGCTATGTAATGTAATGCTTGCGTGCAGCTTCTCATCCATGGTAACCAATGCCATGAAGCTCTGGGTGCACCGTTTATGTGTGGATGTTCATGCTAGAGTAAGTTTGAAACTGTGTAGTTGTTGAGTCAGTGGAGCGTTGGCAACTGTTATGCACTCATGTGCCTCTGCACACTGCGATCCCGCTATGTAACTTTACATGATCTGCCACTTCATGGCTGAGTTGCTGTGGTTCCTAAATCCCTCGACTTTGCTATGTTACCACTTATAGTTGATCGTGAAATATCTAGGAAGGAAGAATTTTCACAAACGGACTTGTTGCAACGTTGACATCCTATTACAGTACCACGCTCAAATTCTGTGAGCTCTTTAGAATGACCCATTTTTCACACATGTTTGTAAAGGCGGACTGCATGGCTAGGTGCTGGATTTTATACATCTGTGACATTGGGTCTGAATGAAACACCTGGGTGATTAAGAGGTGTGTCCCAATATTTTGGCCATATACTATATGTTAACTTTTTTGAAGGCTATGTACACTTTTGACCCCTTGAGAAATCAGATTTTGAAACATGCGTCGGGTTGCTGTGGTTTTGGTCTATTTTATTTCTGGGGCATATAATTCAACAACCTGGTGGGTACTATGGCAGATTTAGCTGATGAGGCCATGCTGAAATGGCAGATAGGAGATCACTTTGTATGTGCACTGGCAACTAATGGTTGTATGTGAGATTTTCTCCTGCTACTAACACCATTTTTTGAATGCAATTTTTTACTCTTGAGTCTTGTACTGTGATACGTGATATGTCATATCCCCTGACTCCCACCACCACATTTATTTATTTTTTTAATTTTGTGTGATATTGGGTCAAGATGGCCACTGAATTTTAACTTGTATGATAAAGATAATTTTTTTTGCATTGTACATACTTTGCTTATTGAATTATTGCGTTATTTCCGTTCATGTGTATTTTGATAGGCATACAATGTACACCTTTTGGGCTGAATTTGTTTTTTATTTTTTTGATTGATCACACAAGCTTAAAGAAGCACTCCACTTAATTTGTTTTATAGAACCCTCCATTTGTCCATTCGTATTTCAGTGGGGTGCTGAGTGAAGAAATACTCGCCGATCCCCGTGTCTTGTCATTTTTAGGGTCCAGTGCCGCTCACGTGATCTTAATTCGGACCTGGTCTGGAATCGCTGCTTTTCAGAAAACCGGAAGTCAGGCTCTCAATGCATTCCTATGGAGCCTTGTTCTGGCTTCCGTAGGAATTCATTGAGAGCCTGAGTTCCGGTTTATTCAAAAGCACAGTGACTCCAGACAAGTCAGAGGGAAGATCACGTGAGCGTCGCTGGACCTGAAAAATACAAGATGCGGGGATCGGTAAGTATTGCTCACAGCACCCCACTGAAACACCAATGTATAAATGGAGAGTGCAGTAAAAAAATAAAGTGGAGTTCTTCTTTAACTGTATAAGAGTGTAGATCGGAAGGAAAACGGGGTGAATCACACAGGCTTTTAGGGTCAACGGAAAGCAGTACAGGAATGAAGCTGTACTGACACATGATAGTGAAGGCAGCAGCATGCTGGATTCCTAGAACTCCCATTCAGCATGCATTAATTACTGTGTGGGACAAGCCCACTTGTGAAAAGTCTGAAACTAGCAGCAGGTTGCAAATTGTATGTGAGGGGATCTAAAAATTAATGTAGTAATGAAGATTTCATCTAGAAACTTATTGCAACAATTTTAACTCCAGGTTACCACTAAAATGTATAGAAAATGTTTTCCACATCAAATTTTTCCATAGCCTTTAAACCATAATAACATATTACTCTACTGTTTGTTGTTCTGTTCGCTCCTGTATTAATGTATTTTATTCTTGAGGTTAACCAGGGTTTCCTTTCTGTATGTTTTTTTTTTTTTTTTTTAAATTGTATTATTTTTGCGGTGCTATTTTCTTTAACATTATCCTCATATTATATATAATAATTAAAAAATTTACAAGAACACATAAAATACAAGCCATGTGCTTTTGCTTACATCGAGTTCATTTTTAAACTGACTCTTGACATTCTGTACGCTGAACCAAATGTCTAAATTGTAATTTCTTGCTAGAAAGATAAGAGTACTAGTCCCACTCCTTATTTATTGTATCCCTGAGGGATCCATTGTACTAGAGTGTGAAACTTCTCTGGTTTCATATGATGATAAGGTAAATTATGAAAGCGGTATGTGATGTAATGAATGTTAGAGCTTATGAGGTTGACTGGAGGTTACATGCTCATTACAGAACATTTCCAAACTAGGTGGTTTATTCATGCATAGTCAGTCAATAGATTTATTTGTTTACTTTCTGCATTTTTGTTCAGTTTTCTTTACGGAAATAATAACTTCTGTTATATGAACTGGGAGGTCTTTTAGCAGGCAGTCATTCCCATATTGCTTAGAGGGACCAGATTTTCTTTAAAGATTCAGCTTTAATTCCCCTAACTCAATGCAAACACTGCATACAGTATGTTGAGTATGAGCTGCAGGCCATTGAATAGAAAAACTAATTGTTGAATTTCTCAACTGGAGAAGTGGATCAACTAAACCACAATCCGTTTCACCCTGGCTAGACTACGATGTGGAGTCGGCCCTTTTTTTGCACGCAAAAAAAAAAATCTGCCTCAAAATTCCTACAGAGAGTTGTCAATCCAGACCTCCTTGATCATAGGAAGCCTTTAATGTGTCTCTCACTAATCTGGGAGCCTGATTGCCCTGCAAAATTAGGTTGCATTTTTTCTATAGCGACAAAATGGGCCTTCGGCAAAGTCAGTCACAGCAGATTGGGGACTGGCGGCAGGAACCAGGTGGGGTGATTAACAGTATATCCCCTCCCTAAAGGGATTCTAAAAGGCTTGACGGGAAAGGTCAAGTTGAATTCCATAACATGCTGTGGAGCATAAATATTCTCCTTATGAACCCAGGTTCCTTCCTCAGGACCATATACCTTCCAGTCAATTAGATAATAAAGTTTTCCATTACTTTCCTGCAGTCCAGAATTTGCTTAAATTCAAAATCTGATGAGGATTCAAGAATAGAGGTAGAAGTCCTGACCTTAGTGCAAGACCTGTTGATAACCATAGGTTGAAAAATAGAGCTTTGGAGACTTCTAGGAATTTGGAGAGGAGGAGGCAGTTTCGGGGAAAAGGTATCTTAGCTGATCTAAAGAGGTCCTGTCACCTGAAAAGTGAATTTTAGTAAATACTTGTATCGACCATGAAATAACTATTCTGGAATATATTGTTTAAGAACTCTGTGTTGTTTCGTTCTGTTATTCTTCCTAGAAATTTGTGAATATATTAACAGGGCATTACTATTCACCTTGTAAAAGCAGTATGTCCCTACACAGTATCACTCTGTCAGAAATGATTGCATTGTGTCAGTCTGTAAAGGAACACAATCAATTGACGATAATAGTCCACAAAGCCCAAGAATCTTTGAAGAGCCTTGAGACCCACAGATTGAGGCCAATTTTTAATAGCAGATATCTTGACGTGATCCATGCAAAGTTCTTCAGAGGAGATGATCTAGCTCAGGAATGGAAGTTTCTTCAACTTGAAATATAGGGAATTCTGTCATCCAAATGGACGTGAGCGTAATCCATTTTCAGATCTTGTGAGTAGATTAAGATGTCGCCTAGTTAGATCAGGACATACTGATTGAGAATATTCCTAAAGATGTCATTTATGAATTGTTGAAAATCAGCAGGGGCATTGCAAGCACTGAATAGTATCACCAGGTTTTCATAGTGCCCTTCCCCGGTATTGAAGGCAATTCCCCACTTGTCTGCCTCCTTGATCACTATCAAATTATAAGCCCCTCCGCAGATCCATCTTGGTAAAATAATGACGTTCCTTGTTACAGTCAAACAATAAATAGATCAAAGGTAGCAGGTAACTGTTCACAGTAATCTTGTTCAGCTAACGATAATCAATGTATCGCCTCAGGATTCCCAGCCCGGGACAGTAAAGAGGATTCATTAATAAACTCCTTCTCCAGATACTCTTTAATATAAACCGACATCGCCTCAGACTCTGGTACGGAGAGCGGGTATATACTACTCCTGGGAGGAGTGTGATCTTGAAGAATCAAAATATCACAATTGCGGGAACGTGCTGGAAGAGTCTGCTGCCTTTTTAAAAAATACATCTGCAAAGTCTTGGTATTGCGGTGGCAGCTCGGATAGAAGAGCAGCAGACCTGAGCGGGAATTCCGGGTTATGATTCATAGCAGAGAGGCTGGACCTGCAAAAACTTTAGTGAGTAATTTGGTAAATGTCCAATAGATGGTAGGAGAGTGAATTCAGGGTAGAAGGAAGGGAATGGTACTGTTGAACCAGTAATTAATAATTAAATGGAGGTTCACATTGGCATTATTCACATTGATGGATCACGGCAGTCAATATACCCAGGAGGTGCTCATCGATTAGTACAGCACGTATAACTTGAAATTCTAATTAGAAAACATTGAGGCCGTTTCGCGTGCATACACGCATTGTCAAGGCCCTCAGCAAGGCGTGTAAGCCTTGACAAAGCACACGAAACAGCCATAGGCTTACTCCGTATCAGAGACCAAGATCTTGAATAAAATAAATTTATTGCCAAGTCGGTGAGTCCCTCAATGTTTTCTATTTCGAATTTCAAGATGGTAGGAGAGAGTAGTCTGAGCCAGGGTAATCCCAGGAGCACAGGACTGGAAGAGTGTGGAAGTACCAGAAAAAATATCTCTTTGACATGAAGGAACCCCACTTAAAACCCAATGGAACCATGGAAGGAGATGTTCCTGTGGAATAAATGATCAATTCTGCAAAGTTAATCATATGGGGTTCTGAGGAATCACAAGTAGAATCTGAAATCTGTGGACAAAAGGATATTACATAAAATTTCCAGCTGTATCTGAGCTTAGAAAGGTCAAACTGGTCCCTTGAAGAGCTTGGAAACTCATGGTAACAGGAACTAGAATTTTATCACCGGGAGAGGAAGGGTCAGGCCAATGTTGATCTCCCCTCTCCCACCTAGGTCTTGACACTTTCTGGCTGTGAAGGTTGACCTTTTTCTCCACAAACTGATATCCACCTGTTATCGATCACATCAAAGTTATGAACTTAGATGTGATCAGTAACCGCTTGATCCTGCGTGTCAGAGACACAGGAACCGCTGACACTGAACCAGTCAGTTCCGCTGACCTGAAAGATACAGGTTTCAGTGCTAGATACAGCTGCTCTGTATATGGTATACAAAGCAGCTGTATCTCAAAAATTAAAAATCATTTTTAATAAAAGGTATTTAGAAAGTTGTACAAAACACACTGATGGACATTTTTATAAAAAAACAAAACCAATACTAAACTATTTCAAAGGTGTACATAGTCTTTAAAACACCTCAATATCGCCAAAGGCAAAAAGATTAGCCCTTGTTTCCCAGACACCTATTGACACTAGTATTGTGGCGTATAGCTTTATTTGGATAACTATAAGCATACAAATGAAGATTAAAATGCAATGTGAACTGAGAAGTCTCCATACAATGATACTAATGATATTTCGTAGTCAGCACCATCTAAGTTCAAAGTCAAACCACCCGCTCTGGTGGCCGCACTACCTATATAAAACAACTAAGATTCGCGGCTGCAGTCCGCTTGAGTAGGGACTTAGAATTATCAGAACACATTGATTTTAAAATTGAAAAATCCCCCCCGACATGTTTCATCACCGAAGTGGAGTCCTCAGGGGAAAATGGGGCTAATGGCGGCGTATGCGGCTGAATACAACTCAAGCGGACTGCAGTCGCGAATCTTCGTTGTTTTATATAGGTAGTGTGCACATACCCTTATATGGACTAATGAACCAAAACAATCAAAACCTCTATAAACGAGAAACAGCCCTAAGATTATTAAGTAATTACATCATCGTACGAGGGTGGATTAGTGGTGGTTGTAGAATTGGTTCCATACTTGAAAGGTTGGGTGTTTGGTTGGATGATCTCTTACAGCCGTTAGTATGCAGACCTCCTGTTTTCATCAGGGATAGTAAGGAAATACTTGAAATCATGAATAACATTACCTGGAATTCCAATTCTACCTGGGTGACGTGATGTAACAGCATTGTATACATCAATCCCTCATAACAAAGCTCTAATAGCTTTGTCTTACCTCCTCACAATCTACAGGGTGGCCATTTATATGGATACACCTAAATGTTGACCATGGCGGCCATTTTGAAGTCGGCCATTTTGTATCCAACTTTAGTTTTTTCAATGGGAAGAGGGTCATGTGACACATCAAACTTATCGAGAATTTCACAAGAAAAACAATGGTGTGCTTGGTTTTAATGTTACTTTATTCTTTCATGAGTTATTTACAAGTTTCTGACCACTTATAAAATGTGTTCAAAGTGCTGCCCATTGTGTTGGATTGTCAATGCAACCCTCTTCTCCCACTCTTCACACACTGATAGCAACACCGCAGAAGAAATGCCTCCCGATGTGACCCCCTTAGACTTTTATCTTTGGGGTCATCTGAAGGCAATTGTCTATGCTGTGAAGATACGAGATGTGCAGCAACTGAAACTACGGATACTGGAAGCCTGTGCTAGCATTTCTTCTGTGGTGTTGCTTTCAGTGTGTGAAGAGTGGGAGAAGAAGGTTGCATTGACAATCCAACACAATGGGCAGCACTTTGAACACATTTTATAAGTGGTCAGAAACGTGTAAATAACTCATGAAAGAATAAAGTAACGTTAAAACCAAGCACACCATTGTGTTTCTTGTGAAATTCTCGATAAGTTTGATGTGTCACATGACCCTCTTCCCATTGAAAAAACTAAAGTTGGATACAAAATGGCTGACTTCAAAATGGCCGCCATGGTCAACACCCAGCTTGAAAAGTTTCCCCCCTCCCAAATACTAATGTGCCACAAGCAGGAAGTTAATATCACCAACCATTCCCATTTTATTTAGGTGTATCCATATAAATGGCCCACCCTGTACAACAAATATTCAATGGAATTGAGAGAATTCTGACTTTTACTTATTTTCTTTCGTCACACTTTCTTTAGCTTTGATAATATCTTTTATCTCAAAGTAAAAGGCTGTCCTGTGCAGGCAAAATATTCTACTTCCCTCTTGAACCTATATATTACGTGGTAGAAAAGTATTTATACACAACAAACAATCCCTTTTACAAATGTGGAAACTACATGGTTGAAATATAAAGGCTGTTACAAATGTGAAATGAAAACATGTGGTATTTTCAAACACATTACTAAAGCACACAAGTAACCCTAAGTACATACGAGTATTTTGTGACCTATAAAAATTTACATTCATTGTGATAGTAAATATAGTGTACATGATACACTGCAATGAATGTAATCTACAATACATAGGCTGCACCACCGGCAAATTAAAGGTAAGGATTGCGGCACACATTTCAGGGGCAAACCCCACTTATGGTGAGGACTCGTACATTGTCAGTATTGTCTTGATGTTTTTTAGAAAAACATAATGGAAATGTTGGTACTTTAGAAGTCTACGCCATCGAAAGGGTTAATAGTCCTAGGAGGGGAGGTAATTGGAGAAGGACGCTCCTCACAAGTGAGGCGTTTTGAAATCTGACTTTAGAAACAAGAATCCCTTTATGGTCTAAACCTTAAAGGGGTTTTCCGGAATAAATTCATACAAGCTAGTTAAAATAAATATATAAAACAAAAGCTTTTTCTAACGTAGTTGCGTTTCATTAGGGGTTTCTAACGGCATATCTCATATACAATCACGTGATGCATCCCTAAACCGAAATCCTAACTTCCGCCGCAGCTCCGTACATGAGCTGTAACTTCCTTTTTCCGGTGGTCTGAATGTACGGTCACGTCATTAATGATGTAACTGTACAGTGTGGGAAAGGGTTGGACTGGATACTCTTAATCCTCCTCCTATGAGCAGGCGTTTTAATACAGTGTACACCACGCATGCTATATTCTCTGTTAGCCCAGCATTTGTGCGTCTTCTCCTACATTGAGTTCCCATTGCGCATGCACCAGTTCTAAGCACTTTAGATAGAGAGCCGGATTGCTTTGATGCCGGAGTAATAAGATGGAGATGGGAGGGGAAGTGGCCGTCAAATATATATATGAAGGAGGGGTTTGGCGAGGATCTGGAGCGGGGAGATTCTTCTCTGGGAGGTCACATCGGCGCTATGCTTATTGGGATTTGGTGTCTTTGATCAGAACAGGAAACGGCCGGGCACAACAAAATAGTGATGTGTATATATAGTGCAGAACAACCGCAGCGCAAGTAGAAACCATGCACAAGAGAAAAAGCAGAGCTCATAGCCAAATTTATAATAATGTAAATATTTTATTGAACACCTATAACAGACAATGTTTTAAAAAAATACATAAGGACAAGACTCCAGTAAGATAAATGGAGCAAATGGTCAAAAATACAGTTACCCTACCGTTCAAAAGTTTAGGGTCACTTAGAAATTTCCTTATTTTTGCAAGAAAAGCACAGTTTTTTTCCAATGAAGATAACATTAAATTAATCAGAAATACACTCTATATATTGTTTATGTGCTAAACGACTATTGTAGCTGCAAACGTCTGGTTTTTAATGCAATATCTACATAGGTGTATAGAGGCCCATTTCCAGCAACCATCACTCCGGTGTTCTAATGGTACATTGTGTTTGCTAACTGTGTTAGAAGGATAATGGATGATTAGAAAACACTTGAAAACCCTTGTGCAATTATGTTAGCACCGCTGTAAACAGTTTTGCTGTTTAGAGGAACTATAAAACTGACCTTCCTTTGAGCTAGTTGAGAATCTGGAACATTACATTTGTGGGTTCGATTAAACTCTCAAAATGGCTAGAAAAAGAGAGCTTTCATGTGAAACTCGACAGTCTATTCTTGTTCTTAGAAATGAAGGCTATTCCATGCGAGAAATTGCCAAGAAACTGAAGATTTCCTACAACGGTGTGTACTACTCCCTTCAGAGGACAGCACACACAGGCTCTAACCAGAGTAGAAAGAGAAGTGGGAGGCCCCGCTGCACAACTGAGCAACAAGACAAGTACATTAGTCTCTCTAGTTTGAGAAATAGACGCCTCACAGGTCCTCAACTGGCAGCTTCATTAAATAGTACCCGCAAAATGCCAGTGTCAACGTCTACAGTGAAGAGGCGACTCCGGGATGCTGGCCTTCAGGGCAGAGTGGCAAAGAAAAAGCCATATCGGAGACTGGCTAATAAAAGGAAAAGATTAATATGGGAAAAAGCACACAGACATTGGACAGAGGAAGGAAAAAAGTGTTATGGACAGACGAATCGAAGTTTGAGGTGTTTGGATCACACAGAAGAGCATTTGTGAGACGCAGAACAACTGAAAAGATGCTGGAAGAGTGCCTGACGCCATCTGTCAAGCATGGTGGAGGTAATGTGATGGTCTGGGGTTGCTTTGGTGCTGGTAAAGTGGGAGATTTGTACAAGGTAAAAGGGATTTTGAATAAGGAAGGCTATCACTCCATTTTGCAACGCCATGCCATACCCTGTGGTCAGCGCTTGATTGGAGCCAATTTCATCCTACAACAGGAGAATGACCTAAAGCACACCTCCAAATTATGCAAGAACTATTTAGGGAAGAAGCAGGCAGCTGGTATTCTATCTGTAATGGAGTGGCCAGCGCAGTCACCAGATCTCAACCCCATAGAGCTGTTGTGGGAGCAGCTTGACCGTATGGTACGCAAGAAGTGCCCATCAAGCCAATCCAACTTGTGGGAGGGGCTTCTGGAAGCATGGGGTGAAATTTCTCCCGATTAGCTCAGCAAATTAACAGCTAGAATGCCAAAGGTCTGCAATGCTGTAATTGCTGCAAATGGAGCATTCTTTGACGAAAGCAAAGTTTGAAGGAGAAAATTATTATTTGAAATAAAAATCATAATTTCTAACCTTGTCAATGTCTTGACTATATTTTCTAGTCATTTTGCAACTCATTTGATAAATATAAGTGTGTGAGTTTTCATGGAAAACACAAAATTGTCTGGGTGACCCCAAACTTTTGAACGGTAGTGTATATATATGAATGCTGTGGGCTAAATTGATTAATTAAATGGATATGTATGTGAAGAAGGGTAGGTACCCCTTTCTTAGTTCACAGTCCCCATAAACATTGGATTCTATCGTATAGGACTGTGGACTAGGAAAGGGGTACCTACCCTTCTTCACATACATATCCATTTAATTAATCAATTTAGCCCACAGAATTCATATATATATCACTCGTTATTTTTGACCATTTGCTCCATTTATCTTACTGGAGTCTTGTCCTTATGTATTTTTTTAAAACATTGTCTGTTATATGTGTTCAATAAAATATTTACATTTTTATAAATTTGGCTATGAGCTCTGCTTTTTCTCTTGTGCATGGTTTATGATATGGAGCTGCCTTTGTGGTAAATGATGGGGGGATGTTTTCGCTGTAAACAGTGCCCAGCTCGCATAATAACTGTTTTTGGAATTTATATAGTGATTAGCGCAAGTAGAAAGAAGAATTTTTGCGATCAAAACAGGTGGGCAACATTGGTTCAACATAACTAACAGGTATAAAACTTTTTACAATTTTAAAAACTATATCGGAAAACCCCTTTAAAGAGGCTCTAACACCACATTATAAGTGCCCTATCTCCTACATTTACTCAGCGCATAGGGATCCTGTTAGATCCTTATGTGCTGTCTTATACTTACACATTAACAATACTGAAGTGTTTAGACAGTGAATAGACATTCCACGGGATGTCTATGCACAATCTCTGCACTTCGTTACTGTTTCTATGGTAGTTACAGCCGAGGAAGCGTGATCTCGTTGTAACCTGTCATTTACCGCATAACCTCTGCTGTAACTACCACAGACAGAGTAACGAAGTGCAGAGATTGTGAATAGACATTCCGTGGAATGTCTATTCACTGCGTAAACACTTCAGTATTGTTAATGTGTAAGTATAAGACCGCACATAAGGATCTAACAGGATCCCTATGCGCTGTGTAATTGAATGGAGAGGAGTGCATGATGCTGATTGGTCAGCGTCATACACTCCCCTGTACAACGCCCACTTGGTCTAAAGTGAAAATACGCCCACTTGGGCATTAAGCAACTCATTAGCATAAATCTAAAAACGCTAATAAAGTGGTAAAAATAGATAGTTTTTTTTTAAATAAAAAGCACTGCTGTCACCTACATTATAGCGCCCATCTCCTTATGTAGGAGATAGGGCACTTATAATGTGGTGACAGAGCCTCTTTAAGACAGATATTATGTATTTTTAATAATCGAAGTCTCTTCATTTAGTTTTTAGTTCTTCCGCTTAACATTTTCTCACTAAAGCTTCTTTTTTATTATTTCGTATTAGTATTTTTATGTATATTCAACCAAGATGCATGTGGATTACCGGTGGGTCAGGTGCAATAAAATGTAGACATTTGGAGTTTGTCTCCTTTCAAATTACCCAGATGTTCTACGAATCAATCAACTATGACTAAGAAGCACAAGTAGCTTTTTCTGTTGTTTTAATATGTTGAAATAAAACGCTTTTGCTTTTAATCTCATCGGATGCTGGAGAACTATCTGTACTACTGTTTTTGTTTCATGAACAAAAGTGCGAGAACTGGGTACGTAGATATACGCTCATGCGCAAACTTTGCTTTATGTACTTTTAGTGATCCTCTGAAGTTGGCTTTACCTTCAACAAGGGACTTTGTAGCCGGATCAGAGACCAGTTGGTGTAGGGGAATCTTTCCACATGAGATGAGTCAGGAGTTTTTTTTTAAAGCTACAGCGTGTCCTAATTTCTGTGCTGAAGCTTTATAAATATTTTTAATCTCTTCCCGCTGCATAGAATTTTCCTTTTTTTTTCATCTCCACTTCTCTCATCGTCACAACTTTTTTTTTTCCCCCCATCAACATAGCCGTATGAGAGCTTATATTTTGCGGGATGAGTTGTATGTATTTTTTTAATGCCACCATTGAACCACATAATGTACTGAAAACCTTTAAGAACATTTTTGGTGGGTGCAATGTAAAAAAAATAAAAAATAATAATTTTAATTTTGTCTTTGTTAAATGGGTTTCTATTTTACAGGGTACACCGCTCAGTAAAAATAACTTCTGCGGTCAACACAATTATGGTGATACCAAATATATATATATATATAGTTTTATTTTATGTTTTACTATGTTTTACAGAATAACACTTGAAAAAAAACAAAAAACAGTTTTGTGTCGGCATCTTCTAAAACCCATAACTTTTTAATGTTTTCATCGATGGAGAAATCCAGGTGATTCCAAGGGGTTCACTTAATTTTTATTGCAACTGTTTACCACCAAGCCTAAATTAACTGGAAACGCCCTACTACTATTGCAACTACATATAGTACCATTTCAGCCGCAGTTCCACATGGTTTGGCTAGAAATGAACCACACTTAAACAAGCGATAACACCAAATATGAATGTTTACACATTTGCAATTTGTAAATTACATCGACCGTGTCTCTTCTATTCCTTTCACAGCAGTAAGGGCTTACGTACATGCTGATAATTCTTGTTCTGCTCATTTAAAGGTAGTGTTACAGGATAATTTGACCAAATGCTGTGAATTTTACAATTATTAAATGCAGTATCTTCAGGGCTCATCATGAAACTCTGCTTGAATATAATTAGCATAATGAGAAGAAATTCAACATAATACTAATTTTATTTTAATGGTTGCCAACAGTTTATAATAATTTTCAGGTACATTTGGCTACTGAGCCATTGCCTCTTAATCCTGTTATGTTTTAGAGTAGTGTGGTGTTTTATTAACTAACATTATATCATGTTAAAGAGTTTCCTACTACAGAGTTTTACAGTGGGGGTCAATATCTGATTGGTTGCGGTCCAAATCACGGCACCCTAGCCGATCAGCTGTATGAAAGGGCCGTGGTTCTTAAGCAATCGCCGCGTCTGCTTCATTATTTACTCAAGTTCAGTGCGGTACGCTTAAATTTGGCTGTGCCTGGTACTTTATAAGCCCCAATACCCTTGAGGACACCACGATAATGGTGAAACATGTCGAGCGGCTGCTCTAATTTTAATGCGGAAACTACTAGTTGTGCACTATCAGCAGTCCACAGCCGCTGTTGACCGATAATAATTAGCTGGCGCTTTGCACAGACTGTAAGACCAATTATGTACAAACAATTTATTTCCATTTAATAACTACTTGGACCATCAGACCGCATTGTCGTTTTAAAACTTATGTAGTTGGTTATAATCTATATTGAATAAAAGTGATATTTTAGTTGCACACAAAATATTTAGTATGTACCTGGTTTGGTTACTGTTTACACTGATTATTGAATTTGTCCAGCCATGTTTTATAATACGCTTTTTTGCTTTAGTCATTAATGAAATCTTTTCACCTTAGGTGTCTCTTACTGCTTTCTATGCTTTCCAAAAACAAGAGAGTACAGTAGCTCCACAGAAACATGTCAGATCAGATATGTAATAGGAGTCAAATTGACGGGGTCTGAAAGCTGAGACATCCACCAATTTTTAGAATTAAAAGGTCTTTGTACCTCTTTTCAACAAACATTCTTGGCCACTTATGTTGAAATTAGAGATATGGTAACCTATTGCTTTTTTTTTTTGTAGATCCCATTGACTTTTATTGAGGAATCCGGGACCAGGCCATTCAAGTGTGGAAAATATATTTTAAATGAGGGTTTTCTTCACCATACACATGTAGCGTAATAACCCACTAGCCACTAGATGGATATTCTGCGTATCCACTCTGGTAGCCACAGGAAATTCCGTCTGAAAAGCAATTGTGGTGCGGTTTTTCGGGCGGCATATCCGATGTGGGAAATCCTGCAGCAATAATAATAATATTAATTTAAAAAAAAGTTTCAACTTACCCGTAGTAATGGCGACGTGTTCCTCTCTTCTGATCGTAGCCTGGCCTCCTGGGATGATGATGTAGACCATGTGACCACTGCATCCTCTGATTGGCTGCAGCAGTCACGTGGGTTGAAATGTCATCCCAGGCGGCCAGGCTGCACTCAGAAGAGAGGATCGCATCGTTAGGACTACGGAAGGGGAGTAAGTATAAGCTTTTTTTTTATTAATTTAAAATAAAAAAATACCTTTTTCTTTTTTTTTTATTGCGATTTTTGCAACAGTAACGCAGCATTTTCGCCACAAATGTTTCAACACACAGCTCTTTCTTGCAGGTTTTACCTACCCTTTAAATTAAATGGAGAAAACCCGCAACAGAAGAGAAGCGATTCCGCAGCATAAATCAACATGCTTTGGCTTAAAAAAACAAAAACGCCAGAAGTCAGTTTATGAAAGTTTTTTTTCAGCTTATTTTTCTCCGCTGTGTGTGACTGAGATTTGTTCAAATCTCACTCACACTGTTGCTACTTTATTACACTGCAGATTTTCCGTAATTAAATCCATTGCGGGAAATTCGCAATACAAGTGCTCACAACATTTGGTCTACTGTATCACATTCAGTAGATAACAAATTTGAAGATTTGTTGTTGTGATTCCTGAATCGCTTGCTTTTGTTTTTTAGTTTACGTTAAGAGAAAAACCCTGAATTCTTGGACTGCCTAAGATTACTGGAACAGAGTACATTTAGCTAATTGCTGTCACCAAAGCAGAACAGTTAGTCATGTGTTGGTGACAAACATAAATGTGTCCTTTTTTAAAAATAAAATTGATTTCTCTTTTCCCACCTCAATCCTTTTACCTTGGCACTGTGTGCTGCATTCCTATGGACCACACAGCACAGTTTTGCTCACCCTTGGCAGCTGCACACAAAGCACTTAAGATCTTTTCTCTGGAAAATCTCCTTGGCTAGAATTGGTTGTTTATTATCAACTTGAGTTGGTTTTCACTCTGCTCATACAATATAAGTAAAATTTAATACATTCTACAGTCTTATACGCGGTTCTAAGCACACGGTTTTCAAGGATAAATCAATTTTTTACTGCTACCCAATTTTAAATGGAATATTTTGTGCAGAGTTCCGTATTCTATAAGTTTTGTGGAGTAACAAGAACTTGTCATGGTTGAAACCGTAATGTTTCACTTTCCATAATAGGCTATGTTCACACCTGCGTTGTGACATTCCGTTGTACTGCTTCGTCAGAGGAGCAGAGCCAGGGAATAATGGAAACAACAGTTCTATTGCACAAAGAAACCCGCCGACAGAACCTATTGACTTCAATGCGTGATTTTACCGGACGCAATAGCGGAGAATGCTGCGCTATTGGTAATCCCTGCCAGATCTGTGACGAAGGCCCTCCAATGCAGATGTGAACGAAGCCATAGGAGAGTGTTTCAAATATTTTGATACTCTAGTTCTGCAGCATAGTGTCCCTAGAAACGAGTTGCACGGCTGCGGTCTTTGCACCACAATAGTGGTACCCGGCCAAAAGAAGTGACACAAATATTAAGAGGCGTTCACCTCCTGTGTTGCATCATACTCTGACTATATGTTTTTATCTATGAAACGCCAGTCTTAATAAATTCCCTCCAGTGTACTTGTGCCATCCGAGGTAGGTAGTTCACCCAGTGTAACGTTTCCCATAGGTTTTCATTATAGAAACATTCCATGTGGGCGCCCTCCCTGAAGCATTGCTCGCCTAAAAGAGGAAGGAATGTGGGAAAAGTGAGGATTTTGTATCATGAGGCCTCTGGTGTATTGCTAAGCTCTAATAGTGGAATAGTGAAGCAAGTTAGTCCGTATCTCCTAATTTAGGGAGGTGTGAGTGGTATGTAGCATGTAAAGTAGGGTGAAAGGTCTGGCAAAATGTTCATCAATCATGATGCAAGTGTAGCATGGTAAGAACTAAATCCAGTCTGCTACTATGTGTAGTGAAGAAGCTACGTTGTAATGGTGGATATTTGTGAAATTAAGCCCTCCATTTTGTTTGGGTTGGATGAGGAGCTATTTTTGCTTTTCTCCCATTCCAAATAAAGGACAGGTAAAGGACATTGTTTTTCTCTTTATCCCAGAGTTTCAAATATGTGAGTAGGGATTGGAGAATATACAGTAGTTTGGGGAACATTACAATTTTCAAGAGGCTAACTCGACTAAAGCACAACGTAAAGACCTTTCATCTCAGTGGTGTACCTGCTAGGGAGGCAATATACAATAGGGAGGAATGTTTCATTTGTAGAAGTCCTGTGAATTACGTGTGATCAGCACTCTCAAGTATCTGATATGGTAGAGCCCCAAGATGGCATTGCTGGGCTCCTTAGAAGAAGTTACCCCGACTTATCCTGGTTAATGTAGAAGACCAAGAGTCCTTCATATTCTGCTATGAGATCTAACGCTCTTGGCAGGGTGAGTCTGGGGTGAGATAAAGAAAAACATGAGGTCATCGCCAAATGTTGGATCTCCTGTGAGCCATCTATTCTATTTAAGGAAGTATCAGACTGTATGAGTTTAATTAATGGGTCCAGGAAATGGTTAAACAGTTAAGCTTGTGTCAAAATTCCTATATCTAAGTAGGTTTTCAATAAATTGCCAGGAAACTGTATCAAATACTCAGCATCTAAGCTGAGCAGCATTGTAAGAGGGAGGATATGTCTTTCGCTTGTACAGTGGCAGCTATGGCCATCCATATCCCTTCAGAGGACTGTCTATCCGATAGAAAGCCAAGCTGTGTAGGGGGCTCAATATCCTGGGCAGGCTGGTCTGCATTCTATTTGCTATAATTTGGAAAAAAATCTTGTAGCCCTCTTTTTAGAGTGAAATAGGTCTGTAAGATTGTAATAACATTGGGTCTGTGTGATGTGTGTTTTCAGTAAGAGAGAGAACATCTAGCCCAGGAGGAGTTGTTAAGAATGAGCTATGGTATGGGCTATTTCCTTCTTGGTGAAAGGTTGAGTCAAAGTTCTGAAGCGGGATTGTTGGTGGTCCTGTGCTATTTAGAAGTTCCCATGTACGCTGTATGGTTGATTTAGTGTAGAGGGAAGCATAGTAGTTTGTGAATATTTGAATCTCCGAGGGAGGGGAGGTATAGTCCATCCCATTACAGCTTGTGCAACTTTGGGAGGAGCGGTTAAGTGGGCTAGAAGCCTTGTTACACCAGCAAAATAATTTATTGCTAGTGGCATCCATCGAACCTGACCTGTTAAAAACGTGTCTAACAGTTTCTTTAGCCTCCAGGTAGGTATGTTTGGCTTCAGCTGTGTTATGTCTGAGGTAGTGGTCATGAGATTAGTGGTTAGTAAAAGCCATTTAATTTCTGGGGTCGTTGCTTCTTTTGGTGAGAAAGATATGTAAGACAATAATGTGCCCTTGCATCACTGCCTTCGATGTCCTCCATATCAGGCTTGGGTCATCCAGGTGGAGAGTGTTAATATCCATAAAATGTTCTTATTTACCAATCCGGAAGTGCCGAAAATCTTTGGTCATGTAAATATTAAGGTAACACCAATACCTGCTGAGTACCCAGGACAATTGTCAAATATACTGGGTTATCACCAGAAATCATAATATTCTTTAAAGGGGTTTTCCACTACCAGGCAACTTATGACCTATCCACCGGATAAGTCATCAGTATATGATCGGTGCGTGCCCGACCCCCGGACCCTGCACCAATCAGCTGCTCCAGCTGCCTCCAGGCATCGGACTTCCATGTTGAAAGCAGATGGCTCCAGTCACGGAACAGCGGCCTAGCTGCAGTACTGCTCTTATTCAAGTGAATAGGCTGCTATGCAATGTACAGAGCCAACTGCTTCTGGCTCCGTACACTGGTTATTGTGCAATGACATCCGGTGCCCGCAGGCAGCCAGATCAGCTGATCGGACACACACTGATCATATACTGATGACCTGTCTGATAGTGGAAAACCTCTTTAATGGAAGAGTGGTGTATTTAGGGTAATACAGTGGCAGAGGTCAAAATATGTTTAATCCTAGAATGAGGGTAGTGAATGTTAGAGTGGAATGTGTATTCCCTGTTTTAAGGTATTATTAAGCCACAGGGGACACAGAGTGACAGCTTGGACATCATGTCAGTTACACTGCATTATGATTGAGCATCTTGGGTGGATGTAATCGATCTGTCTAGGTGTGGAATTAAGGTAGTATTCAAGAATTACTGTGCTTAAAGTTTTATTTAGCAGTTGTAGAATTTTCGAGAAAAATAAGAATTTTGGTAATTGGATGCGTAGAGATTAAGGATAGAATAGGGATGGCCATTTATAGAGTTCTCTAAAAAGACATACAAGAGAAACATACAAGTAAGTCAAGTAACTGTAACAAGAAATATAATCTCAAATTGCTTAAAAGGGGGAATCATTAAGACTTATCCTTAGGCAGTTGTGTAGGCTACATTCACAAGAGCGTATCTGGTTCACGCGTGTGAAAAATGCACGTGAATCTGGTCCGTTATGCATCAGTGTGGTTTGCAAGGGGCATGCGTTATTCACGCACTCGCAAAGCACATCTTTTTTTATTGTATTATGTTCAATTGAATTGATGTGTAAGTCACCCACAGCACACGGATGTGCATCTGTGTGCTGTGCGTGATTTTCATGCACCCATTGACTTCAATGGGCGACAGGTACGTGACATGCAGTGAGTTTTACGCAACGGACTCACTCCTGCATGTGTGAAAGGCCCCATTGAAGTTTTACGCTCGTCTGAATGAGCCCTCAGTGGATAGCTGGGTTCAGCAATAATTGTCCAGCAGTCAGGCTCCTGCTATCTCAGGATTGACGAATTCGTGTTCAGGAGAAAGCCTTGCGTTTCTGTATGACCATGACTGAAAAATTCTGTAAGATCAGCATTCTTTGACCTCTCCCTTCCAGAGTGGCTGCACATCAGAATGTTCGTAGAATGTTTTCTTTCGTGAGAAAACAAAAAAATTTTGCAATTGTAGCTCTAGAGCGGTTGCTGCTATTCTTCCCAGTCTCTGAGCTCTTTCGATAGGTGGAAGCACATGGTCAGAGTGTGATGCAGTACTTTTATCAAATTATCTTTGAGAAAGATAACCAGGTCTTTTGGTTGTGTTCACGTGTAGCGTAAATACTGTGGATTTTCCGCAGCGGATTTCATTGTGGGAACATCTACAGCATATTACAGTAGCAGTAATGTGGATGAGATTTTAACAAATCTCATCCACACGCTGTGAAAAAAACCAGACAAATCTTTTCATACATTGACCTGGGGTGCGGTTTTTAATTGGCAGCATGTCAATTTATGTTGTGGAATCGCTGCTATTCTGTTGCGGGTCTTCCCCGTTGAATTCAATGGGGAGGTAAAACCTGCAACAAACCGCAGATGTTGCGTTTTTTGCGGAGGAAAAGCTGTAATTCCGCTGCTAACTCATAAAACTCATAAAAAAACTAAAATCTCATACTTGCCCAGAGCTCTCTGCTCCTGCGTCCATCCCGACCTCCAGGAATGATGTTTCAGCCACAGGAGGCAGGGCTGCAGGACATCAGAGGGACGCGTGGCCATGGCTATGGGTAAGTAGAGACATTTTCTATCTTATGTGCTGTTTTCCATTGCGGACAAGATACTGCATCACAATTTTGGTGCATTTTTTCTCAGCATGATCCAGGGCAGATACGCTGTGTACCTCTTATGCAGTGTATCCGTCCTATGTGAACATACCCTACGAAGTGGAGATTATTTCTACTGCTCCTATTTTTCAGGTCTTCTAGGTTGAGTATTTGAGGTGATTTAAACAAAAACAAATAGGCGCTGGGTATTTGAGGTGATTTGTGCAAGAGCTTTGGAGCTCTGCAATACTTCCAGTATGTTGTCGAACAGTGGCCGCACAAGGCGCAAGACTTTCTCTGCCACGACGTGGCCTGCGTGCGTGGATACTTCTCCTGTGAGCTACCTTGACGGTATTTGCCCATCCCTTTAGGAAAGCAATGTTTAGTGAATTTTATAGTGGAATTTCCCCTGCTTCTTGGGTGAAGTCGTTATATCACTGAAAGAAAGACGCAAAGTTGTGCCTAGCCTTAGGCATGTGAACAGTTACGGGGTATTAAAGTAGA
Source organism: Rhinoderma darwinii (assembly GCF_050947455.1). NCBI lineage: Eukaryota > Metazoa > Chordata > Amphibia > Anura > Rhinodermatidae > Rhinoderma > Rhinoderma darwinii. Next base: position 58,331,583 of record NC_134692.1, read on the forward strand.
GGCACCACCAGTGCAGTATGGAGTTGCAGAACATTAATAGATAAGTGATATGAGGTTCTGTGTCTAGAGGATTTGAACAGGCTTTTCAATTCAGACTGGGGAGCAATTACTTTGAGAAAAGAGAGTGACCCCAACTCAGTCGAAGGAGATCGAGATATGGGTCCGTGTGCTTGGTTCTCTCTATTGGGCTTGGATTCAGGCAAGCACAGTCTCAGTGTTATATAGATATGTGCATGGCCGGCTCAAGGTTTATGTGGGCCCTTGGGCGACACAGACTTAGTAGGCCCCTTTGCGGGGGAACTCACGGCGGCAGTAAAATGGCAGAAAACGTCACTTTGCGCTAGTCCCTGTCTAAGCCCCCATATAGAAGTTTGTACCACCTTGCCAAGTAGTGCCACACAGCCCCCCTTGCCAGGTAGTGCCACATAGCCCTCCCTTCCCAGGTAGTGCCACACAGCCCCCCCTTCCCAGGTAGTGCCACGCAGCCCCCCCCCCCCCCCCCGTCTCCGGAAGTCGCAAGAAAATTCTCTTCTGTGTTTCATACCAGCTCCTGGTTAAGGCTTACAAATACTAATGCAAAAAAAGTGTGAATGAGGTCTATGGCTCTTTTCACATCTGGTTTTTGCCCTACATTCGCTGTATGGGCCAGAAAGTTCTTGGTGCATATGCAAAATATATAAATAGTACCTCGTGCCAAAAGTGTGTTCGTTGTGTGTTAACATACCTCCTTTTCTTTTTTTTCTTCTTTTTTTTTTCTGCAAAGGAAAGCTTAGTCTGCCGCACTTTCCTATACAGAGGCATACAGTAAAGTAATACATACCGTGTGGTATACAGTGTATGCCTACATCGCAGCCTTCCATTAGTGGTGTACGTTGGGACATGTGAACAGAGCCTAACTGTGTGTTGTCGGGTATTGTCTCTTATGTTACTAGAGTACCATGTTAGGCTAGGTTCACGATCTGTTAGAATTTACTGTTTAAAACCCCTTCCCGACATTTGACGTATCCAAACGTCAAAGTCGGGTAGGGGAAGTATGGAGCGGGCTCACTGAGTGAACCCGCTCCATACGATGCCGGTGTCGGATGTTTGTTACAGCTGACACTTCAGAGTAACTAGCGGCATTGCGCTGGAGCGCGATCCCGCTAGTTTAACTTGTTAAATGCTGCGGTCAATAGCGACCGCAGCATTTAAAAAGTTAGAAAGAGGGGGGCGACCCCCTCTAACCGCTCGACAGCTCATCGTTAAAGGGGGCGACCCCCTCTAACAGCGGGTGGGTGCAATGGTTGCTATGGCTGCCTGGGGGCTTAATGAAGTCCCCCAGGTCCGCCACCCTTGTATACCTATTAAGCCGTGCCTCTGGCAGGGCTTAATAGATGCCTGTCAGAATCACGATATACTGCAATACATTAGTATTGCAGTATATCGTGCAAGCGATCTAACGATCGCTGGTTGAAGTCCCCTACGGGGACTAATAAAAAAAAGTAAAAATTAGTTAAATAAAGTTGTTTCTTTTGTGTAAAAAATAAATAAATATTAAAAGTAAAAAAAACAAAACACTTTTCCCATTTTCCCCCTAGAGCATAGTAAAAAATATTAATAAATAAACATAATTGGTATCGCCGCATCCGTAAAAGTCTGAACTATTACAATATATCATTATTTAATCTGCACGGTGAACACCGTAAAAAAAAAAAATTTAAACACCAGAATCTCTATTTTTTGGTCACCTCATCGCCCACAAAAAATGAAATAAAAAGTGATGAAACCGTCGCATGTACACCAAAATGGTATTATTAAAAACGACAGCTTATCCCGCAAAAAATAAGCCCTCATACCACTTAATCAACGGAAAAATAAAAAAGTTAAGGCTCTCAGAATTTGGCGACACAAAATACATTTTTTCTTTTACACTTAGGTTTTTACTTGTAAAAGTAGTAAAATATAGAAAAAACTATATATATTTGGTATCGCCGTAATCATGTTGACCCACAGAATAAAGTTAACATGTTGTTTTAGTTGCACAGTGAATTCCATAAAAACGGCGCGCAAAAAACCATGGAGAAATCGCTGTTTTTTTCATTTTCTACTCCACAAAAAATAGTTTTCCCTGTTTCCTAGAACATTATATGGCAAAATAAATGGTGCTGCGAAAAACTACAACTCGTCCCGCAAAAAACAAGCTCTCATAGTACTATATCGACGGAAAAATAAAAACGTTATGGCTTTTGGAATGTGGGGAGGAAAAAATGAAAATTAAAATCTGAAAAATGGCTGCGGCGGGAAGGGGTTAAAACAGGATGCAACAGGACACAAAAATTGTGCAGGCTCCTTTTTTCTGTCCCATTGAAGCACGGGTTTAAGATGGATCCTGTTTTTTGTACAATAGTAGTTTATTTCAACAGGATAGGCATCCCATTGCGTCTTGTCTTTTTTTTTTTTTATATTCTTAGAAAAAAAAAAAGTACCTTTCGACAGGATGCAAAAACATGGTGGGATAGACTCTTACATATAGATGTTCCCTTGTCGATTTCTTCTTTCAGGAATCCTACAATTGTTACATATTTTTTACTTGAAAGTTCAAATATTAAAATGATATATACGGTCCTGTTCACATCACGTTTGCCTTCAGTTTGGTCTTCCCGTTCATCTATTCCATCAGAGGAACAGATGAACAGAAAGACAGACGGAAAGTAGCGTTCTCATTTGCAATACCATTGATATTAATAGTAAACAATACGGAAACAATAGCGTAGTGTGGTGCGCTATTGTTTCCGTCAAAAAAACGGAAACTTAGCAGAACGGACATAAATTAAAACCAACTGAAAGAAAAAAAATATATCATCGAAAACAATGGTATTGCAAACGGAAATGTTACTTTCCGTTTGTCTTTCTTTTCATCTGTTCCTCTGACTGAACAGATGAACAGAAAGGCCAAACTGAAGGCAAACGTGAAGTGAACAGGGCCTAATTCAGTAGGCCGACATCATTCCCTCCCATAACAAAGTAAATCTTTTTATTCTTTTTCCGATACCTTCCCATACATCAGCTCTTTATTAGCATGCAGGGAAGCCGCCACATTTATCCAATGGTCTTTGTGAACCACGTTTTATGCCAGTCACCATCACAATGCTTTAACATATTATAGAAACCGCTCATTTACATATGCCCCGTCTCACACCTAAATTTGATAAAAAGTTTGGCTGAAGGAGAAATTCAAAACGTTTAATCAATCTGAGAGCAGTATTTTAGTGCTTGCCTGTAAATGAGGACTTTAAGTCATTGACATGAACATGTTTTCAGTATTAAGGTTTACCTGTTAGTTTGTCTATTTTTTTTATTTGCTTTTTTTTTCTTCAAGTGTTTTTGTAACTCAAGCGTATTTTATGTATATTGAAAAGTTATGCATTTTATTTATATACTTTGTTAATCAATTCCTCGTGGTTTTCAAAATCTGTTTGTAGTCATTAAATGGAAACCTTTCTTTAATTACTTCCAAAGGATGAACTTTCCTGATCATGTGATGGTCACACATATCTACTCCTTGGTACAGCTATCCGAGCTGTCCCTTGTAATAAGCTGTGCGCCTAAGTGAGCACTGTAGTGTTACCAGACACTTGTCGCATTTAAGTGAAATAAGGCTGAGAAAAACCGTCTCGTGGGAAAAAGAAGCGACATTCCCTATCTTTGGGCGTTTATGTCTCTGACCTCCCATTGACATCAATGGGAGGCAGAGAAAGCATATTTTGCCCGCAGCACTCCATGGCCGCGGGAGAAAAACGTGGCAAACAGCGTGCTGGCAGATCAAAATCTGCCTCAAAATTCCAGCCGGAATTTTGAGGCAGAATTTTCTGCCTGCAAAAAGCTCAGTGTGAACAGGGCCTAAGGCTGTAAACACCCACGAGATATTTACTGCTAAGCAAAATATGCCAGAATTCTGGCACAAATGGTATAAAGAAATCTATTATGTGTTTTAGACACTTTTTGCGCCTTACTAGACTGTTTTCAAAAGAGAAAGTTAAAGGGGTATTCACATTTTGGACATTTATGGTATATTAACAAGATATGCCATAAATGTCCAATAGACCTCTGGGACCCACACCTACCTCTAGAACCCTACCCCTGTCCTATTGTTTCCCAATGTCGCTGTTCCCCAGCTACTGAATTAAGAGGTGGCCGGCAGTCCTGAAATAATCAAACTTTTTGTACTACAATGTTTCTGTAACTCCCATAGAAGTAAATTGGAGTTACGGAAACAGTGCAGCACAGCAAGCTCTGCTGTTTCCGTACTCCCAGCCACCTCGTAACTCAGGGGTCGGGGACCAGCAACAGTGAAAGAAGGTAGGATGGGGCAGAGGCTCAGGAGGCACCGTTCTAGAGAGAAGTACGGGTCCCACACCATCCTGTAGATATGCAATAAATGTCCAAGATGGGAATACCCCATAAACTCATTTTCATCCAATATATTTCTATTTGTTGTGTTTTTCATGTAGTTTGGACCCCAATGGCTTTTTTTTTTCTTCAATCTCAAAACAATCTAGTTATGACTTTGTTTTTCCTATTGCTTTGTACTCCTAGACATCCATTTTGTGAAAACCACTTAATAAACTTGTTTCTTTGCACTTGTCGATGTCTTTTTTTTATTTATTTTTTTTGGTAGTGGTTGCAGTGTGGGCGCACCCTGAGTCATGAATCAAAATGTATTCATTTATGTAACTTTTTTGAAATGCACAGTGAGAAAGTGATGTATTTGGAAGAAAAGAATATTGGTGCTGGACTGATATCTAGGCCACACGCTGGCTAGGTGTTTGTTGCATATATTTAAGTGACTAACCAACAAAGTAAACTTCCTAAGCTTCTTGTTTTCTTTGATCTTAAAACTTAATGCAACCTTTTGAATTAATATATCCCCCCCCCCCTTTTTTTCTTTTTTTTAAGGAACCGGGATATTGGGTAAAGATTCGTCACTTAGAATACAAAGATGGAGGAATATTAGACCCTGATGATATTGTGTCCGATGTTGTTGAAGACAAAGACAAGGTAAGAGAAAGTTAAAGGGACCCAATTTTAGCTTAACCAAATTTTTTGAAAATCCTTTTTTTTTCTTTGCTATCTATATGAAGATAGCTGTAGTGGACAGTTAGCCTTCAAGCGGTCTACTACAGCATACACACTAGTCGAACACTTCCACTTTTTAGCATTTATGCTTCATCTTTAGGGTATGTTCACATGCTTAGCAAAAAACATCTGAAAATACAGAGCTGTTTTCAAGGGAAACCAGCTCCTGATTTTCAGACGTTTTTTTAAGCCAACTCGCGTTTTTCGCTGCTTTTTTTACGGCCGTTTTTGGAGTTGTTTTTTTATAGAGTCAATGAAAAACGGCTCAAGAAGTGACATGCACTTATTTTTCATGGCGTTTTTTTACACGGCCGTTTTTAAAAACGCCCCGTCGGAGCAGAACACCATTTTTCCCATTGCAATCAATGGCCAGATGTTTGGAGGCGTTCTGCTTCCGATTATTCGGCCGTTTACGGCCCGAAAAACGTCTGAAAATAAGCCATGTGAACATACCCTTAGACTTCATGCACAAGAACATGTTCCAACATATTACAATCATTGAGTTGTACAGAGCGGTAATATGGTGGTTATAGATTTCTATGGGCCCCTATCATTTCAGACTGAAGTTTTTTCTGTCAGATTCCATTTTCCAAAGTTGTGGCATGCTCCTTTTGATGACACGTTATTGAGGTATTCTCCAGAGAAGCACTGGAGGGCTTCCACAGGGACTTTGTGTGCATTTGCACAGCCTTATTGGGAAGCACCGCATTTTTACTAATGGTAAGATTTCTGTCGTACTGCAGGCGACCTAGATATGCAAATTTAGACCAATGGCAATGGATGAAGCAATAATGTGTACAAACATATATAAATCTATAAGTATATAAGTTATCAGTGCCATACAGGAAAAAAAGGTAAAAAAAAAGAAATAAATAATTGATATACATGCGGTGTGTGCATATATGTGTGTGTGTATATATGTGTGTATATATATATATATAGTGTATATATAATGTACATATGAATATATAATGTGTGTATGTGTGTGTGTGTGTGTATATATATATATATATATATAGAAAGTCCACAGTCCAGCAGCACCAGTCAATGTTGTGGATGGGTGCGCGCCCTGGGAGCTTGATCACTGCTCCAAATCCAAGTATAGTCGTCCAAAGATATATATATATAATCATCTCTGTCAATTAATTGGACAGAGTGAGGTTGGTGCCAGCGATAAGGACCTGATCAGGGGTTACATTATGTAACAAGTCCATGTAGTAAGAGATCGCAGCACTCCAAATATCTAGTGAAAATTGTGGTTTATTCACCCATGTTAAGGCAATGTTTCACCGCTTATCTGGGACTTTTTCAAGCGTGTTCTACATAATACAGGTTCATGGAGCAATGATCGGAAGTATGGGGACGAATGAACGTTCGTTCTCATGCAGTTTAAGTCTTTTTGGCAACACAGAAAATCTGTCCTTTTTTGTGGCCACATACGAGCGCTCATTTTAACTTTGGTCTTAAAATATCATAATCAGTACAACCTTATTTGTAATAAAGCCAGTGATCTAAGAAGGATTCTTATTTTCTCTATGAAAAATATTAAATATCAAATATTGCTGATGGAGGTTTCATGTTAAGGGATCTGGTTACATTTTCTATGGTGCCCGTATCTGCATATGTGGTTCTGTATCAAAAATTCAAGCGGTTCTGCCATGTTCTTTTAACAAACATTCAGCTCTTTACAGTTTGTAGCCCAGACATACCATTGCGTTTGAAGGAAACAAGATGCCTTCTCTTAGGTTTCTGCACCAATCAATTATATATTAAATAGGATGAATGCCAGTCTTCACTATCACGAGGTCAATTGGAAGAAATATGTTTTATTCATTATAATTAAATTAGTTTGCAAAATAAATGCTTTTCCAGACCCATGGGATTCTCCAGAATGTTTTATTTTTGTTTTCTCTACAGACATTTTTACTTAGAATAAATGTCTCTTTAAATCTGTTTATTTTATTTTATTACATTTTCTGTCATAACAAGTCATGTTATTCTTTTTGTAACATTTTATTCTACTTACATGATGTTCTAATGACCTGTTTAGAATATCAACAAATAGTTAATTTATTTCAGCAATTCAATTCAGAAAGTAAAACTCATATTATATAGATTCATTACACGCAGAATGATCTATTTCCAGCATTTATTTTTTTATTTTAATGTTGATGATTATGGCTAACGGTTAATGAAAACCCAAAATTTAGTCTCTCAGAAAATTAGAATATTGGGTAAAAGTTGAAGATTGTAGACTCATGGTGTCCCACTCTAATCAGCTAATCAACACAAAACTCCTGCAAAGGTTTCCTAAGCCTTTAACCCCTATCCGCACCAGGACGTAACTGTCCGTCGTCGCGGGAGGTTACTTCCCGCACGAGGACGTACAGTTACTGAGTTTTTCCCGGTGCACACTGTCTGCGACAGTGTGCACCGGGAACCGGGAGGTCAGCTGTCGCCGACAGCTGACACTCGACTCTTGCCGACCAGCGGTCCTTTGCCGCTGGTTTCGGCAAATTAACCCCTTAAATTCGGCGATCAGGTGCAATCGCCGAATTTTTGGGGGGTTTCTAACATATCGGCAGACCCCGGTCCGAAATCGCGGGGTTTGCCGATAGTTACTATGGCAAACGGAAGCCAAACAATGGCTTCCGGGTCTGCCATGGACGGAAGCCCATCAGGACCAACCTTCGGCTGGTCCTGATAGGCTTCCTGTCAGAGTGACAGGAAGTCACTGTGTCGTTCCCGATGGCACACTGTCAGCGACAGTGTGCATCGGGAACTTGGAGATCAGCTGTCCCCGACAGCTGACACTCCAGTGTTGCCGATCAGCGGCTGATTGCCGCTGATTTTGCCAATTAACCCGTTACATGTGGGGCTCGATTGCGATCTCCGCATGTAGCGGGTTTGTAGGGCATCATGTATGCTTGTGATTGCACCCGGGGGCCAGAAAACGGCCTCCAAGTCTGCCATGTATGTCAGCTTATGAGGATCAGCCTCTGCTGATCCTCGTAGACCAACTGTCAGAGTGACTGTGACGTCACACTGACAGTTGGAATACGTTACACTACCTAGGTAGTGTAATGTATTCTATCAGCGATCAGTGCTGCAGGTCAAAAAAATAAAGTGTAAAAAGTAAAAGAAAAGTTAATAAACAAAAAAATAAAGTGTAAAAAAAAGTTAATAAAAATGTTTTATAAAAGTGTAAAAATAAAAGGTTTTGTTTTCCTATAATAAGTCATTTATTATAGGGAAAAAATGAAAACGTTAAAAAAAAAGTACACATATTTGGTATCACCGTGTTCGTAACGACCCAAACTATGAAACTATAATGTTCATTTTTCCGCATGGTGAGCGCCGCAAACAAAATAAACGGAAAACTGTCAGCATCTCTATTTTTTGGTCACCACCCCTCCCAAGATATAGAATAAAAAGTGATCAAAAAGTCGCATTTACCCCAAAATGGTACCAATAAAAACTACAACCCGTCCCGCAAAAAATCAAGACCTCCCACAGCTTTTTTGACGAAAAAATAAAAAGTTACGGCTCAGAATAGCGTGTCTCAGAAAATAAATGATTTTATAGAAACTTAATTTTATTGTGCAAACGCTGCAAAACTTAAAAAAAACTATACACATATGGTATCGGCGTAATCGTACCGACCGGCAGAATAAATGAAAACGTCATTTATTGCGCACGGTGAACGCTGTAATAAATAAAGAATTTAAAGCGCCAAAATCTCTGTTTTTTGGTCACCTTAGCTCTAAAAAAGATCCTGAGGCGCCAAAATGCTCACTATACCCCTAGAAAAATTCCTTGAGGGGTGTAGATTCCAAAATAGGGTCACTTTTGGGGGGTTTCCACTGTTTTGGTCCCTCCGGGGCGTTGCAAACCCGACATGGCACTGAAAACCAATCCAGCAAAATCTGCGCTCCAAAATCCAAAAGGCGCTCTTTCCCTCCTGAGCCCTGCTGTGGGTCCAAACATCAGTTTACGACCACATATGGGGTATTGCCGTAATCAGGAGAAATTGCTTTACAGATGTTGGGTGGCTTTTTCTCCTTTATTCCTTGTAAAAATGAAAAAATTCTATGTTTCCACAGAAAAATAGGTGATTTTCATCTTCACAGACTAATTCCACTAAATTCTGCAAAAAAACTGTGGGGTCAAAATGCTAACTATACCCCTAGAAAAATGCCTTGAGGGGTGTAGTTTCCAAAATGGGGTCACTTTTTGGGGGTTTCGACTGTTTATGTACCACAAGACCTCCTCAAACCTGACATGGTGCCTAAAATATATTCCTAAAAAAAGGAGGCCCCAAAATCCACTAGGTGCTCCTTTGCTTCTGCGGCCTGTGTTTCAGTCCATTAGGACACTAGGGCCACATGTTGGATATTTCTAAAATCTGCAGAATCTGGGCAATAAATATTGAGTTACGTTTCTCTGGTAAAACCTTCTGTGTTACAGATTTTTTTTTATTACGAATGAATTTCGGCAAAAAAAATGAAATTTGTAAATTTCACCTCTACTTTGCCTTAATTCCTGTGAAACGCCTAAAGGGTTAAAATACTTTCTGAATGTGGTTTTGAATACCTTGAGGGGTGCAGTTTTCAAAATGGGGTGATTTATGGGGACTTTCTAATATATAAGGCCCTCAAAGCCACTTCAGAACTGAACTGGTCCGTGAAAAAATGGCCTATTGAAAATATGAGAAATTGCTTCTAAAGTTCTAAGCCTCGTAACGTCCTAGAAAAATAAAAGGACGTGAAAAAAAAATGATGCAAACATAAAGTAGACATATGGGGGATGTTAACTAGTAACTATTTTGTGTGGTATTACTATCTGTTTTACAAGCAAATACATTTAAATTTAGAAAAATGCTAATTTTTGAAAATTTTTTGCTAAAATTTTACGTTTTTCACAAATAAATATTGAATTTATCGACCAAATTTTTTCACAAACACAAAATACAATATGTCACGAGAAAACAATCTCAGAATCGCTTGGATAGGTAAAAGCATTCCGGAGTTATTACCACATAAAGTGACACATGTCAGATTTGAAAAAATCATCTGTGTCCACAAGGCCAAAACAGGCTGTGTCCTAAAGGAGTTAAAAGGACTGGTCTGTTGCTCAGTGGTCTAAAGTCCTGTTTTCAGATGAAAGTCAATTTTGCATTTCATTGGGAAATCAAGGTCCCAGAGTCTGGTGGAAGAGTGGAGAGGCTCTCAATCCAAGTTGCTTGCGGTCCAGTGTGAAGTTTCCACAATCAGTGATGGTTTGGGGAGCCATGTCATCTGCTGGTGTTGGTCCACTGTGTTATTTCAAGTCGAGTCAACACAGCCGTCTACCAGGAAATTTTCGAGCACTTCATGCTTCCCTCTGCTGACAAGCTTTATGGAGATACTGATTAAACCAATACCTGGTTTAATAACCACAGTATCACTGTGCTTGATTGGCCAACATACTCGCCTGACCTAAACTCAATAGAGAATCTATGAGGTATTGTCAAGAGGAAGATGAGACACCAGACCCAACAATGCAGACGACGCCATCAAAGCAACCTGGGCTTCCATAACACCTCAGCAGTGCCACAGGCTGATCGCCTCCATGCCACGCCGCATTGATGCAGTAATTCATGTATAAGGAGCCCTGACCAAGTATTGAGTGCATATACTGGACATACTTGTCAGTAGGCCAACATTTTGGTATTAAAAATAATTTTTTAAATTGGGTTTATTTAATATTCTAATTTTCAGAGACTAAATTTTGGGTTTTCATTAACTGTTCCCATAATCATCAACATTAAAAGAAAAAAAAATGCTGGAAATTGATCACTCTATCAATCTATATAATATGAGTTTTACTTTTTAATTGAATTACTGAAATAAATTAGCTTTTGATAATATTCAAATTCATTGAGAAGGACTAGTATGTTAAAAAGAGGTAGAGGTTGTCTAAAAAATGGTAATACAAATGGCAAGGCATTAGTTCTATGTTGTGAAATTTTACCATTTGCAATTTTAAAGGAAAATACAGAAGTCCTTGTAATAGTAGTTATAGGTATGTTGACATGGTCACTGATATGTTCTTCACTTGTGTCTCTATTTGTTGCCACCTAGTGGATTGTTAAGAAATGGAGTATATGTGAGCTGCTGTACTGAAAGTGATTTCCTAGAATCAGTTGTTTTCAGTGCCATTTCTAAATGTCTGTAGTATTGTATATGGACAAGCTATATATATTCCCGTTTAACCACCGCGAATGTGTGCAAACTTATGTATTCGGAGAATCCGCTGGCTGTGATTTTTTTTGTCTTAATTGGTGGCAGCTACAAATGAGGTAACAAAAGTAAAAAAAATTTTTTTTTCTAAAAGCTAATTATGGGCTTTTTTTTTCTCTTAACTTGGTTACACACATTTAAAAAGGTTGATGCTGCAAATGTGATAACACAACTCCCTACAATACCAAAATGACTTTTCATAGGACTGTGGGTAAACCTAGTGAGTTATCCCTTAAGGATAAGACCAATAAGGCCTTCAGGACAAGCAAAATTGTTAGACTTCATCTCCCTGCATTCCGACAGCCATAACGTTTCTTTTTTTTCGTAGCTACATGAGGTCCTGTCCGTCAAAGCCGGGCTACCACAGATATCGAATGGGCACAGCTTTTCTGCCCCCACGATCATAAGGACATGCCATTACGTCCTATTGAGACTAGATGACCACAATTAGGGCGCATCTACACAAAGCCGAATTGCTGCGTATTTTCCGCCAGGAATTGCGGACATAAAATACGCAGCATTAAGAAAAACGCAAGCAAAATACACACGATTTTTTGCAGTAAAAAATGCAGGAAATGGTGTGTTTTTGCTACGGTGGATGGTCTGCTACTTTAAACTGAATTGCTGCAGAAATTTTCTGCAGCTATTCTGTTGTGTGGACAAGCCCTTAGGATGTAGTGGTACATACATGTGCAATAAGGCCTAGTTCACACAGAGTTTTTTCCTTCAGGAATTTTGAGGCAGATTATGACCTGCCTGCACTCTCTTTGCTGCGTTATTTGCAGTGTTTTTCGCAGCATTTGCTACGGCCATTGAGCGATGCGGGCAAAAAACGCATCGAAAGCCGGTTTCTCTGCCTCCCATTGATGTGAATGGGAGGTCAGAGATGAAAACGCCTGCAGAAAGGCCATGACCCTTCTTTTTCCTCCAAGAGTTTTTTCCGTTGGGGAAAAAAACGCCTCCGCCTCCTATTGAAATCAATGAGCGGCATTTTAGGATTTTTTTGGCACGATTGTTTGAACCGGGCCTTAGATTAAATGCATCCTTGTTATAAAGCACCACGCCGTACAAAACAGAAACACATAAACTCTTATATTTTTTTAGCTAAATAAATATAATGTTCCAAATGTGGTTTGAATACATTAAAGAGCCGCCTATGTTGTTCTGCCAAATCTATTGCATAACAACAGTTCTCTTTACATAAAGTAAACTTCTGCCAAGTTTATGACAAATAGTTTTAACAGCCTGAGCTGTATTGGTGGGAATTATAGGGAATGACCCGAGTCAGATGAATGGTAAGCAGTCTTCTACTTGTGGCTTGAGAGCAAGGGTTTGTTTACAGTCGTGTTTCTTCTTTGATGGTGTATGAAAACATTTACTATGGGAAAAAAAAAATGTTTCAGTTAAATCTGTTATTATTAAAGACCACATTATAAGTGACGATCACGGCTGGTTAGAAAATACATTTGTATGTAAGGTCTTTTATTTACAATACTTTATTAAATTAGACAAACGGTATGTTAGGTATTTTGTTTAACCCCTTAATGACCGGGCCTGAAAAGACCTTAATGATCAGCTCAATTTTTCTGTTTTTGCCTCTCTCTGCGTTTCAGCAGCCATAACTTTTTTATTTTTTCATTGACGTGGCTGTATGAGGCCTTGTTTTATGCGAGAGAAATTAGTATTTTTTTTTCCCCACAGTTTAGGGGTAAAAAATTTTTTTTTTACGCCGTGAATATAGGAAAAAGCGATTCTCGGAATAGTTTTTTTTGTTTTTTATCCCGTTCACGTTTCACGCTAAATAACCCATTAGATTAATTCTTCAGGTTATTACGGTCGTGTAGATACCTAATATGTGTAGGTTTTTTGTTTTTATTTAGTGAAGGGGCAATAAAATGTATTTAATGCAAAATAAAGACTCTTTTTGGGACTTTTTTTATTTATTTATTTGTTTTGTTACTTTTTTTTTTTTAATCCCATCAAGGGATAACTTTATTTGTAACTTTATTTTTTACTTGCAATGTATTAGCATACTTCTGTATGCTAATACATTACACTGTGTCACTATGACATAGGCTGCTGATCGGGCAGCAAATAGTGTGCCCGAACAGCAGGCACACGGAACAGACAGCCCTGGGGTCCTTTGTAGGTCCCCAGGGCTGACTCCAGAGGGATTCCCCAGTGTTTGATCGCATCACTCGAATCCCGGTGATGCGATCAAAGAGGGGAATTCCCTTTGATCATGCCGCGGTCACGGACCATGGTAATCATTATCGTTCTGAAGAGAAGTGGATGATACTTCTCATCAGAACGCCCAGCTAGTAAAAGTATTAAAAACGCCCCGATGTACGCACATAATACACGCCCATTTGGACTTTTACTTTTAAACACACCCACTTGGACTTTTGCAAGCCTCATTTGCATAACTACAAAAATGGTCATAACTTGGCCAAAAATGCTCGTTTTTTAAAAATAAATGTTACTGTAATCTACATTGCAGCGCCTATCTGCTGCAATAGCAGATAGGGGTTGCAAAATCTGGTGACAGAGCCTCTTTAAATCAATGTGTACAAAATGACATGGGAAGTCCTGATGTGACTGCGAAACCATGTAAGTTTTTCGGTTGTAAATAGTGACCTCCATAAACCTTAACTTTTTTTTTATTTTTTTATTAATTGGTTTAATTACAGAATTTTTTTTCATTGTTAAAATAAGTAACCCAGAATGCTGTATAGTTTATACTCGTAATAGATTCTTACATTGCTTAATAACTAAATAGGCATAAATGCATGTTTCTAAATAAAAGCAAATGCAAGATGCATGTTTCATATAAATGCATTTTAACATGAAAAACTGTAGCTTAAGAAAAAATGTATTGCAATATGAAGCGGTACATTATATAATTATTAAAATGTTCATTATAACTGTAAAACTTCCTGTCAGTTTTATTAATGTTTAATCATGATTAAAGGGGTCCCCCATCTTGGACAATCCCTACATGTTGGAAGGTTCTCTTGACATTAAGATTATCACAAAGTGTTCCCATGTTGTGACCCCAGCGTTCAACTGTTATCTGTGGGAAAAATTGGCAGTAAGTATTCTATTTCTCTGCAGCGCTACCGCAGGGAAAATTAAGTATTACACACTGCCCAATCGCAGCAGAAAACAGTAGCAGGCAAGTGGATTCGATTTTAACAACTCTTTATCCACATGCTGTAGAAATTTTTCACTCAAAACTTTACTTGCGGATAAATTTGAAGCATGTCAATTCCTATTGCAGAATAAATACAGATTTGTTAAGAATTTACAGTACCACATTAACTTCAATGGGAATGTTAAAAATCTGCAAACAAATCCTAGTGTTTACTGCGGATTACAGTGCGGATTTAGTTAAAAAATTAAAACACAAAATTGGTAAATCATTTTACCAAATCCCTAATGCTTCCTTGGTGACACTTCTCTGGTCCCCGCTGGCCGCTCTTAATCCATTTTATAGTTAGTTTGTTATTCCCATAGCTGGTGGTAATAGGGAGAATGTTGTCTTCCTTCTGAAGGGGTGCTATTTTGCATCTCATAGCAGGTATAACCTCTAATCTAGAGCTACTCTGTGGTATACATTTTTTTTTTTTTACTACAGTTGTATTATAAAATATAGTCCACTGCGTTTTTCAGTACAGTTCAGATGACTGTAACCCAACGTTTTCCAAGAGGAACTGTTTTGGTGTAAAGATTTGACTATTGAAGTCTATAGGCATGTTAGACATATACGTCACGAGTCGTGGTATCAACCTGGCCCAATTCATTGAATGTTGGGGGGATGATGATAAAATATATATTTTCACAATGAATATTTAGCATCATAAAGAGAAAGCTGTGATTTAAAATGTAATTATTGATTGACTAATGGAAACACCTAAAATATTTTTGTATGTGGGATGTTTAAAAGCCCAGGAAGATGGTAGGTAGCTAACTCTAGCTAAGCGTGCCACCTGTGTTGCTGTGTGAGCCTAGCCTAACGGTGTATTTAAACTTTGCATTTGAGGTGCAATTAAAACTGCATAAAAAAACACATCCGTCAATCGCATGCATTTGTACCACAATTTGATGCAATTTATCGCAACCACAAATAAAAAAAGCATCAATTCGTGGTAAAAATGCATGCATTTTTGAAATTTGATTTTAACTGCACCTCAACCGGAACATCTGAATACACAAAGTCTCCATAAACAGTGCAGCGGTCTTTGGATAAATTACCTAAAACAAACCAAAGTTTTTCTTTCTTTTTTTTTTTATTAGAGTGTTTTATTTTTTATTTTAGTATAAAGCTGTCACTTTGCTTCATCTAATTTTGATGGACAATTTATATTTAAATTAAAGAGCCCATATTTGTGGAAATCTTCTGTCGCACTGATACATAAAGCATACATGAATGGCTGGCTTTAGGGTTTTTATTAGGAGCTGAAATATATCATTAAGTGCATTACACATCTTTTACTCTCCAACATATTCCATGCTCCACCGATGACAATCACTTATGTTTATTGTCTGTTTGCAAAATGCACTGAGAACAACCACCCTAGAAGCAGTTTTTAATGCTTCCTCTGCAGTTTTTAAGTGCTTCAGTAATGATGCGAAACAAAGGGAGAGAATATTGGAGCAGTGTGATTTGTTGGACACGTCATTGGAATATATGTAGTTCATTCCGTGTCAGCAGTCACTTTACATTATTTTAACATTAGCAAGTCCTTGCACAGGTTGTGTTATAAGCTCTGTATATTTCATTCTTATGGCCTGTCATTTCATGACAAGTAAATAGCTCATGTAAGGCCCCCTTCAGATCACGTTTCTGCCCTACGTTTATCGTATTCGTCAGGAAAGCTTCCGACATACACGATAAACGTCTTTATAGAACTCAATTAGCTCAATGGAGGCCAAAAGAGTGTCATTTTAGCATCCGCCGGGCTAATACACATCAGTATACTTATTTTTTTTTTGTTTAAAGATGTGATAGCCAAGTTGACTTGTCTATTCCATCCTAGGGATTGCACAAAAAAAACATATGCCATGTGGTATTATTTTTTAACATGGGAGCCTACGAGTGATGGAAGCTTCTTTATGACATTTGACACAGGTATACGTTAAACGTATATGTCGAGAAGCTTCAGTGACACAACTGTCCATGTATGGACAGTTAGGTTACTATAGCTACCTGCAGAGGGTCGCTGGAACCACCACCATCCTCAGGAATTGCTCTGCCCGGGGACTCCGGTCCTGGGTATACTCCTGATGTCACTGTCCATGTATGGAGATGTCACGAGCTTCCCAAGGGCTGTTGTTCCTGGGCGCTCTCTTACTTTAACAAGGACCAAATTATTATATCTAGACAAATGGGTCTGGATGTCTTCATAACCGAAGGTCTTGTGGGGTGTTTCCAGTACGCAGTGGTTAGCATCTGCCAAAAGTGGTCCAAGAAAGGGCAACCGGTAAACTGGCGACAGGGTAATGAGCTCCCAAGGCTCAATAATGCAAGTGGGGAGCGAAGTCTAGCTCATCTGGTCTAATACCTCAGTACAGCTACTGTAACCCAAATTGCTGAAAAAGTTAATCCTGGCTTTGAGGTATCATGTGGGCGGTCAAGTGCCTCACTAACCCCTGGAAGGAAGGTACTAGGTTGCACTATAGGAAGAAGGAAAGCCGGCGAAGGCAGTTTGATGCTCTAGGCAATGTTCTGCTGGCAAATCTTGGGTACCTACATAAACATTTTTGCTGACCAAGTACTCCCCTTCATGGCAATGGTATTCACTAACGTAAGTGGCCTCTTTCAGCAGGATAATGCATACACCCACACTGCGATTTGTTCATGAATGGTTTGAGGAACATAACAGAGTCCAAGGTGTTGACTTTGCCTCCAAATTTCCCAGATCTCAATTTGATTATCTGTACGGTCCTGGAAAAACAAGTCCAATGCATGGAGCCTCCACCTCGCAACTTAAAGAATTTAAAGGATCTGCTGCTAATGGTGCCAGATTCTACAGGTCTTGTAGAGCCCATGCCTCAATGGGTCAGAGCTCTTTTGGCGGCAACAGGGGGAGCTACACAATATTTGGCAGGTGGTTTTAATGTTATGGCTGATCGGTGAACTTATTGATTCTGCGTCATTCCCACGGTGCTGAGCCCCACCAGACCTGATCCTTCCTGTTTATAAACTTTATACAATGTTGTCATGCCCATAGGATGAAAAATAAGGAAATCAACAACCCTTGTAATTGGCCACCATTATCACGTGACATGAAGTCATGTAATCGTGTAGACTTTTAATACAGGATGGATTGGGAACTGCCGCAAAATAAAAAAAAGTTTGTGCATTCCAATTTTTTCTCTCTTACATTTTAAGACATAAAGCTTAATTTATAAATAATGGTATAACCCTTTAAGTACAATAGCCTGCATATTGCAAACAAAATGTCTGCACCATTTGATGGTTCTTTAATCTTAGATGCAGTTTGATGGGTGACCTCGTTATTATTTTCTTGTAATGAGGAATCATTTATCTAGAATTACAGCAGTTTGCTGCCACAGGGTTGCTTGTAATCTGTCTGCTGTATCATCACTGAACGCAGCCCTGTTTATTGCAAACCAAATTGAATCGCACCATCATTATCTTTTACATTTAACTGACATGTTATTATAGAATCAACAGATGAGACTTGCTTTCTAATTGCCTGAAACCTATCCAAATTCTGCACTGCGCGCACTGGATAGAATAATAAAAGGTTATGTGAAAACATGTCTCAAGTCTGAGTATGTATGCAGGATTAAATTAAAAACTGTCCACTAATCTCTTGCTGTAAACTCTAGACAAGGAGATATTTTCCCTGTCGAGCATAATTTATCACTGTACCTGGTTTGCTTGAAAAAGTGATCTTGGAAGACATGAACATTTCTGTTTATGTGCTGCTTTTATTATTTTTCTTTTTACTTTTTCTGTTACGTATTTGCTTTTAAAATGGCTATGTCTGTAACAAAAGTAAATCTGACGTCCATGTGCTGCGCATGGAAATCACTCGCAGCATACAGAACATTGATTTCAATAGGACCTCACATGCGTGAGTTTTCACACAGCGAGAGTCCACTGCCTGAAACTCATTGCATGTCCTATATTGGTGCGTTTTCACGCACCTATGCGCCCAGTAAAGTCAATGGATGCGTGAAAACCACGCACTGCACACAGATGCACATCCATGTGCGGTGCGTGATTTGCGCATCAATTCAATTGAAAATAAAAAAAAGTGCGTGAATAACGCATGCCACTCGCAAAGCACACTGATGCATAACGCAACACACAAGGACCAGATTCACGCGTGTGACTCTGATACGCTCGTGTGAATGTAGCCTAAGAGTTGTCTGGTTTAAGAAAATGGTATAATTTACTTATAAAAAAAAAATAATTTTAATTTTCAATGTATTTTCTGTATCGCTCATGGTTTTTAAAGGGAGTCTGTCACCAGAAATTTACCTATCAAACTAGCAACAGAGTGATATAGTGTAGGCTCATTTCAATGTAACATTATTTTCCTTTTTACACTGCCTGGCCCCTGTCAATCAATGAAAGAAGGAAGGGATGGACTTGGGAATGAAGACAGCATATTTTGGAAGAAGGGTGACGCCCTCGTTGCTTCAAAATGCTGATTTGTATATATTGAATAAAGTGATTTTCTCTGCAAAGGAGGCACCCATGTAAAAAAGCAAAATAACGTTACATTTAGGTGAACCTTCGCTATATTACTCTGTTGCTAGTTTGATAGGTACATTATTGGTGACAGACTCCCTTTAACCGCTTCCCGCAAATGGGTGTTACTATACATTCTTTTTAGCGGTGCCTCCCTGCAAATAGGCGTACAGTAACGTCCCAAGGATGATGTGGGCACAGACTGTATCCCACTAAACTATAAAAATATCAATTATTTATCCCACCCCCTAAAAACAATGACAGAATTATTTTTTTTTAATCACCTTCGCAAGTACCCGAAAATGGTACCAATAAAAACTACAGTACAGTTTGTTACGCAAAAAAACAAGCTCAGTCGTCAAAAAAAACCAAACAATTATGGCTCTCAGATTATGGTGACATCAAAACATTATTTTATTTAGAAAATATTTTTATTGTGTAAAAGCAGTAAAAACTATATAAATTTGTTACTGCCGTAATCGTATCGAACCAAAGAATAAATTAACCAGTTCAGGACCGGGCTATTTTGAGTCTTCAGGACCAGACACCGTTTAGCCATTTTTAGCACGTGTTCGTTAAATAGCTATAACTTTTTTATTTGTTGGGCTAACGACATGATTTTTGCGATGTTTTTTCCGTAGACCATGCAGGTTTCTTTTTTTATCGTTTTTATACACATCCTTTTTGATACTATAGTAAAACAAATAAGCTTTTTTAAGCTTCAGCAATTATTTTGGGTAATAACATAGTTTTACCCTAAAATAGACCTTTTATTTGTGATTTGTGAGCTGCTTCTATCCTCTGCTCAGGGTTCTCGGCAGTCACTGACACCCGGAGACCGGACATTCTGCTGCCCGATTGCTCGGGCAGCAAATTAAAACCTGAGCCGTAAAAAGTCTATGGCTCGGGTTTTAAGAACCCTGACCACTGGCCGTAAAAACACAGCCAGCAGTCGGGAACCAGTTAAACATCTTTATACTTCACAGCCATAAAAAATATAAATATAAAAAACTGACAGAATTGCATTTTTTTTGGTCTCCTCCACTCCCAAAAAAATTTATAAAAACTGATCACATTTACCCCAAAATGATACTAATAAAACTACTGCTCGTCCCATGAAAATCAAACACTCGCACAGCTTATCAATGGAAAAATAGTTATGACTCTCCAAGCACAATGAAGCAAAACGGCTGCACAGACTAATTATATGTGCAGCAGTTCTTCACCTCAAACCCCACGATGTCATTTGCTAGGCCCCACAGGTAGACCCTGTAAATGTAGCGGAAATTATGACATTTTGGGGTACTGAAGAAGTCAAAGATTAGGATGTACTGGATTGCGGATATTTTGTCCAATACCACGGACACCATTTATAAGTGCGACTAATGCCCCCAAAAACTGGCCTGTGCATAAAGGATTAGTTCAAAGCGTACCTCACTATCCATGGATAATTTAATTTTATTATTTAAATACCCCATTATTATATGTTGATATATTCCACTAAGATTACATATGCTCCCACATTATAAACTGAAACAGTAAAACCCTAAACAAAAGTAATATCCAGCAAAATTTGCTCTCCAAAATCCAAACGGCGGTCCTTCTGAGCCTGGTAGTGTGCCCAAACAGCAGTTTATGACCACATATGGACTATTACTATACTCTGGAGGACCCGCTTAACAATTTATCGGGTGTGTGTCTCCAGTGGTACAAGCTGAGCTCAACATATTGGGCACTGAACTAGCATATCTGTGGAAAAATAGCCATTTACAATCTGCAATATCCATCGTGTACTAATTTCAGCAAAACGTATGGGGTCAAAATGCTCACTACACCACGTGATGAATTCCTTAAAGGAGTATAGTTTCCCAAATAGGGTCACTTCTCAGGGGGTTTTCACTGTACTGGTACCTCAGCGCAATGCAACCTTGTGTCAATAAACTATTTTGTAAAATCTCCACTCCAAAAACGAAATTGGGTGTGTCCAAATAACAGTTTACAACTATATATGGGTATTTCCTTACTCAGGAGAAATTGTGTAACAAATTTTGGGGTGCCTGTATTCCTTGTGAAAATTAACCCGAAAACCATTCCAGCTAAATTTGATCTCTAAAAGCCAAATGGTGCTCCTACCCTACTGAGCCCTGTCGTGTGTCCAAACAGCTGTTTATGACCACATATGGGGTATTGCCATAATTTGGAGAAATTGCTTGTGAAAATGTTGGGGTGCTTTTTCTCCTTTATTCCTAGTAAAAATTAAAAAGTTCCACGTTTTATTGCGAAAAATGTAGTTTCAATTTCACGGCCTAACTTCAGCAAAAAACCTGTGTCAAAATACCCCTCGATAAAATCCTTGAGGGGTATAGTTTGCCAAATGGTGTTTCCACTGTTTTTGCACCATAAGACCTCTTCAAACCTGACATTGTGCCTAAAATATATTGTAATAAAAGGGAGGCCCCAAAATCCATGCTGTGCTCCTTTGCTACTGAGACTCACCCCCTCCTAATTTTTGACTACAAGCTAGGAAGAGGTGTCTTCAAATTGTCAAGCATTGTCTCTATTTTTAAAGAGATTGTAGAATGTTAGTTGACAGCAGCTTTAGGACACACCAAAAGGCTAAGAATGATGAACGTCAAAAGGGAAGACCCTGTAGTGAATGGCTTTTCAGTTGACGGCTTCACAAGGCGTGCATTTTTGGTGCATTCTATGCGCCAAAAATCGCGTGATTAAGCTTCCCTTTTACATCAATGGGAAAGTGCACTGTTAATAGATACAATGCGTTTATTTGCGCAAGCGTTTTTAAAAAAAGTCGGGTCCATTTTTTGCCACATAAAACATGCTAAATGTTCCCATAGTCAATGGGAGTCCCAATTATACGCAAAAAAAGTGCAAAAAGCGCATATAAAACGCGTCAAAAACAAGTGAAAATATGTCAAACGCCTGTATTTTAAAAAGCGCTTCAGAAGAAATGCTAGTCCTTTGACACGTTTGAACGTTGTGTTTTTGTTTTTTTAGCGCAATGTGAACATGCTCTAAGGGAATTATTTTTCATTGACGTCTAGTTTCTATTGTGGCGCAGGGGAGAAGACAAGTCTGCTGTAGGTTACGTTTTTTTAATCTTTCTACTACAAACTTAATGTTTTGCAGGTTCCACTGGACCGTTTAGACTACATTGTAGGTTTGTTGGACTACTTAGTTGATCTTCTTTTTGTTTTTTAAATAATATTGTTAACGAGGGTTGTGTGGTCGAGCTTTTATTTGAATAAAAAATTATTTTCTTGGGGCGCAATCACACAGTGCGGTTTTGCCGCATTTTCACCACGCATGCATTTTTCAATGTGGTTTTCCGCCGTTAGGGAAAAACACGGCAAAGCTGTACTGTGTGAATACACCCTTAGGCCCTATTTTTTTGCAGGCAGAGCGTCGCAGGTTTTTTTCTGCCTCCCATTAATTTCAATAGGAGGTCTGAGGCGGAAACCGTGGCAAGAAAGGACACTCCGTTTTTTGTTTTTTTTCGCGAGCATCCAAAAGCCACCCGGGAAGAAGGTGCCTCTGCCTCACATTGAAATCAATGCAGGGCAATTTCGGGGGTTTTAATTGCACTGATTCCGCTGTGGTTTTGCGCCCAAAAGCTCTGTGTGAGCAGGGAGTTATGTCTCTTTTTGTTTTTGTTTTTTTAAATACCTTCTTAGCACCTTAGTAATGGCAGTTGTCAGTAATGGACGTCGTCAAACAAAGGCGGGGCTTAGTGTTAGCCAGTAAAAAGGCTACACTAACAACCCATTATTACCCCCGGTACCCGTCGCCAACAGGGTACCAGGAAGAGCCTGGTACAATCCAGTACCCTACCATCTGTAATGATGGCCGAGCACTGTGTCAGACGCAGGCTGGTATTATTAGGCTGGGAAAGGCCAAAAACATTGGCCCTTACCATCCTTGTAATGCTAGGCTGCGGTTGCTTTATTGTAGCTGGCCGGTTATCAAAATTGGGGGACCCCATATTATTTTCGTCAATTATTTAGTGTTCATTTTTGTTTTGTTTTTAAAAAAGCGATGTGGGGTCCCCCCATCTTCATAACCAGTTAGATACAATAAAGCAGCCACAGCCTAGGATTACAAGGGTGGCAAGGGCCACTGTTTTTGGTCCTTCCAGCCTCATAATACCAGCCTGCAGCCGCCCCAGTGCCTGAACATCACTTCAGATGTACAGATGTGCTCTTCCCGGTACCCCTGGGCGGTGGGGACCAGTGTAATAATGGGGGGTTAATGCTAGCCTTTTTACTTGCTACCACTAAACCCTGCCTTAGTAATGGGTGTTGTCAAACAGACAACTGCCATTACTAAGGCGCTAATAAAGTATTAAAAAAACAGTGGCATAAGAGAAATTTTTTTATTGAAATAAAAACTCCCCCCACAAGACCCTTGTTAACCATTTTACAGTATTTTAAAAAAAACTTCGCTCATCGCAGTAGTCCAATGCATCTACGACAGTCTAATAGGTCCAGCGGAACATGCAAAACATAACAAATAAAGTTAGTAATATGAAAAATAATAATTTTTATATTTACAGCAGATAGAAACTAGACGTCAATGAACTGTAGTTTCTATTGTGGCACAAAATACCTAAAAATGCACCAGAAATATTAATAGTTATTAATAATTCTGGCGCATCATGGTGCTCTCCCCCACAAACCCGCAGGCGCTCCGCAAACCCTCCCACACACGCACCCCCACCCACACACACTCCGCCCCCCACCGCCACACGTGCCTCACCACACACACACACACCCGCTGTAATGACAGGGGTAGGGAAACAGACCAGTGAGCCCTAATCTACCCGCCACTCTGTCCCTGCCTACTTGCAACGACCCGCCCTAGGCGACGGGGTACAACTGGGCGACAGTCCCTACGCTCAGTAAGTGCACGAGACAAACAGACAAGGGTACACAAAGCTAAGGGAAATGGGGCAGTTTCCCACGGCAACACCGTGAGCAACAAGAGTGGTGAACGAGCCGAGTCAAACCAGGAGAGTACGAGGTGCCAAACGCAGAGCAGAAGAGTAGTCAGTAAGCCAGGGTCAGTATGGAGCAGGGTCAAATAGTTAGGAGATGTAGCAGGGCCAGGAAACCACCCGAGAAGAATCACAAGCAAAGGAGGGACAGGAAAGGCAGGTATAAATAGACCGAGGGCGGGAGCTAGCTCCGTCTGGCCAGGCTGCGATAGGCTCTCCCACTCCTAAGCCTGCCATCCTGAGTGGTGGAAGATGGAGTCAGTCTCAGAGACATAGACTCAGGTGCAGACTGATTACCTATGGGTGTATACACAGAAGTTGTGCCTGGCAGATCCTTTACACCCGCATCCCCACACACACACACCCGCATCCCCACACACCCCATCCACCACACACAACCCCCACACACAGACCACCTCCACCACTACACGCACCCCCCACATACACACAAACCCCCCAAACATGCAGCCGCGCCATACACAAACCCCCCCAAACATGCAAAACACCCCCCCTCCTCACGCACACACGCACACCTTACCTGCTGCCGGTCTTCACCAAAATGGCACCTACATTCCCGCTACAAACCAGCTTCTATGCTGGGTCGCTCTGAACTGCGCATGCCACAGAGCATGCAAAGCTCAGAATTAGAACAGCAGAAGCTTAGGAGATGGGGTTGGCTCCTGTCCCTATCTCTTATACCCTGTAGCTGCTATAGAGCATCTGCGTATGTGAAGAGACACATACACAGATGCAATAAAAAAAATGACAGCTCACAGTAAATTAAATAAAAAAACTAATTTTATGTGAAATCATAAATACATGAAATATAATATATAAATACATAAAAACACAAAATAATAAAAAAAATGTATATAAATCGACGCCTTTCCTTTTTAAGCACTGGTGTAAGCATAAGCAAAATTGACACATTTTTGGAGTGAAGCAATTGCTAAAGAGGATTTTAACCCAAAACCTAAATATAATCATATATTCGTACATTAAAGTGTCCTTCCAATTACATTCTTCTGCCTGGTCCAAAATTGGGAGTAGAAAGACACGGAGTATGCTGTTGGTTCAGTTGCCGAGGCAACTGTATGTCGCCCGTAGAGTCTGGTGCAGGGGTCTTTGTAATTAGAGGTTTGTTTGATTATTTTAATGTTTTTGACCATTTTATTTAATTAAAAAATTGGTGTATTGTGAACTGAGAAAAAAATGAAAGTTAGTCAGATTTTCATATATTACATAACAAATTGTTATGTTGGTACTAAGATAAGGGAAAATTATGCTGAATACTGAAGTACTAGGTGCCAAGTATTTCTCTCCCACACATTTAATGATTTAAATGTTTGTACTGAATGTAAGACCGGCAGTCAATAGTTGTTAGACTTTATTAATCAACATTGTTACATTTCAGAGGTCTTTTTTTCTTAATTTCTGTATAATGAGATAGGATTGGATATGGTCAGTTTGTGTGCGCTGGAACATAAGCAAAAAAAACCTCATGGAATTAACATTTTGTCGTTTTTATGCACTTTTAGATGCTAGTGAAACAGAGCCTAAAGGGAGAAGTATAATTGAAACTTTTCCTATTTCCTATATTTGGCTTACAAAAACTGCATTAAACTTCAAAGTGTGAACAAGCCTAAGAAAAGTGACACTTGCATACCACACAAAACAACCCAGGAATATGAATTTCAGACGCCGTACTTAATCAATGGTGGGATCCCAAGTCATTATGGTGCATGCCTAATTAATAAATGAGGTGCCCTTTTGGCATTCTCTTTGTTCTGATTGGCTACAATATGGTTAAGTTCCTATAAATGTTACCAGTAACTGGGTCATTGTCAAATTTGTCTATGTCACTATGCTAATGAAGTTTGATCGGGTTGATGCTACCTGGATGTTTCCAAGATTAAAAAACCATAATGTACTGAATAGTTCTGGAATTCCTTTAGTCCAGAGAATAACAACCGATCACATATGTTTATAAGTATGTGACCACCTTCCTGAAGGGAATATACAAAAGTAACAGTATATGTTTACAACTATGAATCTGTTCTGGACTTTCACTCTTTCTCGTTGTTTTCTGGGAGGGATCCTTGATCGATGACCTAAAATTCTTTGTTGATGCCTATCGCAGATCAGGTCCAAAATACTGTAAAATGCATCGCAGGCTGCACTATTCTTTCCGGTGAAATGACGGAAACCTGACGGAACCCAGACGACTTGCCCTTTAGTGGGATAGACTTGGTGGGGTCTCTTAATTTCAGCTCATTTATTTACATTGATGTCCATTTATATTGGCTTTGGTTTTTTTTAATCACCGTTTTTATCCTGATATTCTTTTTCTCTTCCTGGGTTTATTTTGCCACATATATTATCTTGATTAGATTAAGTTTTGCTGCAAAATAATAGTAAAGAGACTGCTTATTTTCCTATACTTTCCTGCTTTAAAATTCTCTATTTGATAGACCCTTTTTACACAAGACCTGCGTCATTATTACTGATCTCGCGGGTCACACGTTCCTCCTTACATACATTTGTTCCTGCAATATCGGTTATGTAGACCCTTTTTACTTTTACTCCATGTGTCGGGATTAATGATGCCGCTTACATCAGCAATACCCATGCAGTCGGCATTATCACACCAATCATGAGACTGACTGGCTTTATATGTCTGGCGTTTCAAACATCTATTAGTGCCCAAAACTTATGTGACGAATGTCGCCTTCTCACACAGCATGGTTCTTTGCTAAGGGACTTAGCCTTAAAGGGTTTGTCCAGTCCATAAAAATTTACAGCCTATCCTCAGGATAGGCCATCGATAGCTGATGAGTCGGGTCCAAAATCCCGGGACCTCTGCCGATCAGCTGTTTTGAAGGGGGTGCAGCGCTCGTATGAGAGCTGCTACCCCTTCAATTCTACTTGCTCACTGTGAATCGTCGACACACATGTAGCGGCGATTCACCGGTATTGCAGCCGCCTTCTCCCGTTTACTTAAATCCGTGTCGATGATTCACAGTGAGCAAGTAGATATGAAGAGGAAGCCCCTTTAAAACAGCTCATTGGAAGGGGTCTTATGAGTCAGACCCTGACCCATCCGCTATTGATGACCTATCCTGAGGATAGCCCATCAATTCTTAGGAGCTGGACAACCCCTTTAAGGTATATTTTCACCAGGGTTATTGTCATTGATTTTTGCTATTCAATCCAATATTTCAAATTATTACCCATTATATTAACTAGCTTTATGCTCTTTGGGATACTGACATGCCATATGGATATTCCATGCTATTTATGTCTGTTTTTTTATTGTTTTTTTAGATAACCTGCGTCACTATGTTAGTGTTTCGATTGCACAAAAATACTACTGCTACTAAGGGCAGATTGACTAATAGATAAGACAGCGTAAACTTAGACAAGGCAGTCAGAAGATGTGTCATGTATATCAAAGTGGTGCATTCTGTATGATAAATTTGGCGTAGAAAGTTTTTTCCTTTCTTATACCACCTATTTGTGCCAAAGTTTTTTTGGTGCACAGTGTCACATTTTAAACCACACCCCCTTTCCAACAATGCAACACCCGCTTATTGAGCGCGGAGCAAAAATTGTCTAAAGCAGTTTAATAAATGTGGTGCACAGCATGTACGCCAGAATTCTGGATTAATTTATGACAGAATTCTGGCATATTTCGATTAGTAAATCTGCCCCTATGTTGTGAAATTTGCTCTGTCTCATTTTCAAATGTCTTATTTACATTACTGGTCCTATACTGTACAAAGATGATTTGAAAAAGGTCACGTTGTATGACTAATATGTTAGTGATTATGTGGATTGCATAAAGAATAAATAAAGTTGATTGGGCATTATAAAAGTGTGAAGTTAATCTTTTTTTCCCCCATAACTTATAAGTAAGTTTTCTGTTTTAATTTTTTTCTATAAATTCACTATGTGGCCTCCAAAAAAACAAATCTTCAACTATGATTAATCACAGTATTAAATTAGAAAAATGCAGGTGATGATCATTTTTTATAATTGGTGCCATTAATAAGAAGCTCGAACTACTCTATAGAGTTGCCCAAGAGTAGAGTATAATTTTATACTGGATACTGTAACTAATATAAGAAAACAATGATCATTCTGAATATGGCGTGATTGTCCCTGTTAGGGCTTGTCCACACGTAACGGAATTGCTGCAGAAAATTTCTGCAGGAATTCCGTTGAAAGTAGCAGACATTCCTCTGCTGAAAAACCGCAAAATTTCCTGCATTTTTTACTGCAGAAAATGGTGCGTATTTTGCTGCATTTTTCTCAATGCTGGGAGATGGTGACATCTCCTATGAAAAACGCAGCAATTCAGACCACATTCCTCAGCAGGAATTGACATCCTGCAGTACGAAAAATACGCACCGCAGGTCAATTTCGGGTCAGAATTTTTATGCAGCGTGAGGATTAGTTTGTTAAATCTCACCCACTTTTGCTGCATACTGTATTCTCCTGCGGATTTTCCATCCGCAATTCCGAACAGAAAATACGCAGCAATTCCGCTACAAACCTTGAAAGTGAAAAGTGATTACAGTGTTTTAGGCGCTTTACTTTGAGTGACAATAGTGAAGAAATAAATGACTTGGGTTAGTGAGGCTGTGTTTTATTTAATATTTCAGGAGTGTTCTAGCTAGACACGGTTTCAGTTACCAGCTTCAATTAGAGATGAGCTGTGTATTCTTATCCCAATAGAGTAGACATGTCTAGTTGCGATAAGACTCAAACTTTGCACTTGCCCAATTATAAATACAGAGACACAGATATATTATCATGCTAATCTTTGAATATTACATAATTTACCTCCCCTATGATTGCAATGTGTTTTGTGATAGTTTTTCTAATTGTATTGCTATGGGGTGTGAACAGGTGAGGAGGAAATAAGGAGACAGTGTAAATTACACCTTATGATTTTGAGAAATTAAATTTTTTGTGCTAAATGACAGACGATTGAAAGGAAGTGTTAAATGATCTCACAATCCTTTTTCTGTTATATTCTCAGTTCATCTCGGATTAGCCTGTGCATCTTTTATACATTTTGATCAAGTGTTCATAAGATACAAATAACCTATACTATTCTTTTTTTTTCTGTTCTGTAGGCTTTTCTTATCATAAGGGTGATCAGATGGTACCCTTGACAGACTTCCGTTACCAGAAGCAGCCCCTTTTCTTTTTAATTATTTGCTTTGGATGTTTTATTTAGGTGTGCTGCTGATCTTTCAAACTGTTGACTTCTATTAAGGTTCTTTTTACACAGACAAATCGCTAAAAAAAAGAGCGCCGATCGGTGCTTATATGACAATTGTATTTAACGATGATCGTGTTTTTTATTCATGCCGGCAATCGCTCGTCTTTACTCATCTCATGCACTTTCCATTACAAACGACAGGCAGATGCCAGTTTACACGAGTGGATGTACTGACGACAAAAGGTAATTTTTAGGTCAGCATAAAAGATGTGATCATTGACAAATGGACGAATTATAATTTGTTGTTAGATTGTTGCACGTTCGTTCAGCCGATTATCGCTTTGTGTAAAGCGCTGTTTACCAATATAAGTGAATAGACTTACAGCATACCCCCTGTCCTAGACTTCTCCAATGTAGATAAATAATATAAACAATCCTTAACGGATAGGTATCAAAAAAGTAAGTGGAAAATTAGATCCTCCTTTGATATCCACCTGGAATTATTAGGCTGCATTTATGCTTGCTGCTGTTGTCGTTCGTTTTCCCTGCATCTTTTGCCATGTTTTTGTACATGTTTTCCTGTTGTTTTTAGGGGAAAAAACTCAACAAAAAATGTACAAAAATGTTACAATTTTAACTAAAAAATGTATATAGTCATAACCCACTTCCCAGAACTATGAGATATTCTGACAATCAAAAGGATAAGGCCCCATGCACACAACCGTTCCCGTAATCACGGTCTGTGATTACAGGAATGGCCGGCCGTGGACGGCTGCGGACAGTCATCCGCATCTGCAGGCCGTGCTCCCATTATAAAGTATGGGGCCAAGGTCCGTAAAATAAAAAAATAGGACATGTCCTCTTTTTTACGGAACATTTCTACTGCACGGACACCTTCCCGTAAATATACGGGAAAGTGTCCATCGGCCATAGAAATGAAGGGGTCCATAATTACAGACAAAATCTACGGTCGTGTGCATGGGGCCTTAGACATTTAACATCACATGGGGAGCATGTTTGAAGAACAGCTCTCACTAATACATCATCCTCTTTATTCAAAATATGATTCAAATTGAGCCAGAATTCTATCGAACATGTTGTGTATGTCACAATCTGTGGGTATTGTAGACCCACTGGGCCGTACCGCCTTGACGGTATGGCAACTGGCCAACAGAATACAAATCAAAGGCTATAGCTCGTATATGTGTACCTGTGGCAACTTCAGACAGTAGCAGGATAGGCTCGGATGGGACCTTGGCAGCAGGCAGACACCAAGCGTGGTGAAACAAGACAGGGGTAGTATACAGCACAGCACAACACGATTCCAACTCTACACGGCACTGGAACAAGATAGCACAGGATACAGGGTACAGGTAGCAGGAACGGGAACACTGCAACTGGAAAACACCCAAGGGACCATTTGTAATGACAGACACAGGTAGGTACAAACAACGCTCAGGCAATGAAGGAAGAGACAGGGCCCTTCTTATAGTCCAGGGTGATCTGGGAGCAATCAGCTCATTCTCACACATGTGTGTGCTCTGACTCATTGAGGCCGGGAATGAGCTCGAGTACGCACCCTAGTGATCACTGCAGGACAGGATGGCCGCATGTGCTGGCATCTCTGGGGAGGACGACGTCTGCAAGAAGATAGGAGTCTGCGACCGTGGACATTACAGTGTACCACATTTATAACACTTTTTGAGCCATGTTTGAAGAGGGGCGTGAGAAAAATGTATGTGGTCTAGTGGAAAGGGTCGTGCCTTAAATGTGCCACATTGCAGCAAAATTTGGGCACAAAATGTTGGTCTAAAGTAAGCCAACCAAGAGGTGGCATAAAGAAGGCCAAAAGTTTCTGAAGATGCACCAAATTTATCATGCAACATAAACCACTGTGATAAATTTGGCGCATCTAGTCTAATTCTAAGCTGCTTAAATTTTTGCCGTTATCAATAAATTTTCCCCTTTTCCTATAATAATGTTAACTGGAGGAGTGGAATAGTTGTCTTTTGGAATATCGTAGAAGACGTGCTAGATGCATTGGTCTTGTAACTTCAAGTCCTGACAGCGTGAGATTTTCTGGAGAGCTATAGGTTGCTCAAATGTGGCCTAAATTGTTTTCACCTACATGATGCCTCTTATAATGCAATGATTGATTATTGATCTCATTGCGTTTTCATATGTATTTATGCTATAAGGCCCTTTTCACTGGTGTGTGTGTGTGTGTGTGTGTGTGTGTGTGTGTGTGTGTGTGTGTGTCACGAAAGGTCTGTGGACCCACTGGGCCGTACCGCCTTGGCCAACAGGGAGCAGGTGAGGGTCTATAATTCTATAGGTACCTGTGGCAGCTCAGAGAGCAGCAGGGCGGGCTTGGCTGGGACTAGGTTGCAGGCGGATGTCAAGCGAGGTGAAGCAGGTCAGACGTGGATGCAGCACGGCACGATTTTGGCACAGCTCAGTGCTAGACCAGGAAGGTATGGATTGCTAGGAACTGGAAACAGGTATAGGTACAGGGACTGGAACAGGAAACACACTAGGAGGCCATCACATAGACCAACTATAGGGAACACAACAACGCTCAGGCATAGAACTAAGGGGCTGGACCCCTCTTATAGTCCAGGGTACTCACGGGTCAAAGTTCGTCCATGAGGTCCGGTGCGCTCGCTGCCCCTTTAAGAGCGGGCACGAGCGTGCGCACCCTACGGGATCCGGCAGAGGTGAGTGGACGCGAGCGCTGGTGTCTCCTGAGGAGGAGGCTGGGGCCAGCGCTTGCTGCGGCTGTCGGGGGAGGTTGGAGCTGACAGCCTGCAGCCACGGACATTACAGTGTGAATAAAGTGTGAATGTGCACCTATTAGACATTTTTTATAGGATAACTAAATGTCAATGTGACTCTTCTTTGATACATTTGTATACCTTTTCCTTGTTAAAAGATCGTAAATTGAGTTAATGTTGTACTTGGTGAAGTAATGTTTTCACAGTTTCTATTGTTCACTTTAGGGTATGTTCACACTGAGTTTTTTGCAGGCAGAAAATTCTGCCTAAAAAAATCAGCTCCGGTTTTTTTAAGTGGTTTTGCACCACAGGCGTTTTTTGACACATTTATTTGAGGCTTTTCTGCCTGCAAAAGAATCTTTGTGAACAAAGCCTAAAGGCTAGGTACACTTTTGAAATGAATTTTTTTCCCTTAATAAATCAATATTTTATCTGATTTTAAACAACTTTTAAATTGATTTTATAATGTGGAATTAAACTCCAAAGTAATATATTAAACCTTCGTGAGACCTTTCAGGAGCATGACAACCACATCCAATTAAAGTTGATTTAAAATATACATTTAATTTAGTCCATTAAAATATAACAAAAATAAAAAATGAATGCAACAAAGAGCAGACACAGGCTGGTATATATATATATATATATATATATATATATATATATATATATATATATATATATATATACATACACACACACACACACACACACACACACACACACACACACGTGTGTGTGTGTGTGGTTAATAATACAGTACAAAAAGTAAGGGAATATTGGGATCCAGACTAGTGTCACAGTGTGAGTAGGTATAATGTAAAGACCTATGCTTATGACATACAAACAGTATCTAGGCTCAGTAGCTTACAATAGAATATCCACCAGAAAACATTGGATCATTGCAAAGTGGATGACACAAATGGATAGTGAATCTAAATAAGATAAACAACTCAATTCATACATGGATAGACTCAGCCACTAAAATGGAGCCCAGCGTGTCATTGGCCGCCTCGACATACGTTTCTCCGTAATCGTCCTCCTGAAACCAACTCAAATACCAACTCAAGTCTTAACCTGGACACACAATGAAATCTGAAATACAGAAATTAATAAGATAGAAAAATTTGGTGGAATTTAGTTCCTTTAAAACACATAACATAATTTCACACATCTTTTGTTACTCAATAACGTGTTTTGGTGGATATATAATAGAGACAAAGCTCCGGTATTTTCAGAACAAGTCACACCAATCCTCTTCCTTCTTAATTTGTTTTGGGTTTTAGGTTTTGACAATGTTTTCTGATGAAAGCATTGATGAAAGGTATCATGCTCAGTTCTAGGTTTATGCATTGTTAGGATGTCACTCAAAAAATAGTTAGACTAGTATTATTAAATTGTCACATTAATAGAAGAGTTTCTTGTATTTCCCGGAAGTGTTAAATATCTGAGTGGCAGGTGTTAGATGACGATTTTTCATTATCCAGAAGCCATTATCAAAATGTTTTTTGACTTTTGGAAAGATACCATAATTTTCTCTCAAGGGAATTGAAGCTATTCTGTATGCATTAGTAAATATTATTTGAAGGAATGTATTTGATGTAGTCTCTTTTATCTGAAGTAGAACACGGAAATATTATTAAGATGATCAGAAAGAAAATGATTTACTGTGATGAAGACAGAACAGCAGCATTTATTCAACTGAAGAATGAGAAGATTTGTATAATATATCCAAGGTTTTTTCAAGATTACTGTATATCACAAAGAATGACATTAGTGACATTTTTCATGTTAAAAAACAAGGTGACCCTGCTGGAGGTCTGTCTCCTCTTTATACTCTTAGAAGTTTTGTTTGTTTTATACAAGCTGATTTCTTGAGGTTTTCTATTATTCCATGTTTTTCCTATCATTTTGTTAACCTAATGATTAACAGAAAAATGATATTGGTTTAGTGAAACCAACTGGAGAACCTCTTAAAATTCTGTAATCAATATTGTTAGACCCATATTGAATTTATTTTTTGACATCTTTAAAGGGTTATTATTAGGATATGCCATCACTTTATGATCGGTGGGGGTTTAACCTCTGGGATCACCACTGATCCTGAGAATGAACAGACCACAAGGTTGATTTAGCGATGTGTCCCTTCCAAGCTTTTCCTGCACAGCAGCGCTTCCGGATACCTGACTCTGCAGGGAACGTCTGCTGGCCCCATTAACTAGAATGGGACCGGCGGGCTGTCTAAACATTCAGTTCATTCTGGTACCATATACCCCTCTCTTTTCCCCTAGATCTTTGGGTAGTAATTTTGTGAAGCTTGGCGAAATTCGAATAGGGGTATGGCAATGCTATTTCTCAACTCTCATTGGTGTGCTCTTAAAGGACTCTGAACAGGCTATAGTGGCCTGCCTTAAAAACAACTCTATCAGGCTATTAAAATAGCTAAGTTTTTCCTCCTTTTTCTTCTTCTCTCTGAAACTTCAGAGTGGAAACTAGAAGCAAAATAATGGCAGGAAAAAATATAAAGATAACCGTAATATGGGAGGAAAATAAAAAAGAGTGGAGGAAATAGCAGGGAAAGCTGTTGACCGACTCAATAGATTTGCTAGAAAATCTCTCACACCTGAAGAGGTTAAATCTCCAAGATCAGGTTGAAAGGGGAATACAACCACATCTAAAAATATAGAGGACACTACAGCTGATACAGCTAACTGGGGGTATATAGTAGGTAGGAAAGCTAAGGAATTCAAAAATGAATCAGAGATGGAATTACAAGAGGACCCAATACAAGAAATTCTTAGGGCTATAAAAATCTGTAATGGGGCCATTTATAACTGCAATGCCACATTAAAGAATATGTCTATGCAAATGGGGGGGCTTAATAGAAGAGGTGGCAATCATGAGAGTGGATATGAGAGCCAGAATTATTGTGAATAATCCCAGGCATATAATAGTACATTTTCTATCGTATGTAGATAAAGAAATCGCCAAAAAAAGCCCTGAGAACTGGGCACACTAAAGTATAATGATAACAAGATCTCAACATACCCTGACTTCTCCAGAGAAACTCTGAGGAAAAGATCTTTGTTTTCCCCTATTAAAGGGTGTCACTATCTGTGGGTATGTGGACCCACTGGGCCGTACAGCCATAGCGGGATAGCAGTTGGCCAAACCGTGTACCAAGTCGATCTATATATAATCTAAGCACAAGGGTACCTGTAGTAGTTCAGACAGTAGCAACGGCTAGGCTCAGATGGGACCTTGGCAGCAGACACCAAGGGTGGTGTTAACACAGCAAGCGTCACCGGTGGCACAACATAACTCCAACTTTCTAAGGCACAGGAACAAAGGTAGCATGGGATACAGGATATGTGTAGCAGGGTACTGGGAACAGGATAACCCTAAGGGACCATTTGCAAGACTAACACGGGTAAACACAACAACGCTCAGGCAAGGAGTAAAGGGGCAGGACCCGTCTTATAGTCCAGGGTATTTATGGGCTAATAGATGATTATTTTCATGTGCGCGCTCTGTCCCTTTAAGTTCGGGCACGAGCGTGCGTGCACACCTACCCTACGGGACAGCAGAACGGAGTGGAAGTGAGTGTTGACGTCTGCTAGGGAGGAGATGTGGGCCAGCGCTCACAGATCCATGGCTGCGGCCGATGGACTCTCGGGGTCTCAAAGAAAATAATAAGGATTAGTATCTTTGTGATAAAGATCAGTGAACTTGTGTTATGCCTCATGCACACGACGCTGTGCGCCGAACAAGTCCTGTCAGTGATCCGTTTAAAGATAGGACATGTCTTATCTTTCCACAGATCGGAGAATCGGTTCCGTTTTCACGGACCAGATTCATCCACTAAAGTGAATGGGTCAGTAAAGTCTATCAGGTGCCACTCGAATGCCGTTAAAAACAGAGTGGCACAGGGGTCATGTGCAACTGGCATTAGGGTGGATAGAGGGGGAGGTGAAAGGGAAGGGTGATGGGGGCAAAGGGGAATTATGAAAACATTTGTTATGCGAGGGAAAGAAATGGGGTACTGGTCGGTTGGGCTTTCTCCAGGCTTTGTTTGTTGCTTTTTCAACTCCTCTCACTAGTACAGGATGCGGCTTAAACCTATTTCTTGAAATGTGGGAGGACTGGGAAAGAATATAAAGTGTATTTCAGTAATGGATGAAGTAAAAAATAAAAAAAAAGATGCCTAATGTAATTTGCCTCCAGGAGACGCATCTAGTTGCTGACACTAAATATCTAATACAAGGTCAGTGGATTGGGGAACAATATCACTCCATAAAGTCCTCATATTCCTCTGGGGTTTCTATAATAATTAGTAATAACACAGAATTTGTACTATGATGGTGCTCTAGATAAAGGGTGTTTTGTATATTTGTTGTGCCTTATTAATAATTTAAATGTATTTTGGCAGCAATTTATTTACCTCCACCGGCAACACATTTGGTATTGTCTGATTTTCAAGGATTACCATTCTTCTTGATGGGAGACTTTAATATTATAATTAATAATGAATTAGATAGACAACACAGGGGTTGAATGGGAAAGGTTATGCAACTTTTGGTAAACTGGTGAAGGAATTTAATTGGGTGGAAGGAAAAGGAAGGATTCACCAAAGTATATTCCTGCTATAATAAAATACATTCCACATTTTCAAAAATAGATTTTGTTCTTTGTAACAAGTGGCACTACAATATGTTTCACATATGAAATATGGTATGAGGGGTTTATCATATCACGCTAGGGTAACCCTGGAGGTTAGTGGGGGTGATATAGGAGAAGAGAGATTTGAAAGTACAGCCCCTATTGGATAAACACTATAACCAGTTCTAAAACTATAGAAGAGGAGCTTAAAAATGTATTTGATATCAACATTGGATCCACCAACTCTCTAGTTGTTTTGGACATTGGAAAGGCATTCTTAAAGAGGCTCTTTTACCAATTCATAACTGCCCTATATTCTACCTAATCTAATAGGCGCTTTGATGTAGATAAGTAATGTGTTGTTTTGTTGTTTTTTTTAACTTTTATTTCTGAGAAAGTTACGAGCATTTTAAGTGTTATGCAAATTTGTTCTTAATGCCCAAGTGGGCGTTTTTTTACTTTTCACCAAGTGGGCATTGTAAAGAGAAGTGTATGACGCTGACCAATCAGCGTCATACACTACTCTTCATTCATGTTCAGCTGTACTCGTGAGATCACGCTGTGCTGTTACTTACTTACACTTTACCGGAGTGTCGGGGGAATGAAAACACATGGCCTCCTGGCTGGAGTCTTTTCATTCTCCGGTAAAGTTACTACATTAAGAACAAATTTGAATAACACTTAAAATGCTCATAACTATGTAAAAAATAAACGTTTTTTTAAAAAAACACAACACATTACATATCTACATTATAGCGCTTATTAGACTAGGTAGAAGATAGGGCAGTTATAAACCGGTGACAGAGCCTCTTTAATCGGTTTATTGAAAAGAGCAATTAGCTGGGGAAAAAAGTAAGTATATAAGTTAGATTAAGAGTGGAAAGATAGGGTAAGCAAGTCGGAACAAGAATATGTAAGGACTCCCATGGAGGAGAATAAAATAAATTTCCAAAGAATAAGTGACGAATATAGGGAATATTTATTAGTAAAAGCAACTGAATACAATTTAGAAAAATTAATAACTTTTTGGTTGAAGGGGCAAGTTCGGGAAGTGGCTTGCCGATAAAGTTGTTTAAAAACACTCTAAGAAAAATATTAGATATAGTATGGATTCTAAGGGTAAGAAAAGCTTAATGAAATTAAGAGCGTTTTCCAGGAATATTTTAAAACAACTATATAACGAAGGCCCTAGAAGCACAAGAGGGAAGATAGAGAGGTATATATTGTAACATCCATGGCCGCGGACCGTCTGTATTACTCTCCCCTCGATAGCCGCAGCCATCGTCTGGTGAGCGCTGGACCGCATCTCCTCCCCAGGAGACGCCAGCGCTCACTTCCACTCCACTCTGTGTCCCGTAGGGTGCACGCTCACGCTCACACCGGGCCTTAAAGTGCCAGCGTGCGCACATGTAAAACATCAGCAATTAGCCCATGATCACCCTGGACTATAAGAAGGGCCCTGCCCCTTTGCTCATTGCCTGAACGTTGTTCGTATTCCCATGTGAGTCTTTGCAAATGGTCCCTTAGTGTTTACCTTGTTCCTATTGTACCCGTGCCCTGCTACCTGTATTCCATGCTGTGTCCTTGTTCCTGAGCCTGTTAATATTTGGAGTAGTGTCCTACTGCACCTGCTGTCATCTGCCACGTATGGCGCAGCCTGCTGCACACACCTCCATCCGTACTAAAGCCTCTGCCACTGTCTGAACTATTCAGGTACCCTAGTGTGGGACTTTGTGTTGTTTGAGTGCTCTATTGTTTGGCCAGCTGCCTCCCTGCTACAGCGGTGCGGCTTAGTGGGTCCACATACCCACAAACCGTGATATATATTAGAACTTGACCTACCAAAAATATCACAAGCGGGACAGAAGAAATTCTATGCATTATTTACACTTGAAGGGATTAAATGAACAGTATATGGTATGACTAAGGGCAAGGCCTCAGGTACCGATACTTTACCAATTCTACTGCAGGTCATAAACTATGCATAAGAGAAGGGCAATCCCCCTGTAACCATGTATGAAACTGGCATTGTTCTTGTTCCAAAACCTGAAAAGGATGTGGGGGATATGAAATCTTATGAACCCATATATTTGTTGAACACAGATATTAAAATCCTGGCAAAAATTATGGCCGGTAGGCTGAACAGGGTGGCGGCAGACCAGGCAGGATTTATGGCAGGAAGGTCTGCCAGTCGTAATATATGAAGATTATTTTTTAATCTGAAAGCCTCAAGGGTAGAGAAGGGATAGAGCAATTGTAGCACTAGATGCATCATGTGCATTTTGATTGTGTAGAGTGTGATTTCCTCCATGAAACTTTGAAGGGGTATGGTCTTGGGAGGAGATTTATGGATTTTATTTCAATATTATATGCAGCTCCTCATGCCAGGGTAATAGTAAATTGGGGGGAATTAAATTTAAAAGAGGGACTAGGCAGGGGAGTCCCCAATCCCCCTCCTATTTGCCGTGGTTATTGAGCTGCTGGCTATTGCAATAAGGAAGGAGGAAAGGATTAAGGGAATCGCCTATAAAGATCATAAAGAGAAAATTATGTTATATGCAGATGATATTCTGCTTTGTTTGAATGATACGAGAAATTCCATGCAGGAGGTAGTGAATACTCTAAATCAGTTCTCTAATCTCTCTGGGATACATTTTGCCCCTAGATGGTCAAGGGATTGAGAATCCACCCTTTCCAGTGTCCCCAACGAACTTTAAGTATTTAGGAGTTCAGATACAAAGAATCCCCAGTACTACAAGGAATTAAATATGATTCCCCTGATTGGGAAATTTCAAAAGATAATAAAACTATTGTCTAAGCTTCCTTTATCTATGGCAGATAGCTGCATTGATTAAGTCAATTCTATATCCACAGATACTGTATATATTAAATAATAGCCCTGTATGGATCGGAAGGAAACTCTTTAGATCCTTTGAATTCACATTTCAGGATTTTCTGTGGGGAGGGAAGGGCTCAAGGATTAGCTTGCAATATCTTAAAAATTCAAAAGAAATTGGGGGGTTAGCTATTCCTGATCTATGGGAGTGTTTTTTAGCTGCTCAAATTTTGTGGATACATGGGTGGGAGCTTGAGGTTAATAATGATAAATATGACTGGTTGATTATATTAAACAAAGAGGGGAGGAAGCTAATGGAAACCTTGTGGAGATTTAAGGAAAATGTTCCCAAATACTGGTTTTATGATGTGTAGGGTGTGGGAAGAGGTTAAAAGATTAGAAGGTATTGTAAATCCTAATATATATATAGCACTTTGAAACAACTTAAAAGCCTTGTTAGTGTACCCCGGAATGGAGGGTTGAAATTCTGGAGTAAACTTGGGGTTACTAGATTGCTACAGATTTATAATGTGTAAGGTATTAAATCTTTTTAGCAAATATCTAGGGTATATGGTGTTGAGGACTCCCAGGTAATAATTTGTTACCAACTCATTTCTTGACTTAAGAATGAGGCTCTGCTGGAAATTAAAGAGTTTGTCGATCTAGGGTGTATTAAATATTTAACGACAAACAATATTAATAGAAAAAAAAACGGCAAAAATCTAACAGTTAAGAGAAAATTATTGGAATGGGATGGTGAAAAATAAAAAGTAAATGAGAAATTGGACCTGGGGAAGATTTTGGATAGTAAATGGGATAAGATTACTTCTAATATCTGTAAGATGTCAATGTTTGCCTCACAGAGAATATCACAGATTGACATATTGTATCGGTCACATTATGATCCCAGTGGAATGAAATGTATGGGTTTGCAGGAATCAGATAAATGTTGGAAATCTGGGGGATATTTAATGTATATTTTGTGGGAATGTTCGAGACTGTTCCAATATTGGATTTCTATATTGGGTATTTTAGAACTGATTTATGGTGTTCTCACAAGCCCATACCCTTTGATCTGTATTCTTGGGGGTGGTCTGAATTGTATAAAATATCTTTGTCCTAAGATCTTTATATGTATCTAGAAAACAAATATTATACAACTAGAAAAAGGAGGAACCTCCTAAGGTGGATGACTGAAAGAGAGCGCTAAAAAGATATGTTGCTCATGAAAAAGCTCCCATTACTACTGATGTTTTAAGGCAGAAATGGGAAGAACGTCCTCAGGGGTACAATTGTTGATAAATTCTAACGGCCAGTCAGCATATTTCTGCTGTATTTGTTACCCGGCATACAGTGGACACTGATGACTGGTCTAGCTCGCGACGGGAGAACAACATACCTAAAAAGGCTTAGCCCCACCTATTCCAGACGCGTCATCACAGACCCAGCACCAATCGGCATACACTACGTCAGCGTGACGCAGCCGAGTGTTCCGGCCCCTCGTTTACGTCGCGGCCAATAGAACTGATGGAGCTTAAAGCAGCCACTTGGACTCTGTAAGCCGAAATTTCCGTAAGGACTTATGTTTATCAATAACTGACGCTTAGCTGCGTAATATATGTTTGATGTAGTCTGAAGTCTGCCTGTCTGTCCCTCATTTGTGCTTTACACTGCAGCTCTACTTGTTCAGATTAGCTTCTGCATATAAGCAAAAGCCCATCACCACGAACTCTGTGCATTTAGGCGGAGAACATTACATTACGAACATAATTATAAACCACACTAAATTGTAACTAAGTTGTAAATTATAAAAATGAGATTGTCAAGTAACTCTCACACATATTTAGGCAAATAAGACTCAATAATGGAGAATTCCGGAGACATCTTTCCCTCCCAAATAAATAAACTACTAATAAGAAGACTTTATTATTGTAAAGGCAACAATGTTGCTAATTACAAGACATGGAAATATCTTACATTAAAAAAGGTATTAATACTTATACACTGGGATTTTACGGAAGGGACAACTGTTAATTAAAGTGTTCTTTTTGATGGGATAAATATATTTCTTAAATCAGTCATCAAGAGAAGTGCTTGGAACTGATTTTTAAAGGTGTGTGTATTACAAAGTGTGAACAATGCAGTGTTTTTATAGTTTGACAAAAAAAAGCATTTAGTTAGAGATTGTGGTTGGTACAGTATATAAGCACATAGGACTGACCTCCAATTTCAGTGTGGCCAAAGATACAGTACTTTACCTTACTTTACCTTACCTTATATGCTGCACTGCTTAATGTAGCCACTACATCGGTTTCCTTCAGACTTTTGGATCATTAGGAGCCAGGACTCCAGATTTCGAGGGCACATGGAGCTGTAAAATAATTTTGTTGGCTTTGCCAAGCTGATTTAAGACCAGTACACTTGTTGAACAGTACTAATTGTTTGTTGATAAAATGTAAACATTCTTAAGCTTTTAGGATTTATCTCCGGTTTAACAACTTGCTAATCGGACAAAGCAGATCCTGTAAGGTAGACAAATGTACCGTATGTGAGCATCCAATCAGCAGCCAACCAGTTTTATTTGTTCTCCAACATCTGTTTCTCAGCAGATTTTGTTTTACAATATTGACTGAAGCTTGATCATTTTTCATGAATTTAGGTGTCCTTTTTAATTTGCTTCTTGCTGCTACTCGATCCTTTCTTTTCTATGTAGTATCATATATTGTGGCCTAGATCTAAACACATGATCTTAGATAATAAGGACTGAATATAAAAAAAATAATTCAAACTCATGACATTTCTCATTCAATTCTCCCCCAAAAATAGTGTAGTCATCTGTTCAAGTTGAAATAAAAGCCACTTACAGATGGAAAGCATTGCGCTTAACTCGTCTATTTGATGTCGACTTTGTCATGCTAACAACATGTATTTACTAATCAGAATTTATGTTTTAATGTATGACATCATCGGTTTACATATGAAAGTCTTTATCTCTCTATCATGAAGTACAGTAAAAAATAGTGCAGTACCGTCTTAGCCAGAAACAGTATGCAATGTTAAATACTTTTGTGTCAAAAATACAAAAGTATTGTAGGTATGATACATTTCTCTCTATCATGTAATGGAAAAACTTTGTTAGGGTTGATCGATGGTGTTCATCCATAACATTAAAGAGGCTCTGTCACCAGATTATAAGTGCCCTATCTCCTACATAATATAATCGCCACTGTAATGTAGATAACAGTGGTTTTTATTTTGAAAAACGATCATTTTTGAGCAAGTTATGAGCAATTTTAGATTTATGCTAATTAGTTTCTTAATGGCCAACTGGGCGTGTTTTTAGTTTTTACCAACTGGGCGTTGTACAGAGGAGTGTATGAGGCTGACCAATCAGTGTCATACACTTCTCATTGTTTCAGCCCAGCTTCTTTCACAG
The DNA here is from genome assembly GCF_050947455.1 of Rhinoderma darwinii. Lineage (NCBI taxonomy): Eukaryota > Metazoa > Chordata > Amphibia > Anura > Rhinodermatidae > Rhinoderma > Rhinoderma darwinii. The sequence goes on from NC_134692.1 coordinate 58,374,654, forward strand.
CACAATCACGCTGTGTGTGCTGTGGATCATGCTGGGCTGGAACAATGAGAAGTGTATGACACTGATTGGTCAGCGCCATACACTTGTCTTCACAACGCCCAGTTGGTCAAAAGTAAAAACACGCCCAGTTGGTCATTAGGAAACGAATTAGAATAAATCTAACTATAAACTTGCAAATATAACTTGCTCAAAAATGATAGTTTTTCTAAATAAAAACAACTGTTGTTATCTACATTACAGCGCCGACCAGATTATGTAGGAGATAGGGCATTTATAATCTGGTGACAGAGCCTCTTTAAGGCTGGTTTTACATTGTGCATTTTTTCCGCCTTTTTGTTGCGTTTTTGAAACGCTGCCATAAAATGCATCTTAAAATAGGGCATGCAATTTTTAAATACATGCAGGTTTTTACAAAGCGTTTTAGCTGTAACCTTGTATTCAATGCAATGGTCGAAGGCTTATAGCTGAAACGTTTTGTAAAAACATGTGGGTATTTAAAAAAATAAATAAAAATAATGCACGCGTTTTTGGCGGTTACAAAAAATTTGAGCTCAGCCCATAAACACTGACAGGTGAAGTGAATAACATTGATTATCTTGTTAGAATGGTACCTGTCAAGGGGTGGGATATATTAGGCAGCAAGTGAACATTCATATTTACTCACAACTTTTCAGTTTTTAGGTGTTATTTTTTTAACACTGTAATTTTTTCCTGCCACTGTACCAATTTAGACTATTTTGTCGGTTCCATTAAAGTCAAATATAAAATCCATTTGAATTCCAAGTTGTAATGCAATAAAACAGGAAAATCACTAATGGGGATGGAATACTTTCGCATGGCACTATATTTTGCCAAAGTCAGAGTTATTTTGTGTAGGTACTGAGAGCGCTGTGTTCCTTGGACTGTGAACAGACCCTATCTGGGATTGTCATGACTAATGAGCCACTTTGGAGTCTGCATAGGAAATGGCACATGACCACGCTACACTTTAGGAAAAGGACAAACCCTTGACAAACATTTTGATAAGACTATGGGCACATCAGGAGGTTTTCCTAATGTATACACTTGATGCGCACCACAGATATAGTAGGAAAAGGTTTTTTGTTTTTCTCTGGAAATAAAAATGATTTCTTTTGTCCTAAATAGCAGACCTATGTATCTAGCTGTGTAGAGGTATTGATTCTGCCATCTATATATCAAGATGTACATAAATGCACTATTAATGTTTCTAAGTTTCTTACACCGATGTATCTAATGTGTATTCTTTTTTTCTGGCTGTGATTTTTTTATGTCTGTAAACCCTTCATCTAAAACCATGTAAAGTATAAATCCTTTAAACAAGGATTTTATTTCCTATGGTAATTAAACACATTTTGCTTCCATGTATGAATTTTCTAAAATTAACTGCTATGTTCACGCTAATATTTCAGTGTCTCTAATTGGGTTGAAATGTGTGAAAGGATTAGAAAGAACAGTTGATCCGGAGTTTCTCCTTCAAAGAAATGTTTTAATTCCAGTTCGCTTAAAATTTCAATTGAAACCACTAATTGTGCAAAGAAAAGTGACAATAACTGCTTGAAAGGAAAATGTACATGATCCTCATAGTAATATTCTTTTGGAGCATAGTAAATTTACATCCTGTAGCTGAAGACTTCTGAGAATCTAGTAATAAGTATTATAAGGTACAGAACTGGCTAAGCATAACCATCAATATTGCTTTGCTTTTTATGAATGACATCTGTCTGGAAGGCTCTGTCCACCTTAGCAACTATATATATATATATATATATATATCTCTCGTATCTATATTCAGCTTGTCTGCATTGTCCCTCATCTTCCTCTTGACAATACCCCATAGATGCTCTATGGAGTCTAGGTCAGGCGAGTGTCTTGGCCAATCAAGTACAGTGATACTGGGGTTATTAAAGCAAGTATTGGTACTTTTGGCAGTGTGGGCAGGTGCCAAGTCCTGCTGGAAAATGAAATCAGTATCTCCATAAAGCTTGTCAGCAGAAGGAAGCATGAAGTGCTCTAAAATTTCCAGGTAGAAGGCTGCGTTGACGCTGGACTATATAATATAATACAGTGGACAAACACCAGCAGATGACATGGCTCCCCAAACTATCAGTGACTGTGGAAACTTCACACTGGACCGCAAGCAACTTGGATTGATGCCTCTCCACTCTTCCTCCAGACTCTGGGACCGTGATTTCCAAATGAAATGCAAAATTTACTTTCATCTGAAAACAGGACTTTGGACCACTGAGCAACAGACCAGTCCTTTTAACCCCTAGGCGCACGACGACGCAACTGTACGTCCATGTGGCCAGTGTCTTAAGGCACAGGGACGTACAGTAACTGCGTGGTTCCCGGTGCACACTGTCAGCGACAGTGTGCATCTGGAACCGGGAGGCTAGCTGTCCCTGACAGCTGACACCGCACTGTATGCCGATCAGTGGTTTATTTCCGCTGATTTTGGCAACCCCTTAATTGCGGTGATAGATTGCAATCACCGCATTCAGGGGTTTCTAGCACATCGGCAGACCTCACAATGAAATCGTGAGGTTTGCAGATGGCTAGCATGGCGATCGGAGGCCAAGTAATGGCCTCCATGTCTGCCATGTACGGAAGCTTATCAGGACCAGCCTCCTGATAGACTTCCTGTCAGAGTGACAGGACGGCACTGCCGTTCGCTATGAAAACTGTCGGCGACAGTGTCTGTGACAGTGTGCATCTGGAACCGGGAGGTCAGCTGTCCCTGACAGCTGACACTCCACTGTTGCCGATCAGCGGCTCATTGCCGCTGATTTTGGCAATTAACCCATTACATGCGGGGCTCGATTGTAGGGGGTTTGTAGCTCATCAGCAGCTTCCATGCAATTGTGGGGGCTGCTGATGCTTGTGATGGCACCCGGGGGCCAGATAATGGCCTCCGTGTCTGCCATGTATGGAAGCCTATGAGGATCAGCTTCTGGCTGGTCCTCGTAGACTAACTGTCAGAGTGACTGTGATGTCACACTGACGGAATACATTACACTACCTAGGTAGTGTAATGTATTCTAGCAGTGATCAGAGCTGCAGGTAAAAAAGAAAGTGTAAAAAGTAAAGAAAAAAGTAAAAAAAAAGTTAATAAAAATGTTTTACAAAAGTGTAAAAATAAAAGATTTTTTTTTCCTATAATAAGTCTCTTATTATAGGGAAAAAATGAAACCGTTAAAAAACAGTACACATATTGGGTATCACCGCGTTCGTAACTACCCAATCTATAAAACTATAATGTTATTTTTACCGCACGGTGAACGCCGCAAAAAAACCCAAACTAAAAACAATGCCAGAATCACTATTTTTTGGTCACCACCCCTCCTAAAATATAGAATAAAAAGTGATCAAAAAGTCGCATGTACCCGAAAATATTACCAATAAAAACTACAACCCGTCCCACAAAAAACAAGCCCTCCCACAGCTTTTTTGACTGAAAAATAAAAAAGTTACGGCTCTCAGAATATGGTGACACAGAAAATAAATGATTTTATAAAGAAGTGATTTTATTGTGCAAACGCTACCTAACATAAAAAAACCTATATACATATGGCATCGCCGTAATCGTACCGACCCGCAGAATAAAATAAAATTGGCATTTATAGTGCATTATGAACACCGTAAGAAATACAGAACTTAAAACGCCAAAATCACTGTTTTTGGTCACCAAAGCTCTAAATAAAATGTAACAAAAAGTGATCAAAAAGTTGCATGTACCAACAAAATTGTACCAATAAAAACTACAGCTGCCAACAATAAGCGCTCACACCGCTCAATTCATGAAAAAATAAAAAAGTTATGGCGTTTGGAAGGCAGGGAGTGAAAAACTAAAATGGAAAAGCAAAAAAGGATCAGTCCTGCAAAGGTTAATTAATTTCTATTAAAAAAATAAACTATTACCACATGTGGGGTATTGCCATACTCGGGAGAGATTGCGTTACAAATTCAGGGCGACTTTTTCTACTTTATACCTTGTGAAAATGAAAAAAATTCAACATTTTAGTGGACAAAAATGTTTATATTCCTTTTCACGGCCTAATTCTACTAAATTCTGCAAAAAATCTGTGTGGTATAAATGCTTACTATAACCCTAAAAATATTCATTGAGGGGTGTAGTTTCCCAAATGGGGTCATTTTTGGGGTGTTTCCACAGTTTTGTTCCCTCCAGGGCATTGCAATCGCGACATGGCACTAAAAACCAATCCAGCAAAATCTGCGTCCAAAATCCAAATGGCGTTCCCTCCCTTCTGAGCGCTGCCGTTGGTCCAAACAGCCGTTTATTACCACATATGGGGTATTTACGTAATCGGAAGAAGATGCTTTACAAATGTTAGGGTGCATTTTCTTCTTTATTCCTTGTAAATATTAAAAATGTCTATGTTTTTTCAGAAAAAAAGTAGCTTTTGATTTTCACAGACTACAATAAATATAGCAAAATACCTGTGGGGTCAAAGTGCTAACTATACCCCTAGATAAATTCCTTGAGGGGTCTAGTTTCCAAAATGGGGTCACTTTTGGGGAGTTTCCACTGTTTTTGCACCACAAGACCTCTTCAAACCTGACATGGTGTCTAAAATATAATCTAAAAATAAGCAGGCCCCAAAATCCACTAGGTGCTCCTTTGATTCTGAGGCTGGTGTTTTGGTCCATTAGGGCACTAGGGCCACATGTGGTATATTCCTAAAAACTACAGGACCTGGGCAATAAATATTAAGTTGTATTTCTCTGGTAAAACCTTCTGTGTTCCACAATTTTTTTTTTATTACAAATTAATTTCGGCAAAAAAAAAGAGACATTTGTAAATTTCTCCTCTACTTTCCTTTATTTCTTGTGACATGCCTAAAGGGTTAAGAAACTTTCTAAATGCTGTTTTGAATACTTTGAGGGGTGGCGTTTTTAAAATAGGGTGATTTATTGGGGGATTCTAATATATAAGGCCCTCAAAACCACTTCAGAACTGAACTGGTCCATGTAAAAATTGCCTTTTGAAATTTTCTTGAAAATGTGACAAATTGCTGCTAAAGTTCTAAGCCTTGTAATGTCCTAGAAAAATAAAAGTACACATATGGGAAATGGTAACTAGTGACTATTTTGTGTGGCATTACTATTTGTTTTACAAGCAGATACACTTAAATTTAGAAAAATGCACATTTTTTAAAATTTTCTCCAAATTTTGGTGTTTTTCATGAATAAATATTGAATTTATCGACCAAATTTTTCCACTATCGCAAAGCAGAATATGTCACGATAAAACAATCTCAGAATCGCTTGGATAGGTAAAAGCATTCCAGAGTTATTACCACATAAAGTGACACATGTCAGATTTGAAAAAATCGGCTGTGCCACAAGGCCAAAACAGGCTATGTCCTAATGGGGTTAAAGGCTTAGGAAACCTTGTATGTGTTTTGTGTTGATTAGCTGATTAGAGTGCGACACCATCTACAATCTACACAGTCTACAATCTTCAACTTTTACCCAATATTAAAATTTTATGAGGGACTAAATTTTGGGTTTTTATTAACTGTTAGCTGTAATCATCAACATTAACATGTTGATGATTGTGGCTAACTCTGTTTGTAATGAGTCTATATAATATATGAGTGTCACTTTTTGAATTTAATTACTGAAATAAATAAGCTTTTTGATATTCTAATTCATTGAGAAGGACTAGTGTGTGTGTGTGTGTGTGTGTGTGTGTGTGTGTGTATATATATATATATATATATATATATATATATATATAGTTCAAATAGATGCAAAAAACACAGCACTCAATGTAGACTGGAAATCAGGCCATGTGCACGTTACCATAGTAAGGATGAATCAACTCCTTGGAATGAAATAGCAGGAATAAAGAGCGAGTAACGGCACCAGGACTTCAGTGTTGGGGAGAAGTTGGTTTATTCACCACCAGGTGGAAAGAATGAGCGACGTTTCGGTTCACACCTGAACATTTCTCAAGCTTGTATTTCCAGCATTTTTTTTTTTCATGTTGATGATTATGGCTAACAGTTAATGAAAACACCAAATTTAGTGTGTCCCAAAATTAGAATATTATATAAGCCCAGTGGTCAGCCAATAAACAAACGTTTGCTTGTTTATTGGCTGATCACTGCCGTATTTACACATCGCTGTCATAATTTGACAAACACTATGGTGATCTCCGGACTGATCTGTGAGCTCAGGACGCAAAGTAAATGAGTGCCGTTAATGACAGCCCAACTCTCTGCGTCTGACACTGGGACAATTTTTGAGTTGAACTGATGACCTAGTTTTGTCCAACCTTGTCGGAAGTAATTGTAAGTCCATTTGTGCACTAATTATATCATTATATAGAATTATGTGCTTTCAATATGAAATGTTTAATCTTAAGTCTATTTTCCATGATCAAGTGTAATTGAGTAGGTTGTATATTCAAGACATAAACCACAATAAAATTTGGAAAAAATGTAATATCTACTATATCTTGTGTGCCATTGTGTAAATGTTCTATTTTCTACATATTGTATGTACTTTGAATTATCCCTTTAGATCATTCTTATTCTTTGGCCATTCCAAGTTCTTTTTTTTCTTTTTTTAAATTCTAAAAAATGAAAAAACTATTTTTGAGCAGTACAGATTTTGCATAATAAATCCTAGGTAAGTGGAATATTTTAGAAAAGGCAGTCTGGGCACAATGTAAGTATGTATAATTAGAAGAAAAAAAGACTTTCATATTATCCTTTCTGTGTGGCTATTCATAAAATTACAGCCATTTATTTTTATTTTTTGAATAGTGTTTTTTTTGTCTTCATGTCTTGCAACAAATCAGCAGCCCATGCAAGTTCTCTGTACCTTTTCTGAGAGTCAGCTGTGGCAATAGTGTTTCCAATCCTTTTAGACAGAATTCTAGATTCTTTACAATAATGACCATGTTCTATTACTCAATAGAAAAGCTGAGTTGTTAACTAGTTTGTCACTGATGTACAGTATTGCTACATATGATTTAAAGAGGTTTCTTCTACATCTTTCTTTCGTACTCTCTTTTTTAGATTATATTACAATACTTTATTCTTAGAGGTGGATTTGTATAGATTGCACTATTGTTCATCACAGAGTGTTTTGCAATGGTTTTATGCTTGCAAGAACAAACCTACTTTTATTGCTTCTCAAGATGTAATCTTTGCGCATTAAGCATGATAAATGCTAGTTCCTTCCCTGGCTATTGTCTGCACTTCTAGAAATTCTACTCATATACGATATATAACATATGCTACTGCCTCTTTATCTTGGTAGGTCTTGCTAGATTCAAATTGTCAAACATTATGAAGCCTCATTGAGCTGTGCTTATGGAAAAGAGAATTCTGGGTACTTTAATCGTCAATTCCTGAAACTCCTTTAATTGGGTTTTCCCACAATTGTAAGTGTAAGTGCCATCACTATTGGATAGGTGGCGATCTGACTTATAGGATCCACAATGAACCCCTAGAATGAGGGTTCATTGTACCACTTTTGTCCTGCCTTTATGCTGGAACTGCAATTTAGCCCCATTCACTTGCCGCAGTATTCTGTGCAGAGAAAAAGCCAAAAGGGATCGTGGTTGCCCCAAGAGACTGACCACTTCTTATCAGGTAGTGATGGCATATCCAATTAATTAAAATAAAAAATAGTTTTCCACATTTACTTATGGAATAGTCATATTGCTTGACTATAATATGAACTTAACAATAGAATGGGAAAAATATGGTGGAGGAATGGAAAAAAAGTTAACTTATTTGATGTGCTACCATACTTCTGTGAAATTCTACAGTTACCGCGGTAACTTGCATTCATGTGAACTTGGTATTATTCTGAAGTTGTATAAATTCATACCAGCTTCCCATACCAATGTATTGCTCTGTACTAAAACCGTGACTGCTCTCCTATTGCCTATACTACACCCCATATGTTTCTCTAGAGTCATATAGCACACTAGCAATAAATAATTTCATTTCACCCATAATATCTTTCCTCATTACCCCTTCTAGGCCCTATAGTCTTTCATATACTATGACCAGTCCCAAGTCTAATGCACGCTTTTTTTTATTTTGCGGATATTGTTGACTATGCACTAGGAATATTTTACCCTTCATACTCTACAGACCAAACATAAATTGCCCCTTACAGCCCATTTTCATTATCTACAAATTCAACATTATGCCCTTGCTGTTCACAATAATATACAATTCTCTATACCTACGGCCTTTGAAAATCTTTGCAAGTGAAGGCCCTCTACACAAAGCCTCATTACTGAAATTTATGGGATTCTACCCCCCTTATTACAGATACTTCTGGTAAACATCCTCACATGTCAAATGGGAGGCCTATTTGGGTTAGGAGCTTCCCCCTCTTTATGGCAGACTATCTCGTCTAGAGCAGCTAAATATTTTCTATGTGTATCATACATGTAGCATCGCGAGGTAGGTTTAGATAGCACCAGGTGATAAAGTCGAAGGGTGCGTGAATAGGGGCCCAACCCACTATCAATTGTAGAAAGTATTACGCACACCAATAGGGGTAAACTTGCAGATAATTTTTTTTTGTAATTTTTAGATTTCTCATACCAGGGTGCAACGTTTCGGTCCAAACACAGACCTTTCTCAAGCACTAGAAATTCATGATAAATAGACATGTGTTATTACCATATAATTGCAGAGTATGTGATAGATGAAATGACATTACAAGACATAAAGTATATACATATATACAAAAATGTGCACAAGGTGGACATAGTAATACAATGCAGGAAGAAATGGATCAATGCGGTCACAAGTCCCAGTCTATATTGTCTTGTATGGTACATATGTGAGTAATGTGAGGAAAGGGAGGATTGCCATTTCTGAATATGCTATGTAATCTCCAACAGAGGTATATAGTGTGATGTATAGTCTCCCTATACATTAGTACAACCTGCCAGTAACACTGGATATATTGAGTTAAGGTACATACGTCTTTGTCTGGGACAGTCTCAAAACAATTCTACCGAAGTATTTCAGTTCAATATGGTAAAAAGCATGGTCAGAGGGAGGTACAAACATATATAAGGTGTACTTGAACAACGTCGTATTAGTCAATACAGTCAGTATGTTGTGGTACAATGTGGGGTATAGTCTGAGGGAGGCATCCAGGTATAAATAAAGATTATGTACCCATAAAGTAATTTTACATTTAAAATGTCTCTAGTCTAGATGTTTTTACCTTCTATATACTGGTGAGTCAGCGTGACAGCGCAAGGAAGAGCGGTTAACCGCTAATGAGGGCGCTGATGTTACCTTGCAGTGCTCCTCATTATAATGACTTCCGGATGTAGTCACATGTACATATCTGCGTCATTCTATGACGTCGGCGTGTGGGTGTGGAGTATCGCCAGCACCGGAAGTGACGTCAGTAGGGCATCGCCATCTTGCAACCGGGCATGTGTAATGTGTGTGGTTTGCTGGGGTAAGGGCACAATAAGCGAAAATGGGGGGTGTAGGAAATCTTGGTCTGGACCATCGTGTATACTGTGTAATATGGCTATTACATAGGGCATAATACCTGACATCGTCATGTAGATGTCGCGACGGTACCGGAAGTGGTGTCAGCGGGGCCGTGCCATCTTTGATAGGGGCGTATTGAGTGTATGTGGTAGACTAGGGAAAGGGCAGAAAAATTTATATTGGAGATGTATACTCCATGAATTAGTCATGTAGGTGTCTCACCGGAAACTGGAAGTGGCGTCAGTGGGGCAGCACCATCTTTGAAGATGGTGTATGTAGTGTATGTGATAGTCTAGGGAAAGGGCAAAAACACTTATATGACTGATATAACCATACTAGCTGTAATTTATGGCTTAATGAATGTCTAGGGCATATTTAGTGTATGTACTAAGGGAAGGGAAAGGGCTGAAGAAGCGATATGGGAAACAATATAACCCATGGTGTAATTCATAACTAAGAAATGGGTGCTACAGGGCTACCAATATGATGGGGCTAGGCATATTAAAAGTGTTAAGCCCGTATATGTGGAGTAGATTATATCATTACGTTTCTAAGGTCCCATCCAAAATAGGATACTATATCGATGTCCGTTATCCGCCAGACCAGTATAGTGAAGTGCGGCGTTACGTCTATTGGTGGAAAAGTGCAATCACAATGCTATTTAGAACATATACCATGTAAAGTAAAATAAATAATAAGGATAAGTAGTGATAAAATGAACAATAAAAAATAATAAAAATGCCTACTGTAATACTATGTTAGTATAATCATGTGTGGTCATAGATGTGTTATTATTATAGCTAAAACTGCCAATTTCATATTCCCTATTTAGCCCCTTCAGTTCCAGTGTTTGTAAAGTATAAATCCAGTAGGCCTCTCTGCGTTTGAGAATCTGAATCCTATTCCCACCTCTCCTAGGTGCTGGTATGTGCTCTACTATGTCGCGTCCATGGCCGCGGGTTGTCGGGTTCACTCACATCCCGACGCCCGCGGCCATGGATCCGTGAGCGCTGGTCCCCGTCTCCCTCCTTGGAGACGCCAGCGCTCACTTCCGCTCCGTTCGGCTGTTTTCCGTAGGGTGCGCGCGCACGCTCGCGCCCGGCCTTAAAGGGCCAGCGCGTGCAAATAGGAAATCGTCATCATCAACTGCCACGATTTCCTGGTCTATAAGAAGGCTCCTGGCCTTCTAATCCTTGCCTGAGCGTTGTTAGTTTTCCCAGTCTGTCTTGCAAATGGTCCCTTAGTGTTTCCCGTTCCTGTTGTTACCCGTGCCTTGTTCCCCGTTCCTGTTTCCCGTGCTTTGCCTTAGTATCAAGTCGTGCCACGTCCTGTGTCATCTGCCACGTCCAGAGGAATCTGCCTCGTCCTGTGTCATCTGCCACGTCCAGAGGAATCTGCCACGTCCTGTGTCATCTGCCACGTTCAGAGGAATCTGCCATGTCCTGTGTCATCTGCCACGTTCAGAGGAATCTGCCATGTCCTGTGTCATCTGCCATGTCCAGATGAATCCGCCACATCCTGTGTCATCTGCCACGTCCGGAGGAAACCGCCACATCTGGCGCAACTTGCGGCTCCTGTGTCATCCGCCACGTTTGGCGCTGTCTGCTGCAACCATCTCCATCTGTGCCAGAGCTTCGGTCACCGTCTGGACTATTCAGGTACCCTTGTGCGGGACATTGTATTTCTGGGGTGTCCTGTTGTTTGGCCAGCTGCCTTCCCGCTACGGCGGTACGGCCTAGTGGGTCCACTAACCCGCACCGTGACATACTACTTGGTAGCGTAGTTGAGCAATGTTATGTTTTAGTTGTAGAAAATGTGCGGGAATGGGTAGAAGTGTATTGCCGCAGCGTATAGTGGATTTGTGTTTTTTGATTTTCTCTTTAACCCATTGAGTGGTTTCTCCTACGTATGCCAAGCCACATGGACATCGAATAACGTATATATCACAAAATTGCTGTTACAGGTGAAATGGTCTCGTATTGGAATGGCCTGTCCTGTATCTGGGTGGAATATTTTATAACCCTTATTTATGTGTGAACATTGTATGCACGACAGACACGGGAATGTTCCTTTTTTGGGAGTGCTGAGGAATTGCTGTTTAGACATCTTCTTGTTGGATCCAATATCCACTCTGACAAGTTTATTCCTTAGGTTGGATGTTTTTTTTGTACATGGTAGGAATGGGGCCTGGAACTCTTCTATGTGTGGGTATGCCTTCTCAAATAGTGACCAGTGTTTTCTGATGATGTGTATCTTAAACGAGCACGGATGAAATGTGTGTACAAAAGGTATACGTTTAATCGTCTTTTTGTCAGTTCTTGGTGTGTTCTGCCTCTGGGCTTTGCGGATGACGTCCTCTGGATAACCTCTCTCTCTGAATTTTTTTGTAATTTCGCCCATTCTGACGGTCCTAAGGTTCCTATCATCTACTATTCTAGAAATTCTATTGAATTGTGATTTTGGAAGTGGCGCTTTGGTGGCTAAAGGGTGACAGCTAGTGAAATGTAGTAGGCCGTTTTTATCAGTATCCTTTGTATATATCTGTGCTGAGCTTGCCTGCCCCATCCTTGTGGACGATGGTGTCTAAAAAATTAATAGACTATTCACTGTAGTTAATGGTGAATTGTAGTTCTGGCCATATTGAATTCATGTAGTTCGAAAATTGTATGTGTGTTAATGGGGCCGGTCAAAAGACAGAAAATATTGTCTATATATAGTTTCCATACATGGGTGGAGAAAAAATTATTTGCATATATGTATTTGTCCTCAAATGAGGCCATATAGCAGTTGGCATACGGAGGAGCTACAATGGAGCCAATTTAAGTCCCTGGTTTCTGTACAAAATATTTATCCTCAAATAAAAATACGTTTTCAGTGAGGATGATTTCTAGAAGATCCATGCAGATCCTCTGGATCTTTGTTAGTTTGTGTCATGATTCCACTTATTGCTTCCAGGCCTTTATCGTGTCTAATGGATGTATACAGGCTTCTTACATGTGACCAAAATGGTTGGGACCGTGTTGACATCACGTATTAGGGTAAGTATGGATGAAGTATCTAACAGAAATGATTTGGTGTTTCTTACTAGTGGGGTTAGAATTTTTTCCAGAAAGATAGACAAGGGGGAGAGGATAGAGTCTGTGGAGACCACAATGGGTCGGCCTGGTGGTTTTTCCAATTTTGTATGTATTTTGGGGAGAATATAGAACACTGGGGTGATTGGGTGTTGCTTAGTAAGGTAATTGACTGTATCAAGGTCTATAGTACCCATCTCTAGATGTTGGTTTAGGATGCCCCTAATCCTCTCTGAAATGTGATTTGTAGGTTTGTGGTAGATGATGTTGTATACCGTCTTATCACTTAATTGTCTATTTATTTCACATACATAATCACTTTTATCCATGACGACAAGGGCAGTGCAGTAGACACGACTCCAACACTAGTAGGAACAAGAACAGCACGGGATACAGGAACAGGTAACAGGGCATGGGTAACAACTGGAATGGGAAACACTAAGGGACCATTTGCAAAACAGACTGGGATAAACTAACCACGCTCAGGCAAGGATCAGAAGGGCTGGGGCCTTCTTATAGACCAGGAAATCATGGGCCGTTGATGATGATGATGATGATTTTCTGATGTGCAAGCGCTGGCCCTTTACGGGACACAGCAGAACGGAGCGGAACTGAGCGCTGGAAGGAGATGGGGACCAGCGCTCACGGATCCATGGGTGCGGGCGTCCTGAGGTGAGTAAACCCAACGGCCCGTGGCCATGGACGCTACAGGGCCTAGGGACTTAGAGGATATATTAACCACTATTGAGTCACTGTTAATCTCACCTGAGATCTGGTCATCATGGTATGTGCCCCCTCTTCTGTGGTGTTTACCGCTCCTCCTCGTCCTCTTCTTGGCCTCTTCTTGGCCTTCTCCCTCGGTGTTGGCCTAAAAAGGTTCCAGCGTTGGTGATAACGACTCGATCCATCGCTTCCAGACCCAGATTGTGAGGAGTCTGATGGAGGAGCATATCCTCTGTATCCAGTGTTCGTGTTGACGTAGCCCTCTTTTCATCTATACACTCTGTATTTTTGTAGTCTTCGAAGTCTCTTTGAAATGTATTTAGTTTCTGTGCCTCAATCTCGTTGCGATGGGTGGTAAGGCTTGTCTTTAGATTCTTCTCAAGTTTCGTATATTCTGATGGTGTTAGTGTGGACTTCAGTTGGATTTTGGATGATCTGATTTCTTCACGAAGTTCAGTAATGTTTCTCTGGAGGTGACACACAGTTAGTGTCATAAGATCAAATGAACATTTGTTCAAAAACTGTTCAAATTGTGAACAGTATTCCGTGTTCTCTTTAAAGATGGTTGGTCGAATTGGCATACGCAGTCTCCGTGGAATTCTCTGGACCTGGATGTATTCGGCAAGGGTAGCGCTATGGAGTTTCTGATTTATAAGTCGTCGCGAGGTTCTTTCTACGTCTCTCCTACGGGTCTCCTATGCGAGCTGTTTGTAGGAAATCCCTTGAAATGGTGACTTGTGACAGGATATTATAATTTTTCTGCCCTTTCCCTAGTCTACCACATACACTTCATACGCCACTATCAAAGATGGCGTGGCCCCGCTGACGCCGCTTCCGGTAATGTTGCGACACTTACATGACGATGTCCGGTATTGTGCCCTATGTAATAGCCATATTACACAGTATACACGATGGTCCAGACCAAGATTTCCTACATCCCCCTGTTTTGCTTATTGTGCCCTTACCCCAGCATACCACACACATTACACATGACCTTTTCCAAGATGGCGCTGCCCTACTGACGTCCCTTCCGGTGCTGGCGATACTCCACACCCACACGCCGACGTCATGAATGACGCAGACATGCACACGTGACTACATCCGGAAGTCATTATAATGAGTAGCACTGCCAGGTAACGTCATCACCCTCATAAGCGGTTAACCGCTCTTCCATGCGCCGTCACGCCGACTCACCAGTATATAGAAGGCAAGTACATCTAGACTAGGGACATTTTATATGTAAAATTACTTTTATGGGTACCTAATCTTTATTTATACCTGGATGCCTCCCTCAGACTATACCCCACATTGTACCACAACATACTGACTGTATTGACTAATACGACGTTGTTCAAGTACACCTTATATATGTTTGTACCTCCCTCATACCATATTGAACTGAAATACTTAGGTAGAATTGTTTTGAGACTGTCCCAGACAAAGACGTATGTACCTTAACTCAATATATCCAGTGTTACTGGTGGGTTGCACTAATGTATAGGGAGACTATACATCACGCTATATACCGCTGTTGGAGATTACATAGCATGTTCAGCAATGGCATCTTCTTTTTCAACACTTTACTCACATATGTACCATACAAGACTATATTGATTGGGACTTGTGACCGCATTGATCCATTTCTTCCTGCATAGTATTACTATGTCCACCTTATGTACATTTTTGTATATATGTATATACTTTATGTCTTGTAATGTCATTTGATCTATCGCATACTCTGCAATTATATGGTAATAACACATGTCTATTTATCATGAATTTCTAGTGCTTGAGAAAGGTCTAAGTTTGGACCAAAACATTGCACCCTGGTATGAGAAATCTAAAAATTAAAAGATTTTTATCTGCAAGTTTACCCCTATTGGTGTGCGTAATACTTTCTACAATACATGGAGCATCAATACAAGATCATCATGTATTGGTATCAAACGCCTGCTATTTTACTTAGGCACTTCCCTTCTGTCTAGAATCGATCCTTGAGATGCCATAGAGAGGTGGAAACTTTTTCCTTTATATTCTGGGACTGTGCACTTACTGTAATTTTTTGGGGCAGACGTCAAGACACTACTATATTGAGTCCTATGTGTTACACGGCCCTTAGACGTACATAATAATGATGATCCTTATTTATCTAGCGCCAACTTATTTTGCAGTATTTTACAATATAGAGGGAACATGTACAGACCATATCGGACTTTACATAGTGACAAAACAAAATACTTCAAACAAGAGGCATGAGGACCCTGTTTGCAAGAGCTTACATACCTGCTTAATGTACCTCCACGCCAAATACGTGGAATCCTGCCAGACTGCTTCTGCATATTCTAACAGCGGCAAAATGTCTTATTTCTTTCCACTCCTGCAGTTCACTCTCTGGGTAAACTTCATTCTCGCGTCAAAGGAGTCAGTCGTATGGAATAACTTACAGACTTGGCTAATATGTTTGGCCGGTTTTTCCTTGTAATAAGCTAAGTGGGACGACTATATTGTTGTTACTCAGTCATAACTACTACTATTTACTACGTTTTTACAGTATCCTACTCTCTTTTTTTTTTTTTTTTTTTCTATATTCTTTCACTATGTTTCCCCTGTTTTTTCCTCCTTGACTCTAAGTCCACTCTGGTTTACGGTCTAATAATAATGGCTTGCTTTATTTTAGTTATGTTGACTGCAGTGGTTTCACCTCTATGGTTAAGGTCAGACTTTTGCTTATTAACTACAGTACTTTTTCTTGTACTGCCATTATCTGCAATGTCTATTCGAGATAACTCTTGTGTAGCAAGTTTGTATATCTGTTTACTTTTGGCTCTTTGTTTCTATTGTTTTATTGAATAAAATGTATTCAATAAAAAAAAAACATTAATAAAATAAAAAATTCTTAATAACTGCACTTCAGTACTGAATCCATAATTTTTCTTTATCACTGCACAATAACTACAAAAGTTCACAAATATAGCTACAGCACAGAAACTGTGTAACTGAGGGTTACGTACATTTGTCTACTGAAGCAGAGGGCCGGCCCTCTTTAGATGAATCAAATTCTGTACCCATGCTTTATAAATCTTTACCATTGTCTGATTATTATTGTCCCTCCCTCTTCTGATGTTAAATGTTTGTTTTTGTAAGAAATGCTGGGTCTGTTTTACTTCAATGCACTGATGACAGGAGATTCAGTAAAGCCTTATTAATACACAAAATAACGATCAAGTTTGAAAATTATTGTTTTCTATAGTAATTACTGCCCAACAGGACATGTATCTTTATTTTCACAACATCCTACAGTTTTCCTTTTTATGTAAATAATGCTTAATCACTGTGTACATTTTACCACTTTCTAATATATTTTGTTTCAATTTCTCACCAGTTTTAAGAGATTTGTTTATTTCAGTGAAGAAGATCACTTGTGCTTAAAGGCTATGTAAACCTTTGAAAGTGATATCTAGTTTTATATAATATATATATATAAGAAGTAAGAAACGCAGCACTGTTTTTCAATCCGTATGGATCGGGTACAATATTCCCATCTGGACACGTGACCAGTGTCCGTAGATATTCAGTCAAAGAACTCCCAAATACGGGACAGCGCTCCAAAGTTGGTGAAAAAAGTGGGTCTATTCACCACATGCGACGTTTCAGCCCTACTCCATGGGTTCAGTGTCTGACACGAAGGATCCACCTGTAATCTATGACATCTAAGTTATGAACTTAGATGTGATGGATAACCGTTGGATCCTGCGACTCGCTTTCACTAAACCCCTCAGTCCCGCGGACCTGATGGGTACATGATTCCGCAAATGATACAGCTGCTCTGTATACAGCATACAGAGCAGCTGTATCTCAAAAAGCAAAAACATTTTTTAATAAAATTCAAATGTGAAAGTTGCACCACACACTGACATTTTTATATATATATATATATATATATATATATATATATATATATATATATATTTTAGTCACTTTCAAAAGTTATGTACACCTTTTGAAAGGCAACATTTTTTTTTAATAGAAAGGTGTATCAGTGTGTTTTGTGTAACTTTGTAAATACTTTTTATTAAAAGTAATTTTTACTTTTTTTTTTTAAGATACGGCTGCTCTGTATTCTCTATAGAGAGCTTCTGTATCTAGCGCTTTTCACTGAATCAGTCAGTCCTGTAGACCTGACGGCTTCAGTGACAGCGGGTCTGTGAGACGTAGGATCCTCCTGTGAACTATCACATCTAAGTTATGAACTTAAATGTAATAGATCACAGGTGGATCCTGTGTGTCAGACATGCAGGACCTGCTGACACTGAACCAGTTAGGTCCCCGGAAGTGACGGATTCAGTGAATAGCGCTAGATACAGCTGCTCTGTACAGAGAATACAGAGCAGCTGTATCTCAAAAACGGATTTTTTTTTTTTATAAAAAGTATTTACAAAGTTACACAAAACACACTGAAAAAAAAAGAGATTTTGTCTTTCAAAGGTTTACATAGCCTTTAAATTAGAGTTAGAGTTGAGAGGTGATTATTATTGTATCCAGTCTAGGAAATGCCCTGTGAGCTAAATACAAATCTTTCTGCTTGTTTGATACAATGTATCGGTCTCTATTTCATGCTGTTCAGTTTACAGAGCATTGCCTAGACTACATGATGGTGTGGTAAAGACAGTGTTTTGGCTAGTGCGGATGGAGAATGTTCTATTTTTCTTACATTTTTCTTTTCAGCATAAGTTTAATACATGCACCCCAAAAGATGATAAAGTAAATGAAAGTGGACAAGGTAGAAAATGATTGGTACATTTCTACGATAACGATGAGTTAATTCATAAGTCAAATTTAATATCTAACTAGTATTATGATTTACAATATAGCTCAAAGTGTATCAGAGCTTTAGTTCATTGAGTGTTATACCACTGTGATTTGTAAGGTGTGAGAATCTGTATCTGAAACAATGAGGAACAAGCTTGCAGGTTCAACCAATTATCTGGAACGTGTAATTCACAGCGGAACCACTGTACTTTGCTTGCTTCAACTGAAGCTTGAAAACGGAAGTACAGTTAGGAAATGTTTGTTGTGCACACCATCTGAATGTTAGTGAATAGTAAATAGCTTTATTTCTGAAATTGTTCTGGTTTTTTAACTTATCTTGGTAACATTTTCGATGTAATCTTAATTAATCATTAAATGTTGTCAGGCTGTCATCATACGGTTAATTATCATAGACTCTATTTCAGAAAGTAGCGACCCTTTCCTCTGTTGCCATAGAAACAGATGCAACATAGCTATTAACTAAAATTATACAATTTATTTTCTTTAACATAACATCCAATATGACAGAGGCTAATAACCTTACTTTAGAAGAAAAAAAGATTATGTAACAGTTAAAAATAATTTCCTATGTGGCAAAGAATGTTGCTGTTTGTGAATAAAATAATTAAAATTTTATGTTAATTTTTCATATGTGCTTTATTGTTACATTGTTGCTGGTAAAAGGTCTTTGTCCCCAGTTTTCAAATTCTCAAACAGTTAAGTAAACACCATTCTATTTTAAAATCGGAATAAAAAACTATTGAATGGAATAAGGAAGAATAAAGCATTTTGTGATATATGATAATGGTTACATAATGACTGCATGCTGCCCATGGATACTCACTCTGTGGCCCTTGACTCCTTATTTCCATCTGTTTACTGTACAGTACACAGCTCTGCTGTACTGCTTACATGTACTGCTATCTGTCAGGACTGGAGAGTGTGCAGTAGAGTAAGGCCTCATGCCCGCAGGCCGCATTTTCAAAGTATGGAAGCTTTCTTATACTTTGGGTCACCCCATATTTTGGGTAGGCATTCATACGCTACATCTAATGTAGAGATATAATAGATGCAGTGCAAGGCACATTTGTTTTCTGCAAATTAAACCTTTGTCCACACGACTAACTTGTGCAGTTATAGATAGAGCTGGGTTTCACACTGGTCACAAGAGGCCATGCCTAGGGGTGACTCTGAAGGAAAGAGAGGCAGCTCCTCAGAGTCCAGGGCTGGGGAGAGGGAGTTGGTGTAATAATCTCTGCTTAAAGGGGTTGTCCAGGAATACATTTTATGTATATTTTAACTTAATTGGACATATATAAGTAGATTTCTAATATAATGTCTATTTACCTCTGGCTTCATCACGTGACCACACCCAGGGTAAATTTTTCATTTCCTGTGACGTTCCGTGAAGAAAGGCACGGCGTGTTATCAACTACATTTACAGGCAGTATGCCGGGCGGAAGTTTCATGAGCTCTTCAGAGCTCCGCCTCCTCTGGTCCCGCTGCCTGTAAATATAGTTGATTACGTGCCGTGCCTCTGCTCAGCTGGAAGTGCTGGCTGAGCAAAGACACGGAACGTCAGAAATCATAGTACACGCCCCCTCCTCCTGTCTCATCGTCCACACCTCCTCTTTGGAGCTCCCGCACTGCCTGTAAAGGTAGTTCATGATGCGCTGTGTCTCTGTTGAGCCGGAAGATAGTACACGCCCCCTGCTCCTTCTCTGATGTAGAAGGAGGAGGGGGCGGCGTTGTTATTCCTCAATCTCCACGTGCCCCGATGGTTACATAAAGACAGGGCTGATGGGATTACATGACTCCTATCATCCCTGTATGTGACCCCATCATCCCTGTCTATTACCCCCAACATCCCTGTCTATTACCCCCAACATCCCTGTCTATTACCCCAACATCCCTGTCTATTACCCTCAACATCCCTGTCTATTACCCTCAACATCCCTGTCTATTACCCCCAACATCCCTGTATTACCCCCAACATCCCTGTCTATTACCCCCAACATCCCTGTCTATTACCCCCAACGTCCCTGTCTATTACCCCCAACATCCCGGTCTATTACCCCCAACATCCCTGTCTATTACCCCCATCATTCCTATGTATAACTGCCATCATCCCGGTATAGGATGATGGGGGATATGCACAGGGATGATGGTAATTATACACAGGGATGTTCGGGGTAATTTACAGGGCTATGGCGGTTATATACAGGGATGATGGGGGTTATATACAGGGATTATGGGGGTTATATATAGGGATGATGTAGTTATATCATCCCTGTGTATTACCCCATCATAGATGCATATACCCTGTGATCCCTGTGTATTACCTCATCGTCCCTCTGTATTACCCCCACCTTCCTATATATAACCCCCATGCCCCTGTGTGATAATTACTGGGTGTGTGTGACAGTGCAGGGAGCTAGGTGACTGTAGTTACAGCAGGGAATTACTTTGTGAACATACAGGGGTGTGGCAGTATGCAAATAGCTGAAATGCTGTGCAGGAAGGGGGGGTGTAAGCGGTGTCCTCAGATGCAGCAAGGGATCATGGGTATGGTGGGTTATAAGACCGGAAACAGCCAGGATCAGAAGCAAGGGATGTAAACAAATAGAAAGAGCAACAGTGACGATGGAAATCGAACAGAAACTGGTTAGAAAGTATGTAGGGGTTTTAGGGAAGGCAAACCAAGGCTGCGGGACACCTTTTATAAAATATTTTTTTCCTGGCCAACCCATTTAATACTTGTACCCATGTAATGAAGCTCTATTAAGTAATGATAGAATGCCTTGTTCTGCTGCACTGGCTATCTGGTGTCATGCAAGTATTGACTTTAATGGTGCTTGTTTATTCCATTTATATTTGATTAAGGCAAAATGCACATGGAAGAACAGTGTGCATGGAGCCTATATGGGGCCGCATGGAGTCCCTATAGCTCCATACACTACTATACGGTGCCTTTGTATGCTACCATGTGGTGCCTCCGTGCATCATTGTATTACTGAGGTGTTTTCCCCTAGAAGCAATGCTGGGCTAAACCTGCCTTCCTCCTTTCCCAAATGCATTCAGTAGTGGAGTGCTTCTACCTGCTGCCCAAAGTATGAAGCTGGACATGGTCTTGTCCTTATTAATCTCCATCTTTCGGGACAGAAAGCACACGGCAGATGTCTGGTAATGAAAGCTCTGTGTGCTCCTCCTGCATTGATTTCTGAAAGAAAGAACTGTGTGCCACTTTGATAATTTTTTTAGATAACACATTAGAAGTGTCGAGAAATATATAAATAATTAGTATATAATCTGTGTAATTTAAAAAAAAAAAAATATTACAAGTAAAGAACATTACCAGAATTGTATTTGTATTACCTTTGTGTTCATGTTCGTGTTTACCTTCTTATATCATCAACATAGGTACCTAAATATAGAGGAGAGATGTGATATTTTATTAGTTTTTTTTAAATAAAAAATTGCTCAAATCTATATAATAATAATAATTAACAAAAGAAGACAGTCTTTTGAGTTCTAAGTTTTTGCTTAGATTAAATACTGAAAGTTTACAGTAATCAGAACAAGAGCAGAGTTTGGTAATAAAGTAACAAAAATTTGCCTGTCTTATATTTATCATAAGAGAAGACCAAGTGACCAATTTTTAGCAAATGAAATATGCATTAGATTGCAAATCTATCATTACACAAATACAATATGTTAAGATAAGCACTTTTGACCGCATTTCACAGATTGAACCGATCAGCATAAATTTTAAAGTTAGTGAACTTTTTACACTGGAAAAATTTCTATACGAGTCTTTTCTTTTCCTGTATAGCTATACAAAAAAACAATTCAATTGAAACCCTATCATGCTTGTTCAGGTGTTTTTGATTAATTCCCGGTTGTAGACCAAGGTCATTGATATGAACTATACCATCTGTACAGTTCAACTTGAGAATTCCCACAAATGTAAATTGGGAGTTTAAGGGATCATTTTGTTTTCAAAACTGCATCATGTTTCTGATGTACATATGTTTAACTTTTTGTTTAGTGGAGTACAGCAATACAAGACCTGTAGCTCTCTAGCAAACTATATTCTGCATAACAACTGGGTTGTATACCTCCACAGCATTTCTCTAAATCCATTGCGCTATAATTGAAGGGGTGAGTGTCATACTATAGTCACTGAGTGTAGCTGGGGGCTCGTGAAAGGTAGTATGCCACCTTCATACGATGACCCACGGAGGTGCAGAGTGCATTCCACAAAGCGACTGGTGCAGCCCACAGAAGAGCCACCTGTTGTGGGTAAGCTACATGGTAGATAGTAACCTCTCAGTGAACTGTGGTGGAACGTGTAGGCAGGGACTGCGGAGCACACCGTCACCTTGTTGCACCCATGATGGAGGGAACAGCCACGGTGGTCGAGTAGGGTTGCTCTTTATTATCCCTCTGCACTGGACTAATAAAGTTTCTACTGGTTCATAAGTGTGACTGGAGCATCCCTTTATACTGTATGTCTCCAAGTAGTTGGGGTCAGAGTACAGCAGCGTAGCAACGTTGTACACAGCACCCCCATCGTTATGTTTGAGCACCACGGATCCTGACGAGGAGGCGCTGTCACTAATAGGGGATTTGACGTGATAGGGGAGGAAGGAGGCTAAATGGAGATGCGTGGTGGAAAAAATAAAAGGGAGGAGGGCAGGCAGTAGAAGCATTAGCTATGTTCAAAAGTAGAGTACACAGGGTTTTTGAAAAAACAGCCAATAGGCTTGGTACCCTTATAGCTGGGGCCACAATATCAAACATTGATAGTCTGTGGTTCAACAATATCCAGAGGTTCTACTGGGGATGCTCCACTTCTAAAAAAGCCTGACGTTTACTCTTGAGCACTATTATGCACATACGGAGGCCCCATGCACACTACCTTAATTTTCATCCGTAATTACCGAATCCATAATTATGGATGAAATTGTGGAACCATTCATTTCTATTGGCCACAGACACGATTCCAAATATTTACGGATGTGTGTCCGGGCCATAGGAAATGATCCGCAAAATATAGAACATGTCCTATATTTGCATGCACAGTAACTAGATTTGAGGCCTGGACGAAGCAGGGAAGGGTGTCGGACCATACATGACGGGTGCATGCATTTTCTATCTCAGACGAGATTTCGGTATTCAGGGCGGGCTAGTTTTTGGTGGTGGGCGGGTATAAGAAGAAGAGCGTATGAGACTGCCGGATTATTACCATAAAAGGCGCAAAATGTTTGCAGACCATTATTTACGGTCGGAGGAGGTGTTTAGGAGAGGAGATAACGGCAATGAACTTTTGACAGCAGCGGCCATCGAGGGGTGAGTAGAGTTCAATAGGTGAAATGCTGGTGACTGGTTCCCTTTAAGGGTGTATTAGCATAATGTGCGTGAGTGAAGAAAAGATAATTTTTCTGCCTATACTATTTACTTGGACGGCACCGTGCAGAATATAGTCTGCATTTTCCAGGAGATTTATTGGGATAAACTTTTCAGTCTTTTCATATAATTTTTCTCAGGTGTACTTGGTTTATGATAGCAAACATAAGAATGTTTGAACTTTTTTTCCCCCGTGCCTATTTAGTGGTGTTAAGAGTTTTTACGGGGGTCAATTCTGCAGACAGATTTCCTTTAATGAGAAACGTTCTGCTTGTTAGCCGAGTACCTATGTTATGTTGTGTAGGAAGCGATCATGTTTCCTTTCATTTCCATCGATATTTAGGAAAGTAAATAACAGGTGGTGTTGCTTTCAAATGTGGCCGCTTCATATTTTTAATGTGCTTTGAATGTTCAAAAATCTAAATTTCTGAAATAGTATTTTACGTTCAAGTTATAATTCCAATATTTTGGGAAGATGCAAGAAATTCCTAATACATTATTATTATCTTACATTTTTACCAATTTAGTGACCATAGTGCAGGATATTTGGCTGGACCTCCCATTTTCCTGTTTTTGTTCCATATATTTGAAGGCTTTGTAGTCAATCAAGCGCATATTTACTTCCTACATTTCTTTGATTTGATTTTTAGTTATCGAGTGTACGTCATTCCGGATCTTAGATATTAATGACCTATCCTAAGGATGAGTCATCAATATTAGATTAGTGGGGGGTTCCGGGTGCCAGGCTCCCACCGATCAGCCAATTGAAGAGACCACGGCTCTCTAGTAAGCGTTGCAGCCTCTTCATTGCTTACCAGGCACATCTCTATACAATCGGTGGTGGCTGTGTCTGATACTGCAGCTCAGTCCCATTCACTTGAATAAGTCTGAGCTGCAGTACCAGACACAGCCAGTACCGATAGTACTGAGCTGTGTCTGGTAAGCACTGAAGTGGCCGCAGCACTCACTGGAACACTGGGGCCACTTTGATCAGCTAATATTAAGGTATCTCTAAAATGGGTCATCAATATTAAAGTCCTAGAAAACCAAATTAATAATATTTTGTTCTCCTCTGCCTTTTCTGTATCTATTTTAAACTTCTGCCAATTCTCTATTAAAGGGGTTTTCCCACGAGAGACATTTATGACACATCTACAGGATATGTCATAAATGTCAGATAGATGCTGGTCCCACCTCTGGGACCCACACCTATCTCCAGAACGGGGCCCCCTAAACCCCGTTTAGCCGCTGTGTGTTGCGGCTGAATGAGGTGTTTTCCGACCATGAAAACCGTTCACACAGACTTTTTTTTACACGGAAATCGCGTGGAAAAAAGCGCAAAAAAATGGCCGAAAATGCCTCCCATTGATTTCAGCCTGCAAAAAAACTCTGTGTGAACATACCCTTATATTGTCGTGAGTTACGTAAACAGCGTAACTCGCTGAGCTGCGCTGTTTCCGTAACTTCAATAGTAGTGAATGGCAGTTACAGAAGCAACGTAACATGCGATCTACGCTGTTTCCATAACTACCACTAAGTTTTATGAGACTTACGTAAACAGCGTAGCCCCGTGAGTTACGCTGCTTACGTAACTCACGACCATATAAAGTTTTTCATGGTCGGAAAACACCTCATTCAACTGCAACACACAGCAGCTGAACGGGGTTTAGGGGGCCCTGTTCTGGAGATAGGTGCGGTTCCCAGAGGCGGGACCCGCATCTATCTGACATTTATGACATATCCTGCGGATGTGTCATAAATGTCTCTCATGGGAAAATCCCTTTAATGTAAGGCTATTATGTCACTTGAATAATCTTCATTATTTAATTTAAATGATGTATAATTTAAGGGAGTTGTCCTACAGTTTGCATATTTTTTTGGATCCTTTTATTTGATATTATGATATATGCTAAGGTCTGTTAATCTGTTGGGCCTTGGGTGTCTTGTTAGACTATATTAGTCAATTATTTGATTGACTTCTCCAGTAGCATGAAATATTTCTGTTGTGATGCCATAAGTCCTTGTTTTCTTTCTTTATGCCATTGATATCACAAGACGTAGTTTTCCCATACTGAAAGTTGTTTGGAGCTAAAATCTTGATATCTGATGTTTTCTATTTTTGTGTTCACATGATCTTAATGATTTTACATTTATTTTTTATGCTAAATGATCAGAAGGTTTTAGTCTGCTTCATGCACACCGCTTGTATTGTAGGAACCTTTTTAAGGGGTGTTCCTTTCAGCTTGTCAGGCATATATAACAGTCTGATTGGTGAGATTTCAAACTCTGGGACCTCAGCCGATCTAGAAAAGAAAAGGACTAAGGTCTCTGGATTTTACTCTGCGCAGCGAAGCCCCCTGACACCCGCTATGTAGGGAATTGAAACACAGCCACATTTAAGTGACTTGGCTAATACTACATTGCCTTTATTGTGAGGATCAACGGGCTCCTAGCAATATGCCATCACTTTCTATGGTGGAATTATTATTTTTTTGTCCAACAGTGCTTTCCATCTGCAGGTGTACTTTTCTTGTACTATATTAACCTTCACTCTGTCATTTGTATACGCATGTTTTTTTTTAATTTTGTTTTTTAGTTCATAGGTGGTTAAACCACAGTGTCTTATCGGTTTATCCTTGAAGCAGGAAATGCTGTATATTAATGTAGTCATCGCTGTGATCATTTGCTGCTAACAAAACGTGGTAGGCCTAATCTAGCATTTCTGCTTGAACCTGTTCACCATAGAGGGCCTTGATGGAATTAAGTACTATAATAAAAAATACATATAAAATGTTTATTTTTATTATATTGTTGTTTTTTCCCCCAGGCATAATTATTATTACATTTTATGTTTCATTAAATAATTAGTTGGGCAAAAATAATGAAATCCTGTTCCTATGTCATCTATAGAACAAGCTACTGTTTATGAATTCAAATAAAATAAACTTGCTTTATCTAAGATCTTGTGTGATAAATAATACAGCCTTACTAATGGCCAGACTGAGAGATATTGAAAATTAATTTCATGGGATGTCAAATATGGGCTGTTGGAAATAATGCATGAAGTATAGTATTATTAACTGTGATGACTTGAAGCAAAGTAGAAATAAAGGCAGGCATCTGAATTTTTCCAGAGGTCACAATCACTTTATACAATATTTAAAACCTCAATTATGTATTGCTTAAATCTAGCACAGACTGAAAATACTTGAGAGAGAAAATATTTCAATTGTTCAGCCATGGTTGCCGAAACATTTCAGAAGAACTTATCCCTTACAAAGAATATTGCAGCAGATGTTATTTGAAAGAAATACAATTATTATATTAAGTTTTGTTTGCTTAAATGGATTGCGCAATCTATATCTTTACCTACTAATAATAATAATCTGTGTTTATATAGAGCCAACTTATTCTGTAGCACTGTAATGGTTTGCCTAACTTCCTAGTCACTACGTCAGACATTTGTCACCTATAAGCTATTACGGCATCCATTAAACGTACTCTAAACCTCAAGAAAAGCTCATGATGTATATGTTAAATGGATGCCTGTAACGGATACCATACAGTTGCATCCAACACCCAGAGGCTTCCATGTTTAAAAAAAAGTTAACATATCTTTTTTATTGGTATACTAACGTCTACTGATCTAACAGAGGTCAAAGGGACACTCTTTTGGCCTCCGTCGGGCTGACGTAACCCTATGGACATATTATTTAGTATTTGTGTACAGGGCCTAAGATTGTGTATGTAAGCTTTATGTATTGTTACAGGATGTCTGCAATAATTAGCAAATGAACGTTAATATAATAATTGTATATATAATATATTATGTGTTATATAAAATAATATAACACATTTAAGCCCGTTTTCCGAGTTATAAAAAATGTGGCCAAGGTAGGAGGGCTGCGTTAAAAAAAAGAAAAAAAAAAGAAGGGCCATTACTCACCTTACAGATCCCCAATGTTCCAGCACCACCGCTTCGGTCCTCCCCTCAGCTGTGTGACATGGCTGCAGTGATGACATGCTTGTATACCCACGTGATCGCTGCAGCCAGTCACTCAGCTCAGCGATCCTGTTCCATATACCCACTAAGGCCAGTGATTGGCTGCAGCGATCATGTGGGTATAACAGCACATCATGGCTGCAGACACATCAATAAACCGTGGTGGGGACGACCAGAGTGACAGCACTGGAACGCCAGGGATCTGTGAGGTGTGGGTAACGGCTTTTTTTTTTTTTTTCAATGCATCCCTTTACCGTGGCCAATTTTTTTAATGACTCTGAAAGCCCCTTTAAGTGTCCCCTATTTTTAGATACTTATTATTTGAGATCCATTTAAGAAAGAGGAATTTGTAGCCATAGTGAGACACGTAAAGAAAGCAAGAGAAGCGGGAAACATCATTACTAAGTATACCGTGTAAGGGCTTAATGGCGGTCACTATAGAATTATTTGCCATTTTTATGTTTTCTATGTTTTAGCTGTCTACACAGCGATGTGATTTAATAATTTTATATGTTGAAAATGTAAAAGTCGTGTTTTGACTAGTAAGTGAGATATATTCTATAACCCCATGCAGCTTATCCAGTTTGGTATTAGGGGCAATACAGTTTGGCTATGTTCTCAACCATAGTGAACACACCGTTATCAGTCTGTGCCCCAATGGCCATTTTTTCTATCAACAATTTTAGCATATTGAAAACAGGAAGAAGGGATAAAAATGCAGTAGTAGATGGTACATTTTTGTACATTTCATTCTCTGCAAATATTTACAGAAAATATATATATATATATATGGCAAAATGTATTCTGAAATTGATGAACATTTGACCTTGCCAACCTAAAAGAAGAAATTGTCATTAAAAAGTAGGCTGAAGTTTCATAATATTCTAAAAGATTAAAATGCATTAAATCTAATTATTATATGGGTGTTCACAAGGGGAGAGATAAAAACGTGCACCGCATATCCACTTTGCTATCCTTGATCTATTGAAGCTCATAAAGTTTAAAAATGTATGAACATGAGGTTCTTAGTTTATATTTTGATCAAACTGTATAAGCCCACTTGCCACTTCACGGCGACCTTTTTTAAGTGGTTCCCTACTCTGTCAAGTGCAGTATCGCATGGCAACCAGTGCCGCTGCAACACAGACCCATAGAGGGCACAACCCAGGGGACTAGCAGTGCCCATGCTGACAGTCTATGCTTTCTTTTTTTTCTGGTACCAGCACCCAGTGTCTAAAATAATAATATACAGTTCCTCACAAACATGAATTTAACAGTAAGGCCCTATGCACACGACAGTGTTCGGTCCGTGATATACGGTCCGCATGTCGGCCGCATTTCCCGGACCGAACACAGTGCAGGGAGCCGGGCTCCTAGTATCATAGGTATGTATGATGCCAGGAGTCACTGCCTCGCTGCGGAGCTACCGTCCCGTGCTGAAAACATGACTACAGTATGGGACAGCTTTTCCGCAGCGAGGCAGTAACTCCTGGCATCGTACATACCTATGATGCTAGGAGCCCGGCTCCCTGGACTGTGTTCGGTCTGGGAAATGCGGCCGACATGCGGACCGTATATCACGGACCGAACACTGTCGTGTGCATAGGGCCTTACTGTTAAATTCATGTTTGTGAGGAACTGTATATTATTATTTTAGACACTGGCTTACAATTATTTTTTTTTAAATGAAATGTTTTTAACTATGTGAAGTACAACAACACTGATCGTGTTAAACAAAGCACACTTATCTTGTAAACAGCAGATGTCTTCCACGAACACTAAAGAAAACATACCCATTAACCCGTTTTGCTATCTACTTCATGAGCATCTTCACTAGCCCACATTTCTAAAGCAGTTTAAACCATTTTTGGGCAAAAACTGTGCTGCAAAAATAGACGATCAACATTTTATTAGCAAAATTAGTGACTTTTTCATCGCTCGCCAAATTTGGAAAGTGACAAGAAAAGTGTCTATGATTTCTAAGGCCTTATTCACACGGCCGTGTTTGGTCCGTGATATACCAACCGCATGTCGGGAGCATTTCCCGGACCGAACACAGTTCAGGGAGCCGAGCTCCTAGCATCATAGGTATGTATGACGCTTGGTGTCCCTGCCTCCCCATGAGATTACTATCCCGTACTGAAACTTTTTTCCCGTATTCACGCACAAGACTATGATGCTAGCAGCCCAGCTCCCTTAACTGTGTTCGGTCTGGGAAATCTGACTGACATGCAGCCCAAATATCAGGGACCGAACACGGCCTTGTGAATAAGACATAGTTTAGGTTACATTTATTATGAAGAATTGGTGGAAATGGCGCAAAGTTTGGAGCAAATTTAGATTTCATTCCCTGGCAGTCAGACAGATAAAAATGCATATAAACAAATAATTTTGGCACGAATGACTCCAAACACTTTACTTCACCAACAGATACAGTGGAAATGTATACTATATATATATATATATATATATATATATATATATATATATATATATATATATATACACACACACACACACACAACGCCTCCAAACATCTGCCCATTGATTTCAATGGGAAAAACGTTGTTCTGTTCCGACGTGCCGTTTTTTTATGCTGCAGTTTTAAAAAACGCCCGCGAAAAAGAAGTGCATGTCACTTCTTGGGACGTTTTTGGAGCTGTTTTTCATTGACTCTATAGAAAAACAGCTCCAAAAACTTCTGTAAAAAATGCAGCGAAAATCACAAGTGGCTTAAAAAAGTTATGATAATCAGGAGCTGTTTTCCCTTGAAAACAGCTCTGTATTTTCAGACGTTTTTGAGTTTGTATGTGCACATACCCTTAATCATAACTCATCTTTATTAACTCCTTAACGCCGAAGGACGGATATATCCGTCCTCAGCAGCTGCTAGTTCGCGCAGGAGGACGGATATATCCGTCCTGTGATGGCGCGGGTACTGAGACTGTACCCACGCGATCAGCGGCAGGAGCACGGCTGTTATACACAGCCTGGCTCCTGCTGCAACTGCCGGAATCGAAGCGCGCCCGATTCCGGCAGTTTAACCCATTAAATGCCGCTGTCAATAGTGACAGCGGCATTTAATGTGTTTGACAGAGGGGGGAGCTCCCTCTGTCACCCGATCGGCGCCCCCGCAAACAAATCGCGGGTCGCCGTCGGGTTTCCATGACAGCCGGGGGTCTAACAAAGACCCCCAGGTCTGCCTTCAGCATCTGCCTGTTAGGCGATGCCGGAGGCATGACCTAATAGGTTGCCTGTCAGTTTTACACTGACAGGCAATAATGCTTTGGTATACGAAGTATACCAAAGCATTATATATGCGATCGGCACATCGCATAGTGAAGTCCTCTGGTGGGACAAAAAAAAAAAATGTAAAACAGTTAAATAAAGTTTGTGAAATAAAAAAAATAATAATTACAGTCAAAGTCAAATAAAACTACTTTTTTGGCCCAAAAAGTGGTTTTATTTAGTAAAACAGTCAAAACAAAATCAGACATACACATATATGGTATCCCCGCGTTCGTAACAACTTGACCAATAAAATGAACATATTAATTAAACCGCCGGATGAACGGCGTCCAAAGAAAACGCAAAAAACAACGTCAAAATTCTCTCTTTTCTCCCATTCCCCCCATAAAAAATAAAATAAAAGTTAATCTATAAGTCCTATGTACCCCAAAATAGTACTAATAAAAACTACACATTGTCCCGCAAAAATCAAGCCCACGTACGGCCACATCCACGGAAAAATAAAAACGTTACGGCTCTTGGAACGCGGCGATGCAAAAACAAGTAATTTTTTTCTAAAAGGGTTTTTATTGTGCAAACGTAGAAAAAACATATAAAACCTTTACATATTTGGTATCCCTGTAATCGTGCCGACCCATAGAATAAAGGTAACCTGTTATTTACGCTGCATAGTAAACGGCGTAAATTTATAACGTGAAAAATTAATGCTGGAATAGCTGCTTATTTTCAATTCTCTCCTAAAATAAAGTTAATAAAAGTTAATCAATATGTTTTAAGCATCTAAAAATGGTACAATTACAAAATACAACTCGTCCCGCAAAAAACAAGCCCTTATACGGCTATGTCGACGGAATAAAAAAAGAGTTACGACTCTTGGAATGCGACCGTGAAAAAACTAAAAATAATCCTTGGTCATTAACGTGCAAAATG
The DNA here is from genome assembly GCF_050947455.1 of Rhinoderma darwinii. Taxonomy (NCBI): domain Eukaryota; kingdom Metazoa; phylum Chordata; class Amphibia; order Anura; family Rhinodermatidae; genus Rhinoderma; species Rhinoderma darwinii. Next base: position 58,406,387 of record NC_134692.1, read on the forward strand.
GCCCGGTCATTAAGGGGTTAATTTATGCTATAAAAATCTTAAATACATATAAAGAGTCACAATGGAAACACCATTCACAACATTACACCTCAATCAAATTAATATCACATAGATATTTTAGCAAAGGATAAAGTTTTGGTACATACACTATATGGATAAAAGTATTGGGACACCTACATATTACACCTGCAGAAGCTTTTATGACATCCCATTCTAAATACATAGGCAATAAGGAGTTGATATCCCGGTTGTAGCTAAAACAGCTTCCACTCTTCTGAGAAGACTTTCTGCAAGATTTTGGAGTAAGTGTGAATTTCTGCCCATTCAGAGCATTTGTGAGATCAGACTCTGATGTTGGACAGGAGGGCCTGGGTAGCTATCTCCGTTTTTTTTCATCACATACGTTTTCAATGTGGTTGAGGTCAGGGCAGTGTGTGGGCCAGCCAGGTACTTCCACACCAAACTCACCCAACCATGCCTTTATGGACTTAGTGCACTGGGTCACAGTCATGCTGGAACAGAAAAGGGCCTTCCTTAAACTGTTCCTACAACGTTTGAAGCATACAAAGCATTATGATTTCTCTTCACTGGAACTAAGGGGACTAGGCCAACTCTGGAAAAACAACCCTATAGCATTACCCCCCCCCCCCCCTACACTGAACTTTACAGCTAACACAATGCAATGTGGCAGGTAATGTTCTCCTGGCATTCTTCAAACGCAAACTCGTCCATCAGACTGCCAAATAGAGAAGGGTGATTTGGCACTCAACAGAACATGTTTCCACTAACCCAGAGTCCAGTGCTGGCATAATTTACATGATGCCATCCAGCGCTTGGCATTGTTCTAGGTGATGTAAGGCTTGCATGCAGCTGCTTGGCCATGGAAACCCGTGTCATGAAGCTCCCGGTGCACGGTTTTTAATGCCAGAGGAGGTTTGTAACTGCAGTTATTGAGTCCACAGAGAATTGCATATTTTATGCACTATGCTCCTAGGCACTCGGCGAGCCCGCTCTGTAAAATTACGTGGTCTGACACTTCATAGCTGAGTTGCTGTGGTTTCTAAACTCTTCCACTTTGCAATAATACCGCTCATATTTGATCGTGGAATATCTAGGAGGGAAGAGATTTCACAAACTAACTTGTTGCAATAGTGACCTTTTATTACAGTACCACGCTGGATACAATGAGCTCTTTGGAAATGACCCATTCTTTCACAATTTGTAAGGGCAGACTGCATGGCTAGGTGCTTGATTTTTATACCCCTGTGTTAATGGGACTGAATGAAACACTGAATTCAATGATTTAGATGTACTTTGTACATATAGTTTATCTAAAGTGCATGAGGCTCAATACAAAATGACGACTAGAGCTATAAAAAAGTAATACAGTTCTTTCCCCAAGTAGTGACAGTAACCTGGATGGCAATAACCTTGACATAAGTTTCTACGCAAGCCTTTTTCTGGGCTTCAGTCTGGCGTAGAAAAGTTAATACATTTTCCCCCAAAAGGTTTAAACTACATAGGCCCCGTGTATTGATATTCATTCGGAGAAGACAAAAACACTGTGAATCTTTCATTGTCCGTCTTATTTTTCTGTACTAAAAATGACATATCATAGAACTAGGTTTACACTTTTTATTTTATAGCAAATTATCTTCAGAGGCATCACTCGCTATTGACATCTATTTATTTCTCTGTAAAGCCTGGCACCTCCTAACAATTGACTAAATTGAAGGCCCACACTTCACGCCAGCGTCTGTACCCAATACATGTGATTTGTACGTCCGAAAAGGACAATGGTTATTTTCACCTGTCACTGATTTCATGTCAGTAGAAATAGTTTTGGTTGAAAATTTCCAGTTCAGATGCATTGAGATGGATTATACTGTTTATAAGCAATCTCTTGAATATCTTTTAAGATGAATATGAATTACTTGGGTACAAATCATGCTTTATTCATAGATGCTACTTGGTAATTCTAGATAATCTCAAACTGATTAAAATTACTATTGTATTGTCACATTGACCTCATGGGAAGATGGTGTGACCTCCATAATCGAATTTACTTTTAAATAAATCTTTAAATAGTTTTGAGAATGATTTTCTTGCATTGAATAATGCAGATTGTCATAGATGGCCCTTTTCCAGTGAAGTGGATATTGCTTTCATGTTTATATATTTATTTATGTTTTAAGTCTGAACATTTTGTTATGGTTGAAGACACTGAAATTGCGCAGCAACTACACTATTGTGAGAATAATTTTTGGAGGCAAATTGATATTTGGCTCTTTCTACGCAGAAAATGTCATCTATACCTTATATTGTTGCTTCTAAAACTCTGAGGCATGCCTCGGTGGTGAAGTGCACCCCAGTTGTAGATTAGGCGAGCTGGGGTGGCAGTGTTGAAAGGAATTATCACAGACATTTCCAGAGATGTCAACCTGGGACAGCCGTTTATAGAGTGCTACTCAAGCCGTGGGTTGTGCAAAAGTGGGAGTTGCCTTCCAAGGGATGGCTTTATAAATTTAAGACCCCCTATATTAATATCAAACCTAATATTAGACCCCCTAAATATATTTAGACCCCAGACCAGATCCCCTGAATATATTTAGACCCCAGACCCGATCCCCTGAATTTATTTAGACCCCAGTAGTTTCTTGAGACAAATGAATGATCAGTTGAGCAGTATGTTTAATTTGGGCGTGGACTTCAACTAGTGCGGCAAAGGCAACTATCGGCATGTTCTTACTGGTAGGGCTCCAGTTTAATAAGTTTGAGGAGCCTCGCGTTATTATATAGTCCTGTTTTGCCAGATGGACTCAATTATATTTTTGGACAATCACTTAATTCCTCGACTGTTGAAAAGACATTTTGGTATCACATCAACTTTTGTTACAGCACAGTAATTGTACATGGTGTATATGAATGTGTTGTGTTTATATACATTCTGGACATCACTGGTGTATTCTTCACGCCATATGCAGCTGCTACCGTATGTCATTTATTGTGAAATATCCCTCCCATATTATGTATGTATTCATATATGCATGTGTTATATGTGCAATGGCTAGGGATTACGGTTATTTTATTTCTGAAATCCTCCCTTTTCCTTTTACAATTTTGTATCCTAGGCTGGTTTCAGACTATGTATGTGTAACATACAACCACATTTTATCTTCAGTATTGCAGCTACAAGACCCAGGCCCCTTGACATTCTAGTAAACTTAACTTCTATAACAATAGGGTTCGATGGTGATCTGAAATGTCTAAAACCGTCCTGACACTGAAAAGAGAATGCCCTTGACTTGAACCATGAAGTATGCTGGTCGTCGTCATAGCTTTCTGTGCCATGCCTTGTTTTAAGTGTTTGGCAGAAGAGGAGCATTCATGGAAATTGTATAAATATGTTGCCAAATATGAGATTGTTCAACATGTACTATCGAACTTCCAGATGCATATTCCCATTTAGTTTAACTTGAGGAATCAATCTTTATATTGCTTTTGCGCCTCACTCAAATTGCAAAATCCGGTATTAGCATTCAGCGTCTCAAATGAAGCAGCTGGGGAAAGAGTGGCTTCATTAATTAGTGCCGCAAGAAATCATTTTCTAACAAGCCCGTTCACCATCTCACTTGTCTACTTGAGCAAACAGATAGGCACAACAGTTTGCAGTTTGGATTGTTTTTTTCCCCCTCCTATGACCTTCTAAATCTGAATTATATTCCACTGTTTTTTGAAGGGAGTTCAGCTATTCTGTCATAATATATCCTAGGAATTACAATGCATTCTCTTTGGGGCACAAGTGCACATTTTCTTAACCTTTTAATTTCTACAAACGTGGACCCATGATATGATTTACTCCTTGGTTTCCGTGTCCCAGTATTTCTTGCTGTACACTTGTACACCTATGCATTAAAGTTATAGACTTGGAAGTTGAAAACATACAGTTTACATGTTAACATTAGAGTTAATCTATGAGACTAATATATCGCTTTTAGGCCAACGTGGTCAGAGTTTTTTTTGCTAATGTTGCAAGCTTGCTCATAAACTTATCCAACGGATTATTTTTTTATCATTTCTCTAGCAACAACATATTCCACAGTGCAGTACACCGATATTAGTGTTATTAATGGAATCACTATTTTTAGGCCTTATTCACACGAATGTGTATTACGTCCGTGCTACGCACGTGGAAAAAAAACGCGCGTCGCACGGACCTATGTTAGTGAATGGGGCCATTCAGACTGTCAGTGAATTTCAAGCAGGGTATGTGCGCTGCGTGAAACTCACGACATGTCCTATACTTGCCCGTGTTTCGCGCAGCACGCAGCCATTGAAGTCAATCGGTGCATGCAAATCGCGCACAGCACACGGAAGCACTTCCGGGTGCCGCGCATGATGCATGCTACAGTAGTAAAAGAAATAAATGAATGAAAACAGAAAAGCACCTCGTGCTTTTCTGTTTGTAAACATAAAAACACAGTGTCATAATGATGCCAGCCACGCACCATATGCTGATGCCCCACTGAACTTTTGTGCGTGCAAACCACAGCGATTTTTGCGCGCGCAAAACGGATACGTTCGTGTGAATAAAACCTTAGCAGTAAGAAGTACAGAGCAATTTATCACAGATTCTTAGGGCATCAGTAGGGAATAGAAAATTCCCAGCAGTCCTGCAAGTTATCAGAATACTCTAAAGAGTGTAGTTGTAATAACATGACAGGACTAGAGAATTGCTATGTATGTAACTCCCCAATATGTTTCTTTAGGTTCACCTTTGGTGAACTCTCTACTTAAACTGGAGACCTAGAAAATTCTCCCTATAACCACCTGGGGGCAGCAAAGATCTAGTGAGCTAAGAAAAAGAGCTAGGAAAAACAAATAAATTACTATTCGTAAGCTTTATCAACTGCCTTAAGTTTTGTTAAGAAGAAAGATGTTCTCTTCTATAAAGGAGAGCAGTTACTCCGTTTCCTTTAATCTGATGAGTAGATTCAATATTATTTAGAAAAAGTGTTCTTGTTCTCCTGAAAATATAAATAAAACATAACATATAGTGGTAAATCCTTTGCTTACAGCTAATGAAAATTTAAAAGCATTTGTTAAAATTTGCCTTTTGAGTATGAGCATTTAATACAAAAAAAAAAAAATACAATTAAAGGATTGGTTTTCAGATACTTACTATTACATTTTTTTTAATTATTCCCCTCATGCAAATAATTTAATAATTTAGTCTGTATTTCTTTTTTGTTCTGGACAAAATATTACTTTTGTGCATCACATTCATTTGTATAATCTGGAAGTGTGTAAAACACAAAGCTATTTATGCATTCTCTTTTTCTACACACACAATTCAATAACATGGCGTTACGGTGGTGAATGATGTAGTGTGTGTAGAATCATAGCGCAGAGTGTTTAGCCTTTGCCCCAGTGTGACTTCAGACATTTTTCCCCAATTACAAGCATGAAATTTCCCATACCAGGAATAATTGGCAGCATTTGTACATTATAAGTTTAAAGGGGAAGATGAGAGTGGTGCATGTAAGAGCAGATGAAGTTGAGGAATGATAATACTTAGTAGTCTCCTCCTAGGCTCTAGGCCAAGGTGGAATACTGCTGGGTTCACACTGAATTTTTTTGCAGGCAGAAAATCTGCCTCAAAATTTCATTTTGAATTTTGAGGCAGATTTTGCTCTGCCTGCCGTGGGCAAAAAAATTCAGTGAAATACGCTTTCTCTGCCTCCCATTGATGTCAATGGGAGGTCAGAGGCGTAAATGCCTGAAGATAGGGTATGTATCTTCTTTTTCCCGGGAGACCGTTTTTCCGCTCGCAGGAAAAAAACACTTCCGCCTCCCATTGAAATCAATGGGAGGCATTTTCGGACGTTTTTGGCATGTTTTCCAACGCGGTTTCCGCGTCAAAAGACAGTGTGAACATAAAGGAACATTCATTGACAAAATTATACACTGTTAGGCCTGATTCACACGAGCGCTGCGCATCTCGGACGTGAAAAACTACAGTTTTTCACATCCGAGGTGCATCCGTGCTCATTGCTGCGGGACGCGATGTCACGCATCCACCATAGTTGAGTTTATGGAGGGATGCGTGATGCGTGAAAAAATAGGACATGTCCTATTTTCCCACGGACCCTTCACGCGATCCGTTGAAACAACGGCTGTGTGAACGGCCACATTGAATAACATAGCTCCGTGGGACGGTCGCTGTTTCAACGGCCGTCCCACGGACGTTTAACACGTTCGTGTGAATCAGGCCTTATGCCTATTGCAAGGCCTGAAGGGGCAGTCCCTGACTTTAATCTTTTGCGTTCTTTGAATCTCTTGAGTCATTCACCACCTCCTCAGGTCCTGCACTAGGCATAACAAAGTGTAATAATTTTTCTGAAGTGTACCTTTAGGGAAAGTGTTGCCCGTGATTACTCATGATTTTCCCACCATATTGTAAAAATGGACAGGTATATATTTGAACAAAAATGTCTGTGTGTGGGTGTGTGTACACCGTGTTCCAAATTATTATGCACATTGGATTTAAGTGTCATAAACATTTAATTATTAGTTTTTCAATTAAACTCATGGATGGTATTGTGTCTTAGGGCTCTTTGGATCATTGTAATCAATCTCAGACACCTGTGATAATTAGTTTGCCAGGTTTGTCCAATCAAAGGAAAACTACTTAAGAAGGACGTTCCACATTATTAAGCAGGCCACAGGTTTCAAGCAATATGGGAAAGAAAAAGGATCTCTCTGCTGCCGAAAAGCGTGAAATACTGCAATACCTTGGACAAGGTATGAAAACATTGGATATTTCATGAAAACGTAAGCGTGATTATCGTACTGTGAAAAGATTTGTGGCTGATTCAGAGCACAGACGGGTTCGTTCAGATAAAGGCATAATGAGGAAGGTTTCTGCCAGACAAATTAATAGGATTATTAGAGCAGCTGCTAAAATGCCATTGCAAAGCAGCAAACAGGTATTTGAAGCCGCTGGTGCCTCTGGAGTCCCGCGAACCTCAAGGTGTAGGATCCTCCAGAGGTTTGCAAGTGTGCATAAAGCTATTATTCGGCCACCCCTAAACAATGCTCACAAGCAGAAACGGTTGCAATGGGCTCAGAAATACATGAAGACTAATTTTCAAACCAGGTTGTTTACTGATGAGTGCCATGCAACCCTGGATGGTCCAGATGGATGGAGTAGTGAATGGTTGGTGAATGGCCACCATGTCACAACAAGGCTGCGACGTCAGCAAGGAGGTGGCGGAGTCATGTTTTGGGCTGGAATCGTGATGAGAGAGCTGGTAGGCCCCTTTAGGGTCCCTGACAGTGTGAAAATGACCTCTGCAAAGTACGTAGAGTTTATGACTGACCACTTTATTCCGTGGTACAAAATAGAAGATCCGTGCCTTCCGTAGCAAAATGATCTTCATGCATGACAATGCACCATCTCATGCTGCAAAGAATACCTCTGTGTCATTGGCAGCTATGGGCATAAAAGGAGAGAAACTCCTGGTGTGGCCCCCATGTTCCCCTGACCTCAACCCTATTGAGAACCTTTGGAGCATCCTCAAGCAAAATATCTATGAGCGTGGGAGGCAGTTCACATCAAAACAGAAGCTCTGGGAGGCTATTCTGACATCCTGCAAAGATATTCAAGCAGAAACTGTCCAAATACTCACAAATTCAATGGATGCAAGAATTGTGAAGGTGATATCAAAGAAGGGGTTCTATGTTAACATGTAACTTGGCCTGTTAAGTTTTTTTTTTGATTGAAACCGCTTTTAATTTCTGTAAATATGACCTCCTGATGCTACAAATTCAACAAATTACCATTTTAGTTCTCTTTACAACCTTTAAAATGTTTTGATCTCTGTTGTGCATAATAATGTGAAACAGTGCATTTTGAGTTTTTTACTAATAAAAAAAAATCTGTTATCATTAGGGGATTTGTTCAATAAAATTTGCATTATACTCCAATGGTTGATGGCTTGAAGATTATACTGACTCTCATTTGCATCGACTATTTAGGAAAATCAGCGAAAAATAACATTTGCCTAATAATGTGTGAACGCGGTGTATTGAGCGCGTCATGCGCGCATTCCTGTTGCATCAGAGGCAACAGACACCATCTTAAAAGAGGGAATTAGGCACCAACCAGCTTTTTCATTATGCCAAGAATCACCTGACTTTAGTCTCATGCATGCAGCAGTATGCCTTGTAGTGCAAGCCATCTTGTTAATTGGAAAGTTGCACTTATGTGAAAAATGTTGTTATTCTTTTCAAATAAACAAACATAGCAAATAGAAACTAAATAAAAGAGTTTTTCAAAATAAGCACTACACCTATGTTTCTCGATAGAAACCACAGGGAGAATCAAACCCCTGTATCAAGGAACACGATCTTCCCTAGGATCACCAATACCATCGTAGGGATGTGTATATAACTCACCCCAAGAATACGGGGGGATCAAACCGGGCTCACGTAACCAGTGTGTGTGTGCAATAGGAGTAACCCATGGCAACAAACAATGCTGGCCAATTTATTAATTTACATAAAAAGGTCACTGACATAGATTTAAGCGCAGAGAAGGGTTTCCCAACATTTCAGGGTTTAGGGGGCCTATTCTAGAGATAGGTGCGGGTCCCAGAGGTGGGATCCTCATCTATCTGACATTTATGACATGTCATGCTCTCCTATTTCTATTTTTTACATATACAGAAGCAGCATAGAGGACATCATACAGCAGTAATGAGCAGTGTAACTGTGCTTTCAGCACTGGGGTGAGATAGAACTCTTACTATGAGCAGCTACAGTGTCTGTGTCTCTCTCTTCCCCTCTCGCTCTGCTCCTGCTCCCCCTCCCCTCTCTATAGACTTTTATGGGCAGATGTAACCTGATCAGAGCTGATTGTCTTGCCTTGAGCCTGATTTAGCAGTAAATTCAAAGTGATTGGAGGGAGGGGGGTGTAGGAGTCTGACAAGTGGAGAAAGGCATTTCTCATTAACAAGATATATTACAAAGTTTCTTATATTCGCTTATACTATTGATTTATGAAAAGTTTGTTCAAAGTGCAGTGCCTATTTAAAAATAGTTCAATAAATGGTTTTCACATCTCTCTAAGCATCATTCTATTACTACTTAGTTAAAGCCAGGGCTATGACAACCAAAACTTATCACTATGAACAAAAGCAATATCTGCTACCGTATTTTATATTACAATATAATATGAAAAAAGGTTTAATGGGAAATTACAGCAAAAGCAAGTAACGTACCTCAGTAGGAACCTTCATTGTTTACTTCAGTGGATACAATTCTTTGCCCGGTCATGTGATGGACACACAGGCGCACAGTTTTTTAGAAGACAGAACTCTAATACACATACTGTGCACCTGTGCATTCATCACATGACCATGGACAGAATTTTATTTACTGGAAGTCAACAGTGAATGTTCCTACTGAATTACAAGAAGCAGATGTAAAGGATCTGCCAGACACAGCTTCTGTGTCGACGCCCGTGGTTAGTCAGTCTGCACCTGCTCCTAAGTCTGATCTAGTGACACCTCCTTCTACCAATCGGGCTGGAAGGCGGAGGAGTGGGAGAGCCTATCACAGCCTGGCCAGACGGAGCTAGCTCCCGCCCTCTGTCTAATTATACCTTCACTTCCTGCTCCTCCTTTGCCTGTGATTCTCCTGTTTCCTGGCTCTGCTGCTGCTTGAACTATTTGTCCCTGCTTCATATTGACCCCTACGGTATCCAAACACACAGATCAACTTTATTATGGAATGTGTAGATTTTATTTTAACCCATAATGTTTTTAGCTCAGATGGAAAATTTTATAAACAATTAAAGGGATGCGCAATGGGGACATGGTTTGCCCCCTCATATGCTAACTTATATATGGGGGCCTTTGAGGAAGCCCGCATACTCAGTGAACATATTTTTAGAGATAAAATCCTGTTTTATAGATGTTTTATCGATGACTTGTTTTTTATATGGAAAGGCGACTCTGAGTCTGCTAGTGATTTTATAAAGCTTTTAAATAATAATACTTTTGGCCTTACCTTCACTCACAATTTTTCAGATTCAAATATTGATTTCTTAGATCTAACGATCGGAAAGAATAATGGCCTTTTTTCAACCAGGACTCATTTTAAAATGGTTAACGTAAATAGCTACCTCGATTTCAAAAGCGCACACTATCCCCCATGGCTCAGAAATATTCCATTCGGCCAATACCGAAGAATCAGGAAAAATTGCTCAGATGATTTAGCCTTTGACCAAGAATGTGTGATTTTAAACCAGAGATTTTTAGAGAAAGGATTTCCAAAAAGTCTTATTAAAGGTGCAGAGTTAAAAGCCAGGAGCCTGACACAAAATGACTGTATCCAAGAAAAACCTCCAAACATTAATATCAAATCAGGTTGTGAAAAATTTAAAACTAACTTTATAACATCATTTAATAAAGGAAGCAATACCATCGCTACCATCTTTAGAAAATATTGGCATATTCTGACAAATGACCCTTTTTTAAAACCCCTGATACCAGCCAAACCTAATATTACATATAGATGGGCGAAAACTATAAAAAATCTAGTAGCCCCCAGTAAATTGCGCAAGATGAAAACAACCAACCACAGCCTACTAATAGATTTAAAAGGCTCATTTCGATGCGGCCAAAATAGATGCCTATGCTGTAATAACATTGTAAATAAATGCAAGGAATATCATTCTACAACAACGGGGGAAAAATTTATGATAAAGGAATTTTTAAATTGTGGGAGCTCATATGTTATTTATTTACTTCAATGCACTTGTAAACTCCAATATGTGGGTCGGACCACACAAACTTTGAGAAATCAAATCAATAAACATAGGTTTAATGTCACTAAGGGATTTTTAAAACAAAGTGTGTCCCGCCATTGTATGTTTAAACATAAATGTAATTTTTCGGACATTAAGGTCACTCCAATCGAACAGATACCAGCGGACCTACCAGATAGATTCATCAGGCTTAAGCAGAGGGAGAACTTTTGGATTTACAAATTAGAAACTCTACATCCAAATGGTCTAAACGACCTTACGGAGTCCTTTTTAGAATGAAAATGAAAATCAATAAATAAAAAATAAAACCACAAATAAAATAAGTACCCTCAGCTATATAACCCCTGTCGTTGTGGTGAAAATATCAATTATGATATTCATAATCACCTACATTAATGTGCTATAATCCCTGACCCCGCTTACAGATATGAGGTTCCTCTTATAATATAAGGTCTTTTATATAAAAAGTGTACCTTATTCATATGTTTAGTTCTTATAAATATATATTTTCTGATATTTAACGTAATTTCTACGGATAAAAAAATAGGCTCTTATAATCCGGCTTTATAATTCCCAAAAAAATGCCTTTATTTATTTTGATATGAAATTTATAAACCAGAGATATACATATATTTTTTAGATAATAGGTTTTTATCTATAGTATCTACCTATAATATGGGCTTTTATCAAATTATAACCTTTCAAATGTTTTTTCGTTACGATATTGTGTCACTCACCACCTCCGGAGCTTCGGTCTCCTCTTGACTCCTTACCGTTGAGAACCGCGTTCCTATGCGTGTCAATATGCGGTCCATTTAAAGCCTGTTGGCCCCCCACGGCCTCCGTAGTATTTCTGTTCTTCAGTAACCAAGGACGCTTTGACGAAACACTCCTGTGGTTGATATTGTTTCTATGTTAACATCTCCCAAAATCCGAAAAAGTCTATACCTATAAATAATTATGTGACTGTTTGTACATACAGTCAGACGTATACACAGAACTTAACATTTTGAACACACGAGATTCTTGAGTGGAATTCCGTAATGACCTGTCAGATGATTCTGACACAAGCACTGTGTGTATATACATTTCTAACACACAAAACATCCTCCAAACTCATTTTACTTCTGTCCTTCTTATACTGAATCACTATATATTTATGTTTTTAAAATTTACTATATCGTTCTGTATCCGTTGTTTATGTGACCTTTGACCTGTTTCTTCTGGCGGTCTTTTTTCCTCGCCCTGATGTATAAATGAGGCAGGAACCGCACAGTCTGCATTGGCCTGAGGAAGACGTCAGTTCGGCGTCGAAACGCGTAGCCTTGTTTAAACAATAAAGTCCTTTATCTACTTTACCTACCACAATGGTTGTGTAATACCTATTCAAGCAGCGCCATTGGTCCCGTTTTTCTTCATTTTGAATCGTACTACAGATCGACAGCAAACTTCGTTTGACTGTGATGTGGACCTGGCTGCAGCTTGCCAAGCTTTTCTGACACCTATTGGTGTCCACCACCCGAGGTGAGCGGAATTGTCGCATCTATCCTCCTTTTATCATCCTATAAGATCCTCAATTGTCCCTCTGTGGCGCCGTGTCTCCCTTTTTCTAATTTATTTATCATATTGACCCTGGCTTACTGACTACTCTCCTGCTCTGCGTTTGGTACCTCGTACACTCCTGGTTTGACTCGGCTCGTTCACTACTCTTGTTGCTCACGGTGTTGCCGTGGGCAACTGCCCCATTTCCCTTAGCTTCTGTGTACCCTTGTCTGTTTGTCTGTCGTGCACTTATTGAGCGTAGGGACCGTCGCCCAGTTGTACGCCGTCGCCTAGGACGGGCCGTTGCAAGTAGGCAGGGACTGAGTGACGGGTAGATTAGGGCTCAACTGTCTGTCTCCCTTCCCTGCCATTACAGCAGAGTTCTTGAAAACCATGAGAAATTAATAATACAGAAATTATATTGAAAAATGGTATAACTTTTTATTTTTAAAAAAGTAACATTCGTTCGCTTGTACTGTTGATTTATGAAAAGTTAATTATAACCGGAGGTACGTGTTAATCTTTTCAAACAAAACTAAATATCAATCTGCTGTAAATATGCATGTATTAACAGGCAGATATACATGTGACTTGTATTTAAATAGCGGAATTTCATAGAAATTTCTTCAACAGATAGGACATAAATTTTGGTTTTGCTGATTTTGCTTTGCTGCATGTGTATGAGAGGGGATTTCCGAAATGGAATTGGCACCAGTTCGCTTTGATTATGCCACAGTAAACCCACATTAAAGGGGTTTTCCAGCTAATGAAGTTGTTTCTCATTTAAGTGTAAAGTAAGAGTTACTTACATATAGAACTCCGCTCCGGCGGACAGATGCATTGTTCTGCCTTGTTCCATCACTATCAGCGCTAGTCAGGTGATCATGCTACTCCGTTCGATCAGGGGCCATTCCAATGAGCGGGTCAAGTACATCAAGGGCAGCCCGAACCCCTCCCTCTCCTCCTCTACATTTTTCCGCTCCAGAGCAGGAGATGTATTTGGTATGGTCTGACGTGCCGACCACTGGGGGCTTGTTTAGAATAGGGACAGGTGGTGGGAACCACTGACTACCAATGAAGAGGCGCTGCTGATCTAATTACATGACTGGCGTTGATAGCGGGGAACGGGCACATCTGACTTCTGGAGCAGCGATCTATATGTAAATAACTCTCTTTTTACATTTAAATGAGCAAAAACATATTATTAGCTACAAAACCCCTTTAGTATTATGAGTTTAAATCTAGCCCCATTCCTCAATTATTTTTTGCATTCTTCAAGTCTTTACATTTGTATTCATGAGCAACTCACCTCAGATTGCATCACAGAAATTCTTTGACAAGTAATTGGAGACTGAGCTGTCCATCACAAAATGTTGATTTCATTATCTGACTAAACCATTTGTTTCATTCATTTAGCTGGTCTCTTGGGGTTGCTGGCATTTTGTCTGGTCAGAGTTTGGTGTTCGTTTTAAAGTTCATGATATGATTGATCTTATCAAAGTCCCCGGGAACAAGGGTGTCAATATTCACAACCCAGTGTCTTAGAATGGGCATGAGATTATTTTTTTGTTGTTGTTTTTTTAATAACGGACGTGGTTCTAAATATAATGCGGTTAACATGGAGTTTTAATATTAATTCATGTGGATATAAAACGCTACAAGCCGTCAAATCCTAGAATATTGCAAATGGCAGCATTTGAGAAGTGACTTATTTTGTTAGGAGCTGTTCATACATTAGCAAGATCAAGTGCCAAATCCAATAGGAACAGTGTTATGCTGTGATCAGCGCAGATGAGCGATCTGACTTTCTTTGAAACTTGGCACAAAATAGTTTCTGTCATGTGAAATGCAGATCTACATAAAACCACTCTATAACCTCTTATTGCTTTGCCACATAAGTTTCCATTTTAACTTTATTTTCCTTATAGCAACTTTTTTTTAAAATTTAGGTTAAAACAATCATCATCGTGGGAATGGAATTTGTTAGAACACACAATAACATGTTATTTAATCATGCCAGCATAAAACAGAAAATAGCTGCCCCTTTTCATATGGTTTTAACAGCAATAGCTCAATGCCCCTTCAGATATGTTAATGATACCTATCACCAACACCCAGCTGAAGACTAATGATTTGTAGAGCATAATTTAACTGGTATTCTTTATGAATACTGTATATTCAGCAGTTCCTAATTATGATCCGCAGATCACCCTTGTGCACAGGAGTTTAATTTCTGCTGTCTGCCTTCATTTTTAATAACTTAATATGAGCTACGCCATTTGCGTTCGACACTGTTACACAAGACTCACTGTTCGCATGTTTGTAATTTGTGCTCTCATTTTACAGTTATTCTTAGTATTTAATATGAAAAGATCCAATTTTGCCATTACAATAAAAAGTTTCTTGTACTTGTTTCGTGGTCTGTTGTCAGATGTGCACTTTTTATGTTAACATTTGTTTTGCTTCAGACAGGTACAATTAAAGTAGAGGCTGATGGCAAAAAGAAAGCTTGAAATTAATGTGGTTTGCTATACAGCGTTCCAGTAAAGGGACTTCACAGGCCAGCTAATCACTAAAGTGCTTTAGGCATGACTAGCAACTGCGTTGACATCATTTTCTCAGCAGCACAGCTTTATAATAGATGGGTATCCGCACATTGGTCTATCATCTTGGGTACTCTTGGTGCCTCATGGCTAAATCTGTTCATGTTGGGGTTTTTTTCTTTTTTTTTTTTTTTATATAGTCTGTATTGTACATATGGAGCCTGTCAGACATACTTTATTCCCCAGTGGCTCCATTTGTATTATTAGCAGTGTGTTGGTGTGACAAGTCAATCTATCAGAGGTAATCGATCTGTTTAGTATGGAGATGATATGAGCACAGAATGTATTGATGTTTAATAGTACAAGAGGCCTGGTGCCTAACATATTATAGGAGCTTTTCCTACGCTTTATGCAAACTTTTAATGGAGTATAAGGCAAGCGCAGCATATTTTTTAGTTAGAAGATCTTTTCTGAACTAACCTGTAAATGACATTATATATATATATATATATATATATATATATATATATATATATATACACACACACACACACACCGATCAGCCATAACATTAAAAGGGAATAAGGCTAGACCTAGACTCTCTTTTTTTAATGAGCGATATATCGCTGTCCATAGGAATGCATTGAGTAGCTTGAAAGTCTCTTTAAAATCCGTCCAGACAAGTATGTAATCGCTAGGAAATCACTTGAAAGGAGCGATAAGAGATTTTCAAGCTACTCCATTCATTCCTAGGGCCAGTGATTCACCGCTCACTGGAAAAAAAAGTCTAAGTCTAGCCCCAGCCTTAGTCTCCATGCACACGACAGTATATTTCATCAGTAATTACGAACCCATTCATTTCTATTGGCAACGGACACCTTTCAGTATTTTTACTTTTGCTGCAAAAATTATAGAACCTGTCCTATTCTTGTCAGTAATTACGGCAAGGACTCTCCCATATAAGTTTATGGGAGCTTCCGTAAATACGGATGGCTATGGATGTGCATCCGTATACCGTTCGTATTTTTGGAAGCGTTGCTATGCAGCACGCTGATGACATAATTTCCATCCTCCCGGATGGAATACGAATGCAATACGGACCGTATTTACGGACCGTATTTCGGGTTACATGAAAATATGGTCATGTGCATGGGGTCTTACAGATTATCTCATTACAATGCGTCACCTGTCAAGGGGTGGGATATATGAGGCAGCAAGTTAAACAGTCAGTTCTTGAAGTTGATGCATTGGTAGCAGGATAAATGGTCAGGCATTAGGATCTGAGCAACTTTGACCAGGCCTAAATTGTGATGGCTGGGTCAAAGCATCTCTTAGCAGGTCTTGTGGGGTGTTCCCTATATGGAGTGATCATTATCTACTAAAAGTGGTCCAAGAAAAAACAATCCCCTACTTTTTCCCTTCACTAATTCTGCTTAAGCATAATAGCTGCCCCGATAAGTGGATCCTAAACTGCTGGTCCTGCTAATTTCCTTAACAATAGGGGGATAAACAAAAGCTAGGTTGTGGGGATACTGCTGAAGAGGGGACACCAATGATAAAAATATGTCTGTAATGTTGCCGACTCAACATATGTTGTGTATGTGTATGTGTATGTGTTGTGTTGTGTATGTTCAGTATGTCCAGTTTGCTGTAAAAAAAACAAACCTGAATGCATTTGGTCAGCACCACTAGAGTTCATCAGGGGCTCAAATATAACTTAAATAGAATAATTCATAATGTTGTCACACAATTTAAATCATAACATTATCTCAAATACGAC
Source organism: Rhinoderma darwinii (assembly GCF_050947455.1). Classification (NCBI taxonomy): domain Eukaryota; kingdom Metazoa; phylum Chordata; class Amphibia; order Anura; family Rhinodermatidae; genus Rhinoderma; species Rhinoderma darwinii. The sequence goes on from NC_134692.1 coordinate 58,423,086, forward strand.
TATATACTCTACGCCAATAAATATGTTAAAAAGTATCCACAAATGTGTCAAAATTCATCCAGATAAATAACATGCCTGACTTGATATGTCAGCCACACATCTCAGATATCCTAATCACAGAGATGACATCAACATCTGACTCATAACATTACTGTGTAAACGGAACTACCATAGTATATTGACACATTGTAGATCAATACTTAAAGGGAATGTGTCGCTAGAAATTATTAGGTTTTTTTTTCCAGTTAAAAAAATGTGTATTTAATGATTACACATTGTTTTAATTTTTTTACATTTTTTCACAAGTCAGGAAATATTCTAAATTTGATTCTAATTTATAACATTTCCATGTGCTGGCCACTAGAGGGAGCAGTTCCCAAAATTGCAGCATGGTCACTATGGTAAAGCAACCTCATTGATTTATCCTGCAAATTTGGGGTGGACACACTCTCCTCTAGTGTCCTCACACAATCCACCCTCCCTTCTTTTGGCTAATGCCAGGAGAAGGAAGGGTTTGAATGTCTTCAAACCTCCTACACTGTGTGCCACCATTTTCTGAGCGACTGCACAGTGTAGGAGGATTAGATACGGGGCTCAGCAGACAGTATAACACGAACATACACGAACATAATACACACATCACATACACGAACATAAATTACCTACTCCTGCTGCCGCCGCCTCCGCTGGTCTACGCTCCTATTCCTTGCGCCTTCGCTTCGTTGAAAATATGGCCGTAAGCCGCGGCCGGAAGTCGTCATCTTACTGTCCGGCCACGGCTTCCGGTCCACATGAAAATGGCGCCGGATTTCGCTCTACGAACGAGCTTCGTTTTGGTCTGTGTGGGAGCAGCGCATGTGCCGTTCCCACACAGACGGCGTACACTTCTGAGAATGGAACAGCTCCCTTTCGCATTCTCTATGGGGTTGTATGTGCCGTATTCCATCTCTCTATGTGTCGTTAATCGTGTCACAAGCAGCCATAAAAAGCCAATCCATGGAGGCACTACCTCGAAACTTTCAGGACTTAAAGAATCTGCTGCTAACATCTTGGTGCCAGATACCACAGGACGCCTTCAGAGGTCTTTGACGGGTCAGAGTTGTTTTTTTGGCACGAGGGGATCCGACAAAATATTAGGCAGGGGGTTTTAAAGTTATAACTGATCAGTGTATGTATGTGTGTGTATATGTATGTATGTGTGTATATATATATATATATATATATATATATATATATATATATATACACACTGTATATAAATATACACACTGTATATAAATATACACACTGTATATAAATGTGTGTGTAGATGAAGGGAATGTTTGTGGGAGGAAACCTCCAGCTCACCTTTAGCAGATTTTCACTGCTGATTGCGCCCGGATCTCCGTGTCGGCACATAGTGGTAGAAGCAGGAAAATTGAGATAATGATCCAGCGCAGACGCAAAAATTAGATTGAGTTTAAAAGGAACTGTCCCGTACTGTAATCATGTTTTCAGTACGAGACAGTTGTCCGGCAGCGAGGCAGGGACTGCTAGCGTCGTACATAACTATGATGCTAGGAGCCCGGCTCCCTGCAGTGTGTTCGGTCCGGTACTTGCGGCCGAAATACGTCCGTCAATTATGGGCGTAATGACCTCGTGTGAACATACCCTTAGGGTTGACAATGAAACCCTTGTAATTTAATAAATTTTGGACAAACCGCGTTTTTATATTACCTTTTAGACAACCAGCCATGAATAAGGAGGTTGCACTCGTCCGAAACGCGTAGGCACCGCTTAATATTACTAACCATCCTTGTATCTGGGACACATCTCTTTTAATGCATCTTTTTGTAATAAAATTGGAACCAAGTTTCCTTTTAAACTCAAACTAATTTTTGCATCTGCGCTGGATCATTATCTCCATTTTCCTAGATGAAGGGAACCCTGAAATTAAATATAAAATCCCGATGAATAAAAGATTTCAGTTGAAAATCTTTACTGATATAAATTATGTAATTCGTTCAGAACAAAATGACATATCAACGGTCAATGTAAACCAAAATCATCAACCAATTGATGGCTGGATTCCAAATCCCCCTAAAAATCAAAGTAAATAATTGAAATCACAGGCAATTAAAATCTGCGTGAATTTAATAGAGGCAACTCATAATGTGACTAGTGTGTATGGCCCCCACGTGCCTATATACACTCTCTACAACGTTGGGCATACTCTTGATGAGAATGCTGGGTCAGGGCAACAGTGAGCTCCTGCACAGTCTGTGGCGCTACTTGGCAGCGGTGGATGCACTGATTCATAATGTCCCAGAGGTTTTCAATGAGATTCAGGTTTGGGAAACACAAGGGCCAGTCAATGGCATCAATGCCTTAATCATCCATGAGCTGCCTACACACTTGGGTCCCATGAGGCCAGGCATTGTCCTGCAGTCCGGGTACCGTTGGCTATCACATGGAGGTTTGTGCGATTCTCCTGGAATATGACTCACAGACCATCCCTGACCCACCGCCAAATTGGTCATCCTGAAAGATGTTGCAGGCGGCATAACGTTGAGCTGCATAGTGCTGGACAGTGAGTACAGGTCCCACTACAGCATGTCCAGCCCTTATGCCACACCTAATGGAGTGTTTCTGACAGTTTTGATCATATGCATGCACAACAGTAGCCGCTAGAGGTTATTTAGGAGAGCTCTGGCAGTGCTCCTCCTGTTTTCCCTTGCACAAAGGAGCAGATACCGGTACTGCTGATGGGTTGATGCCTTTCTACAGCCCTGTCCATCTCTCCTCGTGTAACGATCCGTGTCCTGGTTAATGCTCCATGCTCTTGAGACTGTGCTGGGAGACACAGCAAAACCTTCTTGTGACAGCACTTATCGATGTGCCATCCTGGAGGAGCTGGACTAACTGTGCAACCTGAATGGGCAGCAGGTACTGCCCCATGCTAACAGTAGTGACAAGGACACTAGGAAAACTAAAGAAAAATCAGTCAGGAAGGATAAGGAGAGAGGAGTTGTCTGTGGTCACTACCTGAAAACCATTCCCTTTTTGGGAGTTTGTTTGGCTGATGCCTCTCCAGTGTACCTGGTGTTACTTCATTTGCACCAAAGCAGGTGAAATTGATTCACAATCGCTTATGCTCCCCAACTTCACTGTAATGCTTAAGTGTTTCCTTAATTATTTTGAGCAGTGTATATATTTTTTGAAGACACCTTGCTGATGCATTATAACTACCTTGTGTCTTGTTGCTCTGCTCAGTCTTGCCATGGTTGACCTCTGACATTAACCCCTTCCCGTCGTAAACCACTTTCAGATTTTAATTTTCGTTTTTTCCTCCCCACATTCCAGAAGTCATGACGTCTTTATTTTTCCGTCGATATAGTACTCTGAGGGCTTGATTTTTGCGGGACGAGTTGTAGTTTTTCGTAGCACCATTTATTTTGCCGTATAATGTACTAGGAAACGGGAAAAATATTATTTGTGTTTTAGAAAATGAAAAACAGTGATTCCTCCATGGTTTTTTGCGCTTCGTTTTTCCGGCGTTCACTGTGCAATTAAAACAACATGGTAACTTTATTCTGCGGGTCAATACAATTAAGGCGATACCAAATACATATAGTTTTTTCTATATTTTACTACTTTTACAAGTAAAAAACTAAGTGTAAAATATTTAATTTATTTTGTGTCGCCAAATTCTGAGAGCCATAACTTTTTTATTTTTCCGTCGATTAAGTGGTAAGTACTTATTTTTTGCGGGATAAGCTGTAGTTTTTAATGATACCATTTTGGAGTACATGCAATGTTTTGCTAACTTATTATTCCATTTTTTTGTGGGAGATGAGGTGACCAAAAAATAGCGATTCTGGCGTTTACAATTTTTTTTTTTTTTAACTACGTACACCGTGCAGGTTAAATAATTATATATTGTAATAGTTCAGACTTTTACGGATTCGGCGATACCAATTATGTTCTATTTATTTACTTTTTTTTTTACTATGCTCTAGGGGGGAAATGGGAAAAGAGGGTTGTTTTAACTTGTAATTTTTAAAAAAAATTCTACATAAAAAAAACTTTATTTTACTCATTTTTCCTTTTTTTATTAGTCCCCAAGGGGACTTCAACCAGCAAACGTTGGATCACTTGCACGATATACTGCAATACTAATGTACTTAGTCAGAGAAACCCAAACACAGAGATTTAACACTGCTGACAAAGCAATTAATAATAATAGTGGTGTCTGAAAAATGGAAGGCTCTTTCATCTTTGTCATACCTGGTCAAAGGACTGTCCTGTAATAGTGGCTGTTCGGGTAGACAGGGCACCAAAATCACTTTGGCATCTAAGTCGAAAAATTTAGGAACCAAGGTGGGCGAGAATTGAATGAACATGACATCACACTAATGACTTTGCATGGGGAGGACACACTGTACATGCTGCTTGTTATGTAACTGCTAAGGCATCATCGGAGGACCGCTGGTCAGCTTCATTATATTTCTGATGTCTTTTAAGGCTTATCAGTAGTCACTCACTGATGGATCAGTACAAGTATATAGTACATGTAAAACAAGCCTAAATTGTTGTCACAGGGGGTCAAGAGAAGGCAGAGTTACTAAATGGGTTCTTCCGCTCTGTATATACAACAGAAGAAGGAGCAGCTGATGTAGCCGCTACCAGTGCTGTTAATATATCAGTTGATATACTGAATTGGATGAATGTAGATATGGTGCAAGCTAAATTAAATAAAATAAATGTACACAAGGCCCCGGGACCAGATGGGTTACACCATAGAGTTCTTAAGGAGCTTAGTTCAGTTATTTCTGTCCCCCTCTTCATAATATTTAGAGAGTCTCTCATGACTGGTATAGTGCCAAGGGACTGGCGCAGGGCAAATGTGGTGCCTATTTTCAAAAAGGGCTCTAGGTCTTCGCCGGGTAATTATAGACCAGTGAGCTTAACATCAATTGTGGGGAAAATGTTTGAGGGGCTATTGAGGGACTATATACAGAATTATGTGACAATAAATAGTATAATAAGTGACAGCCAGCACGGTTTTACAAAGGACAGAAGCTGTCAAACCAACCTGATTTGTTTTTATGAAGAGGTAAGCAGAAGCCTAGACAGAGGGGCCGCTGTGGATATAGTGTTTTTGGACTTTGCAAAGGCATTTGACACTGTCCCCCATAGACGTCTAATGGGTAAATTAAGGACTATAGGTTTAGAGAGTATAGTTTGTAATTGGATTGAGAATTGGCTCAAGGACCGTATCCAGAGAGTTGTGGTCAATGATTCCTACTCTGAATGGTCCCCAGTTATAAGTGGTGTACCCCAGGGTTCAGTGCTGGGCCCACTATTATTCAACTTATTTATTAATGATATAGAGGATGGGATTAATAGCACTATTTCTATTTTTGCAGATGACACCAAGCTATGCAATATAGTTCAGACTATGGAAGATGTTTGTGAATTGCAGGCAGATTTAAACAAACTAAGTGTTTGGGCATCCACTTGGCAAATGAAGTTTAATGTAGATAAATGTAAAGTTATGCACCTGGGAACGAACAACCTGCATGCATCATATGTCCTAGGGGGAGCTACACTGGCAGATTCACTTGTTGAGAAGGATCTGGGTGTACTTGTAAATCATAAACTAAAAAACAGCATGCAGTGTCAATCAGCTGCTTCAAAGGCCAGCAAAATATTGTCGTGTATCAAAAGAGGCATGGACTCGCGAGACAGGGATGTAATATTACCACTTTACAAAGCATTAGTGAGGCCTCATCTAGAATATGCAGTCCAGTTCTGGCCTCCAGTTCATAGAAAGGATGCCCTGGAGTTGGAAAAAATACAAAGAAGAGCAACGAAGCTAATAAGGGGCATGGAGAATCTAAGTTATGAGGAAAGATTAAAAGAACTAAACCTATTTAGCCTTGAGAAAAGACGACTAAGGGGGGACATGATTAACCTTATATAAATATATGAATGGCACATACAAAAAATATGGTGAAATCCTGTTCCATGTAAAACCCCCTCAAAAAACAAGGGGGCACTCCCTCCGTCTGGAAAAAGAAAGGTTCAACCTGCCGAGGCGACAAGCCTTCTTTACTGTGAGAACTGTGAATCTATGGAATAGCCTACCGCAGGAGCTGGTCACAGCAGGGACAGTAGATGGCTTTAAAAAAGGCTTAGATAATTTCCTAGAACAAAAAAATATTAGCTCCTATGTGTAGAAATTTTTTACTTCCCCTTTCCCATCCCACTTCCCCTTTCCCATCCCTTGGTTGAACTTGATGGACATGTGTTTCAACCGTACAAACTATGTAACATTCTTTTATAAACAATATTTTGTATCCTATAACATTTTTTTTTCTAAAGTTGTCTACACTAAATAGTGCCTCTGTAAGGAAATTACATATATACAACTAAGCTCACGGTGACTTATTCCTTTAAAATGTACATCAGTTTTTTCTTTAATGTTGTGAGGTCTTTTGTTCTTTTTTTTTTTTTTTTGGTGTCTGAGAGCCGACATGCCTTAAAAGCTTCCATAAAGGACTCTCAATCTTAGTAATTGTGCTGAATTAATTGCTTTCCAGCTACTGGTCACTGATCATTCCTTACTTAATATTAATCACAGGTGTTATAATTTCACAGCTGAGTTATCAGAAATAAAGATACAGTAGATAAATTGATTTCATTTCTCAAATGTACGGTCTGTGGCTGCTCCTATTTTAATGCAAATGTGCTTGTGTTTTATGTATGCTTTTCACAGCACTGAGCTGGAGTGCATTTCAATGAGAATGTTGTCATACAGAAGTGCTTGGTAAAATGACTACTGAACATGAAAATATTGCTTTGCAGTCAGGCACTCACTAAGTCAGGCACTGTGGAATTGTACAAGAAAGAAACTTGCACAATTTCTGCTATTCAGACATTTCTGGTTGAGAAGTACTTGGAACACTTTTCATATGCCCTTTTAGGACATATAAAGTACCTCTCATACTGGAATAACTGTTGTGCATGATGTAAACGCCCACTGCTTTTTGTAGTTCCAGGTCCGTGCTTCACATGTGTCCTGGGTGTCATGGGAGGGGCACTAACATAGCACTCTGCTTTAGCCAGGATATTTAGATAGAGGGCTAAGGATGCAAACTGATCATTTTCCCTGGGAGAAGGAAAGTCTAACTGCAACTTTGAGATGGTACATAGTAGGGTTGCACAATGCATCAAAATATCGATAATATTTCGATGCTGTGCACCCTCAAAAAGTTCAATACCATGAATTAATGTATTTCGATACTAAGCTGTGCGGCCGCACAGCTTAGTAATGTAATACATGAATTTAGTGACTAGCATTAGGTGATTTGGCCGGCGCTGCATAGTTCCCCCATGTTCTGTCCGCATTGCTCGCGCTCATTAGTGTAGTGCTGGCCGCATCACATCAGATTGCACGGGCACAGCAAGTGTGTAATACACAGCCCCACACCTCTCTAGCGGCGGAGATCAGAGAAACTTTTTATCTCCGTCGTTAACCCCTTGAATGACGCGATCAAAGCTGACCGTGGCAATCAAAGGCAAAATTAGAAGGGGAACCCTCTTTGTTCGCGTCACAGGAAATTCGATGGATAGACAGCCCAGGGTCCATTGAAGGAACCCAGCACTGTCTGACCATATTTCATGTTATTAGGACATACTTAGATATGCCCTAACTACTGCCTGTCTACTATCAGTACAGAGAATAATGTACAGGCATATAGATATATGCCAGTACATTAAAGTTAAAAAAAAGTAATGTTAAAGAAAAAAAATCTGTAAAAAAAATAACATTAAAATATAAGTCCCAATACATAAAATAATATACACATATTTGGTATCATCGTTACTTAATAACCTGCACAACAAATTTAAAGCGTTGTTTATGATGATGGATGTATGCTTTAAAAAAAGGAAAGAGAAAAAAAATCGGCATTTTGCCCAAATAAAAATTTATATAAATTAAACGATAATGTATATGTACCAAAAAATGTCATCTTCACAAAATACAACTTGTCCCACAAAAAAACAAAGTCTCATACAGCTACGTCGAGCAAAAAAAAGGTATGAACGCCAGGATGCAAAGAGGAAAAAAAATAAATGATTCTGTCCTCAAGTATTATTTTGGTATCGAGAATCACAGTACTACATGAAGTATCGGTATCGAAGTCCAAATTCTGGTATCGTGAATTTGTACAGTACTGCCTTTAGAGTCATGGAGCAAGAGGTATACCAGGTCGTAGAGTATGCTACAGCATAAGATAGACTTCTTTAATGGTTCGTTCAGGCCTAGTAGCAGCTTATAGTTCTTAATACTGGTTCTATTTAAACTTGTGCTGCATTTTTACCCTGCTAGAATAAATGGGGGAAAAAAGTGAAAAAAACCTTTCAAAAACTAACACACAGCATGCCCTGAAAACACACCATTCACTGCTAAGAACTGTGAATGGGATTTTATCAAATCTTATTCAATAGTCACATGCTACGATGCTAGGTCTGATCAATGCCTAGCTTTTTCTAAGACACGGAATAGGCAGGAGGGGCAGCGGCCTAGGCGTAGGTGCCTCCACTAGCTTGCAGGGCACATCTTAAAGAGACTCTGTCACATTATAAATGCCTTATCTTCTACATAATGTGATCGGTGCTGTAATGTAGATCACAGCAGTGGTTTTTATTTAGAAAAACAATAATTTTTGACGGAGTTATGACCTATTTTAGCTTTATGCTAATGACTTTCTTAATAGACAACTGAGCTTGTTTTTTACTTTTTGACCAAGTGGGCGTTGTGGAGAGAAGTGTATGACGCTGACCAATCAGTGACCAATCAGCGTCATACACTTCTCTCCATTCATTTACTCTGCACATAGTGATCTTACTAGATCACTATGTGATGTCACATACACACACACTAACGTTACTGAAGCGTCTTGAGAGTTAATAGACATCACCTCCAGCCAGGACGGGATGTTTATTCACAATCCCGACACTCTGGTAACGTTTGTGTGGGATTTACAGCACAGCAAGCGTAATCTCGCGAGATTACGCTGTAAATGACAGTTTACAGCGAGACTACGCTTGCTGTGCTGTAAGTCACACACAAACGTTACCGAAGTGTCGGGATTGTGAATAGACATTCTGTCCTGGCTGGAGGTGATGTCTATTAACTCTCAAGACGCTTCAGTAATGTTTGAGCTGTCTTCGCTAGGGGCAGTAAAATTAAAAAAATCTCCAGGTTTAATTATGTGTAATAATTACAACGTTTGTTACCTGAGGCGGTACACACTGAGCAGATATAAGGAGCTTGTGAATTTTTTACTACAGAAAGAGTCTGCCATGCAGTATAGAGGAATTGCTCCACAAATCAAAATAAAAAAATAAAATGCATTTTCAGGCAGTTTCATAACACTTGGTATTCTTGATGAATATTTTAAAATCCAATTTTAAAAATCTAGAAACTGCCTTTAGTCGAATTTATGTTTTGCCTTTTGAGTTGTACTATTTCAACTCCGCAAACCTAAAGACATTCCAATGCTGTGCTGGGAATGTGTCTGATTCAGAAGGCCACATAGTTTTTTTAAATATTATTTTTGAGTCTTTTTTTTTTTTAAACTGTGACACTTACAGTTTAAGCTAAAGGAATCTGTAGATGTTATGAGCACTGAAGCAGATTTAACGATTAATATGTGCATAAAAATATAGCACAAGATTTGACACTGTAGTATTTGATCACTATTTTTAACTTTCAAGACTCGTTTATCCTGCGGTGGATCCTCAAACCTAATTGCTTCTCAAGAGATATACTTTCCTCTTTTTTTTAAGTAACCCAAGTTTCAACTGGGGAAGGTATTCTCCCCAGATGAATTTACGATTTAAAACGATGAAATCTTACATGTCAGAAATTACCCATTAGATTCTCTTATTTTAAAAATTTTCAGCAATGCAGGCAATAGTTGTGGATAAGACTGCATTAGTTTTGTTTTCATTTCCAAAACCACAGTATGTGCTTAAAATATAGTACAAGATTTGTCAAATCCCAGGAGCACCTGGAAATCTCATCATAATGCCTAAGGCCTTATTCACACGAGCGTAGTTCACGTCCGTGAAAATCACGCGCGTCGCACGGACCTATATAACTCAATGGGGCCATTCAGACAGTCTGTGATTTTCACTCGGCGTTTGTCCGCTCCGTGAAACGCACGACATGTCCTATACTTTGACGTTTTTCGCGCATCACGCACCCAATTTCATTCAATGGGTGCTGGAAAATCGCGCACGGCACACGGAAGCACTTTCGGGTGACGCGCGTAATTCACGCTACAGTTGTTACAGAAGTCAAGCTAAACATAAAAGCACCTCCTTCTTTACTGTTTCATAACATAAAAACAGAGTGTCATAATGATGCCGGCTGCGCGAAAATCACGCAGCCACGCACCACATACTGATGACACACAGAACTGGAACGCACACGCTCGTGTGAATAAGGCCTAACTTTTTTTTTGTTGTCTTTGAAAATCTGTATCAACTGGCCACTGAATAATGAAACTTGGTCCTGGACTGGTCTGAATGGCTCCTAAAGTCCATAGTCCATGCAGTTTTTTTATGAGTCATAAATATCCTTCATAAAAGTTGAGGCTTTCAGGTGAAAATCAAAAACACTCTTACATAAAAGTGTTAGACTTGGATATTTTGGGCGCCTGTACAGTAAATTGATTTCCAGTAATACACTTCAACAAGGTACAACACTTTCTTTATGAAGCCTCTAATACAATCATCATTGTTATATATTAATATTATGATTTATATAATGTGAAGGATGTGATATGTGTCGTTCAGCAACTATCCTTTAATTTCTTCTTTTTTTTTTATCTTCTCTGATAATGCTTGTAAATTGAGTAAGAACAACCGATAATAAAGACCACTATGGAGACAAATTTTGATTCCTAATCTCTCACTTATTATTATTAATGAGCTTCTTTTTTTGTAAGAAAGTTTTATATTGCTAAGCCTTCTTTCTATTTTGTTATCAAGCCATGTTTGTGCCAAGCCAACTGCATGTTTTTTACCCTGTCTAGCTTCGAAGCATTGAATCCATGTCATTGTGTTTGACAGCTTTCTGATTTCCTTGTCAGATGCAATTTTGCGCTAATCAGATTTCTCTAGCTTAGTGTCAACGATGCAGGCCATGCATAATATTCTCGAATGTCCACTTGATTGCAGTGCGTCTAAAATGTCTTGGGTATTAATCTGATAGGGAGCAGCTCCATTGATATGCAAAAGATAATACAAGCAAAAGTAGATAGGTGCTGTAATACAGAGTAGCAGGTGTGCTCTTTGAGCAATATCAGCTGATGAAGGTCTTCCTTTTCACTGACAAGCATAGCTGGATTTTTGTTCTCTCTTCCCAAAAATTTCTACAAGCCTGAATCATTGTAATCAGTGCTGGCTCATTACACCGCTATCAATATACATTTGATTACATAGTAGACCTCTAGACAAATAATGTCAAATTTCTATCTTTCCATATTTTCTTGAAACCTTGAATATTTTCATGTATGGACACAAGTATAGGTTTATATTAGAGTTGAAATTTGACCAAACGTTGTAACATATGTTTTATTAAATTAAAGATAAGTGCAGAAAACAATTTAAAAATAAAACAATATGACATTGTATAAAGTATGGTGCAAAATACAAATGATCAGTACCACAGTACAGAAATGTGAAAATATGATATAAAGGAAAGTACAAATATTACAGCACAATAGGTTGGCATTTTTGACAGAAGGGCCTACTAGTGTATAAATTTCACAATATTAGACTTGTACTTCAAACTAGATAGTCCTGTCAATTTCCTAATAATATTGGGCTGAGCGAAATACAAAGATAGAAGTAGAAGAGAATAAAATGGAAGGTGTTAGGCTTCATGCACATGACTGTAGTGGTGTGCACGGCAGTGATTTGCAGATCTCACGGCCACGGAGTGTCACCCGCAGGCCGCCCGCATTCATTTGTATGAGCCTGGACCGCAAAATACAGCCGTAATAAGACATGTCATCTTTTTGCGGTCCAGGCTCCTGGGCAATGCACAAACCGTGAAAACCACGGTCGTGTGCATGGGCCCATTGAAATGAATGGGGCCGTAATTCACCCGAAGATTTGCGGGTGAATTGTGGTCGCAAAAATACGTTCGTGTGCATGGGGCCTTATAGTTTTGAGATGAGAATGATGGCTGCTACCTTCTAAAGCTTTTCTAGGTACTGTTATTTTAGTAAGCTCTAAAGGGAACCGATAAAACGGAAATAAGGTTTAGTGGAGGAAATCGATCGAAATATGTGATTTTTTTTTTTACTCTGGCTGTGATAGTACACCATATGCAACAATACAGTCCATTTTGTTTGACATTGTAAACAGATTTAAAAAACCAAAAATAGCACACGATAACATGAGTGAATAAACTTTCTTTTTTTACTGAGTAATTCTGTCACATCTTTCACATAAGTTTTTAGTGATTCTCATAATAAGGGGAGAAAAAGCGACAATAAAAAATGACAAGATCGTAGCAAAATATCACATATGTTTGTACAAGCTTGCATGGATTGCTTTGTGGAATATTGTAACATATAATACATGGAAAATGTCATTTGATTGTTAAATGTGAGTAAAACAACTGTAGTTGTTCTGCGTTTTGATTGCATCAGTTGATATTATTTTTGCATTTTGCTTACTATGTATTACGCCGTATTCTGTATATATGGGGTTTACCTTGTTATAGTATATTCTTTTAATAATTAATTTTTAGGTAGTGTCTGTATTATTTAATTTTATACATTTTATATATAACTTTGGATTTTAAATGATAACTTTGTTCTTCTAAATTCTAGTTTTGTTTTGCATCACCTTGACTCCTGTATGACGTCAAGATTGATCTTTGACCTGTGCAGACTTGGCGTTTTTTTTTTTCACCTTTTGCATTGTTAACTATTTGTATTTAAGACGGAGTATTATTTGTCATATCTATGGCCTGATGAACCATCAGTTCGATGTCGTAACGCGTAGCCTGTTGCAATAAATTCTTTCAATTATTTACCAATACACTGACCCTCAGTACATGTATAGCAGCGCTGTTTTTGTTCCATTTTTTTTTCTTTCTGATTTTTGGCGGCAACACATCTGTTTACCGGATCGGACCGTGGCAGCCGCATACGCTTTGTGTGATCATACCCGAACAGTGCCTGGTTGGCTCTTCCCAGCAGAATAGAGGTCAAAAGAGCCCTGTGGACACGTTTAGCAGGAGCTTTCCTGGCATACATCACGTTTGTAATGTATGTTTAGTACATTACAAACGTGATGTAAACAGGGCCTTACATGCAAATCTAAATCATGCCATATCATTGTTCTCCAAAACAGTCAATCAGTGAAATTTGTTAGTACATTTAAACCATCTTTAGTACTGAGGACATAGCATAAATGGTAAATTCTTAGTGGTATAACTGACTGCTGAGTGCAGACACGCTCTCATGAGAACTTGACATTGTAACAATTAGCCACCCTACACTTGGTTCTTTAGACATGATATGAGGGTCCTGTGACTGACAACTATAATAGAGCATTTCATTTTTACGACGTCTAAGAATTGTTGCCATGTGATCCGTTTCTTGCACATGGAACGTGATGAATGACAATGATAATAAGATTATAACCCTCTTGGGCAGGACCCTCTCTCCTGCAACGGTCTCTTACTCTGTAAGCTCATGTTTATTGTACTTGCTTTTCTTTTCTTTTTTGTTTATACATGTTATGAATTTCATAGTTCATATGTAGAGTGTCCTGAAAGTTAATGGGATATTCCCATCCATTGATGGCATATTCCTATCCATTAATGCCCTATCCACAGGAAAAAACATAAAAGTCCTACCTCTGGGATCCGCACTTCTCTCCAGAACGGGGTTCTCCCAACCATGTCCAGCTTAGTGAGGTGGCAGCTGCATCCAGAAAGAGAACAAATAAAGAAGAAGAAGTAGTGAATGGGATTTACGGAAACAGCAGAGCACAGCAAGCTCGGCCATTTCAGTGACTCTCATTCATTTTTATGGGAGTTACAGAGACTGCACATACAGTGCAATTAGTGGGTGAATTAAATGTATGTATCTCATTCAATTCTAAGGGAGTCAAAAAGAAAAAAAAATGTATGTACCGTTAGCCAGTTAAAAATTTTGATTGCTCCGAGTAAGAGAAACAAAATAGCAGTCTTACAGATATACCTTTTAACCCCTTCCCGCTCCTTGACGTACTATTCTGTCATGATGAGTGCATCCTTCTCGCTCCATGACGGAATAGTAGGTCACGGGAGAAACGGCTCTTTCGGCCGTCCTCCTGGCACATACACGAGCTGTGACAACTGCTGTCTCGTACAGCAGTTGCCGCAGATCCTTCAGCAGGGACCGATCGCGGTGGTCCCTGCTGATTAACCCCTTAGAAACCACATTCAATAGCGATCGCAGCTTCTTAGGGATTAAACCACCATTGATGTCCCGCTATATGATAGCGGGTTCCGATGGTTGCTATGGCAAACAATGGCCTCCGGCTATGCCATCAACGGAAGCCTAGTGGGTCCTGACAAAGTCAGGACACACTATGCTTGCTGTCAGCGAGTAGCTGACCGCTCTAATACACTGCACTACATGTAGTGCAGTGTATTAGAATTGCAATCAGGTCCTCCTTACTTCAAGTCCCCTAGTGGGACAAAATTAAAAAAACTTAAAAAAGTTGTCTAAATATAAAAAGTTTGAAAGTAATAAAAGTTAAAAATCTCTCTTTCTCCTTTATCAGTCCTTTATTATTAAAAAAAATACAAAAATAAACTATACATATACAAGTATTTCGTTATTTATCCCGTGCGGTGAGCACCATAAAAGAAAATAATAATAAACCATACTAGAATCACAATTTTGAATAAAAAGTGATTAGTAAGTCGCATGTACCCTAAAATGGTACCGATCGAAACTACATTTTTTTACGCAAAAAACAAGTCCTCACACGGCTTTATGGATGGAAAAATATAAAAGTTATGGCTCCTAGAATAAAGCAACACAAAAGTAAATAATTTTTTATAAAAAGTATTTTATTGTGCAAACGCCATAAGACATAAACAAACTATAAACATCTGGTATCGCCGTAATCGTATTGCCCCGCAGAATCAAGTGAATGTCATTTATAGCGCACGGTGAACGCTGTAAAAAAGAAAAAAAAATGGAATAAAAAAACAATAGTAGAATTGCTGTTTTTTAGTCACCACGCCTCTTAAAAAATAGAATAAAAAGTGATCAAAAAGTCGCATGCACCCCGTGATAACTACAATGAATTCCTCAATGGGTCTAGTTCCTAAAATGGGGCCACTTTTTAAGAGGTTTCCCCTGTACTGGTACTTCAGAAGCTTTTGCAAATGCGATATGGCTCCCAGAAACCAATCCAGCAAAATCTATATGCCAAATAGTGCTTCTGCCTTTGTGAGCCCTGCCGATTGTCCAGCCAGCACTTTATGACCACATTTGGGGTATTGCCGTAATCGGGAGAAATTGCTTTTCAAATGTTGGGGTGCTTTTTCTCCTTTATTCCTTGTAAAAATTAAAAATTTGTACCTTTCATCGGAAAAATATGATTTTCAATTGCATAGCCTAATTCCACAAAATGCAGCAAAAAACTTGTGGGGTCTATAGATCTCTATAGATCACTATACCCCTCTATAAATTCCTTGAGGGGTGAAGTTTACCAAATGGGGTCACTTTTGGGGGGGTTTCCACTGTTTTAGCACCACAAGACCTCTTCAAACCGGACATGGTGCCTAATAAAAAGGAGGCCTCAAAATCCACTAGGTGCTTCTTTGATTCTGAGGCTGGAGCTTCAGTCCATTACCACACTAGGGCAACATGTGGGATATTTCTAAAAAAAAATGCAGAATCTTGGCAATAAATATTGAGTTGCGTTTCTATGGTAAGACCTTCTGTTTTACAGATTTTTTTTTTAATAAGAATGATTTTCTGACAAAAGAAATTTTGTAAATTTTACCTCTACTTTGCTTTCAATTCCTGGGAAATGCCTAAAGGGTTGAGAAACTTTCTAAATGCTGTTTTGAATACTTTGAGGGTGCTAGTAACTATTTGGTGTGGTATTACTATCTGTCTTACAAGCAAATACATTTAAATTGAGAAAAATGCTATTTTTTCCAAATTTTCTCTACATTTTGCTATTTTTCACAAATAAACACTGAACATAGCTACCATATTTTACCACTAACATAAAGTCCAATGTGTCACGAGAATCTCAGAATCGCTTAGATAGGTATAAGCATTCCGGAGTTATTACCACATAAAGTGACACATGTCACATTTGAAAAATGGGCTCTGAGCCTTAATGCCCAAACTAGGCTTGGTCCTTAAGGGGTTAATGGGTAACAAAAATAAGTGTTAAACAGCAAGCTTTCGAGATTCGACTGCTTGCTGCTTAACATTATTTTTTTTTTTTGTTATCCATTAAAAGGAATCACATCTGCAAGACTATTTTGTTTCTCTTACTAAAAGCAATCGAACTTTGATGGGAGTTATGGAAGCAGCACATATAGTGTTAGTCAGTGCAATAAATGTATGTGATTTTGGCTTAGTTCTTGCGACTACAGTTAGTGTTATTTTTTTTGTAAGCAATTAGAAACAACTTTTATGACTGTTTCCCAACCCGTCACACCATAATGTTTAAGTATTAGCTGCTGCTGTGCTTGCATGAGTATTTCATAATAAAATGCACCATAAACACTGCATATATCAGTGCTGAAGATGCGCTGGCATATTTTTGACATGCAGTGAATACATAGGAAGAGTGCTATGGGGTAATTTATTGCCTTGAGTCATGCAGAAGCATATATTTCCCTTAATGTACTTTTCTGTGATTGTGTTAAGTAAAGCAGAGGGAAAGCAAAAAAATTTGTCATTTTGGCAATGGTAGCTAGTCATCTGCACTGGTAATTTGAATGGATAATTGACTGATCTCAGTGTTAATGCTTTCTTTAAAAACAGAACATCTCTAATCAGATGTAATAAGTAGGTTTAGTTGCAGATGAATTTGAGCAGCCATAAAGAAGAGTTGAGAGTAATATTAACAATGTCAAATAATGGTTACATTTACTATGCTTGTCTCCAGGGAACATTCTCAATACGGGCTGTTCTTGCTCCCAAAAATGTAAGCTAAAATTAAATGAACACATACAATATCTTTTTGGTAATGCCTCCAGATTCCAATGCATTGAAAGATTAAATTTTCATTAATATTGTTAAGCTGCTTCCACTGTATATATATTTTTTTAAATGATTATTTCTTGCATCTACATCACAAGTCCAGCCAAACACTACCAAAAGCTAGATATCAGTCTTCCACTCCACTGTGAGGGAATTTTGGCCTACGCTTCTTTGCACAGTTGCTTCAATTCAGTGACATTGGAAAGCTTTCAGACATGAGCTGCCTGCTAAAGGTCCTGTCACAACATTTCAATGGGGTTCAAGTCAAGAATTTGACTAGACTTTTCCAAAATTCACAGGGTCAGGATTTGATGAGGATTTAGGCGCGGATTCTGTGCCTACAGCTAACCCTTCTCAAATTTGCTCACACTCCTCATTCAAGGCAATTAACATGCGGTCAAAAAATATCTGCACATATTTTTGTCTGCGCCGTAAAAAAAAGTGACATAACTATTATTTCGGCAGATTCCTGCACAAAAAACTGTGAATTAGCCCCATTAAATAACAATGGATCTTTTCTCCACGTGCGAATCCATTGACACAACCGCAGCCAAAATCTGTGTCCGTCTCCAATTTCTGCCGTGGATTCTTCGCAAAATACACATCAGGATTTCAATAGGCAAATTCTGAACATGTAAACATAGCTTAAGTTTGTTTCTTTTGAGCTATTTAGAGGGTTACTCAGTCTTGTGCATTGAATTATTCTTTTTAGCTTAACTGAATTGAGCTTAAGCTCCAGATTATGTACTGATAACCAGACACTCTCCTTCAAGATTTTCTAATAGAGAGAAGCATTTATGGCATCCTCACTTACGACAAGTTGCTGGTGCACTAAAACATCAGCAAGTTCCCAAAACACCACGTTACCACATCCATATTCGACTGTTGCTATGGTATTGTAGAATGCCATATAAGTGTTACACCATAGGTATTGGTACCCAGGTTCAGTATCAGATTGTGTTCCTTAAGCCCAGCAAAGGAAGGGATTCTGAGGGAAAATCCTGTATCTGTACTGAACATGTGCCTGTTCGCTTTCATCCATCATTAAGGTCAAATCTGTTATTTGAAAATCAAATCATAAGAAATAATCTCAAAAGCAAAAAAAAAAAGATGCAGTAGGGCTCTGGGGGCACTAAGATAAATTCAAACATTGAATATATAGATTATACAGCATCTATTGACAGATGGGACAAGTCAATGACCAAATTGGAGGCAGTCACCACCCTCAGATGTGCAATACAAAAAACAGTTAAGGCCGGGCCAATGATCAAGCAAGCTGGCGTTCATATGTATGCTCGTTCCCGATCCTGGCCCTGAGTAAACAGGGCAATGATAAGCCAATAAATGGGGAAACGCTTGTTCATTGGCTGATCGCATCTTTTATGCAGCACAAAACATCATCATTGTCGGCTTCACATCTCTTTGGGAGATGTGCTGCCTTTATGGTGCAAATGCGTGGGGGCGAGTGTTCGTCCCCATACTAAACGATAATTTCTCCGTTAAAAGGGTGCAACGAGTGCCGATCATTTTAATAGTGGTAAACACGGGTGATATCTGCCTGTGTAAAATCACCTTTAGTCCACTTCGCCTAACAAATTGAAATAAATGGGCATGTGCAAATTTGCCGTTGACTGCTAATGCTAAGAGCAAACAATCACAGAAGATGCATTGGCACTTTGTGGGCACTAAGATATACGCAAAATTTAATTAATATGTATTTTTTATTATTATTTTTTTTTTACAGCAGATTATTGCATTACAATCACATAAGAATAAAATGCAAAAGAACAATTGAAGCAATGCCCCACATATCCCCCCCAACTTCAGATTCAGAGAAAGGAAGAGAAAAAAAACAAAAAAGCCCAGCTACGACCACAACCTCTCCACGTCACCTCAACTCCAGAGACCCCAAAGCTCCTCTCACACCGGCGGATATTGGCCCGTGCAGCGAACAGGGAGATGTGCTGCCGACAACGATAATATTTTACTTTTTTAGAACGACCCGATCAGCAGATGAACGTTTGCACGTTCATCTGCTGATCGCGGCCCTGTTTACGCAGGGCAATTATCGGCAATGAGCGTTCTATGAACGATCGTGTGCACGATAATTGCCCAGTGTAAAATCCACTTTAGTTTCTCATATATTTTAAGAACAATACTTCTCCATTCAAAAATAGAGGGAGCGGACTCTATTTCCTTGCAATAACTAATTTAGCGAGCAATAAAACGTTCAAAATAAGATGACTTTGCGTTTGGTAGAACTATGACAACTCGTCGGTACAATTTAGAAGCGCTAACTGTATAGATTTCGGAATCTCATGATCTAGTTTGATCGCCAACTCTTTAAATATCAAAGACCAATATGAGTCAAAAGTTTTGCTTTCCTATATCATATGTAAGAACGCGGCCACAGGGTATTGACATCTATGGCATTTTGCATCCTCAATTAAGCCCATTTTATAATGTAAAGAAGGAATATAATACAAATGATGCGTAATATTGAACTGAACCATTTGACGGTTTGCACTATCCAAAATCTCCTTCCCATTCTTAGAAATATTCACCCATTTCTCCTTACTTATTGAGCCTAAATCCCTATTGCAAAACCTTTGACTTGTGTAAAAAGTGTTACGTGAATGTAAATTTTATAATTATTTTTTATATACTTGAAAGTGAAATCTTAACTGCATTTATCTTAAGAATACATTCTAGACAAAGTGCTTTTGAATCCCTAACAAATTTTTGTCCATGGTTTTAGTGCCAGTTTGCCATAATTGATAATACCTATATCCAAATTTCTTATTAATCCCGTACACGGATTGTAAATCCTCAAAAGAGATTAGTTGCCCTTCCTTTAAAAATGTGTCCCACTAGTGTAATACCTACTCATTCCAAAAAAATTATCCCAGAAATTGTCATAAATGTTTTTTAAATATAACTATTCCAGATTGGAGTGAAAGATACGGCTTCTCCTAATCCCACGCAACCAAAGTCTGACCAGCTTTTAGAGAGAGAGCGCGTAAGGTACTAATAAAGAGGCACTTAAACCACTCAGTTGCCCGGATTCCAGGAGTTCAAAAATATTATGCACGTTTCACACTGCATTATCAAATAGAATCTGAAAGGCGGCAAAATTCTGCCAGCCCTCCACAAATTGGAGTTGAGCTGCCAAAAAGTAACCCTGAATCCCAGGGAGAGATAAATCTCCCTCTCTTACCTTAATCCATAAGTACTTCTATTTGATCCTAACCCTTTTTCTGTCCCAAAAAAGATCGTTAGTAATTACTTCAATTTAAAGATCTTACTATTGATCCTTACTGGGCAAGATGATAATACATATAAAAATTGAAGAAGCAAGATAATTTTAACACAAGATATTTTGTCGCATCCTGATAGGGGGTGTTTACCCCACATATGCACCTTGGCTCTAATTTTAGAGATCAATGGCGTAATATTCAAAGAAATATATATTTTTCCAGGTTACCATCAATCTTAATTCCCAAATATTCAAAGTGTTGTGAGGGATTCAAGACAGATCGTTTTCCAGATGAATCAAAATCTATTGTATCCAATAGTAGCAGAGTCGATTTGTTCCCATTAGAGAGAGAACCAAATCAGATTTTTTTAAATTTCATTACTGCTATATTTTTTATGCTTATAAATTAAGATTCTTAGCACACATTTTGATCAAATTGTTTGAGCCTACCTGCCACGACAAGGCAACCTCCTGCAGATGGGGTACCTACATTAAACCTCACCTCTCTCGTGGGCTTAAGCCAACAAAATTAATTCCTCTTCTGATGACAATGTTTAAGCCCTTAACTATATCCGAAGTACTATTATGTTTCTGTCGTATATCCGAAGTACTTAACGCAACACAACGTATGGGTACGTTGTGTTGCTTGTGCACGCTCAGAAGCTGAGCCCGCACCATCGCCAGTAGGTATATTACAGCTGACACCCTGCTGCATGACCAGGACTGGAGCTAGCCTCCGATCCGGCTGATTAACCCCTTAGATGCAGCGCTCAAAAGTGAGCGCTGCATCTATGGGGTTTGCTAGCAGAACGGCACCCCGCGATGGTATTTCAGGGTTCCGTTGGCTGCTTTGATAGACTGGAGGCCTAACTATGGCCTCCTGTCTGCAAAGTAAGGAAGACTGTTAGGTTAGTATGTTACAGCTGACACCCTGCTGTAATGGCAGGGAACAAAGCTAGCTCTGATCCCTGCCATTAATCCCTTAGGTGTCGCGATCAAAAGCGATCGCTGCATCTTTGTTTTTTTAAGCCGATCTGTTTCGCCATGATGTGATGGCGTGGGTGACTATCGTTGCTATGGCAACCGGAGGCCGAACAATGGCCTCTTGGTTCGCCACGCAAGGAAGCCATTACGTGGGTAGTTCAATGTATTAGAGTAAAGATTAGAGGTGCAGCCCCTCAAGTCCCCTAGTGCGACAAAAAAAGTGAAAATAAGTTAATAAAAATGTTGAATAAAAGTGTAAAATTAAAAGTTTCACGTTAGAAAAAACAATATATATATATATATATATTATGTATGTATATAAATCTTTTATTATAGGAAAAAAAGGAAAACCTTAAAAGAAAGTACATATTTGCTATCACCACGTCCATAACGACCCAAACTATAAAACTATCATGTTATTTTTCCCGCACGGTGAACCCAACAAAAAAAATAAAAAGCAATGCCACGGGGCATGGCTAGGACGTTGGCGGGATCGGATGTGTGGCGGGTGAGCTTCGCTAGTCCCTGTGTTCATCCTGCTTCATCCTCCCTCAGGGAGCCGGTACCTTCTCCCTGCAGTGTGGATTGGTGATCCTCCTTCAGGCCCGCATACTTTAAACCCATTTTCGCCTGTTTTCTGATATTGGACGATGGGGCCTAGTCCGTGGACTGGATCCCCAGACTAAATTTAATACTAGAAGTGCACGGGCCGCACTTCCGGCGAGGCGCACGGACAGTGATCAGACAGGCAACTGCAGCCTGGAAGACGCAACATCACCAGATACTCCCTGCTCTCCTCACTGCCCTCCTAGGAGTGTTCCTTGCTCACTTCTCTGCCATACAACAAGTTTGGTGCTAGCGGGGTAAAAAAACATGTCTGCCGTTTTGGAACTTACCAACTTTGGGGGAACTCCTCTCTTCCTTGGTGGTGCGGTGTGTGGCAATATTTCCTGGCTGTACCAACTCTTTGAGGTATTGTATACTATATGCATTATATTCCACATAACTATGTGACTGTTATGTAGCGTCTGGGTGACCCCCCCCATGCAAGCACTATTTTGAAGTATATTCCTGGTGCACTAGCCTGAGTAATCCCTTTGTTTTTGCATAAATTTACTACCTGTGGTCTTTTTTTAATGGCAGCCTCCAAACAATCCAAAGTTACTGATTAGATGGAAAAATCGTCAGGTGCGGCATCTGGGCCACGCACGTCACGGCCTTCTGAGGCTGTGGCCTCTCCTTCCACCACTGCTGACGCTCCTGCAGAACCGTCAATGCTGGATGTCCTAAAGGCTATAACGGAATCCTTAGGGCTGATGTGCACACACTGCGCGAGAGGACTATTGAGTCAGAAAGACGGATATCTGACCTCAAAGATGTGACTCCTATAAGATCTCGAGTTGACACTTTAGAGTCCCAACACACTACCTGGCGAGATAAAATGGATGACATGGAGAACCGTTTAAGAAGGTGTAATGTCCATTTTGTTGGTCTGCCGGAGGGGTTTGAGAGGCTGGTTCCTGCTGCCTTTTTGGAAAATTGGCTTAAATGACCTTTGGGCAAATTGCCTTTTCTCCCATGTTCTGCATGGAGTGTGCACACCGCATCCCGTCGAGAACTCCTCCACCTGGAGCACCTCCTGGTACATTTATAGCCAAGTTTCTCAACTTCAAGGATGGAGACAAGCTGCTAGAACTGGTGAGGAAACAAGGTCCTTTGAAACATGATAATCAAGATGTACGATCATTCCCTGAATATTCTCTGAAGGCACAGAAACAAAGGCAACGTTTTAATGATGCTAAGAAATCTCTGCGGAAGAAGCAAATCCCTTATTCTATGGTCTACCCTTCAAAACTCAGGCTAGTGCACAATGGCTCAACCATATTTTTTTAAACTGGAAGATTTTTTTACCTGGTTAGAACGTCATGGGATATAGTCCCACTGTTTCTGACAACCTCGGTCTCCCGGTGTAGGAGTGCATTATATCTAAGGGACTCATTCCACATGGTGTGAATTCTCCTTGCAGGTTATATATGGGACTAGCTCTATATGTTGTGTGAGGCGAGTACGGATTATTTTCTCCTATTCTACTTTGTGCTGTGGAGATGGACTGGGCCCTATTTTCGTTTAGTTCACCAGTTATGTCTCCGAGCATAAGGTTTACGGTGACGTTTATTTTTTTGTTTTTTGGCTAGATTTGTGATATATAGGGGCAGGGGTTCATCCCCCTCATACATTTAACCGTTTAACAGTATTCTTTAATCCCAGTTTTGTCTTTACCCTGTGCAGGATAGTTACTGCAATTGGGAATGAAGCCTGTCTCATGTTTGGAGGGATGGGTTAGGATGGGGTTTGTTTGTTTTAGCTTTTCATATATTTTCAGTCATCTACTACATCCATGTCTGTGGATCAGTGACTTGGCCTCTCAGATTGCTGGAAATTTTAGTTCCTTTTACGGATCGCATTTGAATACTCCCCTGAATTACATATGCTATTTGGGTATGTCCTACTGCCAATGCTGCCAAAATAGAGACATTACAGCACCTTAGAACAGTCTCCTGGTGTCACGAAGGATCTGTTGACCCACTGGGCCGTACCGCCTTGACTGTATGGCAGCTGGCCAACAGGGCTCAGGTCAATGTCTATAGTTCATATAGGGTACCTGTGGTAGCAAGGCAGGCTCGGCTGGAACTAGGCAGCAGGCAGACGTCATTCGTGGTGAAGCAGGACAGGCGTGGAATACAGCACAGCACGTCTTTGGCTCAGCACAGTACTCGATCAGGATAGTACGGAATGCAGGGAACAGGAACACACTAGGAGGCCATCACATAGACAAACTTAGGAAACAACAACAACGCTCAGGCATCAAAGCATGGGGCTGGACCCCTCTTATAGTCCAGGGTACTCACGACCTGATGTTCATCACCCTACGGGATCTGGCTGAGGTGAGTGGAAGTGGCGTCTCCTGAGGAGGAGGCTGGGGCCAGCGCTTGCCGACTCGTGGCTGCGGCTGTCAGGGGGAGATTGGAGCTGACAGCCCGCAGCCACGGACATGACACCTGGTATGTAAGGGCTCTTAATGCTCAAGAGATCTCTGGTCTTCAATTTTCTCTTCAATTATGGTCTTCATATGATACTCCTTCAGGGGACTTAATGGTCTCTAAGTTGAAGGCTATTCATATGCCCTGGGTTAGATACGGATATAATGCCTCTTTTCTTAGCTATTCCTGTGGGGTCTCCTTTCTGGTCCACAAATCTATACAATGTGTGGGCACGTCTGTTAAAAATGATCCTAGAGGGAGATTTATTATTACACTATGCCAGGTACACCTTACATCATTGGCTATAGTGAAAAATTTACATCTTCCCAGCTACTGCATGATGTGATGGCGTTGGTGACGGATCTGGGCCTAGTACCCCTCTTGTTACTTGGGATTTTAATCTCATGCTCTGTTCGGAGTTGGATCGGTTGGGCGGTACTCCAGGGACTACTTCTCCTCTAAGTGCATGGGCTGATACATATTCTCTGACAGAGATATGGCGTATGCGCCATCCCCTATCGTGGGCCTACTCATGCCATTCTCCGGCCTATAGATAATTCCCCAGAATGGATCTCGCATTTGTGAATACAGCTTCTCTTGTTTTAGTAGTAGATGCCAAAAATCTCCCTAAAGACATCTCGGATCACTCTCCCCTACTCCTTACTATAGGGCTCCCTGAGGTGGCAAAATACAAAATTTGTAGATTAAATCCTCTGACTTTCCTGTAAAGAGGTTGTAATGTCCGTGGCTGCAGGCCATCAGTTCCAATCTCCCCCTGACAGCCACAGCCACGAGTCGGCAACTCACCTCAGCCGGATCCCGCTCTTAAAGGGGCAGCGCACGCACCGGACTTCTGATGAACTTGAACCCGTGAGTACTCTGGACTTTAAGGGTATGTTCACACGGCCAAATTACGGACGTAATTCGGGTGTTTTACGCCTGGAATTACGTCCAAAATTACGGCTTGAATGCGTTGACAAACATCTGCCCATTGAAAGCAATGGGCTGACGTTTGTCTGTTCACACGAGGCGTATATTTACGTGTCGCTGTCAAAAGACGGCGCATAAATAGACGCCCGCGCCAAAGAAGTGTCCTGTCACTTCTTGGGACGTAATTGGAGCCGTTATTCATTGACTCCAATGAAAAGCAGCGCCAATTACGTCCGTAATGGATGCGGCGTTCAAGCACCTGCACATGCCGTTACGGCTGAAATGATGGGGGTTTCTCCTGAAAACAGCCCAGTAATTTCAGCCGTTACAGATGCTGCCGTGTGAACATACCCTAAGAGGGCTCCAGTTCCCTGCTTCCATGCCTGAGCGTTGTTGATGTTTCCTAAGTTTGTCTATGTGATGGCCTCCCAGTGTTTTCCTGTTCCTGTTCCCTGCATTCCATACTATCCTGGTCGAGCACTGTGCTGTGCCAAAGTCGTGTCGTGCTGTATCCCACGTCTAACCTGCTTCACCTCGTCTGACGTCTAGCTGCTGCCTAGTCCCAGCCAAGCCTGCCCTGCTGCTGTCCGAGCTGCCACAGGTACTTATACGAACTATAGAAATTGACCTGCGCCCTGTTGGCCAGATGCCTTACCGCACAGACCCTTCGTGACAGAGGTTATAACTGCTTTAGTCTTGGAGTTACCTAGTTTTTGGTCTGCAAATACTGATTCGACAGAATGTGCATTGGTATGGGATACTTTTAAGGCATACAGTAGAGGGGTTGTGATATGAGCCATTTCGTCACATAGACGGGGGCTGACCACTCATCGTACTGCTCCTGAGTGTGCACTGGTGTGGGTGGAGGAGGATTATCTTAGAACTAGAGACCCATCCTCTTTTTCTGCCTTTTCTGGAAAACAGTGTGAATACAGTCTATTCATAACTGAACTGACTAGGGGAAAAAAAAAACTATACTCACCACAAAGATGCTTTGATCAAGGGGATAAAAATGGTCTTCTACTGGCCTATCTAGCCAGAGATGAAACCATGGCAAATCTCATTGTTGACATCATTTCTACTGCGGGTGTACTGGTACTGGATCCTCTAACTATTAATCAGATCTTTGCCCAATTTTATGCAGACTTGTATTCCTCCAGGGTGACATATACTTCATCTGATCTGGAGTATTATTTTAGTACTATAGATTTTCCAGTGCTAGATGGGGGAGGATGTTAGTCTCTTGGAAGCTGACTTGACTGTGGAAAAAATTACGGCAACCATTGACTCCTTTCCAAATAGAAAAACTCCCGCACTTGATTGTTTCCCCATTGAGTGGTACAAACTGCATGTGGACTTGATAGCTCCTCATCTTGTTTCAGTCTGTATGTGATGGGGCATTCCTCCCTCCGTCTATGAGAGAAGCTCTCATCATGTTGATCCCCAAACCCAGTAAAGACCCAAGAGAATGTGGATCCTATAGGCCCATCTCACTCCTCAATCGTGAATCTGGCTTTATGCCCGGCATAGCCACTGAAACTAACCTGAGGAGGTTGTTCACTGAGCTCTCATCTTCCTATAATCCACCTGGTTCCTGGGTTGTTGCATCCTTGGACTTGGAGAAAGCATTTGATTCAGTTGAATGGCCTTATCTATAGTCTGTGTTGGGTAGATTTGGATTTGGACAACGATTTATTCAATGGATACGTCTTCTATATTCGCAACCACTGGCAAGTGTCAAATCTGACTGTCATAGCTCTTCTTCCTTTGCTCTGTCCCAAGGGACTAGACAAGGATGCCCATTGTCCCCCTCTCTATTTGCTTTAGCAATTTCAGCCTCTTGCCCTAGCCATACGAAAATCTCCAGATATAGCTGGCTATGCTCTAGGGCAAAGGGAAGAGAGTTTCGCTTTATGCTAATTTTCTCTTTGACTTAATGTCCCGGGTCCAACTTTAAGAGCACTACTAACTCTATTTGGCACATTTACGTTATTATCTGGTCTCCAGGTTAACTGGTCTAAATCATTAATAATGACGGTAGATCCGGGAGCCGGGGGATCTTCCCTCTACCCTACAGTGGGCGGATAAAATCACATACCCGGTCATAGTGATCAGCCCTGACACACAACCTTCATACCAGATAACATCACTCCATTACTACAACAACTTAAGGTGGACTTTGACAGATGGAGGCACCTTCCCCTCTCTGTAACGGGTCGCATCAATCTATTCAAAATGAAGTCCCTCCCTAGACTCCTATAGCTCTTCCATAACTCCCCTGTATGCCTACCCCTTACAATTTGCTTTAAGGTAGACAAGGATCCTATCCTTAGAAGTGAGACTTGTAGGGGCCTGGATTGCCAGGACAGGATTATACTTTTTTTTTTTACCTGAAAGGGGTGAGGGTATTTGTCTTCAGCTAGTCAATTCTGCACTTTGAGAGGCCAGTAGCAAAAGGAACCAGCCAAGGAGTGTGACACGCCATTAGATCTGGCATCAGCTGCGGTCATTGCACACATCCTGCTCAGCTTCCTTAGCAGAAAAGAGTATGTCCACGCATTACTGAGCGTTCAAAGGAGCTGGAGCATGCAGCGGTGCAGAGTTTACGACCAGTACAGGATCGCGGGTTGCCTATGGGTCTCCATGGCAGGCAGGGGCCTGCCAAATGTCCACAGGTCTTCCAGAGGTATCTGCCTATTCGGTCATGCCACCCTTCCCTGCACTGTTATTGGTTTAGTTGCCATAAAGGAGTTGACAGACTCCCTTTAATGTCTCCGGTTTATTAATGCTTTCAAAATGCTGTGTTTAGTGCCAAAAAATAAAAGTTGTCCAGTTATTCATTAGCCAAGATGGGGGAAAAAAAAAGAAAGCAAATCATGAAGTGAATTTCATTTCTGCTTTAGAAATTCAGGATTTCTGTGAGAGTAATTTCAGACCTCCCGTCTATGTGCATTAGTTGGAAATTCAAAAACAGGACACACAAGTACATTTGATTGAAGTGCTGCACGTTATTTTCCCAATTGTGAGAAGGAAAGAAAGTCAGGAAAAATAAAATGTATTTGATTATTTGCACCTCACTGCAATCAAAAATAATGGTAGAAGTTTTTTTGTTTTTGTGTTTTAGTTTTTTTTTTTTAAACAAATTTAATTTATTTTCCCAATGTATTTGTAGTTTGACTTTCTTGTCACATGCTGAAATACCTTTATTATTACTAATATAAAAAGCAATGATGTTTTCGGCCTTCACATTGAAAATAAAATTTACTGTGAAATGTCATTGCATTAACTTGCTTTTACTGGTTGAACTGACTTTGTATCAGTTTGCAGGGTCGACGTATATGTAATAAATGTGAGAAAAACCACCACGTTTATGATACAAGTATTGGACATTAGTAAATTCTCGAAACTCGTGCACAGCTGAAATTTCAATTTATAAGAGTTTTACAAAACTGATATTTTGGAAATATGCAATAGAAAAATACTTTTTTTAATTTTGCAGTTTTACCTAAATATCCAATCCTGTGTCATACCGTAGCTGTTACTAACTGATAAGTCCAAACTATTACAATATAGCATTGTTCAACCCGCTCTTTGAATGCCGTAAAAAATAATAATTCTAAAACACGCAAATTGCTGTTTTTTGGTCATTTTGGCTCTCCAAAAAAATGAAATAAAAAGTGATCAAAAAGTCGCATACACCCCAAAATGGTATCGGTGAAAACTACAGCTTGCCTCGCAAAAATTAAGCCCTCACATCGCTAAATTGACGGAAAATTAAAAAAATGATGGCTCTCAGAACACAAAACATATTTTTTTCTTAGCAAATCATTTTGGTTTTTTTAAAGTAGTAAAACATGATACAAAACATATAAATTTGGTATAGCCATAATCGTATCAACCTTCAGAATAAGATGCACATGTAGTTTTTACCGCCTGATGGACGCTATAAAAACAAAACCCCCCAAAAAATTGTGTAATCGCTGGGTTTTCCCATTTCACCCCACAAATATATATTTTTTTTAGTTTCCCACTACATTATGCGGTACAATAAATAGTGCTATGACAAACTACAACTTGTCCCGCAAAAAACAAGCCCTCATACGGCTATGTCGAAAAAAAAAAAAAAGTTATAGCTTTTGGAAGGAGGGGAGGAAAGAAACCTCAAATTGACCGTGTCTCCAAGGTGTTAAAGGGAAGGTGTCATTAATTTTTTATTTATTTTTATTATATTGCTTTTAATACAATATAAACACAAATTAAATTTATTAGTGTTGTGACTAAACTTTTTACTGTGTTCTTACTTTTACTTCTCTATGGGGGCTGTCATTTTTTTTTATCTCTGTATGTGTCGATTAACGACACATACAGAGATGGATTACGGCACATACAACCCCATAGAGAATGCGAACGAGAGCCGTTCCATTCTCAGAAGCGTACACCGTCTGTGTGGGAATGGCGCATGCGCCGCTCCCACACAGACCGAAACTAAGCTAGTTTGTAGAGCGAAATCCGGCGCCATTTTCATGTGGACCGGAAGCCGCTGCCGGACATTAAGATGACGAATTCCGGCCGCGGCTTCCGGCCATATGTTCAACGAAGCGAAGGCACAAGGAGCGTAGACCAGCGGAGGCGGCGGCAGGAGCAGGTAATTTATGTTCGTGTATATGATATGTGTATTATGTTCGTGTATGTTCGTGTGATACTGTCTGCTGAGCCCTGTATCTAATCCTCCTATCACTGTGCAGTCACTCAGAAAATGGCGGCGCACAGTGTAGGAGGTTTGAAGACATTCAAACCCCTCCTCCTGGCACTAGCCAGAAGAAGGGAGGGGGGATTGTGTGAGGACACTAGAGGAGGGTGTGTCCACCCCAAATTTGCAGTATAAATCAATGAGGTTACTTTACCACAGTGACCATGCTGCAATTTTGGAAACTGCTCCCTCTAGTGACCAGCACATGGAAACGTTATAAATTAGAATCTAATTTATAATATTTCCTGACTTGTGAAAAAATAAAAAAAAATGAAAAACAATGTGTAATCACTCAAATACTAATTGTTTAACTGAAAAAAAAAAATAATAATTCTAGCGACACACTCCCTTCAAGGACCGAGCCATTTTTCCGTTTTCGTTTTTCACTTCCCGCGTTCCTAGAGCTATAACTTTTTTACTTTCCGTCAATAGAGTGGTGTGAGGGCTTATTGTTTGCAGAAGGAGTTGACGTTTCTAATGGTACCATATAATGTACTGGGAAACTAAACTAAAATTCTTTGCGGGCTGAAATTAGAAAAAACTGCCATACCTACATTGTTTTTTTGTTTTCGTTTTTACGCCTTTCACTGTGCCTATAGGAACAATGCAGCATGTGGTTGTCCATGGGGGTAAGTATTGGCTTTTTTTATTCATTTTAATTAAAAAAAAAAAAAAAAGGTGTTTTATTTCAGATTAGCGACTTTTGGTCATCTGGTATTCATGTATCTATGGCCCAAGTTTTTCTGGGTATTCTTTCAAGCCATAATAAGATCTGTCAGCAGCAGCAAGTGTGCTAATTGAAGAGTCCCAAGTAGGTACAACCAATATAGTAAGTGGAAGCAGAAAAAAATATAATGAAGATACATTTTAAATATCCTAGATTATTCTTTTGCTTACATGGTTAAAGGTCCACTTAAATATGTGTCAGTGCAGTTATTATGTCCTCTTCTGGGTGTTTGGAGCATTTCAAACAATGTCCACAATGCTCTTGACCACAGATGATGCATGTTCTTCCAATAACTTCAGTCAGTAGCTGGTTACTGCATAATATTTCTACACCTGTGAGTAACACACTTCTATTTGCAATACATGGTAAAACTAAAGCACATTTTTAGAGCTTTTGTTAAAGTAGAATAATGTTCCCATCCAGGCACTCTGTTCTATGACCAAATAAAATATACCTGATAAATGGAGATAGTATAAATTGATATTATTCAGTGATGTTCTCCCATTGAAGAGTCAGTATGCCCAGAGGCCATTTGGTCATAGAATCTTATCTACTGCATTATTAGCATTTCTATGATCCTCAGTACAGGAAGGAGCCATTGTAAAGTGGATGCAGAGGCAGCTGGGTATACTGGGGATAGATTTACCCACACTGTACAGCTGCACATTGGAAGGTATATGGGTGGTCTTAGAGCGGGGTCAATGAAGAGGGCGCAGTCAACTCAGAGATAGGAAATTTTCTCTCTCGCTCTCCCTCTCCCTCTTTTCCTCTTTTCCTCTCTCGATGAATAGCACTTGCATTAGGAACAGGCTAAGTTATATTATGTGTATGCTTTCTGTGTATGTATATAAGTATAGTACCATTACAGCAGACTTTATACAGTATGTGTATCTAGAGATATTCTTGGAATTATAGATGATTAGATTATAACTGCTATTTCTGCATGAGTCCCTATATGTACATGTACTAATGGTCAGATGCTGGATGTGGCTTTGATTATAAGTGTAGTTCCAGGAGAGCGTATAGGGTTGGGACCTGGATATATATTATATATACATTACTGGCCACATGTGCAAAGTACCCAGGGAAGGTAGGAAAAGGAGGCGGGTGTGTGTGGTTGTGTTCTCAATGTAATGTATATTGCTTTGTCACTTCTATGTTATAAGTAAAGTATTTTTATTTTTTTAAGTATCTGTGAAGGTTGTATGTTACTCCTGTGGTGTGTGATGGACTGGAATGTGTGCACATTGTAAACAATGCAAAGTAAGCGGGCTGTATAGGAAACAAAGGTAACGGAGTAAAGGGAGAAAATACAGATAGACAAGTCTCCTTTATCAGCTTTTATATTTGTTTTTCTAGGAAATTGTAGAATTCTGCAAGAAAAGGAACTGTAGGGAACTGTTGATGGCTTAATACCGGATTTCCTGGCAACAAAGATCTTCATAGAAAAGCTGTACCTGCCAGTACTTGATTAAGACTAATGTTAAAGGGGATCTTGAGAGGTTACGCTTCAAACAGACTGAAACTGTTATCCCACAAGAGCAGCTCTCAGAAATGTATCTAGAACTTTATTATTTGTGCTATGCTCTTTCTGCTAGATGTCACATATATTTTTTTTCATCAACTATCTTTTCATTACTTAAGAAGTTCGATTTCTACAAAAATTGGGCTATTCATGGCAATTCCAGCAATCTAGATTATCCTCAGCTGTCTTCAGTTGGCGATTGATTTGTGCAGCAACTTGAGACATCTATATTGCCTCTTGCAAAGCTGGAATTATCTTAAAATTTCATACTATATTGACGTCTCCCTTTAGACTGCACAATGTCAGAGGGTAATCTTTAGTTTCCAGGTTGCTGGAGCATTTCTTTGTGATTGTGGATCGACAGTGGATACAGGGGACTATTTATCTGTCCTAAGTAATTATAGATTTATATTATTGTACCAAGTCTGGAATAGATTCATCTTCTCTGTTTCTTAAGCCAAAACTGTTCCATCAGAATTGTTGATCGTCACAACAAAAGTGCTTATAAGTAAGGCCGACATGAACATACGTTATTTATAAGTCAGAAAAGAAATATTTAATGTAGTTACTTGTTACCATCTTTAAAGAGGATATTAATATTAAACGACCCATATACATTTCAAGGATCCTCCAATCCTTTCCACAATCGGCTTTCAGCTTCAGGGGACGCAGCCCTTTATTCCCCCTCTGAATAAAAACATTGCATGGCATTCAGTGCATTTAATTTGCTGTTCTTGCATCACCTCTTTCATATCTTTCAAATTAGGCACATGGAAAGAGATTGTCTAAAGCAGACCTTTGAAAGATTATACTAGTCATAGTATTTTGTCAGTGACTGTTCACAAAACTGGTTTGTGTGCAATAGAACTATTGTGCTATTGACATTGTTTTAAACTGCAAATAGCAGCGCTTGGTAAGTCCATACTTTTAAAGTGGATGTATTCATGTCGTTTATTAATCTCTTGGAAACAACTTGTGCCATATAGGTACATATACCAAGGTGCTTAAGAAAACGGCATCACCTCAAGAACAGTGGTTATTTGCGCCATTTTTGTGTTTGTGATTTGCAATTAAAGGGGTTGTCCCGGAATTAATGAACAAAAAAAAAAAAAGAATATCACACATAATGAAATGAATGACCATCTCTTTCAGAGATTCAGCCCTGTATCTTACATGGCTCTACACCGCATTCCAAATTATTATGCAAATGTTATTTTTCGCTGATTTTCCTAAATAGTCGATGCAAATGACAGTCAGTATAATCTTCAAGCCATCAACCATTGGAGTATAATGCGAATTTTATTGAACAAATCTCCTAATGATAACAAAGCAAAGCAAAAGCAGCACCGTTTCTTCCAGTACAGGGTGCACAAGTACCTGTTCAGACACACGACCAGTGTCTCACATTAACAACGAAATCCAAAACACAGGACAGCACTCCAAGATTAGTGAAAGAAATGGATCTTTAATCACCACATGCAACGTTTCAGCCCAACTCCATGGGGCCTTTCTCAAGCAATCCTAATGATAACAGATTTTTTTTTAGAAGTAAAAAACTCAAAATGCACTGTTTCAAATTATTATGCACAACAGAGATCAAAACATTTTAAAGGTTGTAAAGAGAACTAAAATAGTAATTTGTTGAATTTGCAGCATCAAGTGGTCATATTTACAGAAATCAAAAGCTCTTTCAATCAAAAAAAACCTTAGCAGGCCAAGTTACATGTTAACATAGGACCCCTTCTTTGATATCACCTTCACAATTCTTGCATCCATTGAATTTGTGAGTATTTGGACAGTTTCTGCTTGAATATCTTTGCAGGATGTCAGAATAGCCTCCCAGAGCTTCTGTTATGATGTGAACTGCCTCCCACCCTCATAGATATTTTGCTTGAGGATGCTCCAAGGTTCTCAATAGGGTTGAAGTCAGGGGAACATGGGGGCCACACCATGAGTTTCTCTCCTTTTATGCCCATAGCAGCCAATGACACAGAGGTATTCTTTGCAGCATGAGATGGTGCATTATCATGCATGAAGATAATTTTGCTACGGAAGGCACGGTTATTCTTTTTGTACCACGGAAGAAAGTGGTCAGTCATACACTCTACATACTTTGCAGAGGTCATTTTCACACCGTCAGGGAACCTAAAGGGGCCTACCAGCTCTCTCCCCATGATTCCAGCCCAAAACATGACTCCGCCACCTCCTTGCTGACGTCGCAGCCTTGTTGGGACATGGTGGCCATTCACCAACCATCCACTACTCCATCCATCTGGACCATCCAGTGTTGCATGGCACTCATCAGTAAACAACACGGTTTGAAAATTAGTCTTCATGTATTTCTGAGCCCACTGCAACCGTTTCACGCTTTTCGGCAGCAGAGAGATCCTTTTTCTTTCCCATATTGCTTGAAACCTGTGGCCTGCTTAATAATGTGGAACTTCCTTCTTAAGTAGTTTTCCTTTGATTGGGCACACCTGGCAAACTAATTATCACAGGTATCTGAGATTGATTACATTGATCCAAAGAGCCCTAAGACACAATACATCCATGAGTTTAATTGAAAAACTAATAATTAAATGTTTATGGCACTTAAATCCAATGTGCATAATAATTTGGAACACGGTGTAGAGATCTCCCCATTCATTGCTTTGCTAGATTTTCTTCAGGCGGCTTTCTCAGGGGGGAGGGGGGGTGTATTCCTCCTGTTACCACTCCTCACCCTCCCTGTCATAGCTTTTATAGGCAGATTGTTCTGTTTCAACTGTCTCTGCCTACGCTCTAGGAGAAGCTTTACAAAGAACCCCCCATTACGTGTTCTTTTGGGAGGAAAGCCCAGGCCTATATAACTCAAGAATACGGAGAGCCTGCAGCTTACACACAGTAGAATGAGCAGAAGAGGGGAGAGCTCAACGCAGTATGTAAGCAGTTCAGTCTCTTAAAGCAAATTGCTGGCTCACCTACGTATTTCTTAGGGGGGATTCACACGAACGTGATTTGCGTCCGTGCAGCCTGCGTGGTTTTCACGCGGGTCGCACGGACCTATGCAAGTCTATGGGGCCGTGCAGACTGTCCGTGAGTTTTTCGCAGCGTGAGTCTGCTGCGTAAAACTCACGACATGTTCTATATTTCGGCGTTTTTCGCGCATCACGCACCCATTGAAGTCAATGGGTGCGTGAAAATCACGCGCACCACACGGAAGCACTTCCATGTGCTTTTCTGTTTACAAACATCCAAACGGAGTGTCATAATGATGGCGGCTGCGCGAAAAGCACGCAGCCGTACATCATACGGGGCTGACACATGGAGCTGTCAAGTGCCTTTTGCGCACGCAAAATGCAGCGTTTTTTGCGCGCGCAAAACGCTCACGTTCGTGTAAATCTGTCCTTAATGTGTGAATCTCCATCCACACGGTTTCTAGATAAAATCTTCTCTACTTCTTGACTGTCAAGCAGAGAAGTC
The DNA here is from genome assembly GCF_050947455.1 of Rhinoderma darwinii. Lineage (NCBI taxonomy): Eukaryota > Metazoa > Chordata > Amphibia > Anura > Rhinodermatidae > Rhinoderma > Rhinoderma darwinii. Next base: position 58,459,067 of record NC_134692.1, read on the forward strand.
ATTTTCTATTGGCTGGTGGCAGTTGGAAAGTGGAACAGAGCATGTGCGCCCCTCCCGAACGTATTTGGAGATATAGCGATACATTGTTTAATGTTTCTATTACAAAATATTTTTCTATTAGTGGAAAAATGCTACTAGTTTAAATATTTCAAATTTAGTTGCCTTTCCAAAGAATGTTTATTAAATTTGTTAAATTAAATTATATAATTTGTATTTTAAACCTGTTTTTAATTAATTGGCTCATATGTGCTCTTATTTTGAAAGGTATATAATCAGGTGATTCTTGAGAAAAGAGGCTTGTCCCCCGAAAACATCACTTTTTAACCTTTCTTTCCCTCCGGCAATTTTTCCCTTTGTGAATTATGGACTATATTTGACAATAGATGATAGAAACCACTGCTGGGACTATTACACTAAGGCCTTATTCACACGAACGCATTTCACGTCCGTGATACGCGCGTGAAAATCACACTCGTTGCACGGACCTATGTAACTCAGTGGGGCCGTTCAGACAGTCCGTGATTTTCACGCAGCGTGTGTCCTCTGCGTAAAACTCACGACATGTCCTATACTTGGCCATTTTTCACGCATCACGCACCCATTGAAGTCAATGGGTGCGTGAAAATCACTCGCAGCACACAGAAGCACTTCCTTCATTTCTTTTTCTAAACATTAAAACTGCGTGTCATAAGGATGGCATATGCATGAAAACCATGCAGCAAACACTTCTGACACACGGAACTGCAACACGCAAAAAACGCAGCGTTATTTGCGCGCGCTAAACGCACACGTTCGTGTGAATAAGGCCTTAATGGTAACTATAATATGGCGTGCTATTTCTGTTCTGCCAAATTTTGAACTGAATTAGATAAAATGTTTTTTAACCTGCAACAGCTCTGTAGGAGGATGTACACATTACTATACAGATTGAACACCAGGAGGCGTCATTATAATGAAGTAAAGGGAATATCTGGAGCATTTTAGTAACATAAGGAAAATTACAAATCTAATTTTTAATGCTAAAATATATTTCAGCAACATTTAATAATGGGACAGTTCCTTTAAATACATATATGGCACATGATTATCAGTTATTGTATCATTCTCCTTAAAGGCTATAAAAGGCAGAGTAGATGTTTTTGCATTCAGTGGTCCGTTTAGTATTTAGTTAGTATGTGGAAGTATATATAGTTAACACCAAAAACAATAAGAGTATGTGGCTGTTGCTTTGATAAAAAAAAATGTGTTCTAGAGGTCAGAGGATCTGTAGCCAGTCAAGAGTCTTTTGATTACAGTCTAAACTCTTTAAAGCTTAAAGAACAGGAAGTGGACGAAAACAAGTGTCTACGCTGCCCGGAACAGAGTTTTAAAGCATTTATGGTTTCAAAACGGACATTCTTCATCCATAGACCTATACTCTACCTGTGAAGAGCAAAATGAGATAAAACCGAGTGACGTAATAGTGAGGAAAAAGTAGAGAGGTACCACAGCACTGAACCGCTAGAGCGGTGCACGCCTCTTCAGAACCCGGTCCAAGGTCCTCAATATAGGGCAAAATATGGACAAGGAGGCAGCACTTCCAATAAAACGTAAAAAACCTTTAATCACCCATGCAACGTTTCAATCCCTCAGGACCTTTCTCAAGCATAGTAAAACACATCCAAAATCCAAGTATTTAAGGACTCACATAGTCAATTGGCAATAAATCAGTGATCAAATAAAAAACAATAAATATATGTATAAGCAATAACAAATAAATTAATTGTAAAATACAGACAAGTATAAGGGTGAAAATTGCGTGTGTACATACAGTTTAATCAAGGACTGGTGCAGACAATAAGCAGTCCAAGTGTAAACAATGAATAAATAGTTAATAGATCACCCAGGTGTATATATTAAAAAACAAGATTACTTACTGTTATTTGTGGAGGGCGGAAGGACATACTCCTAATGCGTTTACCGCGTCCCTGCATATCAGCTGCATGTGTCCCACATGTGTGTGAGAAAGCATGTCTCATTAGTGAGTATGTGCCGAATTCCTGCGAGATTACGCTATGTAATTCTCACGTATGCGCGGTTGTACCATAACTCGCGGCGGCCATCTTGAAAGATGGCAAAGGGATCATATAAGTCTTAGCAAACTATTAGTCCATGATTGGCTGTAAAGCCACATCAAGGAAAGGGACTACAAAATCAGTTTAATGCCCTAAGAGCAGAGGAGGGGGGAATCTAGGGGGGACAAAGGGGACTAAAATAAGTCCCATATGTTAACTGCAATATATCCAAAAGCAGGCGCCCCGTATGTCGGACACCTGCAGCAGCTTTAGGAAGAGCCAGGAAATTACGGCGTTCTGACTGGGTTCTGTGACGGCCAGGCAGTGCACCAGTCCAGTCATCTGACTTGTCACCTGACCTCACATCAGTGACATGAGGTCAGATGAGACTCAGGTCAGGGGACAGGTTCACTCCCATGCTGCAGCCTTCCAGCATCTACCTCTACTCTGTGCTCTGCTGTTACACACAGCCGACGAGCAGAAGAGGAATCTCCGCCCACAGCCCATCCTGACTTGTCAGCAAGGAGACATGGTGAGTGTCTGTGTGTATATGTGTGTGTATATGTGTGTGTCTCTGTGTTTGTATGTGTATATGTTACAGTGTGTGTGTGTGTGTGTGTGTGTGTGTGTGTGTGTCTGTCTCTCTGCATGTGTTTGTCTCTTACATCTACTATATTATCTGTACTCAGAGAGTTATCACTGTTATCTGTGGTGTTACATAGGACTTCAGGTGACATAACTACATTATCTGTACTCAGAGAGTTATCACTGTGTGTTATCTGTGGTGTTACATAGGACTGCATGTAACATCTACTACATTATCTGTAGTCCGAGAGTTATCACTGTGTTATCTGTGATGTTACATAGGACTGCAGGCAACAGCTACTACATTATCTGTAATCAGAGAGTTATCACTATGTTATCTGTGGTGTTACATAGGACTTCAGGTGACATACCTACATTATCTGTGCTGTGTACATATGTGCCTGTGTTGGTATATATGGGTCTGTTTGTGAATGTGTCTTTGTGCTTGTATATTTGTGCCTTTTATGTATTTGTATATGTTCCGGTCTGTGTATTTATCTGCCGGTGTGTGTGCATATATATGTCTCTACGTCTATATATTTACCTGTATGTATATATTCCAGATGTGTGTATGTATATTTGCCTGTATGTCTAAATATCTAGCTTTATGTATGTACAGTATATATGTTCCAGCGTGTCCATATATGTGGTTAATTTTTTGTTTGTGTAGGGGGCGGCAATAGAGCGTCCCGCACAGGGCGCAATCCAAGCTAAGGCCTGCCCTGGCGGTCACCAATCTTAGACATTGCCTCCAGCCAGGACGCGGTGTCTATTCACACTCCCGACACTTCGGTAAAGTTTGTGCGGGACTTAATCACAGCACAGCGTGATCTCGCGAGATCACGCTGTGCTGTGTGAGTAAGTCCCACAAAAACGTTACCGAAGTTAATGTGGGTGTATGTGACAGCACAGTGTGATCTCGCGAGATCACGCAGTGCTGTGACTACAAATGGACATAAATGGAGAGAAGTGTGTGACGCGGATTGGTCAGCGTCATACAATTCTCTTTACAACGCCCACTTGGTCAAAAGTTAAAAAACACCCAGTTGGGCATTAAGAAACTAATTAGCATAAATCTAAAATTTCTCATAACTTGCTCAAAAATGATAGTTTTTCAAAATAAAAACCACTTATCTACATTACAGCGCCGATCAGATTATGTAGGAGATAGAGCACTTATAATCTGGTGACAGCGCCTCTTTAAAGCATCCTGTAAATCAGAGGATGAGGCTGTATTTCTTAGGTCCTGTTCACATCACATCATTTGTGATGTCTGTTTAGCATGTATATTCTGGGAGAGCTTCCAATGTATCCTCTAAACATGTCCATAGGGTTACATTAGCATGATGAAGACCAAAAGAGTCTAGCTGTCGGATCCTGCATTTGCTGTCCCTGCCCCCCTTATTCCTGCAGTGTCAGGCTGTATCCTCATTAATGGGGCTGTGCGGCACAGAAGGACCACTACCTCTCCTCCTCTAACTTTTATACCTAGCTCTCCCTCACAGCCCCCCTTTTATGGCTGTGCAGTGCCGCCTTGGCCTAAATTTTACAGAGAATACTGTGCCAGTTAAGTGAAATCCTGCTAGAGGGAGCCACCACGTATCCCACTATATGCCTATACAGTGGGATATGTTGCAGCTTTCGGTTGGAGGTAGAAATTGGGAGTCCTCCAGATGTATACCTCCGATGTGGCTGCATAATGATGTAAACATGGCCTTACCGAGGAGTTGGCTGATTTAAGTTTTGTGATGGGTTCAGTGAATGCGCAAGTATACAGGGACATCCTCAAGTGACATCTACCGCATACAATTGCAGAACACATTGGAGGGACTGGGGAGTGCATCTTTGATGCTAAGTACTACTAAAGTTTCCTAAGAGTAGTTCGGTGTTGTGGTTTCTCTTTCTGATATTATTGTCTGCATATTGTGAGACAGTGACAGGTAAAGTCATTGAGGGAAGGTACATTTCCCCTAGAATCCTGTCATATGTATCCTAGGCTCCAGGGAATGAGTAGTTTTTGCAATAGAAAGCTCTAGCTTTCCAATCTCGGCTTAAGGAAAAGCCGGAAAAAGGGCCTGAAGTTGGATTGGAGAAGAGCAGGGCGGGTTCCCCAATCCCTAGTCCATCTCTGTTTGTAGGACAAGGCTGCTGCTCAATTAGCTGCACCTGTAGCCTGTGTATAAAAAGGTGCAGACACAGTGTGTGTGAGTCTCACCCCTGACTCAGACTGGAGACTACTAAGGGTATGTTCACACGCTGAGCCAAAAACGTCTGAAAATACGGAGCTGTTTTCAAGGGAAAACAGCACCTGATTTTCAGACGTTTTTTGAGCAACTCACGTTTTTCGCGCCGTTTTTGGAGCTGTTTTCAATAGAGTCTATGAGAAAACAGCTCCAAAAACGCCCCAAGAAGTGTCCTGCACTTCTTTTGACGAGGCTGTAATTTTACGCGTCGTCTTTTGACAGCTGTCAAACGACGACGCGTAAATTACATGTCGTCGGCACAGTACGTCGGCAAACCCATTCAAATGAATGGGCAGATGTTTGCCGACGTATTGGAGCCGTATTTGCAGGCGTAAATCGAGGCATAATATGCCTCGTTTACGCCTGAAAATAGGTCGTGTGAACCCAGCCTAAGGCTGGAGTAGCCTGTATTCTATGTGAGTAAAAACCTGTGTTACTTTGTGTCCAGTGCCTGGTAGGAAGGCACTTGGTATAGTTAGATAATATCTTGTTTAGTTAGTGCTCAGACGAGCAGGATTTATTTTGTATTTTGCCTTGTTGTACAAGAGGCTGTTTCTTTGACAAGAATAAAAAACACAGGCAAAGCCCTGTTATGACTTTTAAGGCTCGGTGTCCCTGTCTCTGGCTACAAAGAAACCGCTGTACCAACCTCTCCTGATGCTAAACCCTCACATATGGTGGCCGATGCGGGCACGGTCTTAAAGAGACATACACCTATTTAAAAGGACTTTTGCTGCTCCAAGTGGAAAATCGTTGCTAGGGGCAACAACACAATTTTTTCTCCCCGCGAGTGCTTGGAAGTGTATGTCTTGGGTGAAGGTGGCAACAGGGCTAAAAGAGACTGTTAAAATGGATGAAATACTTAAACAGCTGATTCAGGCTAATATCAACCAGGGGAAGATAAGCACAGCTCTGCAAGAAGCCAGCGCGACTCAGCGAATGGTGCATGAGGAAGCCATGCGTGCACAGGCTGAAACCAATATTCTGCTGGGTGAAGCCCACAGACTGGCCTTAAAAGAACAGCAGCAAATTAATCGCTATTTGCAAGACCAAATTCAGGCCTCAGTGGAGAGGTCAGCGGGGCCTCATGGTTTGCGCCAAACCACTCGTGCAGCGGTATAGACATCTCTGCAGAAGATGACATCCACCGACGACGTTGAGGCCTATCTCATGGTGTTTGAGCGAGTGGCAGAACGAGAGAAGTTACCTTCAGATCAGTGGGCAGCAGTGGTGGCACCTTTCCTAACCGGAGAGCCGCAAAAGGCGTACTTTGATCTCAATGAGCAGGATGCCAAGGATTACTCCAAGCTGAAGGGTGAGATCCTTGCCCGTCTGGGTGTTAATATGAATGTGCGTGCTCGACGGGTGCACAACTGGACTTTCGTGGAACACCTACCTGCGCGATCACGAATGTATGATCTTGTCCATCTTGCAAGGAAATGGCTACAGCCAGAGGAATCAACCCCTGCGCAGATCGTGGAGAGAGTGGTGCTTGACAAATACATCCGCTCCTTACCACCGAAGGTTCAGCGTTGGGTCGGTCAAGGAGATCCTACAGATGCGGAACAGCTGGTGAACCTGATTGAAAGGTACAGAGCTACTCAGGATCTACTCCAAGAAGTACCGCCTGGATGTTCTAACCCCAGGAACAGCAAATCGTGCGGAGCACCCGGTAAGACTGTTCCATTTACTAGAGGGGTGAGAAATGTCTTTAAGGGAGGTGGCTCAGAAGGGGAGCAGACGGAGGGAAGAAATCCCAGAGAGACACTGAAGGCCAGACCAGGGTCTCAAGTTGGGGACCGGGGCCGCATACAGTGCTGGCGGTGTTATGGACCTGGGCATATTGCTGCCAATTGTCCCCTGACTACTGAGCCAATGGAGTGTGATGCAGCTAGGCGAATATCCTTGTTTGCACGTCCTGTTTGTTCTACTGAGACTGTTTACGAGACTGAGCAACAAATGTGTGTCGTAAAAGTGGAAGGGTGTACTGTGAGTGCCTTGCTGGATTCTGGGAGACTGGTTACCCTGGTGCATGCCAGCCTGATAGACCCTGGAACATTCAGCGGACATAGTATAGGGGTACTGTGCATACATGGGGACACTAAAGAATACCCCACCGCTTTGGTCACTCTAGAGACTTCCTGTGGAACCGCTTGCCATGAAGTGGGTGTGGTCAAGTCCCTGATGCACAGTGTGATCCTGGGGAGAGACTTCCCAGTGTTCTGGGACTTGTGGAGGAAGAAAGATGTAACCTCCACTGTAAATGTTAATGATGGTATTAATGTGTGCGCTGTGATTAGCCCAGAACCCTTTAACGAAGATGCTGAGGTGCCAGCAGTAGGGGTGACCACTGAGCCTGATAAATTTCCTCTGGCTGTTTTTGCTGGTGAAACAGATGAGCAGGAGGAAATTTCTGAGATACCAGAATTAAATGTATCACGTAACAATTGTGGGACCACTCAACTTAGCGATCCCACATTGGTAAAAGCCAGGGAAAATACTAAGGTATTAAATGGAGTGCCTCAACATCCAGGGGTTGATAAGGTGTTTCCACACATGGCGGTTAACCAGGATTTGCTGTATCGGATAGATAACGTACGTGGGGAGGTTGTTGAACAGCTGGTGATACCCCAACCGTATCGTAGAACGGTGTTGGACCTGGCTCATAAACACGTGCTGGGTGGACATCTAGGTTGCGAAAAGACCAGAGAGCGTATCTTACAACGATTCTTCTGGCCGGGGGTATATACGGAAGTTCAGAGGTATTGCGAGTCCTGCCCGGAGTGTCAGATAACGGCTCCTATGCCACATTTTAGGAGTCCGCTGGTGCCTTTGCCTATCATTGGGATCACTTTTGAAAGAATTGCCATGGATCTGGTCGGCCCTTTAGTCAAATCCTCTAGAGGACATCAATATATCCTAGTGGTGTTGGACTATGCCACATGCTACCCTGAGGCAGTCCCTTTGCGAAATTCCTCTTCAAAAGCCATTGCAAGAGAGTTGTTTTACATGTTTTCCCGTACTGGTTTACCTAAGGAAATCCTTACCGATCAGGGAACTCCCTTTATGTCCAAAATCACCAAGGAATTATGTAAACTGCTGAAAATTAAACACCTGCGTACCTCTATATATCACCCTCAAACTGATGGTCTTGTCGAAAGATTCAATAAGACATTAAAAGGCATGTTGAGGAGGGTGGTTAGTAAGGATGTGAAGGATTGGGACTGTCTTCTGCCATATTTGATGTTCGCTGTATGTGAAGTTCCTCAATCATCCACAGGGTTTTCTCCTTTCGAACTTGTATACGGCAGACAACCCCGTGGTCTCCTGGACATAGCCAAGGAAACCTGGGAGCAAGAGTCCACACCTTATAGGAGTGTAATTGAGCATGTCACGCTGATGCAAGAACGAATCGCTGCGTTCATGCCGATAGTTAAGGAACACTTGGAGCAAGCTCAGGATGCTCAGAGCAGGGTGTATAACCGAACTGCTAAAGTTAGAAATTTTAACTCTGGTGATCGAGTGTTGGTCTCAGTGCCAACCGTAGAAAGCAAATTTCTTGCTAGATGGCAAGGGCCGTATGAGATAATTGAAAAGGTGGGGGATGTAAATTATAAAGTTTACCAACCAGGTAAAAGGAAGACAGTGCAGTTATACCATGTAAACTTAATTAAGCCATGGAAAGAAAGAGAGACCCTCGTGGCAGTAAGGACCCCCTATAGTCCTAACCCAGATGTGCATGTGTCAGAATCCCTCGCAAATCCACAGAAACAGGAGACAAAAGAGTTTGTGCAGAGAAACACAGATGTGTTTTCAGAACTGCCAGGACAGACCAGTATAATAAAACATGACATTGTGACCGAGCCTCAGGTTCGGGTCCACTTGAAACCCTACAGAGTCGCTGAAGCTCGTAGACCAGCCATATCTGAGGAGTTCAAGAAAATGCTAGACCTTGGGATTATTGAAGAGTCAAAAAGTGAATGGTCAAGTCCCATTGTATTGATTCCGAAACCAGATGGGTCATTGCGTTTCTGTAACGACTTCCGCAAGTTAAATGAGATGTCAAAGTTTGACGCATACTCAATGCCAAGAGTTGACGAGTTAATAGAGAGACTGGGCCATTCAAGGTATTTTTCAACACTTGATTTAACCAAAGGCTATTGGCAAGTACCCCTCACGGAGGGCGCCAAAGAGAAAACTGCGTTCATCACCCCGGATGGTCTGTTTCAATATATTTGTTTACCATTTGGGCTACATGGGGCTCCAGCGACCTTTCAAAGGTTAATGGACATAGTCCTCAAACCCCATCGTCGGTATGCTTCGGCATATCTGGACGACATTATAATCTTTAGTGATGACTTGGAAAGCCACTTACCAAAAGTACAAGCAGTACTAAACTCCCTCAGAGCCGCGGGGTTAACAGCAAACCCAAAGAAATGTTCCTTAGGCTTGGAGGAAGCACGGTATCTGGGGTACATAATTGGGAGAGGGGTGATAAAGCCACAGGTCAACAAAGTTGAGGCTATCCAAAACTGGCCCCAGCCCTCAACCAAAAAGCAGGTCAGAGCTTTTCTAGGAATTGTAGGTTATTACCACAGGTTCATTCCAAACTTTGCCAGCACTGCAGCGCCCCTGACAGATCTTACCAAGGGAAGTAAGTCTGTCATGGTCAAGTGGGACACGAAGGCTGAAAGTGCCTTTCAAGAGTTGAAACTGGCCCTGTGTAACCAACCAGTCTTAGTCACTCCTGACTTCAAAAAGGAGTTTTTTGTCCAAACTGATGCTTCTAATGTGGGGCTCGGAGCAGTTCTGTCACAAGAGGTGGGTGGTGAGGAACATCCTGTGACCTATTGGAGCAGAAAACTTACCCCGGCTGAGAAAAACTATAGCATAGTTGAACGGGAGTGCTTGGCAATTAAGTGGGCACTTGAGTCCCTGAGATATTATTTATTGGGTCGTCGGTTTAGGTTGGTTACAGACCACTCTCCTCTTACGTGGATGTGTCAAGCTAAAGAGAGAAATGCAAGAGTTACACGGTGGTTTCTTACTTTGCAGAACTTCAAATATACTGTGGAACACAGAGCAGGAAAACTGCAGGGCAATGCTGACGCTTTGTCTAGGACACACTGCCTTGTAGCTAAATGTGTCCGATCCCACGGGCTCGAACAGAGGAAGAGGGTATGTGAGACAGTGACAGGTAAAGTCATTGAGGGAAGGTACATTTCCCCTAGAATCCTGTCATATGTATCCTAGGCTCCAGGGAATGAGTAGTTCTTGCAATAGAAAGCTCTAGCTTTCCAATCTCGGCTTAAGGAAAAGCCGGAAAAAGGGCCTGGAGTTGGATTGGAGAAGAGCAGGGCGGGTTCCCCAATCCCTAGTCCATCTCTGTTTGTAGGACAAGGCTGCTGCTCAATTAGCTGCACCTGTAGCATGTGTATAAAAAGGTGCAGACACAGTGTGTGGGAGTCTCACCCCTGACTCAGACTGGAGACTACTAAGGCTGGAGTAGCCTGTATTCTATGTGAGTAAAAACCTGTGTTACTTTGTGTCCAGTGCCTGGTAGGAAGGCACTTGGTATAGTTAGATAATATCTTGTTTAGTTAGTGCTCAGACGAGCAGGATTTATTTTGTATTTTGCCTTGTTGTACAAGAGGCTGTTTCTTTGACAAGAATAAAAAACACAGGCAAAGCCCTGTTATGACTTTTAAGGCTCGGTGTCCCTGTCTCTGGCTACAAAGAAACCGCTGTACCAACCTCTCCTGATGCTAAACCCTCACAATATGTAACAACTGGATTTCCCAACAGTCTATGACACACATCAGGAAATAGCCTAGACCTGTACCGTATTCAAAATTGTTAGAACAAAATGGGCAGATAGGAAGCCTGACAGACAGCTCTCATAAATATCTGGTACCACAATTTGTCGCTATTTTACATCAGAAGTCTTATATCGCCCATAACTCAGTATTGTCATACAATCATCAAGGCATAGGGAAAACTAACAAAATATTAAAGGGGTTGTCCAGTCATAAGAAATTATTAAAGAATACCAGATCAGTGGGGACGTCCGACTACCATCACCCTGCCCATCAGCTGTTTTGAAGGGGCCGCAGCACTCGAACGAGCACTGTTTCCCTTTGATTTCTTACCTGCTTGTACTCTGAATGACTGACACACATGAGGAATAAAAATATTTCTGGCTCTATCTCTAATTCTCAGTTTTCTCTGATCTAGTGTGTTGAGCTTAACTGCTATCATGTCTTCTATACACTGCATACAGAGAAGAGGAGAATCCTGCTCTTTCTATCACAAACAGAAGCAGCAGCAGCAACAACATAGAGGACATCATACAGCAGTAATGAGTAGTGTAGCTGTGAATCCAGCATTGGGGTAAAATATAACACTTATTGGAAGCTGCATGTGTGTCTCTCCTACCCCCCCCCTCCCTCTCTCTTCCTCTCTCCCTCCCTCTTTCTTTCTTTCTTTCTCTCACTTTGCTTCTGCTCCCTCCTCCCCATCACCTGCCTATAGTCTTCTATGGGTATCTGTAACCTGATCTCTTACTCTGTCTATTGAGGAGATGGGAAAAGCAGTAAATTCAGGGTGACTGAACTGTTAGGAGAGGAGAGAAGGACCCTGATTAGGGAGAGGCATTTTTATCTAATAAGTTATATTACAAAATTTCTTATATTCACGTGTACTATTGATTTATGCAACGTTTGTTGAAAGTTTAGTCACCATTTTTTTTATTTATTTTTTAAAACTGGTAGAAGGGCTCTTTGTAGTTTCAATATTAAGTAACTTTTATAACATGCTACTAAAATAATTTTCTGCAATGAAATAATCTAAAAATGTTGATAAAGGTTAAAAATTAAAGTGATGCTATTTTATTTAAATGGGTTATCCAGAGGAAAAAACACTCTAATAGTAAATCTGTAATAAGATTTAAAGAGAACCTTTCACCTACCCATACATGTGCAGCTGAGTGCATCATGTAATAGGCACTGCTGCACAACCTTGTCTCACTTTAAATTTGTTTTCTATCCTCCTCCATTATTTAGATACCTGTGTCATTATATTTGTCAATAACGCCCTGAATTCTCAATGGGGCGTTTGTTCATTTCTAAATGGCATAGGGGCGTGTTACTTATTGCTCTGACACTGTTCAATCAGCTACGGACAGTGTGAGAGCAGCTTGTGCTGTGTGATCTCTCTTGCGTGATCACACAGTCTTGCCGTTCTGCAGAAAGCGTGCCCTCATGCCCGTTCGTGTGCACACCACCGACTTCGCCACTCCCGACGATACTGTATGTGAGTAGATCATCTTCTCCTCGTCTTCTGTTCCGTGGTGACGATGCCTGGATGTGAGTTGATCTTCTTCTCCTCGTCTTCTGTTCCGTGGCCTGAATCGCAAAAAGGAATGTCAGTCATGTGTTCCCGAACCGCTGTGGTATTTTCCTACATGATGATGCACTGAAACAGCACCACGTGACTTTTGCTGCTGCTTACTGCCCATTGTTACTCCCAAAATGCTTCCACTTCACAATCATAGCACTTACAGTTGACTGGGCCAGATTTAGAAGACCAGAAATTTCATGAACTGACAACATCCACATTCGATATAATGTACAAAAGCATTTATTTTTCAAACATCTGTAATAGAGCACCGTTTGGCCCATATATATAGTCCTCTTTTTTCAAGCAATCATATGTGACAAGGTTACTCCCACAATACTCATGTGACATTTCACAACCAATAAACATCCAGTCGCATTTCTGATGACACGATCAAAGAGGGGAGTCCCCTTTTAAGTTCAGATGTCATGATCAAAGTTAGTTGGAGTGTCAACATACTTTTAGCCACTGTGTCTGCTTAAAAGATGTCCTCTCTGCGGGACCATACAGTACATCCTCAAAAATACCTTGTGGTTGCAAAATACACAACACCTCTACGGGACATCAATTGGCTAGAACATTATTTTTTGTTTCCAAATCTTTCCAAAGGCCTTCTATCCAAAATATATGAACGCATTCTGCAACAAGCAGCTCCGACCAAACCTACTTACCTGCTGTCTTGGAGACACACACGGTTTCTCTCGCTGTGTTAAAACTCAAGGTAACTCATATAAGACCCTCACAAAATGGTATAAAACCCCCCAGCTACGTTATAAATGGTGACTCACTTCCGATGATTTATGCTGGAGATGCAGATCTGAGGTGGGTTCCATCTCACATATATGGTATCACTGTTCAGTCATCAAGGACTTTTGGTCTGAGACAAGACACATAAATATAATATGTAATATTAATCTGCACATTACTCCCGAGCTTGTGGTGTTGTGGCTGCAGAGCTGCTCCTTTCGACCATCCAAAAACTCTTTAGTAACCCACTTGCTGACAGCAGCTAAACTACTCATCCCTCTCAAGTGGAGATCCACGGCTCCTCCTACCATTCCTCAATGGTTGGAAAACATTGGTCAGATTTCTAGAATGGAGGAACTGGTTAGTTGGGAAGATGGAACTCATCTTAAATTTCTCAAGACTTGGCAACATTGGCTGGACTTCATTAAAAGTCCCGCATACGAGCACTCCCTGTCCTCTTCTTTGAGCTGACTTTACTTAACTACATAGATGTACAATACAACCTTATTATCATAATTTTTTTCTTATAATGGTCTCGTGAGTTAAATTGATTTTCCTTTAAAGGAGTTATCCTAGAGTTTTCAAATTTTACAGGGCAGGCGAGGGTATCAAATAATAAATCAACAGGTACTCGCCCTTTGAAACCTCCCCCCCCCCCCTGTTAAAGCAATGACACTCCGTTTGACGCTGCTCTGGTCCCAGAAGCTCTGACAGCGGTCTCATGCCATTCATCTATCCCATTCTGCTGAGGCCAATAGCTGGCCTTAGCTGTCAGCAGAGAACGGTGTGTCAGCGCTGGAGCGGGATGGGGGTTTCAAAGGATAAGTACCTGTCAGTTTATTATTTTAATCCTCTGTTGCCCTCTGCAAAATTCGAAACATCCCTGATAACCCCTTTTATGTGCCGATGCCCCAACTTCAGCTATACAGATCCAGATTTACAATGTATTCTTTAAATGCACATACTGAACTGCAAAATGTTAGTCCTTGAACACTTAGAAAGGGTCATTTTAAGCATGTATAAAGAAAGAAATTGATAGCTTCCTCTCCAAATTTGTCTTTAAGGTTTTATACCCACTGAAACATCTTTGTTGTTTAAAGGCTTAGAAATTTATGGGGCAATTATAATGGACTGTTCATGTTTTCCATGCATTTTCTTCTGTGAATTGTCATGTTCATAAAAAACAGATATTTCACTAGGGTTTAAAGATAGTCAATGAATGAAAAATGAGTGGCTATATGCTCAAGCTCACAAACATAGATATGTTTAAAATCTTTATTCACTGTGTAGGACACCATGTTGTTTTTATCACATAGTTCTTAGCCATGTTGACAGGTTTAGGTATTACAGGAAATAACTGGAATAAATAAGTTGCAGAACTTTGGAAAGATGATGCCTCTGCAAAGCTTTTGATAATGGTTTTCACCTGACACAAGTTGAAATTCTATGTTTTTCCAGATGGTAAAAATATTAGATGGATACTACTTCTATATTAAATTGTGTTTAGCAATGTGAGCATCTACAATGAATTTAATAAAATGCGGCTACAGAATTGTGAGTTTGGAGTAGGAGTTATGAGGCCAGCTAGAAGCGCTTCCTCACTAACTTGCACAATTCTTCTTTTTTTCCCCCAGAAACTAAGCCATTCCTTTCCATGAAATGGGTCCAGTATTGCAGTTCCTACGCATTTAAGGAAACCAGACAAAACTTATTTACAACATCTTCAATTGCTAAAAAATATTTTATGTGCTCACAGTTTTAATACAATTTAATCAAAATGCGGGAACCCCTTTTAAAGTGTTTGTCTCTTTTAGAAGTACAGAACTAATTTGTTAGGGTATAGTACTATATGTAGTCATCCTATATAATTTCATTGGAAACAGAAGTAATCTGGTCATTAAGAAGAATGAATTAAATGAATGAATTAAAATTTCTTATACTGTACTTACCCTTAGGGCTTATCAATAAAGGGTAGAATAACATTTATGGTCTGTAGTTTGTGGCACAAGCTATAGACGGTAGCAATACAATATTATATATACTTACAGATTCTGTTTTCCAATTTTGAATAGCTCTTATTGCAAGCAGGAGATATTCTGCTAATGTTAGTGAATTTTTAATGGGAAATTCCCTAATAAACATTAATATATTAGCCCAGATAACACCAAGTCAGAGGTAAATAACTCTCTTTATTTATCCAATCTGACAAAAATTACCATTGCTAAAGTGTAACTCTTAAATTATGCCCCTCTCCAACTCAAAGGACTCACTGACCTAAGGGTAGGGTCACACGGAGCGTCCCTGACACTGGCAACTACAGCGCCAAGACCATGTTCGGTGCGGCTGTCAAACAGCCTGTTAGTGGCCGTATGTTAACGCGGGTAAACCATCCCTTTATCTGCAAAATTGTGCGGCCATGAATTAATACACCCTTTATGGCCACACGATTTTGCAAATTACAACAACTTACCCCCTATTCATTCTCTATGGCAGCGCCGGAAAAAGCCGAACACTGCACTCGGCATCTCTGGTGCTCCCATAGAGTATGAATGGAGCGGCAGTGCGCATGCGCAAGTAACCGGAATACCCCTTAACAAAGTATTTGACCGCTGCTCCTACATAGTGCCAGCGCGGTTGTTGGCGACCGTGTCAGGGCCGCTCCGTGTGGCCGTACCCTTAGTCTGCTGTGTTTAATTATCTGTGTGTAATGAGGCTCTCAGTAGCCTGCAAAGAAAATAAACTGTGCTGGACAGCACATGATAAAACCGAGGGATTATTTCCAATGTCGCTCATCAACAAGCAGGAGAAGGCTTTTGATATCTGAAACACTGGACGCAAGTTAAGACATTGGAGATAGGCATAAAGATTTACTATTTAAATAATTTACTTTAGGACCCCCAGCACACGGGATGGAAATTATGCACATTATGCACAGAAATTGCTGCAGAAAATCCGTCGTGTGTGGGCGCCCTGAGTGTAACGCAAAAACAAAGATATAGATGATTTATCAGAAATGTATTTAAAAAAACAAGCATTCAGTTATAAAAAATGTGTTATACAAGAATCACAATATTTTTCCAGTCCTCAAAAGTCTGTTTAGTGTATGACTGGGGGAAAACTTTAAATATGATGTCAGATGTAGATATTTTTGTAAAATCTGAAAAGATTAAAGAGAAAACGGTTTTATGGAAAGCATACATAGCCCAGTTGGAGGCATGTAGATTAAAGCAAAACTACAGGATCCTCCTTATTTAGGCTTGGTTACCACGGTATATGTTTACACCAATTACAAGATAATAACCATTGTCTCAGCCACAGCGGCGAACAGACATAGCAACATTGTAAGTAAGTTAAGTGGAACAGTGCAGCTACTGGGGTACAGAAACGTGATGAGAGATGGATTGTAACTACTTTGTACCCCTATTAGAAAATGCAGCTAAAGCAGCAGTGAAAGATCATAAATCTGCTGAAAATCATCTTATTTTTTGAAAAATGATTGGCTCATTCTTTATGCATACATTGCTAGAAGTAGTGGACTATGCAATCGTGTTACATGTAGGTCACATGATGTCATCATGAACTACATATACATCACAGCTCCCATATTCGGGTACTTATGCGCACAGTTTTTTTGTGAGTGGATGAGAGCAGCAGTTTTTAATCAACGTGATTTGGTAAGTATTTTATAATTTCACATAGATCCATGCACAGATTTTTATGCCCCAAGTCTCTTTTAGCATTTTTCTTGGGCCTTTGAAACCATTGTATGTTGAAAACATAACGCTATGGAAAACTGGTAATTGGTTCCGAAGCTTCCAAAATGTCCTATAAAACGATAAAAATTGGATTGAAGATAAATAAGCACATAAAGACAAATAAAGCATGTACAAGTCATCCCTCAAGTTACAATATTGGTTCCGGGACAACGATTGTAAGTTAAAAATATTGTAACTTGAGACCATAACGCTATGAAAAACTAGTAATTGGTTCCAAAGCCCCCAAAATGTCAACCACAGATAAGAAAAAAAGATGTTTAACAGATAACTAATACAGATAAAGCAAGTTCTCACATATAAAAGTCAGAAATACTGTAGCTGCTGGAGGCTGTAAATCACTTTCTATGATCAGAACAGGAGCTTCTTCAGGAGCCTGTACAGTACACAGTGTACCAGAAATATAACATGAAGCCATCCCCAGCTGGTGTCCAAAGGAGCAACTCATTCTGGCCCAGGTAAAGAGACATGCAGTACTGTAATGTAGAGAAGCGCTACTAGACAGACCATCAGTGCATGCACTGAATTAAAACAGGGGTTTAACCAGTAAAATACACATAATAAATTGTCTGGATCTTCCAGCCAATCACACGCGCCTGAGATCCAGACCTTTTGTGGCGTTGTATGTGATTTCACGTTACAATGGCCCAGGAAAGACCAATGTATGTTGAAAATATTGTAACCTGAAGCCATTGTAACCTTAGGGACCACAGTGTTCTGAAGACCTGCAAATACTACTCCAATAACATTTAGGACAACTTCTTGAATTCAACCGTCTCCTATTTTCAACAGTATGTGTGAAAAGAAGGATAAATAATCACACTAGTGAGTGAAATTAAGAGGCACAGTTTCAATAAAACAAATAAATAAGGTAGAATTAAAGTAAGAGCCTGGTTGAGTACTAGCTAAATGTGTGCTTGGGAACATAGCCAATAGGAAGAAAGTTCAAACTACTGCATATTCAAGGCATGAAATATTTTCTTCTTGGGATTAATGGCCATGTACTGCGCCTATTTACATTTTTATTTGGTTTGTCAGATAATGTTCTTTGGGAATTAATTGGCAAAACAGACATAACTTGACAGCATCTTGTTCGATCTGTCTAAAGTATTGACATTGTGTTATAATTAAGTTAAAGGTTTATTGGACTTTTTGTCTTTAGAAAGTAACTACTTGCCTGTCAGCTTTCATGTCCATAAAGATTTAAGCATGCAATATAATTGATTTATATGAAGAAAATTTTCTAAAAATGCACATTAATCTTAAAAATCGTATTCTGGCAGCAGCAATGATGCATTTTGCATTTTTGCAATGATCGTTGTTCATGGAGTAACAGACAATATATAATTTATTTGTTTCATGGCAAAATTTTAGATATTAAAGTTATTAAATCAAGGCTGCGAATCAACGCTGGGCTGGTTTCTCAAAACCCCAGCAATCCGCTGAGATTGCCATGGAAAGCAGCGCCTGCCCGTATTTTTCCACAGCAGCAAAAATGGAGCATTACATGGTGGCCATCCATATAATGCAAGGCTGAGCTGGTTCTACCAGAGCGGTAGCTGTTCATTATAGTTCAGTGCTCTTTTCTTGCTCATAAAGGAGTCCCGAGTGGAAGACCCACCTGTTGTCTGTATGCCCCAATAGAGCATATGGATAGGGATTGTCTTTATGAAACAACTCTTTAATGGAACCTACACTATTGAGATTACGTTACAATTTTTTTGAGATGTTACATTGTTAACAATAATATACCTAATAACGTAATATATTGGTATTTGCTAACAAACTTTTTCTGCAACTTCCTGCAGTCCCATCCACATGGTTTAGTATGTAATATTTATATTTTGCATTTATTTTAGTGAAGGGGATTGTTCACTCACATCTCATGTTTTCCAAACTTCTACATGAATTAGACATAAATATGATGAGATTTTTTTCAAGTTATAAAATAGAGAGAATTTGTTTCAACAAATATTACACCATGCAACAATCTATAGAATTTATAGCATGTTCATATCATCTGCAATATTCAAACAGCCTCAATATACTACAGGTCAAAAATGACAAGCAAATGGATTTGAAAGAACAATTAAAAATTCATGGAACACTGCTAAATCTTAAAGAAGATCTGTCAGCTCTTCTAACATGTCTGTTTTAGTAAGTTCTTGAATTCCCCATGAGATAACAATGCTGGAAGATTTCTTCTTAGAGATTTGCACTGTACGTACCATTCCTCTGTTCATTTTTCCTGGCAATTAATGAATAAATTGACCACTCTGTGTTAAAATCCCCCTCGCTTGGTCAGTGTCTGACTGTGCAGGGACACACCCCAAACTGGTAACACCCATGTGGTAAAACCTGGGCCAGCTGTAGGCCAGATAATTAATAAAGCGCACACTGTTTGTCGGTGCCCACCAAGATTACTGTACATCTGTGTAAAAGTTAAAATCTATATTATTCTTAATTGCAGCCAGGTACCACTCTACAAATTGGGTTGGACATCATCCACCACACTGGAAGGACAATGGCAATAGGGACAAGCCCTCTTAAGCAAATAAGCTCCCATTGTCCTGGGGATTAGTTTAGCTCTTTTCACCTTATCAGCCATACCTGCTGGCTCCAACCCAGTAGAGTTCCTCACATCCAGACTAGCTTAAAGAGGCTCTGTCACCACATTATAAGTGTCCTATCTCCTGCATAAGGAGATCGGCGCTATAATGTAGGTGACAGCAATGCTTTTTATTTTTAAAAAAACGATCTATCTCCGCCACGTTATTAGCGATTTTAGCTTTATACTAATGAGTTTCTCAATGGACAACTAGGCGTGTTTTACTATTGACCAAGTGGGCGTTGTACAGAGGAGTGTATGACTTTGACCAATCAGCATCATGCACTTCTCTCCATTCATTTAGTCAGCGCATAGGGATCCTTTTAGATCGCTATGTGCTGTCTTATACAAACACATTAACGATAATGAAGTGTTTAGACAGTGAATAGACATTCCACGGGATGTCTATTCACAATCCCTGCACTTCGTTAATGTTTCTGTGTAGTTACAGCAGAGCAAGCGCAATCTCGTTATAACCTGTTGTTTACAGTGTAATCTCGCGAGATTACGCTTGCTCTGCTGTAACTACCACAGAAACATTAACGAAGTGCAGAGATTGTGAATATACATCCCACACTTCAGTATCGTTAATGTCTTCGTATAAGACAGCACATACTGATCTAAAAGGATCCCTATGCGCTGACTAAATGAATGGAGAGAGGTGCATGATGCTGATTGGTCAGCGTCATACACTCATCTGTACAACGCCCACTTGGTCAATAGTAAAACACGCCCAGTTGTCCATTGAGAAACTCATTAGCATAAAGCTAAAATTGTGGTGAAAATAGATCGTTTTTTTTAAAATAAAAAGCACTGCTGTCTCCTACATTATAGTGATGATCTCCTTATGTAGGAGATAGGACACTTATAATGTGGTGACAGAGCCTCTTTAAGATGTCCATGGCGACTTGGAAAGGGGACCAATGAAGATAGTTTACCTTATTTGCCTCCTATCCTGAAAGAACTAGTCTGCTAGATTGGGGGCATAAAATAGGAGACCCCAGGCAGTAGTGATGCAATCTGGTGGGGAACTTGGAGTCTGGTTTAGGGGTCACAATCTCAGACAGGCGGTCCATCGGCAGCAGGGATGTGAGGGAGATGGGGCTGCCTAAAAAACAGGGGGGGGGCAGTGAAGGTAACTTGCGAGGAGTGGCGTTAGTGGAGCCTGAAGCTAGGACTAGCAGAAGGGTGAGTGTCTATGGAGAGGTGGCTGTACTGTGTTGGTGACTGGTGGCAGTGATTATACCTTTTGTGAGTGGTACATAGCTTATGCAATATTTCTCTGAGCTCATTGTACATGTGACCGGGTTTGCCTTATTATATCACACAGGAGTTTTCAGTGCGGGAAGCAGTTTAGCCCAGAATATCAGCCATTTATCTAAAGACAACCCATTCCTAGGCAAAAGAACGTCGTATCTTCCCCCCGGGATTCCCACCACCCAGTTGTCAATTTATTTAGAAATTTGTAGAATACTAGGACAAGATACTCCAGAATTGGTTTATTATAGGGAATACAAGTATTTACTAAAATATGTCAAGAGAGCTGACAGGTCCTCTTTAATAAGCTCCATCAGGTTGCTTCCATAACAACCCAACCTGTGAGATGACCTTTATAGGATAATTTGTTGTTTGTTTGTTTTTTAACAATCTCACATTTTCCCTTTGGCACACTATGGCCCATCTACCAACACTACTCCACAATACCTCACAGTTGTGCTGAAAAATGTAAGGGCATACTGGTCCACCAACTTGTGCCTCACCCAAACAAGTTGCACGCCAGATGAAACTATTAATGTTCAAGTGCAAGTAAAACTTTGGGTGAGTCAAAAAGAAACAGGGGCAGGGGAAAGATGTTAGGTGGGCTAAGAAGAACCAATACAATAGAGGATAATTTGTTGTAGTCTTACCATCAATGGAATTGCTCATAACGTTTAAGACCAGCTCCTTGTCCTTCTTTCAGGTGGGCTTTGGTTGTGGTCCCCCAACAGGTATGTTATCCTTTGAGGTAATCTGACATCCTTATGAGTGATCTGATATGTTCCCTCTTGACCTTATCTGCACTCTAGATTATTTGACTATCCTTTTTGCTCAGGGAGATTTCTACACATGATGCCTCTATTCTGCTGTTAATGTTTTTCCTATCCTGAGGAACCTGAACTGTCTTAAACCAATCGCTTTTATCACATCAACCCCTTCCCGACATATGACATACAGTTATGACATAGCCGGGTAGGGAAAGTATTGAGCGGGCACATGGGCTGAGCCCGCTCCATACAAGGCAGGTGTCGTACTGAAACATGATTACAGTACGGGACATGTTTCCCGCAGCGAGGCAGGGACTCTTAGTGTCATAGAGAACTATGACGATAGGAGCCCGGCTCCCTGCAGTTTGTTCGGTCCGGTAAAAAACTGCCGGCATGCGGTCATTATATCACGGACCGAACATGCTCGTGTGAATCCGGCCTCAGTCGAACTTCCCTTTAATAGTAATACATAGGCATAAGGCTGGGTACACACGAGTATGTTACGTCCGTAATGGACGGAACGTATTTCGGCCGCAAGTCCCGGACCGAACACAGTGCAGGGAGCCGGGCTCCTAGCATCATAGTTATGTAGGAGTCCCTGCTTCGCTGCAGGACAACTGTCCCATACTGTAATCATGTTTTCAGTACGGGACTGTAGTTCCACGGGGAGGCAGGGACTCCTAGCATCGTACATAACTATGATGCTAGGAGCCCGGCTCCCTGCAGTGTGTTCGGTCCGGGACTTGCGGCCGAAATACGTTCCGTCCATTACGGACGTAACATGCTCGTGTGAACCCAGCCTAAATGTTTCAAATGACGCAAAGAAATAGGACCTAATGGCTATGTACACTTTTATACGTTTTTGTTTTATTAATTCATTTTTTGATGGGATTTTAAACCTTTTTTTCAATTGGCTTTTAGTAAAACATTTGTGTTATATTTCCAATACAGCTTATATGAATGTACTATACATAGAAGTTGCATTGTTTGCTATGAGCCAATTCTGTTAGCTCAGCTGAACATACAGCTCAGCTGAGAGCAGGTCCTGTGTGTGTCTAACACACAGGATTACCATAATATCGATCACATCTAAGTTCATGAAGTTAGATGTGATCAATATTATGGTGATCCTGTGTGACCCACTCTCTGCTGAGCCATTAGTTCACTTCACTGACGGATTTGGCTGATATAGAACGATAAACATATGTATAGAGGATACATAGACGCTGTATCGGAAAAACGAAACAACATTTTTAATAGGTATGTCTAAAAATGTTTTCAATTCCATAAAACGTTGATTTAATAATAAAATAAAACAAACACACCAATCAAAAGTCTTTAAACTTGCTTGCCCTGAACATGGCTAAAAATTCCCCTCTCCGTGACAAGCCTTATTAATGTAATATCAAGGGTTATGTTTCCAAAATTATTTGACATATTGCAAAACTCTGTATTTTGTGTAAAAATATTTCCTAAAATACACTTTAATAGAATTTTTCTATTGACATGTCTGTAAATAACATATGGTCATTATTCCATATATCACTGAAATATTTGCTGCATTATTTCTTATTATTATGTAAAGGAACAAATTGCTTACAAACTTCTAAATGTTTCAAACCGTTTGGATACAAGTCTTAAATATTTTTTAATCTGGTATATATTGTAGTTTGTACTGGAAACGACATTTTAAGGTGAACCATGTGAATTTTCTCTCTTATATTTAGTTCCAAAATTTGTTTATTAAAGCAATACATCCATAAATACAATGAATAAAATGTGCATGTTTCCCCGCTCAGGGGGGCATGAAAATGACACCGATAGGTAAAACATTGTGCTTTAAAGTTGCATATGCATAGAAAAGGACATTTCAACATCTCGAAGAACACCAGGTGAATGGGGGGAGAAAAAAAGAGGAGAAAAGGATTGGGCACCAGTATCCTATTAAATATTAAGCTAAAACCTAAAAGTATAGCCAATTCTATTCACAAAGTCAAGTAAGAATATTATGTCGAATGCCTGGAGATAGTCAACATATGCTATTCACGGCTGTCATGTGTTTCCCTCTTATTTTTAAGAACCTAATGTATTGGATGAATGATGAACATTTTTATTAAATCATTATTAATAGTTTACCAGAGAACGCTATAAAGGTGTTTTTTGGTTTTATATAGAAATAAATGAATAACAATTGTATAGTGAAAAGTTATGGAGCTTTCACATAGGGTCCCTCTATCAGTTATCATAGTTTTTTTAAGATCTGTGCTTGCAATCATTGAGTGGAAATATTTTTGTTGACATAGGTGCATGTCTTTTTACAAGTAAGAAATCTGGCACAGGCTGTGGACCTGTGCCAGTTGGTTGTCAGGACAGGACTGTGTACTATTATATGTCATATTTTACTATTTGGATTACCCCCATTCATATGCCCTCTTAGCATAAATTACAGTTTTTATTTATATTGTGTGGTTAGTTTAGGAGCCCAAATTATGAGCTATTTTTAAATGAATTAAGCATTTAAAATCTATATTTTAAAACAGTGAATATTAAACTGTCCATTTTTGGACCGTTTTCCAATTTTGAGGTGATAGTGAAGAGGTTAATTTTATGTGTAAGCTGTAACATGGTGTTCAAAGTTGGTCATACCCTTTATGGTGCCCTACAAGATTTAGATTTGGCTGTGCATTTTTACTATTGTTCTTTTCACTACTGTATTAAGAGGTAAATTACTCTGTTAGATCTTTTTACTTCTGACTTATATGCACATTTACAAATTAATTATAATCAGAGTTATTCCATTATTTTTCAATGCAGAAAGAATTTTATCTTTAAATAATTTGTGGCTCGACAAAATACATAAATCTATAAAGCTAGCAATAAATAGTTTTATGATTGAGTGTTCTCGTGTGTTGAGTGCTTTATCTTAAGCTCTCCATTAGCCATAAAGCTCATTTTAATTACAAGTGGTGAACTGCTCAGATGAACAATAACTTCTTGGCACTTATTCTATGAAATAAATAATTAGGCTTTGCTAGATGATAAGATATTGTTTTTGATGATGAGATCGAAGTTAAATCTGCTCCATGCAGTCCTGTCACTAAAGATTTGTATCTACACAATCATATGAACCTGAGTGTTTCCGAACATTTGATGGGGTCTAGAGATACATTATGATCTAATCTCATGTGATGAGATGGTCAGTTTTACAATTGATGACATGTTAAGAAAAACTTGAGGTTTAATAATGTGGAGAAAAACAGTGATTATCTTATCTTGAGCTGTCCAGTTCTGCGCGAGATTTGTCCTGCAGGTCAAATTAAATGGTAAAATACACTGAACAAAGCAAATTAAACACATCAGAACATTCCCTTGTCATCTGTCCTGTTTTTTTTTTTCTTTTCTTTTTCTTATATCATATTAATGACAGGCCTTGTCCACAGTGTTGTGATGCATTTTTGTTATTTCTTTTATTTGTTGTCCAAAGCTGGCTTTGGATCTAAAAAAAATATTAATTCTATAAGACTTTGCTTTAGAAGTTTCATATTTTCTGGATTAACTCCGGCACCAGAAACACATTATGAATTGCACCAAACTGTGCTGTCTGAAACTGGTCTTTGCAAAAGTCCTATACCAGTGTTAGAGCTCATTCAGACGAACGTGAATAACGTCCGTGTGCTGCACATGGAAATCACGCGCAGCACGCAGACCTATTGATTTTAATGGGGCCGTTCACACATGCAGGAGTTTTTACGCAGTGCGAGTCCGTTGCATGAAACTCACTGCATGTCCCATATTGGTGCGTTATCACGGACCTACGCTCCCATTGAAGTCGATGGATGCGTAAAAACCATGCACCGCACAAGGATGCACATCAATCCAATTTAAAATATATATTTTTTAAAAGATGTGCTTTGCTAGTGCGTGAATAACGCATGCCACTTGCAAAGCAACACACACGGACCAGATTCACGCGCGTTTTTCACGCACATGAATCTGATACACTCGTGTGGATGTAGCCTAAGGAAACGGGCAGTTCTATGGCAGATACCACACATCCTGTGCTGCTTTTCCTGCTACCCTATTTGATCATTTTACTTTTTAGTGTGTACGGTACACATCTCTATGGGTATGCCCTGGCATCCTCCATATATAAACTGCTGTTTGTTGCACATTGGAGAGTGGAAGACCAATTAGTAAAAAGAAACAGTAGTGAAGTCAATAATGAGCAATAAAAAGAGTTTTGATTGTTTCCACAGTAATAAAAGGGTGGATTCTGGATGTTTTTTAGGTGCAGGTGACATGATTAAAGGGAAACTGATTAAATATACGGAGTAAAGGAAAGATGTGATAAAATATAACCCCAAGACAGTGGAAGACGTCGTGTTTTGGTAAGTTAGTATATGGTGGAAACACAAGGAGCTCAGTTTTTAAAGATTCCGTTTCAGATGAAGAGAGGACATGATGTTAGAGACAGCGAACAGACAATCACTGGTGTTTTGTATTCGCGCAGGGGTGATGTCACATTAAGATGTATATAATAGGGTGTGATCAGCGTAGAGATTGTATTAAAAGCCAAATCTGCTGATGGTTTGTCGAATTGTGGCTGTGTTTAGGGAAAAGCAGAGGACCTAAGACCGATTCATAAGGGACCCCAACAGCAAGGGGAAGATGAGAAGTAGTAGTGCCATTAAATGATACACTGAAGGAGTGGTCAGAGAGGTAGGAAGAAAACCAAGAGTGAGCAGTACCCTTAAGGCCTGTAGAGTGGAGCATACACAGTAGAAATTGGTGGTCTACAGTGTCAAACACTGCAGAAAGGTCAAGTAGAATCAATAGAGAGTATTTGCCCTTAGAATTAACTGTCAGAAGTTCATCTGAGCCTTTAATAACAGCAGTTTCTGTAGAGTACAGAAACCATATTGTAAGGGGTCGAAAAGAGCGATAGCAGAAAAGCCGTGTATTCCAGGAGTTTAGGGATAAAGGACAAATTAGAGACAAGTCAGTAGTTTGCTACTCAAGACTGGTCGAAAGGCAGGTGGTTGCACGAAGGCAGTTGGTACAGCTGATCGGTCTGGGTGTCAGACCCCCACCAATCATATACTGATGACCTATCCTGTGTTTTTAACCATGGGATCCATTAGTTTAAGAATTCAGAATAGGAAATAGTTTCTGCAGCTATGATATCTTCTGTGTATTGATTTTCAAGCTCAAGGAGTTATCATGCGAGTAGCTGTTCAGAAATTTCAGAGCATGTAACTTCTGACCACTTTGATAAGACCCAGTTTAATTAATAATAATAATTTAAAAAAAGTACATCTACAGAGATAATTATACAAGGACCGAACATCCTCCCAGAGTGGTCTAATTTTAGAACCGCTCCACCAAATATACTCCATAGTGGCCCTACCTTGTCCACATCTTCAGCACAACATCCGACTGGCCGCATTTGTCTTTTTCTTCCCAGACTGGAGTCTTGTACCTCCTGGTAAGAATTTTGTAGCTAATCCTACAGGATATGGAGATCTTCTGTGATAACAAATAGGCCCTATCCCAGTCTAATGCGCAAATTGTTTTACCAAGTTCACATTCCAATTGAGTGACATATGGAGGGGGCAAGATCACCTGACTATCAAGCATGAGGCCATAGATCAGAGTCCGTATAAGATGGAACCGAAGTCTGTAAACAAACCCTCAAAATTAGTAAGAGGTCTAGTTAAGGCTGGTTTCTTAGTAACCCTATTCAAGAAATCTCACAGCTGAAAATAGGAGAACCAAGCGCCCTTTGGAGTTGGGTCGTCACCCAAAATGTCAGTTAAAAATTTGAGACCCATGAACCTTGCCCAGTCTGATATCCTCACCTTTACCCATATCCAAGAATTCCTGAGCCTCCCAACAGATGGGAACAACAAGAATGTTGGGCAAAATTTAAGAAGGCAATGTAAAATCACTCCTATAGCCAAAAACTATGGTGGTGATCACCCACCATTTAGTATTATTGTATAAATAAGTAATTATTAGGGAGTGATCAGAAAAACAAATATATTGCCTGCATCAAGACAAGATATATAGACCAAAGACAAGAAAAGAATGGAAATTGCAATTTTGGAATATCAAAAATATGAAATAATCTTTATTGACAAATATCTAAGGTAGATATATATACACTAAAAAAGAGGACAGCCTAATCACAAGCTCTGATGAACATTCAAGTAAACAGCAGTATGATGTAAAATAATCACATAGTAGTTACCTAAACATTGTTATTCAATATACAAATTGAAAAGATATACAGAGTAAAGGCTAATAACAAACAATAATCTGCTTCGGATATAGAGTACGGTAATTACAAATATAATATGGACTAATATGAACAGCCATATTGACTCATGATATAGTACACCGGCAGAGCGATAGATTGGCGTCCACTCCGACGCGCGTTTCGGCACACTTGCCTGTGTACTATATCATGGGTCAGTGATACTGTTCATGTTAGTCCATATTATGGGAATTAAAAAGTAACAGCTAAGGCCTCATTCACACGAGCGTGAATCACGTCCGTGTGACAGCCATTAAAATAATGCCTGTCACACGGACTGATGCATTTCAATGTGGCTGTTCACGCGCTCCGTTGAAAAATAGGACATGTCCTATTTTACCGCGTCACGCATCCCTCCATAGGCTTCAGTCTGTGGGGGATCCATGACAACGTGTCCCCCACCGGTCCACCTCTGACGTGGAAAACTGTCGTTTTTCACATCCGAGGTGAGCTACGTTCATGTGAAGAAGCCCTAAATGTAATACCTTGTGAACTTCCACTGTCTGGAATGCCATAACTCAAGGCGACATATTACTGACCGTCAACAGGTGATATAGACCAGTAAATGCCTGGGTCACAGGAGGAAGAACTCCAATAACTAGCATTTCAGCTGTCTGTCGTAAGTTTAGAGCTCCTCCTAGATGCCTTTCTAGTAGTACGTTTCCGCCATTGATCTTGTGTGGGAGACTGGAGAGCTGTCTGGATGTTGGCCAGTCAGGCAGGGAAGCCATGGGTAGTTCAAGGGACCCATGAAAGGTGGTCAAGTCGCTCAGTAATCTAAAGATGGACGATTTTCCACTGTAATTCGCATACAGGTGAGGAGACCCAAGATAGGGCACAGAGCCCGTCTTAGCTGCGGGGTACAGCGTGATAGATCCACCATGATGCATGTAGGAGAACCATTATAGAAGTCTTTCTGTAGCCGTGCAGCATGGGTAACGGCCTCTTTATCCTTAAAAAAAAATGAATTCCACAAATCACCTCTCTTGGACATCCTGGATCATTCGATTTTGGGTCCAACGATCTGTGTAACCTATCAATGATGACAGAGTCTCCTTTAGGCACTGCAGCCACAGGTTATTCCATCTGTGGCGATTCTTAATTTTGTCCAGATGGTTCACAATATTTATGATCTGCAACATGGTCTGCTCTTCATTCACATGCATAAAGATAGTGTCCTCTGCCTCCTCCACTACCTCCACCTGCTGGCCTAGTTTTTTTCATGTCCTGGGTAAACGCCTATCATTCCCGTCTGTGTACCTCTTTCAGGCACGTGATATAAGATTCCAACTCCTGCATGATTGGGATAGAGCGGATATGTGATTTCCAGTCCCAAGAATCCTTCATCTCTGAATCTGAGGCCTCCCTGTCGGAAGAATCACTAGTCGGGCTAATGCTTGGGCCCGTCGCGGCCTCCACCATCTTGTCCGCCTTTTTCTGTTGACCGTGTTTCTGGCCAGATATGAAAAATCTCTGAATCCTTCCATGATCACACTCCAGAGAAACCACTAATTGGGAGAGCTGGTTTCGCCTTCGTCCTCCAACCATGATAAATGATCTGGGTGCCAGATAGAGCAGATTATTAGCTAATGATGAGCTGGGAAGTTCGTGAGCTCTGCAAGTGTGCTGTTCGCCACGCCGCCTAAAATTAAACTTTAAAGGAGTTTTCCAGTGAGAAGAAATTGACGGCCTATCCTCATAGTAGGCCAACAATATCTGATTGCTGGTGGTCTGGCTCCCCCTCCAACCCCCCAACCCCCCCCCCCCCCGCCGAAAATCTGTCAGGAAGGAGTCACGGCTTTCATGCGAGTACTTTTCCTTACCTGCTCTGTACTTTTCATCGGCAATTCACAGTATGGAGCAGTGACTGGAATGAATGGGAAGCTTCCTGGCCCCTCCAAAACAGCTGATTTACGGGGTGCCAAAAGTCGGACCCCCGCCGATTTACATATTTAGGGTCTCTCCTGAGGATAGGCCATTAATTAATTCTAACTGGAAAAAACCCTTTAACTGTTTTTTAACTGTTTTTTTTAGTAGTTCCTAGGGGATCGTTGGGACACTTGCACAATATACTGCAATAATAATGTATTGCAGTATGTTGTGTTTTTAATAGCTCCTATTAAGGGTTTAATAGGAGCACAAAGATGGCAGACCTATGGGCTTTCAGTAGGCTGCCAGATGACAACCATCTGCATTCTGCGATCGTTTCATGGGGAGGTGGCTATGGATGACTGAGGGGGCCCCCATCTGATGGCTTAAAGAAGCATCCCTTCCAAAAGGAAGAGAAACCCATTGTAGACAGTTGTGGGTAATGGGCTGCTCCTCTTCCTAATGGCCTAGATGCCGTGGTCGCTGTTGACCGCGACATCTATTGGTTAAACGGCCATTACTATAATCTGTTGGCTGTAGAATACAGCCGACTACCGCTGAGTATAAAGCAGGCTATGCCCGTGAGCCTGCACCGTACTTCCCGTTACCGGCTGTGACAAAACCGTACGTCAATTGTCAGAAAAAAAAAAAAAGCTTACCATTGACCATCAGCTAGGCCCTGTCTCAACTTCTATGATTTTTTTAGTGGGATGGAATATTTGAAGTTAACTGCAGTAACAGACAACAACAGAATTTTCAGTTTTGAGTAGAATTAGGCTTTAATTACATTTTCTATTGTGTTCTGACAGCTGTTTCTGGAGAACTATGTACCATGTAAAATCTTTGTTGTTTTTAGTTTGCTTGTTACATTCTTGAAATCATCCGTTTTATTTTGTTGTCACAGAATATTATTAGCTGCATATGTGTGACAGCATGAATAATCCTTTATTTGCAACATTACTATTGTACTGTGATCTGGGGTTGGAGCTGTGATCATAGGTTTTCTTCTTTAATTAGTACAGGCTTATTTTACTTGTTAAGAATGTATATTCCTTTTGCAGGAAGATTTCTTTTGCACAGTATAAATTAGCATGGACAGGATATTTTCTAGTCAAAATAAATTGAAAGGACAATATTGAAAATTGTTATGCGAAGCATGAAAATGAATCCTTCTTGTCCCATGTTGCAGCCTCCCCAGCTGCTGATACTGCCTAGTAGAAGGTGTCACACCCCTTCGATTGTGGAGAGGGAAGTACACAGTGTGGACATCTGCTTGGTTGCCTGCTGCCAAGGTCTGCAACAATAAATGGTTGAACACTTTAAATGAAGGTGACCACCCATGGGAAGCTGATTCCTGCCCGGTACACAGATTGTTTCTTGCTTCTAGTGATTGGTGTGGGGATACTCACTGAGCACACTTTTACCACAAAAGGATGATCATAGGAAAACGCCTTTAAGGCCTCCCACACACACAAGCGTGTTTGGTCCATGACATACGGTCCGTATGTCGGCCGCATTTCCCGGACCAAACACGCTGCAGGGAGCCGGGCTCCTAGCATCATAGTTATCTATGGCGCTAGGTGTCACTGCCTCGCTGCGGGACAACAGTCCCGTACTGTAATAATATCTCAGTACAGTACAGTAGTTCCGCGGAGAGGCAGGGACACCTAGCGCCATAGATAACTATGATGCTAGGAGCCGGGCTCCCTGCACTGTGTTAGGTCTGGGAACTGCGGCCGACATAGGCATATGTGAATCCGGCCTTAGTCAATTGATTTTCACTGGAGAACCTCTTTAAATAAATTTGTGGGAGACTGCTGCAATAAATAAAATTATTCCCTTTAGCTATAATTCAATAGGTATATAATCTGTACAGGTTCATTGGATTAATCAAAACCTGCATGAAATCTACAGTCCAGTTTTAAATAGCGACATAACCTTTCTAATTTCAAGTGTATTTTCACCTACACTACTTTATTAGGGAAATAGCATGTTTTTAATGTGTGTCGACTATTGGGGGCATTCTAATTATAGAGCATGGTATACATGGGAAATCCAAATTTCCTCCAACCTTTCTGTCAGGATATTTAACACCTGTGCCTGCTGTTCCATACACAGAATTCATAAAAGACAGCCTGTAATCCGCTGATGAATTCACATAAATATTAGGGTATTCATATTCTTTAGCCTTATTCTATTGTGGGATCACTCTTGCTTGTAAGAGCAACAAATACAATAATAAATATATTCGGGATTTCGTGCATTTGCCTATTATATTAGGGTACATAGGTACATTTAACCTACCCTGGCCTGTTCTGTCCAATATAAAACTAAAATATATGGGACTAACAATCCACAATCCTTGGTAGAGGCCACCTCTACTCATAACTAAAACTCATAAAGTCTAATTCACACGACCGTAGTGATTTTGCGGTCCGCAAAACCACAAATCCGTTTAATTTCTTATAAGTGGCATTTTATAAAGTCTGTGAAACCTTGCTGTCACCTTATAAATTGGCTTGCAGATAATTCCTAGAACTGATTATTGTTGACTGTCATTTGGTTAAGCTTATATGTAGTTTCCAGTTTGTGTAAGTGGTAAATACAGTAGTTAACAATTTTCATGTTCTTTTCTCAGCTCATTGCCCTGTTTGATGAACAGGAGGCATCCAACAGAACTGATGATTCATCCATCCCCGCAGACCGTCTCAGCCCCGACCCTTTTGAAACAGAGTTGTCCTCTCAACAGCATCCACTTCGGGGGGAAATTGAAGTCACTCCCTCAGCTCTGAAGCTTGGTATTCCATTTTCTATTCTATACTGTAGTTACTTGGCTTATCTTTTTTTTAAATGACTTTATGCGGTATGAATGGCCATTGTAAGTTGCTCACATATTTCTTTTGATACCTTTGTGGGAGTTTAAAAACCCATGTCTCTCCAGTATGTACTTAATAGGAGCAAAATAGTAGGCTTACTCTCTCAGCCTTGTTATTTTATATTCTGTCTGCATTAGCTCCAAACTCCGTATTTTATACAAGAAGTAAATAATATGTATGACACTGCAACACCGATCTGAATGATGGCATCAGAAGGAAATCTTGTAGAATGTATTGTTATGCAGCATCTCTATTTCCATCTATTGTCTGCATCTTAAACATAAGCACTTACCTGTCGCATCTTGTCTCTACTTCTGTCAGGCAATGTCCTTATTTCTTGTCACGGCTGTTTTTTTTCTTTTGTTTTTTTTCCGCTTGTACTGAGTGTTAATTCTTAAAATATTTGTTACCGGTTGATGGGTAGAATTGGCATTTGAAGTTTAAAATACCAGCACAAATGTGATTTGTAATTCCATATTGTTTTTGCTTTTTTTATGTAAACTGTTTCGGTTCAGATATGTGAAATGTGCATTTCTCCTTTCTTTTTTCTGCCAGCACAAACGCTCTGAAATGTGAATATCTGGTTTTGTTTAAATGTCCTTGTACAGTGCGCTGTTAGTTGTCAAATTACATTGCAGATCTTCCTCTCTGCGCTCATCAGAAAGAATGCAAGCGGTATACTTTAGTAATAATACAATTTCTAGTGTCATATCAGATTGTAAGAATGAGCTAGCGGTAATTAGCTCTTTGATTATCTCCATAACATCTTAGCATTTACAATTATAAGAACTAATTAGGTGAGAAATAAATGATAAACTGTAGAATGGATTTCAAAGATAGATAAAAAAGAGAGAATATACACTGTCCTATGGAGTAGGACTTATTACAAATTAGGACATCATCGTCATTCACTATAATGAAGGAAAATAAAGGGGACATCACCTTAGTGCTAATCATCTGCTATGATTTTCCCTCTATACCAAATTATTTGATAGTTAATACTGATACACTTGGTTATTAGTCAACCAGAGACACCAACATATGCATAGATCTAGTGGTCTGGTATATACATTGTATGTATAGAGTATAGCTACCTATAAACTAGGGGCACTAGGGACAGTATTCCTCCTGTTTGGAGGAGTGTATTTTTGCATGCAACAAGTTCTATCTACATCTTTTACCTGCAGCATGACACCTTCCTTATCTACTCATAAAGATTTAATGAGAATCTGCTACATGTTAGTCTATTTCACATTTTCATGGTTTGAAATGCAGTACCAGGGAAATGAGGTAAGAAGAGTTGGGGCATTTACCAGCTGTCTATTTGGCAGATGAGAGCAAGCAGTAATTTGTCCAGGACTAATTCTATGTCCCCACTGACCAGACGTATACTACATGAAAACAGAATTGTCAGAATTGCTAGAGCTTGACCCAGGTACAAAAACGAGTACCTTAAGAATATACCACTTCTATTACAGTTCTTCCAGTCGTTATATGATATTACAATACACTCAAAATGATGTTGTTATGGGCCCTTTGTGTGGGAGTTTAAAAAACCCATGTCTCTCCAGTAAGGGTGAGCCCTCCACTGATCACTTTGTACAAAAACCTAAATTTTTGTATTGGTCCAGAATCCACAGGTACAGGTTTTTTTATTTCCCCCTAGTACTGACCATAACTATTCATTCAAAACCAGGATGCGTTTGTCAAACGTAATATCTCATGAGCCTGAGGACTTGGATTCAGCAAGCTCTCTCAGGTTCTACTGGTCCAGTTGTTAAAATTTGAAATGGATTGCAGATTTCTACCTCCCTTCTACTTGTGATGCTAGGCACAGGGGAGCTGGGAGGCAATGGCACAAGAAGATCATGACTACCTACATTGTTCTCAATGAGAGAAGTGATGTAAGGAGATCATGACAAGACCCAGAAGATACCCCCCCCCCTCCCCTCCAAAATATATGTCTGAGTGAGCGTCAGTGGATGTATTGGTCTGTGTATATAATTGTATAACGGATGTAGCTTGTGGTGGATGTTTGTGTGTGTGTGTGTTTGTGTATGTATGTATATATATATATATATATATATATATATATATAAATATATCAAGTTATTAAGTGGGTCTACTGTACATTAATATGTGGTATATTTTAAATCTTTGTATTTTTTATTTTTTTATTTGAATTCTCTCTAGAGTGGAGCTTGAGTCTGGTCTACATGTCTAAGTTTGCTCATGTATCCGCAGATAATAACTTTGGCACATATCAAACCTGGGTTTAAGACGCTAAAAAAAGCAAGCCGTTTTGCAGCGAGAGTTTCTCAGACATCCTCACACTTACAGGGTGTACGCAGAAGAGTTTACAAAGTGATAATAGCCTCACTAGGTTGTCATAAAGCTCTCCAATGCCTTGGCATAGTCTACCATTTGCAGCTTCTAATTCCTCATGTCCAGGGCAGCACATGGAGTCTATTGCGGCTCTGCAATACGGTGCTGCCATATGGGGCTCCCTGCTGTGTCGTATTTTAGAAATGTTATCCACTTGAGTCAATGCTTCTATAAGAGAATACCTCCATAATGCAGCAATCAATGGAGCATTGTCGGATTTGACAGAATAAAACTTTGTATGTCTCCAGGTGAGGTATAGGGCTGTTCCCCAAACTTGACCAGACCCCCTAAACTAATAGAAACCTCAAACCAAACTCCTAAATGAATTCAGACACCAAACCAGACTCCCGAAATACAGACCCCAGACCAGATCCCCTAATTACAGATCACCTCAACTAACCCAGGCCCCATACACTTACCAAGCAGCTCACACATTCTTCCTCTATGGAGCCTTGCCGCTCTGCTCTCTGCACACATATGATCATGTCACCTATGCAGGGCCTTCTACAGGTCCTGCACAAACTAGTTTTGCCACAGTTTTTACAAAACGCGGCAAAAAAACACACAACAAAACGTCAATGAATATTAAATATTTTGGCAGCCACGGGTCCCCTAGTGTGCTTCATGCCCTGGGCAGCTGCCCAAACTGCCCATATTATCATCCGCCACTGACAATAATTCCCATATAGTAGTATATAGCAACCCTATTACAGCTCCATACAACTTAGAAGTTCTCATATGCATGAGGCCTTATTTTGATCTTCTCATTTTTACCTATATTTTCTTCCATATTTGATCTGTATTTGACTATGCAATCGGAGTAAATATGATTAAAAGAACAGAGCCGAAAAAATGATTACAAACACACTACAGACAGGTGCGGAGCTAAATATTCACAAAACCATGCATTATGTAGGTCTGTTTCAATATGATTGTTGGAACAAGACATAATGATAATATAAGACTTCTGTTTGAGATGTTCCTCATTTTGCGATTTAGATATATTGCAGTGTTGTTGGAAATCCTCTCATTTTTTCAATTTCTGATCCAAATGCCACCAGTGACACACAAATACTCCCTCCATTGTGTATAACTATTGTATTTTCTTCAAAATTTGACCAGTTTAACACCTTTCCGACCACCCCACGTAGATTAACGGGCTGCAGCACTGGTCCTTGTGCCTGCAGCCTGTTAATCTACGTGTGCTTCTAACAGAGCGCACAGGCACTCGGTGATCCGAACCGATTAAACCCTTAAATGCGGCAGTCAATAGCGACCACCGCATTTAAATTGTTATAGCAACATAGGCACCCCGCTACGCGATTGCGGGGGCCGATTGTTGCGGGGGGCGATTGCTATGGCAACCGGAAGCCTAACAAAGGCTTCCAGTCTGCCATCTATGGAAGGCGATTAGGTCCTACCAGAGGCCTGACCTAATATGCCTCCTGTCAGTGTGAAACTGACAGGTATAATACCTTGCAATACATAAGTATTGCAAGGAATTATAACAACGATCCAGCAATTGGATCATCAAGTCCCTAGTGGAACGAAAAAAAAAAAAAAGAGTTAAAAAAACGTTACAAAAAAATGTACAAAAGTAAAATGTCAAAATAATAACATTTAAAAATCACCCTTTTTCCCTTATAAAGGCCTTTATTATTAGAAAAATATGAAAAAAAGAAATAAACTATGCATAATTGGTATCGCCGCGTTCATAACGGCCTGAACTATAAAAATATAATGTAATTTATCCCGCACGGTGACTGCCATAAAAAACAACAAAAAAAACTATACCAGAATTGCTATTTTTAGTCACTTCAGCACGCAAATAATTGTATAAATAGGGATCAAAAAGTCGCATGTACCCAAAAATTGTACCAATAAAAACTACAGTTTGTTCCGCAAAAAACAAGCCCTCACACAGCTTTCCTGATAGAAAAATAAAAACGTTGTGGCTCTTAGAATATGGCGACACAAATACAAAATAATGTTTTTAAAACCGTGATTTTATCGTGTAAACACCGTAAAACATAAAAAACCTATATACATATCGTATCGTCGTAATCGCATCGGCCCACAGAATAAATTAAATATGTCATTCATAGCTCACGGTGAATACCGTAAAAAAAAATAATAAAAAACTATAGAAGTTTTGACTAATTACACTAAATTCAGCAAAAAACCTATGGGATCAAAATGCTCACTATACCCCTACATAAATAATTTTTAGGGCTGTAGTTCCCCAAATGGGGTTAATTCTGGGGGGTGTCCACTGTTTTGGTTCCTCAGGGGCTTTGCAAATGCGACATCACACCCGAAAACCAATTGAGTAAACTTGAGCTCCAAAAGCCAAATAGCGCTCCTTCCCTTCTGAGCCCTGCCGTGTGTCCAAACAGCCATTTATTACCACATATGGGGTATTGCCGTAATCAGGAGAAATTGCTTTACAAATCTTGGGGCACTTTTTCTTCTTTATTCCTTGTAAAAAAATTTACGGACTAATTCCACTAAATTCAGCAAAAAACCCTGTGGGGTTAAAATGCTCACTATACCCCTTGATGAATTCCTTGAGGGGTGTAGTTTGCCAAATGTTGTCTTTTTGGGGGTGTTTCCACTGTTTTGGCACTACAAGACCTCTTCAAACCTGACATGGTGCCTAAAATATATTCTAATAAAAAGGAGGCCCCAAAATCCACTAGGTGCGCCTTTGCTTCTGAGGTCTGTGCTTCAGTCCATTACCACACTAGAGCCACATGTGGAATATTTCTAAAAACTGCAGAATCTGGGCAATAAATATTGAGTTGCGTTTCTCTGGTAAAACCTTTTGTGTTACCGAAAAAAATGGATTAAAATGGATTTTCCGACAAAAAAAAGACATTTCTAACATTTCCCCTCTACATTGCTTTATTGTGAAACACCTAAAGGGTTAAGAAACTTTCTAATTGCTGTATTGAATACTTTGAGGGTGCAGTTTTTAAAATTGGGTAACTTATGGGGATTTCTAATATATAAGGCCCTCAAAGCCTCTTCAGAACTGAACTGGTATCTTTAAAAATAAAAGGATGTTCAAAAAACGATGCCAACATAAAGGAGACATATGGAAAATGTTAATTAGTAACTATTCTGTGTGGTATAACTGCCTGTCTTACAAGCAGATACATTTAAATTTAGAAAAATGCTAATTTTTGCAAATTTTCTCTAAAGTTTGGTGATTTTCACAAACAAATACTGAATTTATTGATCAAATTTTTCCACTAACATACAGTACAATATGTCACGAGAAAACAATCTCAGAATCGCTTGGATAGGTAAAAGCATTCCCAAGTTATTACCACATAAAGTGACACGTCAGATTTGAAAAAATTGGCTGCGTCCACAAGGCCAAAAGAGGCACAGTCCTGAAGGGGTTAAAGTTAAACTATATAACCAACCATAAAAAATGCATCTGTAGCATCTAATGATGTGTCCTCAATAGTTCTTCATTATAAATCACCTATAACATGCTCTCAGGGAGGCCCAGCTCTACCAAATTTTCCACAGTTATTATTTAGCTTGTTTATTAGTTAAAAGGGTATTCCACTTTGAACAAATACATTTTATTCTCTGTATAATGAAAAGTTATACAATTTTACAATATGATTTCTATCTAATTTCCGCATCGTTTTCCAGATCTCTGATTGGCATCATTCAATAGGAACCTTCCTTGTTTTGTTCCAGTGGATAAAAATCTGCCCTGTCATGTGTCGGACACACTGGTGCTGGGGTCGTTACAATTCAGTTATCAGAGTTGTGTTTTGTAACGAGCTGTGCACCTGTATGTCCATTACATGACCAGGACAGTTTTTGATACACTGAAAGCATACAATGAAGGTTTCCATTGAATGACCGCAAGCAGACAATTTGAAAGCCGCACGGAATTACAGAAAATAATTTTTTGAAAATGTTATACATTTTCTCCACTTAAAAAAAAATAACATTTATTTGCCAAAACCAGTTTACTCCTTTAAGCAATAATGCACTAAATTGTAAATATTAATTCAATTTAGATTGCAGCAATAAACTCCTTTATTTAGTTTTCACAATAAAAAATCCATTACACAGTTAAGAACATGTTTGGGATAGTTTAACACTAAGGGCATGCCCCCACGTGGCGGTTTTCCTCCGCAACTGTCCGCATCAATGCCGCACAGAATCTGCGTTGCAGATTCTGCGGCAGATCTGCCCAAAATGTGCAGTAAATTGATGCGGACTAGCTGCTGCGGACTGCGGGAAAAGTGCTTCCCTTCTCTCTATCAGTGCAGGATAGAGAGAAGGGACAGCACTTTCCCTAGTGAAAGTAAAAGAATTTCATACTTACCGGCCGTTGTCTTGGTGACGCGTCCTTCTTTCAGCATCCAGCCCGACCTCCCTGGATGACGTGGCAGTCAATGTGACCGCTGCAGCCTGTGATTGGCTGCAGCCGTCACTTACACTGAAACGTCATCCTGGGAAGCCGGACTGGAGACAGAAGCAGGGAGTTCTCGGTAAGTATGAACTTCTATTTTTTTGACAGGTTGCTGTATATTGGGATCGGTAGTCACTGTCCAGGGTGCAGAAACAGTTACTGCCGATCGCTTAACTCTTTCAGCACCCTGGACAGTGACTATTTACTGACGTCTCCTAGCAACGCTCCCGTAATTACGGGAGCCCCATTGACTTCCTCAGTCTGGCTGTAGACCTAGAAATACATAGGTTCAGCCAGAATGAAGAAATGTCATGTCAAAAAAGCAAGACGCATCCGCAGCACACATAACATGTGCATGACAGCTGCGGACTTCATTGCGGAATTTAGAATCTCCATTGAAGTCAATGGAGAAATTCCGCCATGAGTCCGCAACCAGTCCGCCACTGGTCCGCAACAGACAGAGCATGCTGCGGACACCAAATTCCGCTCCGCAGCGGAATTTTACGCATCGTCTAAACGAACACTTCTAAATAGAAGTGGAAGTCAATGGAGAAACGGCTCCGCTGCGGATTAACGCTGCGGAGTGTCCGCAGCGGAATTCAAGTGAAATTCCGCCACGTGTGAACCCAGCCTAAGGCTATGTTCACACAGCATATTTTCAAGCTGAGAAATACGAGGCTGATTTTAAGAGAAAACAGCCTCTAAATCTAGGCGTTTTTTTGGAAGCTTTTTTTTACAAGCTTTTTTGAAGCGTATTTTCAGAGCATATTTTTTACGTCACTTCTTTTTTACGAAACTTATTTTTATGAGGCATTTTTTAATTCAGCAGTTCAAAAATATGCCTCGTATGAACTCCACAGTATATTTCCAAATGAGATCAATGGGAAGCTATGTGCAGTCGTATTTTAAAGGGGTATTCCCATCTTGATAAATAAAGCTTAAAAACTCATCAACTGAAAGTTATGCACTTTTGTAAATACCTTTAATTTTTGAAAAGCTGTAGTTTTGGAAATGTGAAGGCTCCATCTTCATGACAGTCCCTATTTGTATATTGCTCGTTGCCTAGGGATTAGGCCACCGCTGATTACCTTTCGCAGTGGCCGTGCTTGCACAGTCACCTTTACTCCTGATGCTCCCGATTGACATCAAGCGTCTCATGCCCCCATTTAGAAAATAGAACAGGCAGCAGCTGCATTGAAAGGCTTATAAAAAAGACAGAAAATTGAAACAAAGGAAGTATTTACATCATTAAACTAATAATTGTCTATGTTTCATATTCATGAAGAAAAAAATAAGGCTTCACTTGGGAATAACCCTTAAAGAGGCTCTGTCATCACTTTATAAGTGCCCTATCTTGTACATAATGTGATCGGCACTGTAATGTAGATTACAGCAGTGTTTTTTATTTAGAAGAACTATCTATTTTCACCAAGTTATGACCTATTTTAGCTTTATGCTAATGACTTTGTTAATAGACAACTGGGCGTGTTTTACTTTTGACCAAGTGGGCATTGTGGAGAGAAGTGTATGACGCTGACCAATCAGTGTCATACACTTCTCTCCATTCATTTACTCAGCACATAGTGATGCTGCGTTACTGAAGCGTCTTGACAGTAAATAGAACGCATCCAAACAGTATTCTGTGGCTATGTCATAAATGTCCCTCATGGGAAAACCCCTTTACGTTTATTTGCAGACTTGTACATTGAAGTGGTAAGGGGAAGAAACATTAATAATACAATCATTATTGAACTCAATTTTGTCCTAGAAGTAGGGAATAACACATCAAAGCTTTGAACATATATTATGCTTTGATTATTCGATTTTCTTTCTGGTACACCTGCTTATTCTGTTTCCTCCCTCTTATTTACATGCAATTCCAGTGGCGTAGAAGTTGAAAACTGGGTAAGTAATGTAAAAATAAACACAGGCTAAAATAAATGGTATTAACGCTTGGCATCAAACTGCAGGCAAACAGACGTCCTTTAATATTTATATGAGTGACTGTTAATATAGAGATCTTGAAATGTCAATAAGTTGTGACTCTGATCGAAATAGCGTCATAGTAACCATATTAGAATAAGCTTTTTATACAGTTTGTGTGGTGAACGGTAAGGTAAGGTTCTTGAGGTAAGGGTTCCCTTCTTGCATTGGCCAAAGAATTTTGGGTTTAAAGCCGCATTGTTGAAACTGGATGCAGAGTGCCCTGGATATTAGAATAAAAGGGACAGTTGGCTTCTATGCTAGTAAAGCAAATGCCCTGCTGCCCCTTTTTACACCCATAGAAGTCTAGGATAGTCTAGTAAACATTTATGGAAAATGATTTAGACATTTGACTGGTCTACTTTACCAGTTTCTTCTACCTAAACTGGACCCGTTTTCTAATTTTTGGATACAACATATGAATAATAGTAGCACTATTCTAAGTAGCACTCTGGACTGTGAATCTACCTCATTGAGTAATTGTTGTCAACTGTGCTGTACATCTGCAACAAGTAATTCCTTGCTCAAAAATAAGAAGCTGTACTTTGTGACATCATGCTAAGCATGTTTTTAATATGTAAAAAGAAAAAATGTTTCCACTAAGGCTGACGTGCCCGCATTTACATATCTTTACCATCACACGGTCTCAAATGGCAACTTCGTCAATCATATTTCAATATTAACAATAACAGTCCTAAACAAATGTTCACATATCATTTCATGAATTTAGAAAGCTGATAGAAGCCCCATCTCTTCAAGATGAGTTCCTGTGATTTTTGCCCCTTATTTGCATATTTTGTTTTCCATAGGTCAGACAGGCAAAGGTGAAAGACCTAAATTAATTCTTTGCAGAATATCCATCCAAGGACACATTGTATATCAGATCTGTTCTGTCTAACAAACAGCAGAATTCCTGCTCTGGGTTATCAGATAATGCATACTGATGGATGAAGACTGGCTTACCAGCACTCATTTATTTATTTTTTTATCTTTTTGGTTCCCCTTCCAAGTGAACCCTACTGTCATCTTTCTCTGCACGCCCTTCATTTTACTTTTCACCGTTGTCTCTTGTGTAATCTAAGCTGAAAAGGTGAGGCTGACAATATCACATTTTGACCACTGTGAAAGGAATATAATTTTCTATCTCTCACTTCCTTCTTCCTCTTCTGTACTGTT
This sequence comes from Rhinoderma darwinii, assembly GCF_050947455.1. Lineage (NCBI taxonomy): Eukaryota > Metazoa > Chordata > Amphibia > Anura > Rhinodermatidae > Rhinoderma > Rhinoderma darwinii. Next base: position 58,501,545 of record NC_134692.1, read on the forward strand.
ATGCAGATGTGTGACTTTCCTCTAGGCTGTCAATTAAAAATATAATGAAACAAGGCATGCTTATTATCAGTAGTTTCCATGTATTTATAAGCCATCCACTCTGTCATTTCATTTTGATGCCATTAAGAAAGATACAATCAAACCTTAATTTTACGTTTTCCAAGTTGTATAATTATTGAACGTGCTAAAGTAAAGAAATTACTAAAAATGTGCGACACTGGTCCCAGCATTAGAAATCATATAAAAGTCATCCTCCTGAATTTGGATAGAAAAACACACATGCTCTTAATAAAAAAAACATTTTTAATGCACAAAGATGTTCATCAGATGGATTTCTTACATCTTTTGCCATGTCAATAGGGGTAACGACTTACCTCTACAGGGCGCACACATGCATGTGTTACCAAGCACAGACTAGGACCAGCTTTCATGGGAGTAGCTTGTTATTTCTAAAAAAACACTCAATACCTTGAGGAATCCTTACATATTGTCTTGATTAGGTAAAGCAGCTCTGAACAGTGTGTACAAGTTTGAATACATTGAATTGTCCTTAAAGAGGCTCTGTCACCAGATTTTGCAACCCCTATCTGCTATTGCAGTAGATAGGCGCTGCAATGTAGATTACAGTAACATTTTTATTTTTAAAAAAACGAGCATTTTTGGCCAAGTTATGACCATTTTTGTATTTATGCAAATGAGGCTTGCAAAAGTACAACTGGGCGTGTTTACAGTAAAAGTACAACTGGGCGTGTATTATGTGCATACATCTGGGCGTTTTTACTTCTTTTACTAGCTGGGCGTTAGGAATGGGAGTGTATGATGCTGACGAATCAGCATCATCCACTTCTGTTCGTAAACACCCAGCTTCTGGCAGTGCAGACACACAGCGTGTTCTCGAGAGATCACGTTGTGACGTCACTCACTTCCTGCCCCAGGTCCTGCATCGTGTCGGCCACATCGGCACCAGAGGCTACAGTTGATTCTGCAGCAGCATCAGCGTTTGCAGGTAAGTAGCTACATCGACTTACCTGCAAACGCCGATTCTGCTGCAGAATCAACTGTAGCCTCTGGTGCCGATGTGGCCGACACGATGCAGGACCTGGGGCAGGAAGTGAGTGACGTCACAGCGTGATCTCTCGAGAACACGCTGTGTGTCTGCACTGCCAGAAGCTGGCCGTTCTGAAGAGAAGTGGATGATACTTCTCGTCAGAACGCCCAGCTAGTAAAAGAAGTAAACACGCCCAGATGTAACACACATAATACACGCCCAGTTGGACTTTAGCAAGCCTCATTTGCATAAATACAAAAATGGTCATAACTTGGCCAAAAATGCTCGTTTTTTAAAAATAAAAATGTTACTGTAATCTACATTGCAGCGCCTATCTGCTGCAATAGCAGATAGGGGTTGCAAAATCTGGTGACAGAGCCTCTTTAAATGCTTTAAATGTGCTACACACCAGGGTTCTTAAAGCATAGTTGGCCTTGGGGGCAAGTCGTTGAGGGCTTAAAGCGTACCTAACTTTTAGGGGACTTTTCAGAATAAGTTGTCATATATGTGTACATAAAGTATAACACTAATTCAGGTAATTATATGTCTTGTACGTGGCATTATTTAGCAGTTTTCCCCTCTGCAGGATCTGTCTCTAATTCTCAGTTATCTCTGAGCTAGTGGGCAGAGCCTAGCTATCATGTCTTTTATACACAGCACACAAAGAGAAGAGGAGAATCCTGCTCCCATCTCTATCGATCACATATATAGAAGCTTCAGCATGGAGGAGATTATACATCAGTAATAACCAGTGTAGCTGAGAATCCAGCACTGGGGTGACCTAGAAATCTTGCCAGCAGCCTGGCTAATTCTCATTCTGTTCCTGCTTCCTCCCCTTGCTCATCCCTCCGCTCTCTATAGACTTGTATGCAGCGTGTGTTGCAGAGTCATACACTCTCTCTCTGCTCCCTTCCCCTTCCCCCCCTCTCCATAGACTTGTATAGTATGCAGTGGAGTGACCCCCCCCACCTTCTGCAGCCTGTCTTTAACCAGGGATGGGTTTTGCTTGACAACAGGGGGTGGACAGTAGATTATGGAGACACCTAGTTGCAGTAACTTCTCACAGAATTTGCATGAATCATTTTTTTAAAACATAATTTTTATTAACAGTTTTCAAATTTTCTTACAAACATTTCACGCAAAGGTTGCATCATGAGTGCACAGCACTCAACTGTTATTAAATTAATCTTGAATTAAATACAACATAACATAACATACAAACATGGCATAAGTGTCGATCTTCATATAAACCGAAAACATGACTTCCCCCATCCCCGACACGACTTAGGTCATCAATGAGTAGCTACTTTTCATTTATCCCCTGACTAGATCAAAGTTGCAGACCCCCTAAAGTGCCTGCCAAGAGCTGCGTATAATACCACTCTGTGTGCCTGAAAGGCGTAACAATTTCCACTACCTCGGCTGCTGTGCACTGCGATTCTATGAATATTTGCCATTTAGCGAATAGCTTCTTGGTTCCCGTTTCCTTCTGTCTTTCCACCTCCACCCTCTCAAGAACTAATAACTGTTTCAGACGAGACACAATCAGGTCTAAACCCGGCGTGTCTGTTTCCAGCCATTTACTCAGGAGGCATCTCAAGGCCACCAGTAAAATTGTGTGCACCAGCAGGGGAGGTGATCTCACCCCTCGAGCACCCTCTTCCTCCGGCGGCCGCGCCTGATGGAACAGTAGCGCTTGAGGCGTCATTGGGAGTTTCGTTTTCCAATGATCCGCAATATATTTGTGCACCATCCCCCAAAATCGCTTCGTATGAACACACCCCCATACTCCATGCCACAAATTCGTCAGGGGGGTGTTGCATTTGGGACAACACGTAATGCGGTCGGGGAAGGATTGTGAAGGCAAAATATTAAAGCCATATATAGCCGAATGCATCAATTTAAAATAGGTTTCCCTCCAGCTCTCGTTTATAACACTCTTCCGTACCGTCTCCCAACCCCCCAATATGATCTCGCCTATACCTGGATCTTGAGTCCACCGTTCCCAGACTTTGAAACTAACCCTTGATTGTGGACGAACAAAACCATCCCCCAGTGCTCTATACAACCCTGAAATAGTCGTACGCCCAGTTGTTGGACCTATGACCTCATCTAGAGTGTGCGAGGTGGCTTCCTTATTCAAATCCCTGAGCCTAGAGGTGCAAAATGCTTGTGCCTGAAGAATTTGTAAAAAATTAACCCTACCCTCTAGGGGTCTAAGTTTAGTGGTGATTTCCGCCCCGGTTAACCATCTCCTTTCCTCTATATGCATAAGATCCCCTGCGTTATTAATGCCTACCGTCCCCCAAGAGGCAAATCTGCCTCCCTTGCCTACTCCCGGTAGAAATTCCGGGTGTCCGCTCAACGGCATATGTTTCGATACCAGGTGAGGTAGATCAAAGTGCTTACGTACCGCTTTCCAAGCTAGGACTGTATCTCTCAATACAATGGAGGTTTTGAGACAGCACGGAAGAGAAGCAACTCTACAATGTAGCAAAGCTTTCAGGTTCCAGGGTGAGGCATACTCCCCCTCCAGATCTATGTTGGAATAATGGCTCGTTTCGTGAAGCCAATCTACTACATGACGAAAAAGACATGCCACGTTGTAGCCCCTGATATTCGGGAAGTTCAAACCCCCTTCTTGTTTGCCCATCATGAGCTTGGTGAGTGCAATGCAAGGCCTTTTTCCTGCCTCATGAATCATTTTAACAGTAAGTACATTACGAAGTTGTTCTATATAAGGTAAATTATTAGATTAGCATATGTTTTTTGAAAAGTTAGTATCCATTTAACTATTACTTGGTTACAAATTTTAACTTTGTATGCTTTATATAGTTGTACTCTTATTGTCCTTACTATAAGGCTATGTGCACACGATATCGACAATTACGGCTGAAATTACGGAGCTGTTTTCAGGAGAAAACAGCTCCTGAATTTCAGACGTAATTGCTCGTACTCGCGTTTTGTGAGGCGTCAATTACGGCCGTAATTTGGAGCTGTTCTTCATTGAAGTCAATGAAAAACGGCTCAAATTACGTCCCAAGAAGTGTCCTGCACTTCTTTGCCGAGGCTGTAATTTTACGCGCCGTCTTTTGACAGCGACGCGTAAAATTACAGGTTGTCGGCAAACCCATTGAAATGAATGGGCAGATGTTTGCCGACGTATTTGAGCCGTGTTTTCAGGCGTAATTAGAGGCGTAAAACGCCTAGTTTACGCCTGAAAATAGGTCGTGTGAACCCAGCCTAAGTCTAAAACTGAGATCATCAATCTTTGACTGCAAAACTGTAATGAACCATGTTGAAGCATTTCACTAAGGAGTAGAAAAACAACCACTTATCAAATTTAAGGATAATAATTCCTATACCATTTAGAAAAATGCAGTATTATTAAATATTTCATGTTTTATAAAAATGTACTTAAACCTTTTCACATGTGTTATCAGTTAGTTCTGACATATCTTAAAAATTCTCTCAGTATAATCATGCTTCATGTGCAGTTTGTGGAATGCTTCACAATTACACCTGTGATTACAGCGCTGCGGGAAAAATCCTGCTGCTATGATCTCATTTAAAGGAGAACTGCAGTTGTTTATATTTTTTATGTTTGCTGAACTATTCTGATCACCTTTTGCTAAAATTAAGTTTGTTCTTATTCTTTTTCTGAGTTTTGAGAGTGAACATGATTTCAAACCACAGTCCACTTTGGATAACAGGGCCCCATTCAATCAAACCTTTATTTGCATATGTTTTTTATCAGGAGGTGCACAGGGAGGATAAAAAAAAGGGCATATGGTTTTCAATCACAGTATGTATTCTTAAATAATTTTCTGTGACTTGAAGAATTATATTGCAAATCCTCAGCGTGATGCCCTTTTGAGAGACCGCCCTACATGGCATGTACTTAAGGCTATATACTCTTGCTTTATGATCTGCAGCTGTTCTTTGTCTTCTCGTATTTTGTGCAGTTGGTGCTATAGGTAAATGGTTATCATAGATATTGATCTGCATTAAAAACTGAGGTTGTAAGATGTCAGTCACAATAAATGTGTAGAGCCTGCTCACATCTAGTGGTAGAGGTGAGATAGAGAATTGGTCTAGATAATGCTTCGTTCACATCTGCGTTGGGGCCCCGTTATGACGTTCCGTCTGAGCTTTCCATCAGAAAGGGACCCTGTTCAGACACAAACGGACATAAACAAGGTTTCAATGGTGACTGATCCGCTTCGGGTTCGGTGCACAACAGAGACAAACGGAAACCATGGGCACCGGATCCGTCACCATTAAAATCAATGGTGATGGAAACGGAAACCTCTGGTTTCCGTTTGTGGCCGGGGTCCCGTTCTGACGGAAAGCTCAGACGGAACGTCAGAACGAGACCCCAACGCAGATGTGAACGAAGCTTAAGTAAAAGCAATTCCTTCTCCTACCTAAAGGTATTTGTTATGGCTTTGTTTGTACTGTGGCAAGTTGTTGGGGTGAATAGAAACAGTTGTTTAAAACTTTTTCTAGCTTTTTCGTGGTGCATTAATGGTGGGGCTTTCTGCCAATGGTACCATTAAGGGCTCATTCACACAGGAGAGCTGCGTTTACGGAGGCACATGGAGTTTTTTCTCCGTGTGCTGCTCTGTGGTGCTCCATAATACGGCATCGAGTGGAGCCTACCATGACTGACATTGGAGGCATATGGAGATACAGCATGGCCCCATAGGAGTCTATGGGAACCATTTTACAGCTTTGTACAACTTGGAGATTATATGAAGCCATAATATGCTCCTGTGCATGAGGCCTTAACTTAATTCTGTAAAATGAGTAAAGGATAAGAGTCTCTAATCCTCCCTGAAGACTGTTGCGTCTCAGTATAACATCAGTGTGGGCTAGTGGACCTTTTGAAAAATAGACCAAAAAGCACTTAGTATTTATATTAAATAGTTAAAGACATTTTATTTTTTTTCTATTGTAGTTAGCCCAGGGGCGTTGATAGGGTCTTAAAAGATCAGGGGCACAAGCCCCGAGACATATATCCCCCACCCCCCCCCCCCCCCCCGAAAAACAAATACATTTTTACATATTTACATACATATCGGAGATAGCATATCTGTAAGACTAAGACTCCTTTAGCTACACCACTGGATAGAATTACATTGTCTCAGCAGACAGTGTCAGACATAATAGGCTTAGAAACATGGCCCCCGCAGAAAGTATCACACATGATCGACATAGGGCTTATTCAGACGGGCGTGATTCTCGTCCGTGTGCTGTGCATTGAAACAACGCACAGCACACGGACCCATTGATTTCAATGGGGCCATTCACAAATGCGTGAGTTTTCACACAGCGAGTGTCCGTTGCGTGAAACTCACTGCATGTCCTATATTGGTGTATTTCCCGCACCTAGCCACCCATTGAAGTCAATGGGTGCGGTAAACCATGGACAGCACACGAACAACATCCGTGTGCTGTCCCTGTTTCACGCATTAATTACACTGGAAAAAAAATAAAGTGCTTGTGAGTGTGTGAAAAACACGCCACACGCGAAGCACACTGATGCAAAACGTAACGCACATGACCAAATGTAAACGCGTTTTTTACACGCATAAATCTGGCACACTCGTGTGAAAGTAGCCTTAGATACAGGACCCCAGACCCTTGTACGAACCCTCGGGCAAATTTGGCATTTCAGGGGCCCCAAGCAAAGTTATGTCTTCGGGCTCTAATCAAAGACACCTGTAGAGCATTCCCCACACAATGCCCCCTGTATACAGTGTCACTACCCCCTGTATGGTTACACACACAGTCCCCCTTGTATGTATGTATGTATGTGTGTGTGTATATATGTATGTATGTATATATATATATCAGAGCTTCAAGGGAGGGACCTTCTCCCCGTGTAATGCAGTAAAAGATGGTGGGAAGCAGCACTCAAGTAAAAAATAATTTAATCACCACAACAAACAGCAGTAACGTTTCACTCTCTCGGGGGGGGGGGGGGGGGGGGGACGGACTTTTTCAAGCAATAAAAAAAACTGTGTATGCAGGGTGTATATAAGGAGCTGATAGCTCATTAACAATAAAAGTGGTCAATTATCAAAAAATTCATCATACAATACAATTTCCGTGTGCAATATATTAAATAACGGTATGATCGATACAGTAATAAAGTGTCATATTCAAAACTTTATGTGTTATAGATATATAAATGTTATCAGAAAACATAAACTTATTAAGTACATCATTACAATATCACATGTGTAAGACCCATATTCTAATTAAAAACCAAACCGCACTCACCATTATGCATGACACGTTGGACATCACATGGAATGAATACAGTGCATAGTGGCATTCTCACCGCTGCACTGCGCATGCCCACTGAACTAAGTTGTTCATTGGATGCAACCAACCATGTGATCCGGATCTTTTGGAACGCACTAGATAACTAGAGATTCACAGAATCTCGTGCATGCGTGGAGGTAATTGTATTACGTCACAGTATCGCTATAGCGGGTGCATGGCAACAGAACATTATATCACCAAACTGCCATCTTTGTTTAGGGAATTAGTGCCCATTTGATTACAGTGAACGGGATTATTCTTGTCCTCGGCATATCAATTTAAGGAAGGTGTCTCCATCATGTCTCCATTTATAAATATGTCAAAGGATATGTTCACACACAAACTCCAAAATGTCTGAAAATATGGAGCTGTTTTAAAGGGAAAAAAGCACCTGATTTTCAGAAGTTTTTTGAGCAACTCGCGTTTTCGCAGCGTTTTTTTACAGCCATTTTTGGAGCTACTTTCAATAGTCTATGAAAAACGGCTCCAAAAACATCCCAAATAGTGACCTGCACGTGAAAAAACGGCCTGTTGGAACAGAACGCCGTTTTGCCCATTGCAATCAATGGCCAGATGTTTGGAGGTGTTCTGCTTCCGACTTTTCGGCCATTTACGGCTCGAAAAAAGGCTGAAAATAGGCCGTGCGAACATACCCTTACAGTATCCTTTAAATCAGTCAATCAGAATGGGAGGATTCAGTGGTAAAGTCCATCAACTAGAATACCCTGGTGTGTTCAACACTGTCACGAATAACTATGGAAAAATATAGGTAACCAAGTGTAGCATCAAGGTCCCAGTAGATGGGTATAATGTCCCTGGGAAGGATGAGTCCAACAATATATGTCAGGCACATCACCCCCAAAAAAATGGGACCCCCAAGCAACACTGTGACTATATCACCCACAGGGCTGCCATAGGAGGTCCCCAATCGGGGTTCTCCAACCCCAACTTAGGCTTTCTAGAGCCTAATACCTCGGTCCCCCCACCACCTCCCAAATATCTTATGACTGTACCGGACACAGTACACAAATTTGGCAGTATGTATAAAAAATATCTGTATTTCATTTTATCTTGTGGTCCAACAATCCGAATCACAAGTCGTTAAATTCTTTAAAGAATTCTGATCATAAATGTATGGCAATATATCGAAAAAAAAAAGCTGAGATAGCCCAGTCATCATATTTGTTCATATTCTTACTGACGAGAGAGAGATACCATTTTTGATAACCAGCCAGATACAACATAGCAGCAGCAGCCTTGTTATTACCAGGGTGGGAAGGGCCAGTGTTTTCGACCTTTCCTTTCCTAATGCCAGCCTGCGGCCACCCCGCTGCCGGCCATCACTACAGATTGTTGGGTACTGGATCGTACCCAGCTTTTCCCAGTACCCCTGGTGGCGGTGGGTACCAGGGTAATAAAGGGGGTTAGTGTTAGCCTTTGCACCATCTAACAGTAAGCCCCACCTTAGTAATGGACGCTGTCAATCAGCCAGCGGCCATTACTAAGGCGGTAGTAATGAAGTTTAAATGAAAATAGAAAGACCAAGAAAAAATATATTTTATTGAAAATAAAACCTTCCCACACAAACCTCATTAACCGTTTTATTGAGAATAAAAAAAGCTGTCAACGAAGTAGTCCTCGAATCCGACGTAGTCCAATGACAAAACCTGTAAAAATACACAAACACAAACAAAAAACATTAGTAACACATGTGGAAGGCTTAGATACAGGGCTCATGTGTGATACTGTCTGTTAGACCATGTATCTAAGCCTACCACAAGGCAGGCTTAGATACAGGGCCCCAGCAGGTAGTAATCTTATACTGTATAAGATTACGGTCTGCTGGGGTCCTGTGTCTAAGCCTGCCTTATGGTAAGCTTAGATACATGGTCCAACAGACAGCATCACACATGGGCTTAGATACAGGGCCCCAGCAGGCAGTAATCTTATACTGTATAAGATTACTGTCTGCTGGGGTCCTGTATCTAAGCCTGCCTTGTGGTAAGCTTAGATAAATGGTCCAACAGACCGTATCACACATGGGCCCTGTATCTAAGCCTATGTGTGAAGCTGTCTGTTGGACCCTCCTGTATCAAAGCTTACCACGAGGCAGGTTTAGATACAGGACACCAGCAGTCAGTAATGATGTTACACTTATCCAGCTCTTCGGTGCAGCAGATGTCCCGACACCATCCACCGTCGTGACGTCATGCGCAGTGCACAACGTCCTAACGCGAGAAGACGTTGGGACTTCCGCTGCGCTTGGGAAGGAGGCAGTGGCGTAACTACCGCTATAGCAGCTGTAGCGGCTGCTACGGGGCCCGCGGCATGAGGGGGCCCGTGTCGCCTGCAGGCATGGGCCCCCACCGTGGCCGGAGGCTCCGCTAGCAGCCGCTATGGCTACTATAGCGGGACGCCACTGAACACTACGGCAGAGCAGGGAGGTATCTCCCGGCTCTGCCATTAAACAAAACACATGTATCCCCTATCCACAGGATATCCACAGGATAGGGGATACATGTGTGATGGCTGGCAGCGATAGGGAGAACGGGGGACTAAAAGTCCCCTGAAGTTCTCCATCACAAACCTCGGACTTCCGGGGTCTGTGTCGGCAGCTGGTCGTGCTTGTGCGCATGCGTGACCAGCACTCCTTTCATTTTTATTGAGCTGCGCAGACGCCGGAAGTCAGAGGTTAGTCATGGAGAACATTGGGGGACTTTCAGTCCCCCGTTCTCCCTATCGCTGCCAGCGATCACACATGTATGCCCTATCCTGTGGATAGGGGATACATGTCTTGTCTTTTCACACTGTAGGTCACATTTTTTTGGGGGGGGGTTGGGGACGATGTATGGCGTTCCCTACAGGGGGGGGCTGTATAGCGTTCCCTACAGGGGGGGCTGTATGGCGTTCCCAACAGGGGTGGGCTGTATAGCGTTCCCTACAGGGGGGGGCTGTATGGCGTTCCCTACAGGGGGGGTGTGTGGCCTTCCCTACAGGGGGGCTGTGTGGCGTTCCCTACAGGGAGGGCTGTAAGGCGTTCCCTACAGGGGGGCTGTATGGCGATCCCTACAGGGGGGGCTGTATGGCGTTCCCTACAGGGAGGGGCTGTATGGCGTTCCCTACAGGGGGGGCTGTATGGCGTTCCCTACAGGGGGGGCTGTGGCGTTCCCTACAGACCCCCCTGTAGATAACGCCATACAGACCCCTCTGTAGATAGCGCCATACAGCCCCCTCTGTAGATAGCGCCATACAGCCCCCTCTGTAGATAGCGCCATACAGCCCCCTCTGTAGATAGCGCCATACAGCCCCCTCTGTAGATAGCGCCATACAGCCCCCTCTGTAGATAGCGCCATACAGCCCCCTCTGTAGATAGCGCCATACAGCCCCCTCTGTAGATAGCGCCATACAGCCCCCTCTGTAGATAGCGCCATACAGCCCCCTTTGTAGATAGCGCCATACAGCCCCCTCTGTAGATAGCGCCATACATCCCCCTCTGTAGATATCGCCATACAGCCCCTTCTGTAGATAGCGCCATACAGCCCCCTCTGTAGATAGCGCCATACAGCCCCCTCTGTAGATAGCGCCATACAGCCCCCTCTGTAGATAGCGCCATACAGCCCCCTCTGTAGATAGCGCCATACAGCCCCCTCTGTAGATAGCGCCATACAGCCCCCTCTGTAGATAGCGCCATACAGCCATCTCTGTAGATAGCGCCATACAGCCCCCTCTGTAGATAGCGCCATACAGCCCCCTCTGTAGATAGCGCCATACAGCCCCCTCTGTAGATAGCGCCATACAGCCCCCTCTGTAGATAGCGCCATACAGCCCCCTCTGTAGATAGCGCCATACAGCCCCCTCTGTAGATGGCGCCATACAGCCCCCTCTGTAGATGGCGCCATACAGCCCCCTCTGTAGATGGCGCCATACAGCCCCCCTGTAGATAACGCCATACAGCCCCCTTTGTAGATATCTACAGAGGGGGCTGTATGGCGCTATCTACAGAGGGGGCTGTATGGCGTCCTCTACAGGGGGGGCTGTATGGCGTTATCTACAGGGGGGGCTGTAAAAAAGGCACTATCTACAAGGGGGGGGGGGTTGTATGACACCCAGGGGAGGGGGGCCCCAGTCAAAAGTCTGCTATGGGGCCCAGTCTTTCCTAGTTACGCCCCTGGAACGAGGGTAAGTATAGTGGTGTTACTATAGTAACAGGGGCCTGTGTATTTTATGACATAGACCCCAGTTACTATAGTAAATGTCTATAGACGTGGTGTGGGGGCCCTTTAGTGGCGGTCGCCCGGGACACCAGGCCAAAGATCCGGCGCTTGGGCCCCGGAGGTCAGGTGCTAGTGACACCCCTGAGTTAACCTCCCCTAAAGTAAAGGGTCAAGGAATAAAAGTTGCCTCGACAATGTTGGAAAATTATTTTAAATAATAGGATTTCCTTTGTGACTGCAAATAGGGATGTATATTTTGTATGTCACAACTATTTTCTAGGACCAGCTCTGGCCCTATTCCACTTTCGGCAATGTATGGCCATGTAGCATGTGTGGTTAAAGACCCATACTAACATATTATTAAATAGAGCTTACAGAAACCTGCATGTGTTATCATTCAGATCTAGTCTCTTGAGAATGTAATATGAAAGAGAAATTCTTACTTGTCTGGCCTTTTAGCTGGATGCCTTACATGCCATTTACTCAATGCAACTAGTGTACCTAATATGCACAGTATGGAGACAAACCTTTATGGCCAGGCAGCATTACTTATTAAAGATGCTCTTACTTTGTTCAGTTATTTACTTGTTTTCCTCCTTTTTTTTTTATCCTTCTGACATTTTACAGACCACATTCTTTAAAGACCAAAATAGCCTATTCAATACAGAGATAAATTATTAATTGCAGAATAATTGCCAATAAAAGTAGCATGCATTTTATTTAATTAAACTTTTACTGGGATCTTGCTGGCACTTTTATTTCTATCCTCTGCTACCCTGTAGTGTGGATCCAAATACATTTCAATTTATTATGCCTGCTTAAAATCAAAGTGTTTATATTCTACTTATATGACTGTCTAGACTTTATCTTCTGTGACACTTGAAATGCATTAGAAGGTAACACACAGTCTCGCTTTATTCAGTTTTCAACTTCCAAATGTGCAATTTAACCAATAGATTTGATGTTTGAATGGATCGAATTTAAGCTTCACTATAATCTTCTTTATCCCAGAATGACTGTTCTATATGTTCTTTATGACTTCTGATGCATTCTATCTGTTATGTTAAGAAATTGGCATTTGCAATGTGTGCTATAATCATGACGTAACATGCCATTATCCCCCACTGAAGTACCAACCGCTCCAAAAGATTTTTTTTCTAAACAAAGTGGTGTCCATAAGGGTACATTCATACGTACCGCATTTGCTGCAGAAAAATTTTGCATTGTGTCGATGAGATTTGATAAAATCTCAACCACTTTGCCGCTACTTAATTTCGCTGCAGATTTTCCACCATTAAAGCCGGATGGGAAATCCGCAGCAGTTCCACTACGTGTGAAGGTAGCTTAAAGGGAATGTGTTGTTAGCAAAAAATGTTGTTTTTTTTTTTAGTAAAACAATTAGTGTGTGGGTGATTAAACATTGTTCTAATTTTTTTTTCACGAGTCAGGAAATATAATAAATTGGATTCTAATTTATAATATTTCCCATTGCTGGTCACTAGATGGAGCAATTCCCAAAATTGCAGCATTGCATGTGGTAAAGCAACCACATTGCTTTATGCTGCAAAATTGGGAAAAAATCCCTCGCTCTAGTGAGCTCTCAGAATCCCCCCCTCCTTTATCCTGGCTAGTGCCGGGAGAAACGAGGGGATTGAACGGTCTAACCTCCTACACTGTGTGTCGCCATTTTTTGAGCTAACACACAGTGTAGTAAGTTAACATACACTAGTAAACACACAGTAAAACACGAACATACATAGAAATCACTTACCTGCTCCAGTCGCCGCCGCTCCCTCCGGACCGTCCTCTCCGTCTGCTGCCGCTGCTCCATGTGCACAAGTCCGGAAGCCGCGACCGGAAGTAGTAATCTTACTGTCCGGCCGCGACTTCCGGTCCACAGGAAAATGGCGCCTGACAGCGCGCATTTCAAATTGGACTGTGTGGGAGCGGCGCATGCGCCGTTCCCACACAGACGGCGTACACCATAGTGGATGGAACGGGCCCCGTTCGCAGTCCCTATGGGACTGGAGCTTCCGTATTCCATGTCTGTATGTGTCGTTAATCGACACATACAGAAATGGAAAAAAAAATGGCAGCCCCCATAGGGAAGAAAAAGTGTAAAAATAAAAAAAAGTAACACACAAACACACAAATAAATACAAACGTTTTTAATAAAACACTAACATCAAACTGATATAAAAAAAAATTTGTGGTGACACTGTTCCTTTAAGCGTATTTTTTTAAGTGATGTTTTTTTATCTACATTTGGCATATACGCCATGAACATCTCATCACATACATACCAAAAGTATATCCCGGACGTTTGCAAAGTTGTGCTATAAAGTTGCATACACCACTAGTTTAACTAGTTATTTTTTATTTTTATAGAAATATTTCAACACAACTTTGGTTTTAATAATATTCCATCCCAGGTTGTAATGGCTTGTAGCATGTAGGGGTTTTCCGGAACAAACTAATTCTTATTGCACTGCGCATATAAAAATAATTTTGATTTAATTTTCTAACACCCAATTCCAGCGGCAGTCCCATGATTCGTCTTCAATAGTAAAATCTGCACTGCCCCCTACATGCTCTTTCACTTCCGTTTTTCCGATTGGCTCAATGTACAGGAACGTCATTCCTGACGTCACTGTACACTGAGGGAAGTGGTGGACCGGATACTCTTCCTCTGGCATCTCTGAGCATGCGTGGTTGCTACACTAACATTGTTTACCACACATGCCCACTCATGTGCTCTCATATTGCCTGCATAGAATTTTCTCTCCCTTAACCGGTCTTGCTCCCGGTGCATGGCATGCTGGGATAAAAAGTGATGCATGCTGGGAGCAGAGCGGAAGCTGTCACTCAAGAAACTGAGGCATGTAAATAAAGTGCAGGATGTAAACCGAAAACGTTTACATCATGAAAAGAGATCGAAAACGAACAAAAGGTAATTAGGGGGATTTATTTATGGCTAATAAAAGCTTCAGACTGTTAATAAAAATATTTTTTAGATCTTGGAAAACCCCTTTATAGCAGCCTCTAACCTTTAGATCAGGGGTCTCAATCACGCGCAGAGCGCTAGTATAGGCTCTGCTCCGGGACTCTGTGGAATTCCCTGACATCGCTGTCCATATATGGACAGTGTGTCAGGGTCTTCCCCAGAGCGGAGTCCCGGGCAGAGCGCTAGTATCGGGTCTGTTCCGGGACTCTGTGGAATTCCCTGACATCGCTGTCCATATATGGACAGTCTGCCAAGGTCTTCCCCAGAGCAGAGACCGGGCAGAGCGCTAGTATCGGCTCTGCTCTGGGACTCTGGGGTAGCCTCTGACATCGCTGTCCATACATCGACAATGATGACAGGGGCTTCCCCAGAGCAGGAGTCCCAGTGTGTCCGGAGCACAGCTGGAGTCCCAGGAAGAGCCTACTAACGCTGTGCCCGGGACTCCAGCTCTGGGGTTGCCCCTGACATCTCTGTCCATATATGGACAGTGATGTCAGGAGCAGAGCTGGAATCCCAGGCAGGGTGCTAGAAGCGGCTCTGCTCCAGCTCTGGGCAAGCCCCTGACATCACTGTGGCAGCATCTGCGAAGGGCACTGTGGCAGCATCTGCGAAGGGCACTGTGGCATTATCTATGGGTGTGTTCCATTATTTACAGAGGGCACTGTGGATTATCTACAGAGGAATCTGCGGCAGCATCTACAGAGGAATCTGCGGCAGCATCCACAGAGGGCACTGCGGCAGCATCCACAGAGGGCACTGCGGCAGCATCCACAGAGGGCACTGCGGCAGCATCCACAGAGGGCACTGCGGCAGCATCCACAGAGGGCACTGCGGCAGCATCCACAGAGGACACTGTGGCACTATCTAAAAAGGGGCTGCCTAATCTTGACATGTGTGTCTGCCAAACACTGCTAACTAAGCCGCCGGACTGCATTTAGCGACACTTAAACTGGAAAACTGGATTGTTGAAATAAGCATGTGGAGAAATATCTCAAATTTTAAACCTAGCGGTATTATTATAGTAATGTATTATTATTATTATTATAGTAATGTAATATTGTTGTAGTAGTTCAAATAACTAAGTGATTAACAATAATTTTGTATTGTATCAAATTTGAAAGTAATGCGGCCCGTCAACTTCCCATTTTTTCTATATGTGGCCCACCTACCCTGCCGAGTTTGAGACCCCTGCTTTAGATTAAGGTTTCCCTCTGCTGGCCAGGTCTTGCATTTGCAATAACAATAGGTGGGGTGTAAAAGCTGCTGGACAAAATCCAGCCCCTACATTGCAGATTTCATGACTAAAGATGTGTAGCAACACTGCTTTAGTGGACGTCTCGGGCTCCTAGGCCACTTATCCCATGTGATGTGTTGCAATACAATCTTATACGAGATTACATTGCAAAATTGTGATTTTCTGAAATTTAGGGCGTGTATTCCTCTTTTTGAAGTTAAAAATAAATTAAAACTGTGTTGAGACATCATGTAATGTTGCAATCACATAAGTATTTAATAAAACTCTATGGGGATAAAATTGCAAATGATTTTGAATAACGCAAGAAATCCTACAGTTTTTAATTTTTGCAATATAAGGGTCGCATAAAATCACACTTATTCTATTTAATATGAATACCATATACATGATATCACACTGTGATGTAACATGATTGCGATAATCAGCTGTGCCAATTTTGGCAGAAACCTTGGTAGAATAAGATATTTCAATTAATTAATTGAATCTGGAATTTTGTGCAGATTTTCAGCTAAGCTTTTGTTCTGTATCCTGAAAGTTATGCTTAGTATTTTATGCATATATAACAGAAGTGGCTTTAGACATGACATAAAATCTATTTTGTGGGAATGTGTTGTTTTTTTAAGTTATTTAATTTTGTTTTTGGTGTATTTTGTTTTTCTTCCATAAGGTAGGAAATATTAAAAATTACATAATCATTTTTCATATTTCCCTATGTTGGCCACCAGAGGGAGCCCTTCCCATAATTACATCAAGGTGAATTTGGCAAAGCAACGTGATTCATGGTGGCTGTAAATGTGGGAGGAACACTCCCCCCTACTAGTGACCACACACAACACCCCTCCTATTTTTGGACTACAAGTTTGGAGGTGGTGTTTTCAAATTGCCTACCACTGTGCAGTCATCATAGCTGAGTCGGTAGGGACATCCGCTGTTAAAGAATATGGTGCCCCCTAAAAGCGAGGGCCTCTGCAGGGTCGCTGTGAACTGCGCATGCCACAGAGCATGCGTACTTCACAGCTAGAACGGCTCCAGCATAGGTGATAGTCGGCTCACGTCCACATTCTCCTATGCTATGAGTATGCCGTATAGCACCAGTGTATGTGTAGTGCCGAAAAACATACACGGATACTAATAAAGATGGCTGCCCCCACAGGAAGACAAAATTATTAATTAAAGTATGACAAATTAAAAAAAACTAAAACAAAAACCTAATACCTGCATGTGTTCTGTCCTATCAGTGTGTACAGAGATGAAGTTCTGCGGAACCCCATTTTATAGCAGAACTGGGGTGCAGTCAAAGGGTGTGGAGTAATATCTTACATATGAAAAATAGAAAGATAGAGACGTTGAAGAGGGAGCGAATTGTAAAGACTTGCGATTATCTTCCCACGCTGGTGAATTACACCCACCCCCTCATGCTGTGCTTATTTTTCATGTACTTGCTTAATAACGCTGCAAGTCATTTTCTACTGACTCTGGCACTGCAATTGGCTATCACAACACAATAACATAAATCTACTAATATGCCACTTTACATCCAAATTAAACTAATCTTTGTATCTTCCCTGCCACTGTGTTTTTGAACATTTTTTTTTCCTTTTTTTTAGACTTTTTATTGATTCAGTGTAACAAAGAACAAGTAAGAAAACCATCTCTCTACAGCTGCTTCCTTTCTTTCTGTTTTCAATAGCTGAAAGATACCAAATTAAATAGGTGGTTCACCAGTATAGATGCTTCTTCTCTTTATGTGTTGGACTGTGATGTCATTCCTCTCTGACCCACTTGAAATTACGTGTCATATCCGTGCAGTAACTTTCCCAATTCTTGCAAGAATCGAACGCAATAAGAATCAAACTGTCTTAACATTCAACTGTGGTTTTATCTAGGGCATTGTCTTACAGCATTTGTATTTTTTTTCCCCCCTTTTTATTCTTTAAGATAAAACTGCTATGTTGTACTCGTGCTCATGCATTATTACATTTTATTAAAAAAATAATAATTCTGTAAAGGGGTTATCTGCGCATAGTTGGGTCCCCCAGTAAGAAGCTGATGGTGGTAGTCTCTTTGTCGGGTTTTGTCGTTTTTTGACAGTCACAATAGAAAGTCATGTTTTGCTATTCTATCCAGTAAAAAAATATAGAAACCTGGCGGGCATTTTATGTCACATTGGGGTGCTGAAACCAGGTCCTAACTGATCATAACAGTTGAATAACATGGATCATGTTAAAAACCCAAACCATCCAAAAATTTATATTTGAGGACTGTTTAAGGGACTTTTACAATCTCTTTTTGTTAGAAAAGTCCCACAGGATATCCTACTGTGGGGATCCCCAGCATTCATCTGTAGTCTGTGGATAAACCTGGCAGCAAGTCTTTACTTTCCCTGCAGTTCCACCTCTGGAGAAATGGAGCAATAGACCGTTTTCATTTAAATCAATCTGTACGTGAAATGCTCTTCGTAGCTGCTCTCCACTCTGGCTAGGTGAGGGTCTTGATGGTGGAACCCCATTTAATTAATTTACAACTCCAATTATAGGGTATTTAACCCCTTAAATATATAGCCTGAACTGGACCAGAGGGCGCAGAATATTTTATTTTTCCTTTTTTTCATGTACATGTCCCGAAAGTCGTAACTTTTTATTTTTCCGTCAAAGTAGCCATAAAGTTGTTTTTTTTGCTGGACAAGGTGTATTTTTTAATGTCATTACTTTGCGGTACATAAAATGTATTGTATAACTTATTAATTAATTTTTTTTGGAAGGCATATAGAACAAAAAACAGCAATTCTACTATTGTTTTTTTGTTTTTTTTTTCGTCATGTGCCAAGAAAACTTTATTTTGTGAGTTCCTATGATTACTGTAGGGTTGCACGATGCATTGAAATATTGATACTATTCCGATACTATGCACCCACAAACGTTTCAATGCCGTGAATTTATGTATTCCGATACTAAGCTGTTCGGCCGCACAGCTTAGTACTGTAATACATGAATTTAGTGACTAGCAAGATGTGATAAGGCCGGCGCTGCACTAATGAGCGGCGGCGCTGGTTCTGAAGACAGAAAATATGGCATGTGCACTGCACAGCACCTCCATGTCCTCTGTCTTCAGTGCCGGCGTCACATGCAGATCACTATCAGCCGCAGCCCCGCTCTAACGTTATCGTTATCCCTGTGATCAATTGTTATCCCCGTGATCAAAGTTGACCACGACGTTCAAAGGGAAAATGTGAAGCTGGAATCCCTGTGACGCGATGGAGAGACATACCTTATATGGACAGACAGCCCAGGTTCCATTGGAGGAACCTAGGGATGTCTTACCATATTTCCTGTTAGGGACAACTGCCTGTGTACTATCAGTACACAGGCTGATGAACTATCAGTACACAGGCTGATGTACTATCAGTACACAGGCTGATGTACTATCAGTACACAGGCTGATGTACTATCAGTACACAGGCTGATGTACTATCAGTACACAGGCTGATGTACGATCAGTACACAGGCTGATGTACGATCAGTACACAGGCTGATGTACGATCAGTACACAGGCTGATGTACGATCAGTACACAGGCTGATGTACGATCAGTACACAGGCTGATGTACGATCAGTACACAGGCTGATGTACGATCAGTACACAGGCTGATGTACGATCAGTACACAGGCTGATGTACGATCAGTACACAGGCTGATGTACGATCAGTACACAGGCTGATGTACGATCAGTACACAGGCTGATGTACGATCAGTACACAGGCTGATGTACGATCAGTACACAGGCTGATGTACGATCAGTACACAGGCTGATGTACGATCAGTACACAGGCTGATGTACGATCAGTACACAGGCTGATGTACGATCAGTACACAGGCTGATGTACGATCAGTACACAGGCTGATGTACGATCAGTTCACAGGCTGATGTACTATCAGTTCACAGGCTGATGTACTATCAGTACACAGGCTGATGTACTGACATATAGATAGATGCCAGTACCTTAAAGTAAAAAAAAAAATCTACAGGTAATAATTTAAAAAAAAGTAATGTTAAATAAAACATTTCTGTAAAAAAATACACAAATGCACATTTTTTTACAATAAACATTATTAAAAGTCCCAATAATAAAATAATATACACATATCTAGTCATGACCGTAAAAATCTGCACAATAAATTTGTGACAACCCTAGATTACAGCAATACCAAATGTATATCGATTTTGTTTTATGTTTTTCTACTTTTGCCCAATAAAAACATATTTTTTTTTTTTATAAAAATTGCTTTCAAAGACACCTAAAATTGTTATTTTCCCATCAAAAGAGCTCTGAGGGCTTGTCTTTTTTGCAAGATGAGTTTGCATTGGTACCATTTTGAGGTAAATAATAAGAAATGTTGTCAATTTTTATTTCGTTTTTTGGAAGGTGAGGTGATCAAAAAACAGATGATTTGGCTTCATTTGTTAGCCTTTTTTCTTTTTTAACAACCTTCACCATGTGAGATAATAATGTGTTCATTTTATTGTACGCATTGTAACAAATGTATAGTTATCTTTATTTTTTATACTTTTTTTCCAAGATAAAAGGGCTTTGTACATGAAAAAGGGGTGACTTTTTTTTTTTACTTTTATTTCTTTTTTTATGTTTTTCGCAAACTTTTTTTTTTACACTTTTTTTTTCAGTCTCACTATGGGTCTTGAACATGTAACATTTTGACTGCTCATATAATATTACAGTGTTGCCATGTATGACAGCCCTGGGGGCCGTTGTTAGGCCCCCGATTGCCATGACAATCCATCGGTAACCGCAAACCCATTCACTGGGCACCGATCGGGGTGACAGAAGAATTTATCTTAATTTCCAGCTCTTAGAGCCGGATGCTAGCTGTATATTACAGCCGAAACTTGCAGATGATAGTGCTGGCTCAGCTCCTGTGCTCCGTTAACGAACTGCATGCTACAACATGCTGTTATGGCACATGGCGGAAAGGGGTTATGAGTTTTGTAAATGAGACAACCCCTTTACATAGCATTAGAATATATTTTTAAATTCCTCATGTTATGCAGATCTGTAGACATTCATTGAACTCCAGACTACAGGCTATTGTAAAACAGTCTCTTGGCTGCAGCACAGAGGTGACCTTTGATATTGCCTGTGTTATCAGGACACTCCCACACGATTATTTTCCATATTAATCATATTAGAATTAGCTATTTAGGCAGTCCTTCATACATGGGTCCATTTACCTGATTCATCATATATTTATCTGTCATTAAAAGAGAGTGGGATGTGAATTATGGAGGTAGTATGTTCTCTCTATACTTACATGAATTTCTTCTAGGTACTTTACACTCCTCCCACATTCCAAAAAACATACTTAATTGGCTTCCTATGAAATTGGCCATAGTGTGTGTCAGAAGAGTCTGGACGGCAGCACGGAGGGCTTAACGGGAAGCCTCCATGACTGCCATAGGAGGGACAGTCAATAGGGGAAGAGAGGGTTAGTTGAGGCAGGGAGAGGGAGGAGATGGAGTGGGGAGGAGCCGGGGGTGTTTCTGTTCTTCCCGCTGTTTTCGGCATTGAGCCGGAAGCAGCGGGAGGAGCAGCAAGTAAAATAATCAGCTCCCACCCTCCCGCCCTGAATTAGGTGGTAATTTTGGGGATCTGGATTGGTTGGTGGGTTTGTCTATTTTATCGTGCTTTTGAGGTATGCTTATGTAACTTGTGTTTTCTTTTATTTCTTTTGAGCAGGTCCGGGTGTCATGGCAGCTGGCGGGGGGAGTCCTTGAGGTTGGTCAGTACAAAATGGTGGGGGGGTCGCATCGGGGGTATGCGTCCCCCAAAACGGTAGATCATTTGAAGACTTCATAGGGTGTTATCCCTTTGAAGTGGTCTTCTGGTGGAAGATATATCACTTGAAGGCTTCATCGGGTGTTATCCCTTTGAAGTGGTCTTCTGGTGGAAGGTATATCATTTGAAGACTTCATCGGGTGTTAACCCTTTGAAGTGGTCTTCTGGTGGTTGGAGCCATCTGCAGAGGTGAGCGGTGCCTCCGAGCTGGTTTACGGCTGGAGGTAAAGAGTTGGTGGTGGTTTGCAGATGGCTAACTTAAAGGAAATCCGGTGTTAAAAGGGCTTCAAGGACTTCCCCTGCTCTGTTAAGTGTTAATAATGTTGATTGTTATTTATGATTCTGACCCATGTTAGGTCATGGAATTATAGGAGGAATTCTCTGGTCGAATTCCTAAGGGAGTTATCCGAATGTTTCGGATTAAATTGCATTAAAAATAATGACAATTAATAAACGGCTGCTGTGGCCATTTCACATCCAACCTCGGTTGTCACGTGTCTTCATGGGAAGGGAAAGGGGAATAAAAGGTTAACAGGATCAATCAGCACAGGACTCTACTTAGGCCAGTCATGTATCTGAGATCGAGGATTCGATTTTGAGCCTCCATCTTCAAGAGAACCTATCACCTGCCCATACATGTGCAGCTGATTGCAGCATGTAATGGGCAGGGCTGTACAAACCCTGGGGCACTTCACACTTTTTTTTCTACCCTCCTCTATTGTTTTCATATTGATGCTGTTATATTTGGCGCCTGATATTTAAATAACCCCATGAACTGTCAATGAGGCGTGTAATGGCAAGGAAGCGTGTTATTACGGTTGTGACACTGTCCAAACCGCTACGGACAGTGTTACGGCAAGAGCTGGAGGGAGGAGAGCGTTTGCGCGTGCACGCTCTCACTCTTCAGCTGTCAGCAGACAAGACTGATCTCCTGCGAGAGATCAGTCTTGTACTCGTCTGCTGAA
Organism: Rhinoderma darwinii; assembly: GCF_050947455.1. Taxonomy (NCBI): domain Eukaryota; kingdom Metazoa; phylum Chordata; class Amphibia; order Anura; family Rhinodermatidae; genus Rhinoderma; species Rhinoderma darwinii. The sequence goes on from NC_134692.1 coordinate 58,524,211, forward strand.
CTGGCAAGGGGGCTTGTCACTGCTACGGACAGCGTAAGAGCTGGAGAGAGGAGAGCGCGCATGTTCGCTCTCCTCTTCAGCTCTTGCACTGTCCATAGCAGAGACACGCCCCTTTTCCAGTTCGGCAGACAAAGTTCAAGACTGTGATCTTACGCAAGAGATCAGTCTTGTCCTTGTCTGCCGAGAGTGAATAGTGAGAGTGTGCGCGCTCTCCTCTTCCCAGCTCTTGCACAAGAGGCTTAGGGTGCTTGTTTACATGGCCAGATGTATCAAAGAAACAGCTCGTTGATTGGCGCTTGATTGCTCCTTTCACACAGAGCACTCTTTACAACAATCGCTCATCCCCATACATTTCTATCATGTCGGCACGCATCTCCCTGTTTACACAGTAAGATGTGCTGCCAACAAAGATAATTTTTTCGGCATTTAAAACGATACGATCAGCTGATGAACAAGCTCATCGGCTGATCGTTGCCCTGTTTACACAAGGCAATTATCGGTAATGAGCGTTCTGTGGATGCTCGTTTGCTCAATAATGGGCCGGTGTGAAAGGATCAAATATTGATGGCCTACAATGGTTTAGTCCTGAAAGACCCTTGCAAGTTTGCATAATGGGCCTCATTTATCAGATCTGTGTAGCTGTAAATCTGTCATTGTTATCCATAGCAACCAATGAGAGAAAAGCTGCAGTGTGATTAGTTGCTGTGGATAACAAGGGATAGTTTTGATAAATATCTGCAAAGCGATCTTTTGACAACCAAATCCACAAATCTGCACCCAACTTGTCTTCTCTGGGCGTCTTTGGGTATTAAACGTGCTTCACCTATACAAGCTGCATGGGCAAAAATCGCAATTCGGGGTAAAACCTTGCACGGTTTTACCGCGCGGGTTTCGGACCAGCGGCAACTACCGTGGCTCGGCTGCAGCATGTACGGGCACACTTGTAAATGTTTTAGGTTGAAGAGGTTTGTCCTAGTAACATATTCCTATTCTAAGTATAATACAAATGAGAACATTTCAGCTTTAAAAGAAAGTAAGTAAATGAAGCGCTGCAACACAATGCCCAACGAAAGCAAACTTCTCTCCAATAGCACCAATTAACACGTGGGCCACCTGTATATGCAACATTGGCATGTTACTGGGCTTGATGGAACCAGCATAGATTTGTTTTATCGGTGTGAGATACCACTGGGCATCCATAATTGAGAAAGATATAATGGAAGGTTATCACATTCATAAGATAATTACCGGTAAATTGTTATCAACTATGTCACAAACTGGTCTTGTTTTCTTAAAGAGGATTTTTAGCTACAAAAAGCACCACGTTTCTGAATTAATATGATGCATTACACTTAAAATGCACAAACATATCCAATAACACGTTTGCTTCCTCTGTTATCCGCTGTCCACCTTCTGCATTTACATTTACAAAAAACAACACCGATTTTCACTGTCATTATGCAAACAAGCTGTCATACATACTGCAAAGCTACCAGTTAAGATAATGAAGCTCTTGAGCCTAAATGGAAAATTGTGATTTCTTTAATGAATTCACATCCATGGCGTGGCTACTGAAGTTATGATCATTGAATGCTAATTTTTGCTATGTGGAGTTCAGATCCCACAAGCTCTTTAATTCCCTTTTAGTCCCTTTCTGGAATACCAGCATTTGTTTCTTTAGCTGTCAATGTCATATTTTCGATGAAGAACAAGTGATCAATAAAGAAATAAATACATAGATACAAGGTTCTGCCCCTATGTAATCCTCTTTATGGGCTGCACAGATGGTTATTCTCTGTGGCTTGTCTGAAGCCTCCTGTAGAAAAGCTTTTTCAAGTCATAATGGACGGGCTTTATTGGTTTCCATCCTTGCTTTCACATTAAATTAACTCAATTTGTTTTATTGGTATTTAATATATTCTTATGACTTGCACAGGTAGGCTTTGGATGGCATTGGAAATTTTAAATGGCTATTGACCTTCTAACCACTGAAATGCTGTGGCTTAATCCATTTATTTTCTTTCTGCTACATGACAGGTCCAGATGAGAAGCATTAACATTTACCAGACATCTCAAAAGAGATTTCCTATTAGACCCTGGGTCTTATGTTTGTTTTCTAGAAAAGAACATTTTTTTGTCACGCTGGGAGCACATGAGGCAGACAGTGAAATCTATTATTTTAGAGGCTGCTATTCAGATATTAAAGCTTTGTCTGTTTTTTTTTCTGTGCACCTGATTGTCTTCTGCTTTGTTGTAGGAACTCCTCTTCTGGTCAGACGGAGCAGTGACCCTACAATGGGACCTGTGGCAGATTTTCATCCAGGATCCTCTCATACCGCTGAGCAGAATAGAAAACTTACCGTTCAGGTTAGTGTGAACACAGACATCCCTCAAATACAGTACTAAATATAGTAAGAATGGTCTGACACGTCATAATGCTGATCCCTGATGGTGGTGCTTTGTTTGGTTTCTCGTAGATCATTTCTTGTCGTCGTCTTCCGGTATTTTTTAAGGCAAGAATAGTGCTGTCTGCAGCTCTATACTTGCCATCAAAATTACTGGAAATCCCTGTCGGACCCTGTTATAATTCAATGGCAGTCAACAGGATTCATTGCGATACGTTCGCAAAAGGATCCGGCATAGCTATCATGGCGCTAGTGTGAACACTCTGTTCAAATGAGCGCTATGCTGGATCCTTTTACAAACGGATCACAACGAATCCCGATGACTGCCATTGAATTATAACAGGGTCCGTCAGGGTTACATTATGATTAAGTGCAGTCTCCAATGTTTATTAATATTTTACATGTTTTAACCTTGTAACGACTCATGACGAATATATCTGTCATGAGCGGTTGCTTGTTCCTATTCTGTGACGAGTATATCTTTTATTGGGATCTCGTGGGTACTGCCGCTGTACCCACAAGATCAGTAGCACAACTATTATACATAGCCTTGGTCCTTCTGCAAAGCAGTTAACTCCTTAACGCCGAAGGACGGATATATCCGTCCTCAGCAGCTGCTAGTTCGCGCAGGAGGACGGATTTATCCATCCTGTGATGGCGCGGGTACTGAGACTGTACCCACGCGATCAGCGGCAGGAGCACGGCTGTTATACACAGCCTGGCTCCTGCTGCAACAGCCGGAATCGAAGCGCGCTCCGATTCCGGCAGTTTAACCCATTAAATGCCGCTGTCAATAGTGACAGCGGCATCTAATGTGTTTGACAGAGGGAGGGAGCTCCCTCTGTCACCCGATCGGCGCCCCCGCAAACAAATCGCGGGTCGCCGTCGGGTTTCCATGACAGCCGGGGGTCTAACAAAGACCCCCAGGTCTGTCTTCAGCAACTGCCTGTTAGGCGATGCCGGAGGCATGACCTAACAGGTTGCCTGTCAGTTTTACACTGACAGGCAATAATGCTTTGGTATACTAAGTATACCAAAGCATTATATATGCGATCAGCAGATCGCATAGTGAAGTCCCCTGGTGGGACTTTTTAAAAAAATGTCAATCAGTTAAATAAAGTTTGTGGAAAAAAAATAATAATAATTACAGTCAAAATCAACTAAAACTACTTTTTTTGCCCAAAAAGTGGTTTTATTCAGTAAAAGTGTCAAAACAAATCACACATACACATATATGGTATCCCCGCGATCGTAACAACTTGACCAATAAAATGAACACATTAATTAAACCGCCGGATGAACGGCGTCCAAAAAAAACGCAAAAAACAACGCCAAAATTCTCTCTTTTCTCCCATTCCCCCCATAAAAAATAAAATAAAAGTTAATCTATAAGTCCTATGTACCCCAAAATAGTACTAATGAAAACGACACATTGGCCCGCAAAAATCAAGCCCACATACGGCCACATCGACGGAAAAATAAAAAAATGACGGCTCTTGGAACGCGGCGATGCAAAAACAAGTCATTTTTTTCTAAATGGCTTTTTATTGTGCAAACGTAGGAAAACATATAAAACCTTTACATATTTGGTATTCCCGTAATCGTGCCGACCCATAGAATAAAATTAACATGTTATTTACGCTGCATAGTAAACGGCGTAAATTTATAACGTGAAAATTAATGCTGGAATAGCTGCTTATTTTCAATTCTCTCCTAAAATAAAGTTAATAAAAGTTAATCAATATATTGTAAGCATCTAAAAATGGTACAATTACAAAATACAACTCGTCCCGCAAAAAACAAGCCCTTATACGGCTATGTCGACGGAATAAAAAAAAAGTTACGACTCTTGGAATGCGACCATGAAAAAACAAAAAATAATCCTTGGTCATTAACGTGCAAAATGGCCCGGTCATTAAGGGGTTAAACCTCTTTGATGGTGTGGTCAATAGCAAACGCACCATCTGAGTTGTTTGACAGAGGAAGGGGGCTACCTCTGTCAGCCCATGGGCAGACAATAATGCTTTGGAATACTAAGCATTATACAAGCGATCAAAGGATCGCTGCTTCATGTCCCCTAGTGGGACAAAAAAATATATAAATGTAGTTTAATACAGTTTTATAAAAATTAAACAGTACCCCCAGTACCAGTTATAAATTGAACCCTTTTTTTTATATTTTCTTTTTAAATGGTCCACCATTTAAAAAAAAATGTAATAAATAAATTACATGTCAGATAGCGCCGCAATCAAAACGACCCGTAGAACAAACATCTCTTATTAGTTATGCCACATTCTAAGCCTTAAAAAAAAAATTTTTAAATTCTCCGTAATTGCGGACCCTAATATTGTTCGCAATTACGGATCCATTCAGTTCTATTGGCCGCGGACACCTTTCCGTATCGCTACAGATGTGTGTCCGTGCCGTAGAAATGTTCCGAAAATTATGGAACATGTCTGTTCTTTTGCATTTTACGGGCCGTGCATGGGGCCTCAGTCATTAAGGCCTAAACAGGCCTCGTCAAATGGTTAATCTCAGGGTAACCTCGGGGTTAATTGTGTAATTTTTATAATGACAACACCAGCATACTTCTATTTAAAAAAGAATTAGGTATGGCTCTGTTCACCCTGGCATCATGGGTTGTTACAAGATCCATAACAGATTGGATAAATCCATTTTGATCAGTTTTGCAAAAAAAATCTGCCAAATCCAAAAGATCACCATTTTTTTTTTTACTCGGCAGAATTGTGCAGCAGACTGCGCTATTCTACCAGACAAAAAACTGTGAAAACCTCCAGAATTGGTGTTTTTTTGGTCACCTCGCCTCCCCAGAAAAAAAATGGAATAAAAAGTGATCAAAAGGTCTAATGTACCCCAAAATGGTACCAATACTACAGCTTGCCCCACAAAAAAACAAGCCCTCACACAGGTTCATGGGTCTGAATTTAACAAATTGTTTTTATTGTGTAAAACATAAAAAACTGAATAAATTTGGTATCGCCGTAATCGGAATGACCTGCAAAAATAGTAAACATGTCAATGTCAAAACCAAAAACAACAGAAGAATTGCTGTTTTATTTTCCACCCCACAAAATTGTTTTTTAAAACTTTTTTCAATACTCCTATATTGTACACTAAAACATACAACTTGTTCCTCAAAAAAAAGCCCTCATATGGCTGTATAAATGGAAAAATAAAAAAAGTTTGACTTCTGGAAGGTGGGGAAAAAAAAACAAATTAAAACTGGCTGCATCCGGAAGTTGTTAACTTGTTGCCGACACAGGATGAGAATATTCGTCCTGAGTGGCGGGTACTTGGCGCATTAGGACGAATATTCTCGTCCGGTGTGACAGCCAGTGTACACGCGCCATGATAAGCGGGGCAACGGCTGTAATTGCTGTAATACATAATAGATATATGCTGGTACATTAAAGTTAAAAAACAAAAATTAAAAATCCTAATGTTAAATAAAAAAAACATTTGTAAAAAATATAAACAGAAATACAATAAATTTTGTTGCAATAAATAAACTTTTCAAAATATAAGTCCCAAAACCTGAAATAATATACACATATTTGGTATCAACACGTCTGTAACAACCTGTACAATAAATGTATAACGTTATTTAAGATGATCGGTGTATAGTGTAAAAAAAGAAAAAAGAAAAGAAGACTGCAGTGTTACTGCTTTTTTTTTTTCTAAATTTTTGCCAAAATAAAAAACTATATAAGTTAAACGATAATGTGAATGTACCAAAAAACAGCACCTTCACAAATTACAACTCGTCCCGCAAAAAACAAGGTCCCATACAGCAACGTCGGACAAAAAATGTGAGCGCCGGGATGCAAAGAGGGAAATATAAAAACATAGTTCGGTCCTCAATGCCAAAATTGGAGAGGGTCCTTAAAGAGACTCTGTCACCACATTATAAGTGCCCTGTCTCCTACATAAGGAGATGGGCGCTGTAATGTAGGTGACAGTAATGCTTTTTATTTAAAAAAACGATCTATTTTCACAAAGTTAGGAGCGATTTTGGTTTATGCTAATTAGCTTTCTTAATGCCCAAGTGGGCGTATTTTTACTTTCGACCAAGTGGGCGTTGTACAGAGGAGTGCATGACGCTGACCAATCGGCATCATGCACTCCTCTCCATTCATTTACACTGCACTAGCGATATAGTTATATCACTATGTGCAGCTACATACACAAAGCCTAACATTACTACAGTGTCCTGATAATGAATACACATGACCATCCAGCCTGGACGTCATGTGTACTCAGAATCCTGACACTTCTGAGTCTTTTTTGTGAGATTCCGGCAAGTGAAACAAAATCTCGTTTAGCTCCGTAATCTCGCGAGATTTCGTTTCACTCGCCGGAATCTCACAAAAAAGATTCAGAAGTGTCAGGATTCTGAGTACACATGACGTCCATGCTGGATGGTCATGTGTATTCATTATCAGGACACTGTAGTAATGTTAGGGCTTGTGTATGTAGCTGCACATAGTGATATAACTATATCGCTAGTGCAGTGTAAATGAATGGAGAGGAGTGCATGATGCCGATTGGTCAGCGTCATGCACTCCTCTGTACAACGCCCACTTGGTCGAAAGTAAAAATACGCCCACTTGGGCATTAAGAAAGTGCATTAGCATAAACCTAAATCGCTCCTAACGTGAAAATAGATGTTTTTTTTAAATAAAAAGCATTACTGTCACCTACATTACAGCGCCGATCTCCTTATATAGGAGATAGGGCACTTATAATGTGGTGACAGAGTCTCTTTAAAGGGAACCTGTCACCAGCATTTCACCTATCGAACTTTACTTGTCCCTCACTGGCCCCTGCTATCAAAAGTTCATTGCCGTTATCCCCTCTCCTAAACTCCTCCTCTAACTGTAAATAACGGTCTGCCAACATTTTGCGCCTTTTATCGTAATAATCCGGTGTCACTTTATGCGCACACCCCAGAAGAGGACATCAATACACAAACGTGGGATTTTGTGTGCTGGGGGAAGGCGAGGAGTTGTCAATCAAAAGTAAGGAGGCGGGGAAAACTCGGAAAGACTTCAGGAATGAAGATATGACTTTTTTCAAATGATGATTTGACTCTTTTCAAACGAAGATGTGACTCTTTTCTGCTCATTAGCATACAGCGCGGGAACACTAAAAATCTGAATACTAAAACTACAGAGCCGACTAAGAAGACAATTATAGGTTATATAGAAATGATTTTTCACCCACTTCCACCAGGTAGTGCTGGTTTAATAGATGAAATGCTGGTGACAGGTTCCCTTTAACCCCTTAAGGACGCAGCCTAGTTTGGGCCTTAAGGCTCAGAGCCCATTTTTCAAATCTGACATATTTCACTTTATGTGGTAATAACGTCGGAATGCTTAAACCTATCCAAGCGATTCTGAGACTGTTTTCTCGTGACACTTTGGGCTTCATGTTCGTGGTAAAATTTGGTCGATATATTCAGTCTTTATTTGTGAAAAATTGCAAAATTTAGAGAAAATTTACAAAAAATAGCATTTTTCAGAATTTAAATGCATCTGCTTGAAAAACAGACGGTTATACCACCCAAAATAGTTACTAGTTCACATTTCCCATATGTCTACTTAAGATTGGCATCGTTTTTTGAACATTATTTTATTTTTCTTGGACGTTACAAGGCTTAGAACATAAACAGCAATTTCTCATATTTTTAAGAAAATTTCAAAAGCCTTTTTTTGAAGGTACCAGTTCAGTTCTGAAGTGGATTTGAGGGGCCTATGTATTAGAAACCCCCATAAAACACCCCATTTTAAAAACTAGACCCCTCAAAGTATTCAAAACAGCATATAGAAAGTTTTTTAACCATTCAGGCATTTCACAGGAATTAAAGCAAAGTGGAAATGAAATTTGCAAATTTCATTTTTTCTGCCGAATTTCAAATTTATTAAATTTTTTTCTGTAACAGAGAAGGTTTTACCAGAGAAATACTACTAAATATGTATTGTCCAGATTCTGCAGTTTTTAGAAATGTCCCACATGTGGCCCTACTGCGCTCGTGGACTAAAACACAAGCCCTAGAAGCAAAGAAGCACCTAGTGCATTTTAAGGCCTCTTTTTTATTAGAATATATTTTAGGCAGCATGCCAGGTTTGAAGAGGTGTTGAGGTATCAAAACAATGAAAACCCACCAGAAGTGACCCCATTTTGGAAACTACACCCCTCAAGGAATTCATTTATGGTTTTTGTTATCATTTTGACCGCAGAGTTTTTTCACAGCACCTATTTGAATTGGGCTGTGAAATGAAAAAAATGATATTTTTTCCAATAACATGTCATTTTTGATCAAAATTTCTTATTTTCACAGGGAACAACATACCCCATTTTGTTGCCCAATTTGTCCTTAGTGCGGCAATACCCCATTTGTGGTGATAAACTGCCGTTTGGGCCCATGGGAGGGCTCAGAAGGAAAGGACCACCATTTGGCCTACTGGAGCTTTTCTGGTGCTAAGTCATGTATGCAGAAGCCCCTGAGGTACCAGTAGAGTTGAAACCCCCGAGAAGTGACCCCATTTTAAAAACGACACCTCTTAAGACATTCATCTAGAGGTGTAGTGAGCATTTTGACCCCACAGGTACTGTGTAAAAGATAATGCGCAGCAGATGGTGCAGAGTGAGATTTGCAATTTTATATATATATATGGCATGTCAGTGTCCGATATAGTGTGCCCAGCATGCGCCACCGGAGATATACACCCCTTAAATTGTAATGTGGGTTATCCTGGGTACGGCAATACCCTACATGTGGCTGTTATCAGCTGCCTGGCCATACGGCAGGGCTCAGAAGGGAAAGATGAGGGGGATAAGCTGTGCGGAGTGCATCAGGGTAAATTAAAAATCAAGGGATGTATGATACATTTTAAAACAATCTTTTATACAGAGCCCTGGTTTTTCGGGACACGTGTCACATTGGTATATTGTGTTCTTCCTTATCCCCCTCTTATAGCAGACTCTGCTCCTCTTTTGACTCTTTCCCTTTCCACCGGTTTGGGGAACTTCTCTTGGAAAGTGTTGCCCTGGTACGATGCGTGTGGCCTCGCTTCCAGAAGTACTGGGTGCCCCCCCTTCCTGGTCCCTAAAGATTAGATCTTGAAATTCCAGGAAAGTTCCCCTCTGGCCTGCACATCGACGTAGCACGTACGCATTGTACAAAGTCATCTGTATGATGTGCCCGGCCAGCTTCTTATACCACACCGCATGGCGCTGTAGGGCTTCAGGACTTGATTTGACAAGTCCTTCCCTCCCATGTACCTATTGTAGTCCAGGATGCAGTCTGGTTTGGGGGTGGCCTTTCCTTCATATATCCTAAATCTGTAGGTATACCCGGATCCACTCTCGCACAGCTTATACATCTTCACGCCATACCTTGCCCTCTTACCCGGCAGGTACTGGCGGAATTGAACCCTCCCTTTAAAATGTACCAGGGACTCATCAATAGAAATACACTTCTCGGGGGTGTATGCTGGGAAAACCGGGCACTGAAACGGTCTAATAGGGGTCTCCATTTATACAAACGGTCAAAACTGGGGTCATCTCGGGGTGGGCACGGCTCATTATCAGTATAATGTAAGAAGCGAAGTATTGCCTCATTTATTTATTTTTTTAGGTTCCAGTTCAGTTCTGAAGTTGCTTTGAGGGGCCCATATATTAGAAACCCCTATCAAACACCCCATTTTAGAAACTAGACCCCTCAAAGTATTCACAACAGCATTTAGAAAGTTTATGAACACTTTAGGTGTTTCACAGAAATTTAGAGCAAAGTAGAGGTGAAATTTACTTTTCTTTTTTTGTCAGAAAATCCTCTTTATACCATTTTTTTTATAACACAATTGGATTTATCAGAGAAACGCAACTTAATACTTATTGCGCAGATTCTGCAGTTTTGAGAAATACCCCACATGTGGCCCTAGTGCGGTAATGGACTGAAGCACCGGCCTCCGAAGCAAAGGAGCACCCAGTGGATTTTGAGCCCTCTTTTTTTATTAGGCACCATGTCCGGTTTGAAGAGGTCTTGTGGTGCCAAAACAGTGGAAACCCCCCAAAAGTGACCCCAATTTGGAAACTAGACCCCTTGAGGAATCCATTGTAGTTTTCTTGGGGTGCATGCAACTTTTTGATCAGTTTTTATTCTATTTTTAGGTGGCGTGGTGACTAAAAAACCGCAATTCTACTATTGTTTTTTTGTTCTATTTTTTTCACAGCGTTCACCGTGCGCTATAAATGACATATTCACTTTATTCTGCGGGGCGATACGATTACGGCGATACCAGATGTTTATAGTTTTTTTATGTCTTATGGCGTTTGCACAATAAAATACGTTTTGTAATAAATCATTTACTTTTTGTGTTACCTTATTCTAAGAGCCAGAACTTTTTTATTTTTCCTTCAAAAAAGCCGTGCGAGGACTTATTTTTTGCGTAACGAACTGTAGTTTCGATCAGTACCATTTTTAGGTACATGCGACTTTTTGATCTCTTTTTATTCCATTTTTTAGGCGGTCAAGTGACCAAAGAATTGTGATTGTGGTTCGGTTTATTATTTTTTTTTTTTACGGCGTTCACCGCGCGGGATAAATAACGAAATAATTTTGTAGTTCAGGCCGTTACGGACGCGGCGATACCAATTATGTATAGTTTATTTGTTTATTTATTTATTTATTTTAATAATAAAGACTGACAAGGGAAAAAGGGTGTTTTTTACTTTTATTACTTTTAAAACTTTTATTTTCTTATTTTTACACAACTTTTTTTTACTTTTTTTTAACTTTTTTACTTTGTCCCATTAGGGGACTTGAGGGCAGGAGGCCCTGATCGCTATTCTAATACACTGCACTACATACGTAGTGCAGTGTATTAGAACTGTCAGCTACTCACTGACAGCAAGCATAGTGGGTCCTGACTCTGTCAGGACCCACTAGGCTTCCGTCTATGGCATAGCCGGACGCCATTTTTTGGTGTCCGGTTGCCATAGTCACCATCGCCGGCCGCTATCGTGTAGCAGGCCGGCGATGGCGGATTAACCCCTAAGAAGCCGCGATCGCTATTGAACGCGGCTTCTGAGGGGTTAAATCTGCAGGGACCACCGCGATCGGTCCCGGCACATTGAGCAGTGATAGTCTGCTGTCGGAAACAGCAGCTATCACAGCTCATGCACGCCCCTCGCGCGAACGGCGCCGTGTTTACTCCATGACATACTATTATGTCATGGAGCGCGAACGATGCACTTACCATGACATAATAGTATGTCCTGGAGCGTTAAGGGGTTAAGGGCTTAATGCATACCTCTCATTCAATTGCAATAGCCGGCTTAAGGGACAAAGAAGATTTCTGATCTTTAACAAGATATATTACAAAGTTCAGTATCTTTGCATATACTATTTATTTCTGCAAAAAATAATTTAAACAATTGTTACGTACGTTTTAAATCTACCTACATAAATGTATGTTAAAGCCCCTACAGCAGTGTTTCCCAGCCAAGCTTGTTTAGAAATTGATTTGGGGGTCCTCTGGAAGACAGTGAGGGCTGGCATTTTTACAGTAAGGGCTTATTCAGACGAACGTAAAATACGCGCGTGCAACGCGCGTGATTTTCACGTGCGTTGCCCGTAGCTATATTAGACAATGGGGCCGTGCAGACATGGCAGCGTTTTTTGCGCAGCGTTGCTCCGTTGCAAAAAACTCACGACATGTCCGTTGATTCAGCGTTTTCAACGCATCACGCACCCATTGAAGTCAATGGGTGCGTGAAAACCACGCATGTCGCACGGAAGCACTTCCGTGCGAACTGCGTGTTTGCGCAACAGCTGTCAAAAGGATGAATGTAAACAGAAAAGCACCACGTGCTTTTCTGTTTCCGAACATCCAAACGGAGTGTCTTTGCGATTAGCGAACCCCGACAACCGAAGCTAACTTCACCGGGTTCGGCCAAACTAGTTTTGGCCGAACCCGGCAAAAAAATTTCCGGTCCGCGACGTCGGGAGACATTCACTGTGCATGGTGCTGAAAGAGTTAAACTGTTTCAGCACCATGGACAGTGACTACCGATCACAATATACATGAACCTGTAAAAAAACCCGAAGTTCTAACTTACCGATTACTCCTGTCTCCTTCCTGCAGTCCGACCTCCCAGGATGACACTTCAGTTCAAGTGACAGCTCCAGCCAATCACAGGCCAAGCACAGGCTGCAGCCAATCACAGGCTGCAGCGGTCACTTGGACTGCCGCATCATCCAGGGAGGTGGGGCCCGATGTCAAGAGAGGCGCGTCACCAAGGACGCGTCACCAAGGACGCGTCACCAAGGCAACGGCCGGGAAGTTCTCGGTAAGTAGGAACTTTATCTTTTTTTTAACAGGTTTTTCGCTGTTGTGTTCGGCATTCACTGTCGAGGGTGCTGAAAGATTTAGCTCTTTCAGCACCTTGGACAGTGACGGGCGTTGACAAGCCTCATCTCTATGATGCCGGCTGCGCGAAAATCACGCAGCCGCGCATCAGACACGGATGACACACGCAGCTGTCAAATAGTGTTTGCGCGCGCAAAACGCTGCGTTGTTTGCGCGCGCAAAAACGCAACGCTCGTGTGAATCCGGCCTTAGGATGGAGTAGTTGTAGAGGTTCACAGGAAGGTAACATGTTTTTCAGGTGTTTCCCATGTTAAAAAGTTTGGTTGCCACTGGAGCGGTTTCAGCGTCTAAACCTCCATCAAAATCAATGGGTGGAAGAAACAATCCTAAGGGAATTTTGACAAAAACCTCCATGTGACCCTTATTATTACACATTGTATAGTATGATGCTGCTGCATTTTTAGAAAAAAAAAAGATTATGCTTTTTGTGATAATGCTGGATTTTCTGATTTGAGCTTTTACAGGACCTGATAATCTGTGGTAAAAGTAAACTTCTGCCTACAGAAGTACAGGGATGTTGCAATTTATTTATTTTTTGACAGCATATACCAACCATCATAAATTATTCTGTACATTTATTGTACAGGTTGTTACGGATGTGACTATGCCAAATTTGTGTATATTATTTATGTTTTGGGAGTTATTTTTAATAAAATTTATTATAAAAATATTGTTTTTTTTAAATTAATTTTACTTTATTTTTTTTAAACCTGTTGAGGAATATTTCATTTTGATTTTGAGTTTTTAACTATAATGTACTAACTTATGTACAGACATATATCAATATATCTGTACGTTAGCCTGTGTGCTAACGGAAAGGAATATGATCAGACAGCCCTGGGGTCCTTCACTGGACCCTGGGATATTTTCCATACAAGGTAAGGGCCCCAATCACGTCACAGGAATTCCCTGTGATGCAATCAATAGGGGGGTCCTCCTCTCAATGTCTTCCTTTGAATGCTGCGATCAGCGTTGATTGCGGCATTCAAAGGGTGGAATGGCGGAAATCCGAGGTTCCACTGACCTCAGCCAATAAAAAGGAGCCGTGACTGTGTATTACAGCTGTTGCTCTGCTTCTTATCACATGGGCATGATCAGCATGACAAGTATGCTTGGATATGCCAAATGCCTGTCTCTCCGGACGAGCATAGTCCTCAAGAGGTTAAAAGTATAATTTATCGTTGGTGAAAATGTATCCTCCACACATAAAAATTTCTATGGTTTATTGAAGTGTAAGGCCTTATGCACACGACCGTAGTGGTGTGCACGGCCGTGATTTGCGGCTCGGACTGCCGCGGAGTGTCACCCGCGAGCCGCCCGCAAATCACGGGCCGCACACATGGCCGCGTGCAATCATTCTATGAGCCTGGACCGTAAAACACGGCCGTAATAAGACATGTCCTCTCTTTTTGCGGTCCAGGCTCTTGGGCAATGCGCAGATCGAGGAAACCATGGTCTTGTGCATGGGCCCATAGAAATGAATGGGACCGCAGTTGACCCGCAGATTTGCAGGTGAATTGCGACCGCAAAAACATGTTCGTGTGCATGGGGCCTAACATGTAAATAGTTGTCCTCCCACTTGTTCCTTCTATACTATATTACTAGTATGCTCAAACACTATATGCAAGAAATATTGTTTATAGTAACACGACAGCTTGTACTCGTAACCTTTTAATGTACCTTTAGGTTGTGGTGGACAGCAGCATATAATTATATTTCTATATTGCATAAACATTAATATACTGAAGAGAACATACCGAAGTCAGGTGTCTCAGTCCTCGGCTCACTGCCCTTTTGTACGTAAAAAAAAATGATTTGGTGCTTTAATCATTAATTTGTTTCTTTTTTGCTCACACTGTGCACATCCTCCCAGCCTGAACCAACATGTGGTTTCTTTTCTGTCTTCCTCTTGGGAGGTTCGCTGTCACTCACTGGGATATAACTGAGCCAGGCCACCAGAATTCAATGCACCCCAGACGACAGATGGCCTCGGCTTTCACACTGACCTTCATGCTGGCTGTGTTTATAGCTCCATCACCTCCTTCCCCAGCCCTGCACCTCTGAGACAGTTGGTCTCTCAAAGCAGCTGCTTGCAATGCATTTGGATTCATCTGCATCCCCAGGGCTGTAAACACAACCCCAGCAGCACATTCTGTAGCATTTCCAAACAGGACTGTTTGTCCAATATCAATGTGCAAACCAGGATTTCACATATCGTGCAGCCAGCTTTAAAATATTGCACTAAATCTCACTCATAGTTAACCTGCTCATTACCAAGGAATACAATAACTGATTGTAAGTAGAGGGAATCGAACACATTAGCTTGTTCCCAGTTTTAACCCAATCCTTGCCTATTGATTGGGGATTATATAATATAGTTCCATACCTCATATTGGGGGATGCAAGTTTAAATGTTGTATGGGAGATAGCTATGCCTTTAGAAAACCATCTTTTTTTGTATGAGCTTATACAAAGCAACCTTCATCAATCCAGAATTTTAAGCCAAACCTGCCAACTGCTGGTTATTCTGTGTACAGAATTCTACATGGTGGCTTTTTTTCCGGCTGGTCTACAGTTGTCTTTGCTTGAGATTATCATCACAGGAATTAAGTGGCAGCATTTTGCCCCCTCCTCTCTCCATAGAAGTAAAATGCAGGTTTGGTCAAGCGGAGTAGGTGGATCGGTGGTCATAACGGTAGGCCAAACAACTTCCTGTTGGCAGATAGTTATTTTATGCCTATGGTCAGCTTTAGGGTATGCTCACATGGAGTTTTTTGCAGGCAGAAAATTCTGCCTCAACATTCCGTTTAGAATTTTGAGGCAGATTTTGATCTGCCTGCACACCGTTTGCCACGTTTTTCGCTGGGTTTTTTCGCCCGCGTCCATGGAAGGTCAGAGAAGTAAACGCCCGAAGATAAGGCATGTCGCTTCTTTTACCCGCGAGATGGTTTTTCCGCTCGCCCGAAAAAAACGACACTGCCTCCCATTGAAATCAATGGGAGACATTTTCGGACGTTATTTGGCGGTGTGGTTTCCGCGTTAAAGAACGTGGCAAAAAACTCTGTGAACTGGGCCTTAGTCTTCAATTGGCATAGTCAGCCTCATTTGTCTTGGGACAAAAAATATTTTATAGTAGATACTCTTGTGTGCATAAGTAGTAGTATGGTTAGATAGGGACATATGTATTGTTGAGTATTTATATATCATGTCTCTTTTATGTCAATAATAAATAATAGCATTCTATAATATACACAGAGAATAGAGACTATAAACTAAGCCTTCTTGCTGCCATGTAATGCATCAGGCTCCAGAAATGTAACAGCTAAGAACTAATTTGTATTGTATAGCCTGATATCTAAATTCCTATTATGGTACATGATAGTTTGTATTGTGCTGCGACTGAGCAATTCTATTCTATGGTGTGCACAATCTCCAGCAGAATGAATGCTGTGTGAGTTATCGATATCTTTTGTTACTGGCTGGAATGTGGTAGCCAGGGTGCTGTCTATGTAAGATAACCAGCTTTTTTTTTTTATCTCATAAGAACATAAAAGAGACAGAATCCTCACATAACATCATATACTTCCACAAAAGTTACAAATGACCCTTATCACTGTTGAAAGTATAGAAACATTTGTCGGATCAGACTAGGTGCCCAGGTGTAAAATGTCGATGCTTGACATTGAAGTTGAGGGTAAAGCATATTATATGTAATGTGTATAGGGAAATGCATGAAATACATAAGGCTCAGATGCAACCATATAGGTATTGGTTTAATATACATCTTGTTTCTAAAGTGAGCTTTCCAGTGGAATTAAAATAAATAGATATAAATTTTTCAGTTATCTTTCCGTTATCTTGTTCTATTAAGTTTTTTCCTAGTAATATCTCTTTCTGGAAAAGCTGGAGGATAGGCAATGTTTCAGTTTTGAATAGCTCAAATGCATTAATTCTACAGGTGATTTTTTTTTTTCACTTTAAAGGCTATGCACAGCTTTAAAAAAAATGTTTTTGTTTTATAAATAAAAACCTGTATCAGTGTGTTTAGAGCAACTTTCTAATTATGTTTTAGTAAAAATGTGAACTTTTTGAGATACAGCTGCTTTGTATCCTTTATACGGAGCAGCTGTATCTAGCGCTGAGACCTTTTATCTGTCAGGTCAGCGGGACTGGGGTTTGGGGACAGCGTGTCCGGTGTGTCTCTGACACACAGGATTGAACTGTTAACGATCACATCTAAGTTGATAACTAAGATGTGATCGATAACTGGTGGGTCCTGTGTGCAATGTCACTGAACCCGTCAGTCCCACTGACCCGACGGATTCATTCCTCTGTATACAAGCAGCTGTATCTGAAAAAGTAAAAATAATTTTGAATAAAAAGTAGTTACAAAGTTGCACCAATCATACTGATACACATTTTTATATTAAAAAATGAAGATTTTTTTTTTTTCACGGGTTTACATAGCCTTTAAGTTTTATTAAAGTGACACGGTTGCCCAATTTACTCAGTTTGTCACATGCTTCAGTATTAGTGGTCCCCAATAAGAGGGGGGTGGTATCACATGGTATTACCTCTGTGTCATCCATGTGCCTTTGTCCTTATGGATAAGTCCCTTTGCCCAGTGTCTGTGACAAGGCAAAGTGATTTTGTGATGACAGAAAGTTGAAGGCAATTCCATTTATTATTTTCTTGATGAGCACAGTTCTCGTGTAAATAATCTAAAGGGGGGTATTTGGCTGAAAGCATGGACACCTGGGGCACTATTCTGTAAAGTGTTTTATGAAGACAGATTGGTGCTGTCTGAACGACTCGGACAAGCATAATAATTGAAGCCGAGTGTTGTCTTTGTCTGACATTTCCTCTGCACTGCAACAGAGCCAAAGTGACATATTGTGGTAGTAATGGGCTGTGGTGGCATATCATGCCATCTCTCTATCCAGAGGCTTCTGCCAGTCCAATGGGTGAAATTGTTTTAGTAGGAAACAGAATATTTCTCAGTGTGAAATTTGCTTTCAGACTTCTTCATTTGCATGAACTTTTATGTCCTAAACCATTGGAGAACCATCTTCTGGAGAGCTAAGGATATGCATTTCAGGTTGGCAGGTACTTCGGAAAGAAATTGCACAGAACAATGAATGTCTGTATTAAGAATGCAGATTATTTATTGCAAAATATAAAGATCCTATCATTTGGCCACTTGCTTCTCATTGTCAGGAGGTATTTCATTTACTCTTTGTTGCTATGCAATGGCTAGTTAAGGGCCCATTCAGGATGCTTAGCAGCATATGGTAAGGTGGAGGTTACTGAGCCATGAGTGACTTTTGATAAAAAAACAAACAAAAAGCCATCTTTCATGATTAAGCTATATTGTCTACAGCAGTGGCATTTCTAAAGTGACAGGCAAACAAATGAGCAGATGCAGATCACGTGGCTCCAATAGCAGCCACATTTATGGTGTGCTTTCCACATTGTTTTTGTCATAGGTCTATTACAAATACAATAGTCTTCACAATTAAACAAGGCTAGTGTGAGCAACAAAGTATGAATGCATATTTGAAACTGGTTTAAACATTGGTCTAAAACACATAACCAAGAGAAAACCATAGATCCTAAGGGTCTAATTTTAATTTTAGTGGATTCACATGGCTATATTTCAGTTAGTGTCTCTTGTAGGGTTATGTAGATAAACACATCTCTTAGGAAATGTGTAGAAAAAAATATTGACTTTAACGATGAAAAAAGATCTTTTGCCTCTATTTATAGTGCTACAAGTAGATAAAATTCTTACAATAGAGATTACTGCTCTCATACCAGTCCTTGTGGCACCCTTGGGGCAGTTTGCACCCTCTTTCATTTCTATATATGTCCCCCTGAATAAGGTCGAAGGGGCATTGGGTACCCTCCTACTCCATTAAGATGGCTGTATTACAGAATAACAGGACTATCTGAGAAAAGGTTCTGAGAAAAGTTTTGACTGGAGAACCTTGAACCTCCTACAATACTTTTATTACTTCCTGTAGTTGTAATGTCCTCAAATAATAATATTACCACATTAAGTTAAATGCAGTCATTATTGCAGGCAGCACTCCTATTCTTTGTACTGTAATGTGTACATGAGGAGTAACCCTGTTTCTGGTCGTTGCACAGTGCATTCGGAATTTCTTCAGACACTTTTTTCACACTTTATGTTGAGGCCTTGTGCTAAAATAAAAATAAAAAATCACGTTTTCCCCCATCATTCTGCATGCAATACCTCATAATGACAAAGTGAAAACAGAATTTTTAATTTTTTTTGCAAATTTATTAAAAATTAAAAACGAACATTTTGCATAGACATAAGTATTCAGACCGTTTTGCTATGATACTTGAAGTTTAGATCTGGGGCCTCCCATTTCTCTAGATCATCTTTGAAATGTTTCTACACCTTGGTTGGAGTCCACTTGTGGTAAATTCATTTGATTGGACATGATTTGGAAAGACACACCCCTGGTCTATATAAAGTCTCACAGCTGACAATGCATATCAGAGCAAAAACCAAGCCATGAGGAGGAATGAACTGCATGTAGAGAGACCGGATTGTGCGGAGGCACAGATCTGGAGAGGGGTACAAACTTGTTTTTGCGTCGCTGAAAGTTCCAGAAAGCACAGTGGCCTCCATATTTCTTAAATGAAAGACGTTTGTAACAACAAGGACTCTTCCTAGAGCTGCCAGCAACACTAAACTTCGTAATCTGGGGAGAAGAGCCTTGGTATGAGAGGTGACCAAGAACCCAATGGTCACTCTAGCTGAGCTATAAAGATCCTCTGTACAGATGGGAGAAACTTCATTATAGCCAACCATCACTGCAGCACTCCACCAATCTGGGCTTTATGGCAGAGTGGCCAGAAAAAAAGCACCTAAAGTGAGAAACAAGATTCTGTGGTCTGATGAAACAAAGATTTAACTTTTTGGCCTCAATTCTAAGCGTTATGTGTCGAAATCAGGCGCTACTCGTCACCAGCCGAATACCATCCCTACAGTGAAGCATGGTGGTGGCAGCATCATGCTGTGAGGGTGTTTTTCAGCAGCTGGAACAGGGAGTCTGGTCAGGGTTGAGGAAAAGATGAATGGAGCAAAGTACAGAGATCTTCTTAATGAAAACCTTATCCAGAGTGCTGTGGACCTCAGACTGGGCCGAAGGTTCACCTTTCAACAAGACAATGACCCTAAGCACACAGCCAAGACAACATAGGAGTGGCTTAGGTACTGTAAATGTCCTTGAATGGCTCAGCCAGAGCCCTGACTTTAACCCAAACAAACATCTCTGTAGAGACCTGAAAATGGCTGTTCACCGACGGTTCTCATCCAAATTGACAGAGCTTGAGAGTATCTGCTAAGAAGAATGGCAAAAAATCCCAAATCCAAGTCTGCAAACTGTGTGACATCCTACCAAAGTAGACTGGAGGCTGTTATCGCTGACAAAGATGCTTCATCTAAATACTTAGTAAAGGGTCTGAATACTTATGTCAATGCAATATTTGAGTTTTTCGTTTTCAATAAATTAGCAAAGATTACTAACATTCTTTTTTCTCCATGTCGTTATGGGGTGTTGAGTGCAGAATGATGGGGAAAAAACTTGATTTTTGTTTGTTTTAGTACAAGCTCTCAACATAACAAAGTGTGAAGAAATTGAAAGGGTCTGAAGACTTTACAAATGCATTGGATATGGCATTATTACATGGAAAATCTCATATTTGTGAATTGCAGATAATGCCGTTTTGTGGGAGGTGCTTAAGTTCAATATGGCGGCTTAACTGCTCAAATGGCTTCTTATGTGTTTTTCTTTTTTTGTCTGTTCTTGCATTCTGGTTGATATTCTGAGACCTTTTTTTCCCATGCAGACATGATGACTAATGTAAAAACTATTAATGGATGATTTATCTATTATTTGAACACTTACATACATTCTTGTATTAGATGTTCTGTGTAATTTGACACACAACATTTAACAGTCTTGAAGGTTCCTTGACAAAGAATGACCTTGATCTTCGGTTTCATGTTAAAAATGTCTACGTAAGATTCTTATGTCTGAGAAAAAACAGAGTGTAAGAACCTGACACGAGCAAAAAAGGAATCTGATTTCCATGCATCAGTTTGTCAGGAACCACGTTCACATTTGTTTTAGTGCTGAACGCTTTGAATTCCTTAAATCCGGTTTGGAGGTTGTCAGCACATTTCTTTTGTTGTCTGATTAGATGATCACACACGCATCTGGAGTTGGTTAAGTTTAAAATCATTGGTTTCTTACCCTTTGGAACCTCTTGCCTGGCATTTTGGTAGGACAGAAATATGGCAACTTTTAAGAAGGAGTGCACATTCCTTCCCTATCCACTATAAAGGAATACAGCTGACGGAAAACTGTCAGCGTCAAAAATGTGTGCAATGTGTCTGTCATCTCTGAAATACAAGTCCCCAGTGGTTCTCCTCTTCATAGCAACATGGAATGTTAACTGCCATTTCTAAAGGAGTATGTTACATTTACTTGTGTTATTCAGGAACAGGCTGTTTTCTGACTGACATCATCAGGATAAAGTGGTCAAAACAATTGACATATTTGTTAGTATAAATACCTACAGGGCCGGCTTGTTTCTTAAAACAATGTATATACAGGACAGTATGGTTATGTATAGCTTTTGTTAAAGAGGACCAGTCACCTCTCCTGACAAGTATTTGTTTAGTAAATACTTGTAGTCCCCATAAAGTAACAATTCTGGAGGATCACTGCATTTTGCCATTCCCCTATGAAATGTATGAATATATTGACAACTAGATGTTACCATTGGGGGTTGTCCCTACACATTCTGACAATGCCCAATCAGTGCTGATAGAGGCAGACTATGTAGGGACACAAATTTCTTGGAGGAATAACAGAGGAATTTGAAATCAAACCAACAACAGAGCCTCACCTAAATCGAACGCTTTTTTAATTTTTCAGCTGGGTTCCTCCTTTGTAGCAAAAATCACTTTATTCAATGTATGCAAACTAGTTTTTTTGAGCACCTGAAGTTTTCTTCCGGGTGTAGTGTGACGTAATCGGCGGATGCGCAGTACAGCTAATTAGCCGGGTGAAACTTCAGATGTACTGCTTATGCGCCGATTCGGAAGCAGAGGCACGGGCTTGTCCAAGAGAATATGGGGTCAGGCGTTAATACGGCTTTTACACTGCTTAGCACCTGTCAATCAAAGAAGAAAGGGAGGCAGAGAGGGATGGACTGGGGATAGAAGCCAGATCGGTGTGGAGCAATGAATCCCAAAAAAATCCCAAAAAATGTTCTAAATATAATAATGCCAGAAAGAAAACAATCTGATAATATTGGCCCTCTTAAAGAGGAGTATGGGAATATAATTGTAAAGGACAAAGAGAGGGCTGAGATATTAAAGGGGTTATCCGACGGCCGGTACAAAAAATAAAAAAATCCACTAAACGTCTATAACAGTGACCTGCACTGTAATTCTATTATTTTCGTCGTAAAAATTAAATCAATATGTTCCTGCCATTAGATCCATATCGCTGCTCATACATTGTAAGACTTCCTAGTTCTAGGCGAGACTGCACGCTGTTCTTCTGATGTTTTCCTACATGTCCCATGATGCTTTTCTGTCCTCTTTGCACAGTTATCGCTGCCCATCAAATCCCTCTGCCCATCGTCCTGTATTGTTTTACCCCTAGTCCGCTTACAGTTTCCCACATCACAGTCTTCCAACTCACTTCCTCTACTAAATATACTGCGCTTCTTTCAGCGTTTCGCTGCAGCTACTAAACTTGAACATGTCAGGTAAAAATATAAATGGTAAGCCGTGCCTTATATAATAAAATAATATTCTCATTCGTAGCGGTATGGAGCATGGGCAAATTCGATAGGGGGAGTCACTAAGTCAATTAGACCCTTTGCAGGTTCAATGCTATATTGATGCAAAGGGCTGTGCATCAGCGCCAGCCCCTTGCGGTCACATGTTGAATGATGCGCAGACACCGAGTGAAGTAGGAAGAACTTCAAGGTCACATGTAGCGGTGTCGGCGCGTCATCAAGAATCATAAAACTACTGAATAAGTGGATCACGTTACCGCTGTAGCGAATGGCTTGATCATCCAAAAATGAAAAAGCAAGTATATTGACGAGTATTTATATGTAGTGAATAACTGTTTTAGAGTATGTTTATGTTGTCTGGATAACCCCTAGTATTTTTAACAAGTACTTTTGCTCTGTGTTTACTGATTAGATATTAGCAGGCTTACAGAACAGAGTGCCCTGGGGTCCTTTCTTGGTCCCCAGGGCTGACTGCAAAGTGTTCCTCCAGTCACCGATGCGATCAAAGAGGGAAGTCCCCTTTGACAATTCCGCAGTCATGGACCACAGCGATCAAAGGGTTAAACAGCTGGGATCAGAGTTTCCTCAGATACCAGCTACTGTATATTCAGTAGGCTCCACTAAGAACAGGTGCTGTGAGTAACAGCTCCTGCCTAAAAATGAGCACATACTGGAGCACTCATAAGCCTTTTCTACAGCTACATCAAAAGATGGCGATATAGACTCCGGACCTGCACTGCTTGTCGTGAATAAACAGTGGGCGGTTTAGAATGGGTTGAAGGGGTTTTCCAGTCCCTAAAATTGATGGCCTATCCTCAGGATAGGCTACTAATAGCTGATGGGTCGGGCTCCGACTCACGGGACCCCAGCCGATCAGCTGCTTTGAAGGGGTTCAGCGCTTGTACGAGCGCTGCTTCACCTTCATTTCTACTTGCTCACGGTGAATCGTCGACACAGATGTATCAGTGATTCACATTATTGCAGCCTTCTCCCATTGTAGTGAATGGGAGAAAAAGGCTGCAGATTCACAGTGAGCAAGTAGAAATGAAGGGGAAGCAGCACTCATACGAGCGCAGAACCCCCTTCAAAGCAGCTGATTGGCGGGGGTACCAGGAGTCCGACACCGACCCATCAGCTATTGATGGCCTATCCTGGGGATAGGCCATCAAATTTTAGGGATTGGAAAACCCCTTTAAGTCACAGTATATATCCATGCATCTAAAGTAGTACTATCAGGATCAGACCACTAATCGGAAATACTGTGTATGTAAAGCCATGTTGCAGAATAAATAAGAGGAAATAAACAACTATATAAAAATGAAAGAAAATCTCTAACGGATTTCCTTGTTTCTTGGGACCCATTGCTAAAGTTCTCCATTAAAGTTTTGATACAATATGATTAGGCTAGGCATATATCATGTATCACATTGGTTGGCATGTTTATAGCAGATGATTTGAAATGAATATATGGCCAGTTATGTAAACAAAATATTCTGTTTACTGAGGCTTTTATTACTGTGTGGAGAAGCAAAATGCTTAGAGTCATCTTATACTCTAGTGTTTCTGTAATCACATATGTGCTTGCATATAACATTTACAAACTGACATGACACGGTTTAACAAAGTGAGTACAAAATATATGCCATAAATGTCTGAGATTGGATTAACCTTATAAGGCCCTGTTCACATCAGGCTATGGCCTTCCATTTGGCATATACGCCAGGAAAAACTCTCAACGTATACCTTCCAATGGAGGGCTGCAATGTATCCTACTGTATAGGCATACAGTTGGATACGTCATCTATAGTTCTCTATTGTTAAAAAAAGGTATTCGTTTTTTTTTACTGTATACCGTTGTATGTAATTGTGTAGTCTACTGAACTATTCTATACCTTTTCTTTTGTGGTATACCGTCGTTTATCGGCCCAACGGAGGCCAAAGGTCACTCTTTTGGCCTCCTTTGGATTAATGGAGCCCTTTGGTATGCCAGGAGATTTTACCGGCGTGCATGCAAAGCGTTCTTTACTAACCTGATTTGAACAGGTCCTATGTTGTAAACTATTGTATTTTTCTACATTATAATCTTATAGAGAATGTAAATACACAATTGTAAGTAGTTTAATAAATAGTTGCACGTGTTGTTTCCACACTTATTCTCTTGCCAGACTGAAAATGCCATTTTGAGCTGATTAAAACTATTGTGCAATTTCTGACAATCAGGAAATTACATGATTGTGTCGATCTCAAAAAAAAGAAATTGACAGCTGTTTATTGATGTCTTTAACAAAATGTTTATTCGTCAATTCACGTTCTGTATTTCCTTTGTTTCAATGATGAGCTGCGAAGAGCAATAGGCATTTCTAAACCAAAAAGACAAATGAAAATAAAGAATAAAATTAAAAGCCACTGTGTCATTATTTCATCCCACAGAGCGAGTATGCGAAATTATCCAAATGGATAGAGTAGTGTGTGCCAGTGAAGTAAGTCTGAACACATAATCCGATCAATCTAAATTGAGTTAGCGTGCATGCAGTAGGCAGAAACAGGTGGAAATTAGTTTATCTGCGGCACTGTTTTTTTTTTACTCTATATAAGCTTTGAACAGTGCTGGATAAACAAGTTTCCAAACTGCATTAGATTCCGGACTTTCTTTTTTGTATTTACAGCTGGGTAAGAAACAGGATTATGGAGACACATCGCTTTATTTCAACTATAGAGCATCTGTCTTTTTATGTTTTTCATAAGGTACACCACTAAAAATTTCTTAACACATGGTGCAGCGGACTGCATCTTAATTTCATCTTGCGTTTTTTTTTTTTACACAGCAAATAAAATTTGTCTTGGACAATGCCATTTTCTTCATACATAATGAAGATTTAAGTGGCCATAGATATATTTTCTTTCCATTTCAGTTTTGATGGGTTCTGCTGATGTCTAATTCAGTGGTTCTCACCTTTATTATCATTGGAGAACCCCTGAAAAATGTTTCTCCTCCCATGGAACCAATAGTGCCATTCTTACATTTAAAAAGCTTGGTGTAACGGTGGGTAATGTAATTCCATATTCTGATTACTTTTCTTGCCTTCATACAAAGCATCTATGAGGAGACAAAATAAGTTTATCACTACTGCAAACAAAATTACAGCTCTTTCTGCTGGTGTCATCTGAAGAACCCCATATCCAAGTTCCAGGAAACACTAGTTGAAAAATTGTGGTCTATTGTCTATGGTGGACCACAAACATTAGATTATCATCAGATATCACTGACATTTGTTGGGATCTGACAATAAAATGTCTGTGGTCACCTTTTATTGAATGCTGTTTTTTTAAATGTAACGTGGTCGCTTTGTTTTTCCCTCCACAACAGTACAGTCTATTCAAGGATAGTCTCGTACAACCCCTTTTCAAATTGAAGCTGATAAACTGATCGCTGCAAGCCAGAAGAAGTTTGTCACGTACCTGGAGAAGTGGAAGTGGACCCCCTGAGTTGCAACGGATTTGACTTAGAGCTAAACTTAGTAGCAGATCTAAGAAAATCCAACGTTGTTTACTCTTTAACCCCTGTACAGGGATCTGGACTTCACTGTGGGGAATTTCCAGATTGCTACCCCAGGAGTAGTCTCCATCAGTAACGGCTGACATAGCCATAAAATCATCCCCAGGATGCGGGACAAAGAGAGAAGACAAATAGAATAGCAGTTGAGTACTAAAGGCTTGGGAAAAGAAAAATGTAAGGAGTTTGGAATTTTCCACGCTCCCTGCTCTACACTTACCCGTTCACAGTGTCCTGTCCGGCGCCACTCTTCTGGCCTGTTCTCGAGCCGCTGCTTGATTCTGGGTCCTTGTCCTGTATGCACCCCTGAGGTTCAGTTAAGGTTAAATAATAAACCGTGGCTCAGAGGCTTGATCTCAAGGGTAAAGTGATCAAATAGTGTGCCTGCATTAACATTTTTATTTGCTGGCCATTAGTGTAGATAGAAGTCAAACCTGGAGAAGAACAAGGACCAATGTACTTGACAGGGATTAAGACGATAAACTGTCAGAAGACAGGATTTTGTGGTCGGTGTAAATAGTTGCAGGGCGACAAGCCCACTGCAGCACGTGTCTCCATTCCTCAAGAGCTTATTTAAAGGCAAGAAGTTTGAAATCACCAATACTGTAATTTTTTCTGCAGGGGAAAAATATCTGGCGAAGTAAACACAGGAGAGAAGCTTTTCTTTTATACCTTTCTGTGAGAGAACAGCTCCAACTCATAAAGAATATGCATCGATTTCCACATAGTAAAACTTGGATGGATCAGGCTGGTGGAGAACTGTGGCAGAAGTGTAAGCTTGTTTTAACTAAAAGAAGGCTGACTCAGTTTCTGGAGTCCAATTTCTGGAATTGACCCCTTTTCTGGTAAGAGCTGTTAGAAGTGCCACCAAAGTGAAGAAATATGGAATAAATTGCCAATAATCATTGGCAAGTCCCCGGAAATACTGAATGGCTTTCAAGACCCAGTGGACAAAGCCATTCGAGAATGGCAGACCATTTTTGAGGAGGCGTCAAAAGACCCTGGTCAGAAATAATGTAACCTACGAATGGGACACTATTCTTTTTGAATAAGAGCAAAGATCAGGAAAAAAAAACAACAAGAATTTCATTCAATTACACCACTACACAAACATAGAGGAGGTCTTGAAAGATGTGATTAAATAATTCTTGGAACACAGCTGGAGCATTACTAAGTCCAAACGGCATCACTAATTCATCACCGTCACGGGTGCAAATTAGATTGTATGCACATCTGAAGTCCAGTTTAGTGAACACCTTTCTCCCTGCAGACGGTTTAAGAATTTGAAGATTAGAGGCAAAGGTACTTGTTTTTGATCGATATGTTGTTAGGACTACAGTAGTCTATGCAGGGATGCAAAAACCGATTCTTTTTCTCTACAAAGAAAAATCCTGCCCCTGCTGGAGATTAATATTTTTGTATGAAACCCCAAGAAGGTTGTAGATCCAGGGTGCAGGCCTATACCACAATCATCACAATCATAGGTTCTATCAGGTGGAAGCCATTCAGCTTGCTGACTTCAGAAAATTATAGAAGACATCAGAAAATTTGGTATGTGGCTTAGGCAGGTCTTTAAGCGGCTGAGTCACTTGACTAGACGGGAATAAATTAATAACTGACTTGCAACGATGATGGCAGAGATTTTCCCACCAAGTCTTTTGTCTGGAGATCCAATCAATGATGCAGGTATGTAGTAAAAACCAGGGCAGTCCCGGAAGTAGAGGACAAATGGTCCTTTGTAACACACAAACTAAATTTGTTCCAAATGGAATTTTACTAATTGCAGAGTCACAGGAGAGGTGACAAAGCGAATAAGCCATTCACGTAAGAAACTGAGGCTTTTTCAACGCTGTTGCAGGAATCTGGTATTGGGAGAAAACAGTGTTAAATGAAGTTCCCAGCAGACATGGAATCCAAGGAGGCTTGAACTGTACAGCGAGATCCAGAAAAAGACAATGTGACAGGTATGGACATTTTGTGAGAGGAGGATGTGTTGCATAGGGTAGCCTCTCCCACTTCCCAGATTCACAGGGCAATTTCTTAGGAAGTGACTTTTGTCTCCGCAGTAAAGACACAGATTATTGGTACATCTGCGTTGTCACTCCTCTACAGAAAGCGTGAGTCTTTCTACCTGCATAGGTTTCTCGTTGGTGGCCACTATGTAGGGGTCCTTGAAAAGATGGTGCTAACCTGGCACCTGACGAACTCGTTCAGACACCGAGTCTCTCACGAAACATGATATCTATCCAGTTGGCCAGAGAAATTAGTTCATCCAGCGTGGAAGGTAATTCCGGGCCAACAAGTTAATCTTTTATATGCCCTGACATATCCTCCCAGGAAGTTGCTACAAGAGCTTTGTTATTCCAGCAAAGTTCTGAAGACAAAGTACAGAACTGTATGGCATACCAGCCTCCAATAGAAGTTCCTTGATGTAATTGAAACAAAAATGACGCTGCAGAGGAAACTTGGGTTGTCAAACACTTTTTTAAAGTGATGGAAGTGTTGAAGATCCGACATCACAGGGTTATTACATTCCCAAAGCAGTGAAACGTCGACAATATAGAGATAATAAATACAACTCTTACCCTATTGGACGTGAAGAGGTGACCCTGTCTTTGAAAGTGGATGGTGCACTGATTTAGAAAACCTCTGCAGTTCTTGGGATTGCCATCATATTGGGCAGGCATTAGCAGATGATGTCTTGGACTTGGAGGCATTAGTTGAGTACACATCAGCTGAAATGGATGTGCAGCAGCAGGAGATGCAGAATCCAATTGTACTGAGATTCTCTGCAGAGCCTGGAATATTTGATCCTTATGGAAACGCTGGTAAATTAGATTGTTGGCAAACTCATAAAGTTCAGGCAGGGGAACTGCAACTTCCATAGCCAGAGCAAACTGTCACATACCTGGAGAAGTGGACATGGACCTACCAAGTTGCAAGATTTGCCTCAGGGCCACACCTGAGAGTGGAGTCTATGCACCGCCCCCCCCTCCCCCGGGCTTCACCCTCTAGCCTCTGGATCTCCATGGCGTCTTTATTTTGGCAGACACTGTCTGTTTTATGACCTCCTTTGTGTGCTTCTTCATATACAGAGTGCAGGCTGCAGTAAAAGGAAGCATGCACACTTCTGATGACTTTTTGAGACTGAATTGGAGAATACGAATTATGCTCAGCCACTAAGGAAGGGTAATTTTTCCATAATAAAGTGTATATATTAGGGTATTGAATAGGTCATTATGCACTGTACATAGAGCCAAGGAAAATAACAAACAAAAGATATTGTTGATCCAGATGAAAAGAAAATGTGCCTATATACTAAGCAAAAGAAACGTGAAAGAGAAATGAATAGTCCCTAGTTATAATGCCACAATATTGCCCATTTTTAATTCCAAACTAAATGGATGTTCTTTTACAAACAAATGGAAATTAACTCATTGTCACACTTCCTGATATTTTTTTTTTAAAGTTTAGTTTCTGCTGAACTTTTAAGCTAAAGGCATTACTTTCACCTATTATATTGATATATTCATGTACAATTAAGTTTATGCTAATATAGTAGGAAATTGTTTACCAAAACTAACATAGATCATGCATCTTTGACAATTTAAGCAAATGTGCCATTTCCCTTGTCCTTTAAAATAAAATTACCCTTTCTTGATTACACAAAGCAATGTAATATATACAATGAATGTTGCATTTCTGTACTGGAGCTGTTGTTAATGAAGTTTTTACATTTCCAGGAAGTAAAACAATCTATCATTTTTTTATGCAAGTGACTTTTGGTTAAGTGATTAAAGGGTTATACCCAAGATGATCCATTTTTAATATTTTTTTTATATCATATTTTACATGTTAGTAAATATTTTTATTTACAAAAAAATATATTTTGGTCCGTAAAATATTCATTTTTATTTCTGCAATTTCACTCTAATATGTTCTTATTTGACTAAATAAGTGTTTTTCTATCACTTTTCACCAGCAAGTGGCGCTGTAATAAATTCACAATGCTGCTTGTTGTTTGTGCCCCCACAGAGCGCTTCAATGATGGTAAGTGTTTTTGCCGTCATTACCCCTTACCCAGCGTCTTGACTAGAACTTTATCAGCCATACTGGCTGCTATGGCCTTCAGCACGAGGGGCTCCGTGCCTCCGACCGCCTTTGGCCCCCTGTCGGTAATGAAGTGGGCAGGCATGACAGAATGAATGAAACCCCGGTGGTGTTCGTTTCTGTAGAAACTATTGGCACAACTCAACAAATGACATGTGCTTCAGAGTAGGGCATATCTGAGAAACGCAGCACTATGGAAAAAAGAAGGCATTTAGAAAGATGTTTAGCTTTTCATTTCTAGGTCTTGGGATATTGAACTTAATGATGGGAATAACCCTTTAAATATCATCAGGTGGCAGAAAGATGCACTTTATCTAACCTAAAAGAATAGGTGATTGTGGTAGTTAAAAGCCTTTGTACGAAGTCCGAGGCGTAAGTAGGTACAGCAAAGGCCTCGTGCACCTGTATGGCACCCCTTTCTCAACTCCCTAAAAAAATAATGAAGCAGTAAAGCCGGGTTCCCACAAGTATACAGCGTATCCGAGCTAGAACCAGAAGGGAGTTGCGCCTGAAAATCTCATTCAAATTTTGGGCGGAATGTCTGCTGCGGAAACAGCGCTGTGAAAAGTTCATACTTACCGCCCCACCCCCCCCCCCCCACCCCCCCAGTCGTTGTCCCTCTGTTTTCGCGTGGTTTCTGCCGCAAATGTTGCAATATTTGCTATTAGTTGCAGGTTTTACCTCCCCATTGAATTCAATGGGGGAAACCTGCAACAAGAGAGCTACAAACCCGCAGCTTATATTGACATGCTGCAGATTTAAAATGTACACAGCAGGTCAATTAATGAACGTTTTTTTTGCATATTTTTTCTGCATTGTGTTCATAAGATTTGTTCAAATCCCATCCGCTTTATTGCCACTGTAAGGGTAGGAACACACCGGGCGGATACCCTGCGTAAAACTACATAGCATATTCGCCCAGTTAGTCGCAGGGAATTCTACTAGAAAAACCGCACCAAATTGTGGTGTGGTTTTTCAGGCAGCATGTCCACTGTGGAAGTTCTGCCGCAATAAAAAAAAATACTAACCCGGCCAAAGTCATGGCGACGCGTCTTTCTCTTCTGAGCATAGCCCTGCCTCCTGGGATAACGCTGTAGTCCATGTGACCTCTGCAGCCTTTGATTGGCTGCATCAGTCACATGGGATTAAACGTCATCCAAGGAGGCCAGGCTGCACTCAGAAGAGAGAATCGCATCGCTAGGACTACGGCAGGGGGGTATTAACTATTTTATTAATTTCAAATTAAAAATACCTCCTTTTTTTACATTTTCGATTTTTGTGTTGGAATCGCAGTGTTTTCGCCGCAAAAGTCGCAAAACACAGAGCTCTTTGTTGCGGGTTTCACCTTCCCATTTAATTTAATGGGGAAACCTGCAACAGAAGAGCAGCGATTCCACAACATAAATTGACATGCTTCGGCTTCAAGAACAGCAGGTCAATTTATGAACGGTTTCTTGATGGATTTTTTCTGCTGTGTGTGGCTGAGATTTGTTCAAATCTCACCACACTGTTATGGTATCACGCTGCGGATTTTCCGCAACTAAATCTGATGCAGAAAATACGCAGTGGTGCTGCCTAGTTTGTTCCTACACTTAATGCATTGGAATTTCCACACAGAATTTAGTTGCGGAAATTCCGCAGCATTTACGCTATGAGTGTACCCAGCCTCAGTGTCCAGTCATGCGTGGCATTATTTTCATAGTGCAAAAATCTGCTGTGCAATTTTACACCATGGGTGAAAACAAAATCTGCAACATATACATGGTTTAAATTTACATGCAGAATTTTTCGAACTGGGTTGCAGATTTTGGATGTGGAATTTCATTAAAGACTTTAATGCTGTGTGAAATTCCGACCGTAAATACTGCACGGTTGTGTGCATTAGGCCTCAGCCCTATTATAGGGCCTTTTTCAAGCAAAGTGATAAAGCAAGTGGCAACTTTTTATATCATGTGAAATCAACATCGAATAAAGTGCAGTTAAATGTAAAACGTTGTCTTATATATTCAGCAGGCAATAGTCATATTGTATACCAGTGCAGATACATCTAGTTTTTTCGTGATAATCTATCATCTCTTAAACATACATAAAAACTTTTAATTATCAATAAGTAAACAATAAATGAAGGGGCGGGGAAAAACTACTCACCAATCAAAAGCTCGTACCAGTCAGTAAAGTTATATTGTTAATAAGTCTCCGGTCTCATTAACATATTGCACATGTCGGTAAACCTTACCAAACAACCATATCACGTGTATATAGCTACTTAATAGAATCACTGAAGAGTTGCGTTCTTAGTTACCGAGCGCCTGCTAGTTCAACGTGGCACTATAGATTGTCACCTAAACGACTAAATTAAGTATGGGTAATACAATAAGTTCTGCTTTATTTCTATTAAACATTAGCCTAAAAGATAGAAATAAATGTGAAGTTTAAATACTGCACCATCTCTAAATCAGTCTCACAATTGTTAAACACAGAGGAAGGTGTCTATAGTAAAGTTTATCTATTTAGACTACTCTCCGCATTATTTAAATCCGTTTCATTTTTATGAATAAACTAAATATAAGCGAATATCACACATGTGCACCACCGATTAATAAGGTGGTGTATAGCAATCCCTCTATATGCCTCATACCTTAATCGTTATGGTTAGATCAAGTCCACCAATCTACAGTGCTATGAGGAAACGTACTACGTCAGATCGAAGGCACTCTGAATGCAATGTGCCTAAAAGCTGCAACATTAAAACCAGTTTGCAGCCATATTTACCATGTATATTAGTGATACATATACATTCTTCTTTCTTAACTCATTAAATCAATCTTGACTTGTATAGAACATACTATTTATTAGTTGTTCAGTATAGCTATAAGGCAGCAAGAAATGGCTTAAAGTAATAGCAATAATACACCACATACTAATTCAATCCAGGCTGACTTGAGATGTAGTGAGTGGTATCATCCTGTTCATTAAAGCAGCTAAAATACAAAAAGACCAAAATAACACTGCCATATGCATGAGCCTTTAGGCCGGGTTCCCACGCAGCGTATGACACTGTGGAACTTCTGCAGCATTTACATTAGCAGCAAGGTGATTTAGGCCCCATGCACACGAACGTGCTTTTGCGGCCGCAATTCCCCCGAAAATCCACGGGAGAATTGCGGCCCCATTCATTCCTATGGGGCCATGCACACGACCGTGGTTTTCACGGTCCGTGCATGGCCCCGGAGCCCGGACCGCAGAAAGAACGGGCAAGCCTTATTACAGCCGTGTTCTGTGGTCCGGGCTCATTGAAAATAATGGCCGCGGCCATGTGTACGGCCCGCGATTTGCGGGTAGCTCGCGGCTGTAACTCCGTGGCCGGCTAACCTGGAAATCACGGCCGTGCACATGGCTACGGTCGTGTGCATGAGGCCATAGACTTAGAAAATCTGTTGCCCACGCTGCTGGACAAAAAATGCATTAAAAACGTAACCATAGTAGCACAGTGTGAATCTGACCTAATTAAGGCTGGCTTTACACACAGTTTTTTATGGATCTAAAACTGAGGACTAGATGTCCTTCATTTAGAATTTTCATTACATTTTGGGTAGATTCCTGGCTTTGACCCAAAACACAGCATCAAAAACTGCTCTCTAGGCTTCCTTCACACACATTTTTCGCGTGGAGTTGTTTTTTGTTAATATTATGTTTTACCACACACGTTTTTTTAGGTGTTGTTTTTTACCTTGCAAAACATGTGATTTGTAAAATTTACACATAATTTATTCTGAAAAAACGGCACCGAAACCTGCAATAAAAGAAATGCCGCACACATTGGCACGTGTATTTTTTTATTTTATTTTTTTGAAGAGGCAAAAAAAACAAAAACTATGGAGGTCTATGGGACAAAAATGCCACTAAATACTTGAAGAACACCAAGGAGAGGCTTGCTGCGATTTCAAAAAGGCAAAAGAAAAACACCACTGTTTGTAGTGCATTTTAAATAATTCTCTATTGACTTTATGCTAACTTTACCATGGCTTTTGTTACTGCTTTCCTTTTGTTTTGTTTTTTGCTAAAACACTGCGGCCAGTTGTTAGTGAAAAGTCAATAGTAAAATATGAAAATGCAACTAAAACGCCACAGCTTTTTGACAACCAAATATACAACTCAGCTCTCTACTCACTGAATTATCTCAACAAGGAGATGAACAACCGGAGCAGGTAAAAAATAGGTGAAATCCTCAACACCACAAAAAACAGAGACAAATTGATAGTTTTTTACAGCTCAGACGGTTGTGGATGTAAAGTCTGATGTGTCCATCAAGGGTTTTGACCTTCCCCCAGCTAGCATGCAGAAAAAAAACTATCCATATTTCCACCGATGTGTGTATCTCACTGGTACTTGTGGTTCCACACAGAAATGCAACTACAGAAATGTAACTGCTTGCTGTGTATATCCTCGTACTTGATGTTCTAGATCTCCAGCAAGGGAGAAAAAGGAGATAGTGCACTACCTTTGGGAAACTACAAATTCCACGAGTTTATTCCATACTTACAAAAACAGATATAGATATAATGCAACCCTAGCAACCAGCGCTTTGGTTTGTGTTGTTTTAGTTGCACTTTAGTAGCGTTTTTAGGTCAGTGGTGTGTTTTTTGTTTTTTTTCTTAAATACAGCATGCTCTAGGTATGAAGTTTTTTTCTCCTCAGGCTTCTCAATAGAACTTATAAATGCAAGCTAAACACGTGTACAAAATTATACAAATTTAAAACTGCCACTGTGCAAACATATTCGGATAGGTTAATTGGTTTCCTAGGAAGTTCTCACGGCTATTAACCCCTTCCCGACATCTTCTGTATACAGTATATACGGCGGGGGAAATATGGAGCCCCTAATGAAAGCCCCCTGGTCTGCCAACTTTGTACTCCTATTGAGCCCTGCCGGAAGCAGGGCTTAATAGAAGCCTGTCAAAATCACGATAAACATTACAGTATATCATGGAAGCAATACAATGATTGCTGGTTTAAGTCCCCTAGTCAGATTAATAAAAAATAAATAAAAATATATTTTTTAATATATATGTATAAAAATATAAAAAGTTAAACAAAAACTCTTCCCATTTACCCAAAAAGCAATGTAAAAAAAATTAACATAATCGGTATCGCCACTTCTGTAAAAGTCTGAGCTATTACATTATAACATTACTTAACCCGCACAGTGAACGCCGCTGATTTTTGGTCACCTCATCTCTCACAAAAGATGTAATAAAAAGTGATCAAAATGGTACCAATAGAAACTACATTATGCCCTTCAAAAAATAAGCTCTCATACCGCTCAATCGACAGAAAAATTGTTATGGCTCTCAGAATATGGCAACACAAAACAAATTGAAAACACATCTCTGGAACTCCAAACTATTGGGATAATAGGGATGGCAATAAAGATGCTTTATTCAAATCCAAAAGGGGTTTTCCCATCTTAAACATTTTTTTCATCTCTGTGACTCCCAACTACTGGGATAATAGGGGTCTGCTGAGTAGGGAATGAATAAGGTGCCTGCACATGTTGGGTAAAATAAGTTATCTGGGTTTCTGGTAAAGCCTGCAAATGAGATAAATAAGCATCCTGTAACATGAACAGGATGAAAGCAACGAATGTAGATCCAGCACAGCCTCCCCAGGGCCATTCATTGCTTTTGTTCTGCCGAGTCGCGAGCGTTTTCCGCTCCGTCCCGGTGTGAGTCATGGTGTCAATAAAATACAAATTAATAACATAATCATGCTCGTACTACATTGTGTAAACACTCTAGTATGTCCCTGGTTTTATACCTAATCTTATATCTAGACCGGTTTTATGCAGCCAAAATTAGGTCACATTTTAGCGTCCGTATTGCAGTTGCTATACCCAGACAACCCCCAGTTCCACTGTACTGAACTTAGATCATAATAAGGCTCTATAGTGATCTAAGTTCATTACGACTGTTTGAAACAGGCCTAGGGATAAAGAATCAAGTTATTTGCAAACTTTAATTTACTGTACTAAAAGAGGCACTAGAGCAATTATGTTTTGTTGCCTATAGAGTGCAGGATAGGCTGCTATTGAAGAATAATGTAGAGGCTCTTGTGTATACCTGTTTTAGTTGATGTGCCATTTATGGGTTGTCTGCCATATTGGTTCCTTCTTTCCCTTTGATATGGTTCCCCTAATGCAGACTACATTTCCCATGATGTTTTAGAAGCAGAGGGGGTGGCGCAGTCTCATCACACTGCACTGCTCTGAGTCCTATCTAACTGCAGCAAGTAATAGATCAGTGACATAGAACTTCTGTACTCACACTGCAGAGTCTCAGTTTATTCTATGTGATGCAACTCAGCCTGTCTCCTCTGCCTCCTGCTAGTGATGGGCAGCATCTCATAGAAATACACTGGACTCTCATGGGTCTCAAAGATGCCAGGAGGGATTCGATTGCTGATGTAATCCTGTAGTTCACAGGAAGACAGCCACACAGGGGAGACTGATCTCCTGTTTATAAATGAGAACATGGTCTAATCTGGTGGTCAGACTGATATCACATGACACAGCTGCCCATAATGAAGGGCTCATGACACTGCTAGAATATTGCTGGTGAGTTAGCATTTATATGTGGAAAAATTATTTAAAGTAGTTTTCTAGCATTCTGTATATATATATATATATATGTATATATATATATATATATATATATATGTGCCCATTGCTTGGATGTGTAGAGAATCGAAGAAAGGAGCAAATGTAGTTCAGCACTGTCCGGTGAGGCTGTACCCTGAGTAAGGAGCCTCATTCAGGTGGATGGAGAGGAGAAACGCTTGTACAAAGGATAATTTGAACCGGAGTAAACATCCAATAACGTGTTTATTCTCGATCGGACAATAAGCTACGCGTTTCAATGTCGGACGGACCTCTCCCCCAGGCTGATAAATCACATTTGGAGCGAACTGCTACAGCACCATTTTATAGAACTAAAACAGCCACCAAATATTTGACTGGCGTAGGAGAGAATGGGAGGAGGTCAAGGGTTAAAATGCCATTCAGGTAAGTACAATACATATGAAACATAGGAATAATACAATGGGTACATGAATACGTGTATAAATAGATGAATAAATACATAAAAAGCTCAATACAACGTTATGTACTCCGCTAAAAAAAAAATTCCCTTTGGCAAACAACAAGTTGTATAATATCAAAAACATATAAAAAATTAATATAAAATGGAATATGGAATATAATTATTCCATGTGGATATTCCCGGGGTCTTGGGAAAGTGGAGTGGTAACTGCAAGTAGAGGAGACTAGTTGTCCTAGTGATTGAGCCGCATCTGATATTGTCCCAGAAACAACATTGCTTGTGTGGAACCCTAGTTTTTTACCCGGAACACCAAAGAACGGAACAGCGTCTTGGGTAACCATGAAGATATCGGAGATAGAACGGAAGCTGAGAGAAGCCAAAAAGTCTCAAGACAGGAGTGTTTTGAAGTGAGACGTACGGAGGGAATGATCAAGACTGTGTGGACTCAAATCATTGAATGGAGACTAGTTATCTGAATGTGATGCTGTGGTAAAATGGTACCAACTGTAACTTAATTTCAAATTAGTAGATTTATAATATGTGTATGAAGACATAAATAGTCAGTGGAACTATAATTTTTGAAAAAAAATGGAATCGTAAATGTTACATAATAGAGGTATCGTCCGATCAGATATGTAGTGCTGAT
Organism: Rhinoderma darwinii; assembly: GCF_050947455.1. Classification (NCBI taxonomy): domain Eukaryota; kingdom Metazoa; phylum Chordata; class Amphibia; order Anura; family Rhinodermatidae; genus Rhinoderma; species Rhinoderma darwinii. The sequence continues at coordinate 58,562,328 of NC_134692.1, forward strand.
CGAGGGACTATGTGGCCCACGGAAACTCTACAGGGAGGATAATAACTTGCAACGTTTTGTGCTCATAGAATGGTTTCTGTAATTTCGTTGAGACCATCAGGTTTAAGAACATTGAGTTTATAGATCCAGTAAACCTCCCTTTTACACAGGTTTTCATAACTATTGTTGCCAAGTGTATCTATGTGGTCTATTGGGGTGATGGAATAGCAACTAATACAGCCCTTGTATTTTAAAAGACAATGCCTGGATACACTGTGTGATAAAAAAAAATAATTGGTGTAGGGATTGTATGGTCCTGGATTTGTATGGGGTTGTATGGATTTGAAAACTGTCTATTTATGGTTAATGGTCTTACAACACAGGCATCTAGCACTACCGCACCTATAGCTGCCCATAGGTAGTGTGGGTGCGGGGTAAATTAGTTTATCTTTCTCCCAATGTCGCACTTTGCTTGGTAGTAACATATTTTTTAAAGTGAGGGAAACTGAAGGTAATGTTAGGTTTTGGAGGTAGTACTGATTTGAGGTAAGAATCTAGTACTAAAAAATGTTCCCTCAGGCTCTCACGTATTCTTTTATGTGCCGAGTTAAAGGTGGTGATGAAATTTAGACTATAGGGCAATGATGTTGACCGTCAGGGGTGGGTGAAAGGTTTTTTGGGGATCATACATTGGTCTTGAGAAAGCAATGAGATATTTTTGTAGGCCTCCTTAAGGAGCTGTTTGGGATAGCCCTTCTGCATAAAATAATAATTTAACATTCTTGCTTGTTTATGAAAACCAGTGTCTAAAGTACAGGTTTTTCTTATTCTTTTATATTGACTGTATGGAATGTTCCTGATCCATTTGGAAAAATGACCGCGTTTGTAAGCCAGATAGCTATTCGTGTCCACTAGTTTGAAGAAAGTTTTAGTGATGAAAGTAGAATCTGTGTGGGAGATGGTGAGATCCAAAAATTCTAAATTTTTTTATCATCTATAGTGCTAGTAAAGCTGAGACCCCAGGTACTGTGATTGAGTGAATCACAAAACCGACAGGCCTTTTCTTGTCCTCCTCTCCATATGATGAAAAAGTCGTCCATATAACGTTTATACAGGACATTGTGTGGGTTAGCCCAGGGGTGGTGGAGGATATGCTGGTCCTCAAAATCCCCCATGAAAAGATTGGCGTAACAGGGTGGCCACTTGGCTACCCAAAGCTGTTCCCTTTATCTGGTGGTATAAGGTATGTTGGAATGTGAATATGTTGTTGTTGGGGATAAATGACAGACCCTCCAATAGAAATTTAGCTTGGGTGGAGTTCATATCTGTGTCGAGATATTTTTTTATACTGTTTAGACCAAGTTCATGATCGTTGTTAGTATATATGGCTGCAACGTCAAGAGTGATGAAGATCATATTGCCAGTGTAAGTGATTTTCTTAAGTTCCTGGATAAGTTAGGGAGAGTCTTTTAGGAAGCTTGGAAGGGGTATAACATATTTCTGAAGTAGTATGTCTAGAAAGTGAGATAAGTTGCATGTGGGTGAATGGATGCTTGATATGATAGGTAGGTGCTTTTGTGAACTTTAGGGAGGTGGTAAAAGAACGGGGTATGGGAGTTGTGGGGTATCAAAAATTTCATCTCGTTCTTGTTGAGTATACACCGCACAAATGCCTGTTTAAAAATTGTGCTTAGTTGTTCTATGATATTATTGCTGGGATCAGTGGAAAGTGGGTATAATATGACGAGTCTCGTAAAATACAGAGTGCCTCTTTTTCATAATCATACAAGTTTTGGACTACTATGCCCCCTCCCTCATCAGCCGAACGGATGAGGATTTCTCTATTGTTTCGTAGGGACTGTAGAGCTCTGCGTTCCTGATTGTTGAGATTGTCTTTATGGAGTAAGGGGGCAGTCTCTAAACAGTCGAGATCTTTAGCGACTAATTGATAGAAATTGGGTATGAAATTACAATGATTTTCTACATGGTAGAATTTGGACTGAGGTTTTAGTTTTGTGTGTGTGTAAGAGTCTGGTAAGATTTTATCAGTAACGGTCCCATTCTTAGACGCTGTCAATTGAAAGTGTCTCTTAAGAGTAAGTTTCCGCGTAAATTTTATGTAGGTCGAGGAACAGGTCAAAACCTTTGGCAGAAGACTTTGTTATGTGGACACACGGCTTGTATAGTATGCAAACACTGCAGCTCTTGTAGCGTCGATCAGCACCCTGGGACCGAATTTAATAACACAAAATATTAAAGTTTTGGGCACATCCTGTGCAGTAATAAACATATTTACGTAGTCCCGGAGAAACTCTTTAAACTAAATGATTATGTGAATCTGAAGACTTTGTTTCTGGATATGAGCTTTACTTTTTGCTGTAGAGCCCATATGTAGCTGAAATTGGACAGCAAATCATCTCTACTTGCCTTTTTTTGTTACATACTTCACTCTTATTGCTGTGTATACTGCATGCCATTATTTTCATTTTATTCCGTCTCCCTTGGTTGTCATGGTTGTGTTTGGATACAGGTAATTGGTCCAGTAGTTAAAATTATCATCTGGAGTCAGTGAATTGCGGTTCTGTAAAGTAGTAGATTATAATAGGAGAATTTCAAGTCTGAGCCAAGGGGCCCCGACCTTCAATCTGAGTTTATAATTAATACCGAAACAATTGAGTTTTGGGAGGATTTCTTTATTGTATCTCATTAGAGATGGGGATACGTTCTTGCTCCTTTTACTTTTTACATGAAGCTGATTGTGTATTATATGTTGATGCTGATGTACCCATGTAGTAGTGGCTGGTATGATCAGCTTGAGGGTTTTGTTATGCTTTCACTAGAGATATGTTTTCCTTCAGAATTGGCTTCAGATTGTTACTTTAACCTCTTCTCGTCGCAGTCATTTTTCGATTTTTCTTTTTCCGGCATTCACCAAGCGGTAAAAATGACATGTCAACTTTGTTGTGCAAGTAAATACCATTCCAGTGATTCCAAAATTATATGTATATATTTTTTAATCTTTCACTACTTTTACAAAAGAGAAGCGATTTTCTAAAAAAAAAAAAAAAAAAAATTGTTTTGTTTCACCAGTTGTAGTTTTTATTGGTACTATTTTGGGGTATGTCAACTCTTTTTAATTCAAAGTTTTTTACGTGGGAGTTAAGGTGATCAAAAAACCCACTGTCACTAAGGGGGGATTCACACGAACGTGTATTGGGTCCGTGCGGGCCGCGTGGTTTTCACGCGCCACGCACAGACCAATACAAGTCTATGGGGCAGTACAGACAAGTCCGTGCTTTTTGCACAGCGTTTGTCCGCTGCGCAAAAAGCGCGACATGCTCAATATCTCTGCGTATTTCGCGCATCACGCACCAATTGAAGTCAATGGGTGTGTGAAAACCACGCAGGTCGCACGCAAGCACTTCTGTGCGAACCGACTGAAACAGCGCACCAGCTGTCAAAAGGATGAATGTAAACAGAAAAGCACCACGTGCTTTTCTGTTTCCAAACATCCAAACGGAGTGTCTTTGAGATGAGCGAACCCGGACAACCGAACGGAACTTCACTGGGTTCGGCCGAACTCGTTTTGGCCGAACCCGGCAAAAAAATTTCCGGTACGCGACGTCAGGAGATAGTCACTGTCCAGGGTGCTGAAAGAGTTAAACTGTTTCCGATCCCAATATACATGAACGTGTAAAAAAAAAAAGAAGTTCTGACTTACCGATAACTCCCGGCTTCTTCCTCCAGTCTGACCTCCCAGGATGACAATTCAGTCCAAGTGACTGCTCCAGCCAATCACAGGCCAAGCACAGGGTGCAGCGGTCACATGGACTGCGGCGTCATCCAGGGAGGTGGGGCCCGATGTCGAGAGGCGCGTCACTAAGGCAACGGCCGGGAGGGAAGTTCTCGGTAAGTACAAACGTTTTCTTTTTTTTTTAACAGGTTTCTCGATATTGTGATCGGCATTCACTGTCGAGGGTGCTGAAAGAGTTACTGCCGATCAGTTAACTTTTTCAGCACCTTGGACAGTGACTGACGTCGACTAGACTCATCTCTATGATGGCGGCTGCGCGAAAATTACGCAGCCGCGCATCATACACGGATGACACACGCAGCTGTCAAGTGGTTTTTGCGCGTGCAAAACGCCGCGTTTTTTGCGTGCGCAAAAACGCAACGTTCGTCTGAATCAGCCCTAAAGGTGACTTTTTCTATGGCGTTCACCAAGCGGGATAATGCTATATTATAATAGTTCAGACATTTATGGGATTTATTTTTTCATTGTTTACATTACTTTAGGAAAAAGTGGGAAACGTTTTTGTTTTTTTTTAAAAACTTTTAGACCTAGATTTTTTTTTGATTTTTTTTTCTGTAGTAATAAACAGCTGACACCCATAGTGCAGGCAGCAAGCTGATCCAGTAAGCCCACTTTATACTCCCCTTCCAACTTCACTTTGTGAGTTTCTACCCTTGAATATCATTTTGTGTTTTGTAGGTTCACGATTCTGTGCCGGTGGTCGGAGCTTTGTTGTTTTTTTTAAACACCGCTCCAAATACCCTACCTAGACATACAGTAGATTTAAAACATAACATACTTGCTGCCTGTATCTGCCACTAGAGGAAGCATGGGAGCTGACTACATACTGTTATTAATTGAACTTTATGATAAGACTGTATTCAGTAAACTCACTGTAGTGGTGGCTACAGGTAGTCCTTAATTTAGCTTTTAAATCTATGCCTAGGTAGGCGATATGGAGCGCAGTATCAGAAAAATAGAGCTCCAGATGCTATACAGATTGTATTAAGAAATTATTCAGCACCGAATTTTACAGCTAAAGGCGACATGATGATCAAAGACAGAAATTTACTTAAGTCATAAAGATCTTAAATCACACCTTCATCTAAAATCCATGAATGATCACCACTGAATTTTTTCACTTGTAAACACAGTCAGACCTTCTTAACCCCTTAATGACCAGCCTATTTTAGACCTTAATGACCAGGCTATGTTTTATGTTTTTCAATCGTCGCATTCCAAGAGCTATAACTCTTTTATTTTTGCGTCGACATAGCTGTATAAGGTCTTGTTTTTTGCGGGACAAGTTGTATTTTTTAATAGCACCATTTTGAGGTACATATTATTTATTGATTAACTTTTATTAACTTTTTTTGGGGGGGGAATAGAAAAAAATCTGAAATGTCGCCACTCTTTTTTGCGTCTTAAATCTATGCCGTTTACCGTGTGGTATAAATAACACAATACGTTTATTCAGCGGGTTGTTACGATTGCAACGATACCAAATTTGTATAGTTTTTGTATGTTTTACTACTTTTACACAGTAAAAACGCTGTTTTTTAGAAAATTATTTGTTTTTGCGTCTCCATATTTGAAGAGCCGTAACGGTTTTATTTTTTCGCCGATGCAGTTGTATGACGACTTGTAGTTTTTCTTGGTACCATTTTGGAGTAGATGCGACTTTTTGATCACTTTTTAATCACATTTTTTTAAAGTCAGGATTCACAGAAAACTGCAATTTTTCAGTCATTTTTTATTTAATTTTTTACGGCGTTCACCGTGTGGGTTAAGTAATGTAATATCTTTATAGTCGGGGTCGTTACGGACGCGGCGATACAAAATATGTGTAACTTTTTTACTTTATTTTGTTTTTTTAATAGTAAAGCATTTTGTAAGGGGAAAAAGTGGGTTTTTCATTTTTTTTCACATTTTTTTTTATTAACTTTCTTAAACTTTTTTTTTTACTTTTTCACTAGTCCCACTAGGGGACTTTAATATGCGATTCTGCGATCGCTATTATAATACACTGCAATACTTCTGTATTGCAGTGTATTATGCCTGTCCGTATAAAACGGACAGGCATCTGCTAGGTCATGCCTGCGGCATGATCTAGCAGGCATTCATTACAGGCAGACCTGGGGGCCTTTATTAGGCCCCCGGCTGCCATTGGAGACACAGACACTCGGCGATCGTATCGCCGGGTGTCGGGAGAGGGAGCTCCCTCCCTCTCTCCAAAACCACTCAGATGCGGTGCTCGCTATTGCGCACCGCATCTGAGGGGTTAAACGGGTGAGATCGATACTAATATCGATCTCACCCGGTAGAGCAGGGATGCTCCCAGCCCTCAGCTGCCTCTAGCAGCCGAGAGCAGTGAGATTTGACAGCTCCCTGCTCTGTTTACTTATTCCGATGCCGCGACGTAAAAAGTCTATGGCATCGGAATAAGGCCCGTTAGTGACCGACGTAAAAACACGATGGGCCGGTCACTAACGGGTTAAAACAGAAGATATTCACATCTTCAATTTCATCACGTATCCAGAAAAATAAGAAGGACATGGATACAAACATGCAAATTATTCCTTCTGCCTTTAGTGGCCAACTACTATATGCATCTGGAAATGCTGGTTAAGAGTAGAGATACAGACTAATAAGTACAAAGTAATTTATTCCAACTTGCAAACAGCTATTTGACACTATTTTTTTTCAGTCACTAAAAGAAAATCCCAGGTTACTATTTGCTTCCCTCCGTATCAGGCACAAAAACAATAACTCTTTATTTTGAGGACCCTGCATACATCAGCCATCATCTCTTCACTGAGGTTCTAGCCCTTTCTACTGATGCACAATTGGGACTCATGCACACAAGCACAACCATATGAGAAGTCTGTGGGGCACTACTGTATTTTTTATTTGTGGCATGATTCATCGAACATCATATAATGCAGGTATTCTGAAGAGTACTATGGAGCTGCAAGGACTGTGTGCGCCTCCTTACAGGCTCTAAACACACGGCAGAGGTCTTCGCCTGCTGATACAAAGGTCATTGTTTCTGTAGTTAGTGTAGTGAAGATATTTGAGTGGCTCATAGTGACATGGATCACAGCGATGAGACAATACCACAATTACAAGGACCTCTTTTATGTCCCTGTTTAACCCCGGGTATTGAGTAGGCCTCAGGGGACAGTGACTGACAAGGGACAAACAAACTCTCCTTGTTTACAGGAAGCAACTTACATATGTAAAGAGATGTATTTATGTATAGGCCCCCTATGTTCCCGCTGACTTATTTAATTAATCTCTCCTTGCATGGCCAATGGTGCAGAGATCTTTTCATGTTTTACTAGGATAGTGAACAGTCAAACATTGTTTTCTATTGTAACTTGTTTTGGACGCTGTCATTTACCTGTGCACTAGCTATTTGACCACTGACCCCTGACGCCACTGGAAAGAGGAAATGTATGGAGTTTTTAAAGTTATCTGCCTGGATGTTTTTCCTCGTATTATGCTCCAAAATACACTTAAAATACGCCTGGAAATCGTTTCCCATTGGTTTCAATGGGAAATACATGGTGGTGTTCATATGAGGTGTATTTTTATTCTACTTTTTGGAGATGATTTTCTATTGACACTATGAAAAAAGCCTTAAAATATGCCTCAAAATACACTTTTTAAAATCAGATCTAAAACCACCTGAATTCAGAGGCTGTTTTCTCTCGAAATCAGCCTTGTATTTTTCAATACGTGTGAAAATACTTTTAGAAGGGTCCCTTGACATTAAGCAGAAAGGTGTCCCCCTGTTAGAACCCCCCTGCGATCAGCTGGAATCTATGAGGAAACCTGGAAGTGCCACCACAGGGCAATCTAGGGACAATGCCAATTCAAATCAATGGGTTAGCTATGTAATTCAGGACAGGACAGGACAGGTTCCCCAAAGCAAGACACGTTCTTTGTAACTGCTCCCCATTCTGTCCAAGAGATGAGGATCCTTAACAGAGCACCCCCTCTATCAACTCAGAAATCCTTAATAAGGTACTGTATACAAAACTGGGTTTAATAAACTAGACAACCCCTTAATAATTACAAGGGGGTCACTAGCTACCACTCCTTAGCATCACGTCGTGGTCCTTGCTTTAGTTTCCTTTTTTTTTTTTTTACCACTTCATACTACCGGTACTTTTTTCCATAGGTTTATAATTTTATGTCTGGACATCCCAGGTTTGGGAGGAGAACACAGTACTGTACTTGTTCTGCATGATGATTATCAAACTTCTTGTTTTTTTCTGTAGCAGACAAGATTGGTACTGGGATTCACTTACAAATATTCAATGTAGTACATACAACTTTTTTTTTTTGATGGTTGTATTATGCTGATTTGTGTGGTCATTGTTTTTTTGCGGATATTTATATATGTATAAATTTAATTGAATGGATTAGAATACTCAACTTCATTATCTTTGTTTTTTATTTGTGTTTGTGTATAAGAATTTTGTTAAAAGAAAAAGCACATAAGTATTCTCTTGTTCCTGAAATGACTAAGTTAGTGTCTGTTTCTACCTGTCATTTTCAATTTGGATTCTAATCACACATCCAACATCTGCAAGTATGCTTCCGAGCTTTGGATTTCAGTATTACTTCCTGCAATTATTAGTAATGTTCTTTTCTATTGCATTAGTACCTTGCTTTGTTCTTTGGGTAATGATGCATATGTACTTCACAATGTAAACGAAATAACACAACACAGCTGTAATTAATGAAACCTCCAGCAAAGTTTTATTTATTTAGCTTAAAGGATCTACAGATTAAGTATAGTTTACTCACCGTGCTAATGAATCATAAACCAGTTTTCTGTGGATTAGAAATGTATCAAAAGAATATGAGGAAAATTAGCCACCATATGTTTGATCTGAGGCACAGAATGGGGCAGATTTACTATTGGTGTTGCGCCAGAATTTTAGCTTAAGTTGCACCTTCTTTTTGGCGCAAATGTTTGTGGCTCTCCCGACAAGGGGGTAGACGATGAGCCCTCGCGGGCAGAATACTCTTTCCTTCTGTACCAACCTGCCATTCATTAAGCTTATGTTTATTTTACGTATTTTTGTTATCTCATGTCATGTACTTAAACCCTTATTCATATGTACAGTGCCTTGGAATAAATGGCGCTTTAAAATAAATAAGAAGAAAATACTAACGGCGTAACAAAAAAGGGGACGTGGTTAAAGATGCACCAAATTTCCCCAAAAAGGTGGACTAAAATATGCCAACCAAGAGATAGTATAGAGTTAGACAGAAGTGTCTAAAGCTGCATAAAATTAATCATCTAGTATGAGCCACTGTGATAAAGTTGTTGTATCTAGTCTAATACTAAGCTGTCTGAATATAAGGCCGTATTGGTATATTGGACCCTTTGAGTTTATAAATACAATATGCAATTTATTCACCTATGCCAATTTTTAAGAGCTATTTAGAATTTTTTATTTTATGAGAAATAAAAATATTCTGATGTGCAGCAAAAAATTGGCGCTTCATAGATGCAACTATATAAAAATACCTACATGGGATCGGTGAAAGGCACAACGTGATTTGCCACTTTTAATAGTGTTTGCTTTTAAAACCATGGGTCATTTTACAGAGGGTAACAAGCCCAATGCCCCATTACTACAGAGCCAAGAAGTGTGATCATTTAGGGTGCAGTCACACGTGGCATATTTGCCTTGTATTTCCGCTGCAGAAAACTGTACAATGTCCATTGGGAAAAATATTCCACAAATCAGACAAATTTCTCTATTTCTTGTGTTGGGGAATATTTTTACCATAGGATTACATTGTAAAGTTTTTCACAGTGTATTTTTATGCTATGGAAATAAAAGTCAAATACGAGATGTGTGATGTCACCCTTACAATACCACCTGAATATAATTAAGTGGTAGTTCCAGATCCTTAATTATATTCAAGTTAACAAAAGTAACTACGACAATCTTGCTGGAACTAGGGAGCAGTTTAATGTATCAGCAGGTAATATGTATTGGTGATGTTTACATTTTGCCACACGATACAATTATCTGTTACACCCAAGGCAATAGCTCTTGAGATTATTAAGAAATCTGCGTCTTGCAGTCAAATAATCTCGGGCATCATTCATATTTTAATATCATTCTTCCTTCAGTCCAGGGTATAAACATCTGTATTCATTCAAGCAGAAATTCGATGCCATTTTACCTTCTGGCAAAAAAATATAGCAAATCAGATTACTTGAAAAGACTGATGTCTACATTGTATGACATCAAAGGTGATGTTTATTTATTAGTTTTATCATAAATATAATATTCTAGTAATTAATCATATGTGTTATAACTACAATCTCTCAGTTGCTATTTTTTTTAAAATCTTTATGAACACAATAGGTCTCGTCACTCTAGCTGTAATTCACACAGTGTCAAATACAGAAGCATAAGGGTTATCTTGAATCTCCTATTAATATGACTTTGCTCTGACCTTGTATATATTAGTAGAAATTGATATATGCAGACAGTAGTAGTAGCATAGTCTGATCATTACACCTTTCTGCTATTATAAGACAACTCTACAGTTATGAAGATGTATTGTTATGAAAATCCTGCTTTGTCTTTTGCAAATCAGTGGTTCATCATTCTTGTATTTTGTGTTTTTGTATACATTTTTGCATAAATTTGCTACTATGTTGGAATTTACTGCCAACCCGGTCATTGCAATTACAGGGCATTAGGAGACAGAAGGCAGGGAAAGAAAACCATAAACGACAAAATATAATACACAACTTTATTTTCATGAAGTAGAAACACACTTTCAAAACGCAGCCTGTTTGCTTTATTGCAATGCACGCTCTATTCTATTGGATTCTGATATTTAACCAGCACACAAGGGAATTAGAAATAAACTTTTCTACCTGCAGTGTCTTATCCTGTATTTAAAATTCTCTAGCTAATACTTCTTGCATATATAATGCCCATCTCCAACAACCAGGAACCTACAGAGGCTAGAGTAATGAAGAATTGGCCTAAGGCTCTGAATGACAAGAACCTACCAAATTAAAAAAAGGTGCTTGGATCACAAAACTAGATTATTAAACCCTGGGACGACTTATTTATGGCAGCTAAAGGCTTAAACTACACCACAATTCCTATCACCTGCAATCTCTTCTAGTATAGATTACTGGCAATGTCACTTGTGGCCATGTAAAATAGCATGCTACTCATAAACGAAGTATGACCATGGATCTCCCATAGACTATAGTTTCCCAGAAAGTGCAATTCGTCCCATGAAGATTTCTGGTTAGAATTAATTAATGTATCTTGGTTTTAGGTTTTTGGTTATAGTGTGAAAAGTGAAAGAATTAAAGGGTAACGTTCGAGTAACTCTGACATGTCATAGTGACATGTCAGAAGTGTTGATTGGTGGGGGTCCGAGCACTTAGACCCCCACCAATTGCTTTAACGAAGCGGCAGAAGTGCTCGTGTGAGTGCTCAGCCGCTTCATTTCTGTGTGGTTTATTCCGGAAATCAATGTATCGGAGTACGGGCTCAATAGAAAATCTATGGACCAGTACTCAGATACACCGCCTTTCCGTAAAAAGCCAAACGGAAACAAAGCGGCTGAGCGCTCACACGAGTGCTTCTGCCACTTAGTTTTAGCGATTGGTCGGGGTCTCAGTGCTCTGACTCCCACCAATCAAAACTTCTGACATGTTACTATAACATGTCAGAAGTTTGTTGAACGTTTAGTTAACCTTTAAAGGGAATCTGTCATCAGCATAACCCCTATTAAACCAGCAATACCTGCTGGTAACGGGTGAAAAATATTTTTTATGTAACCTATAATTATCTTCTAAGTCGGCTCTGTACATTTCGTATTCAGTTTTTTAGTGTTCCCGTGCTGTATGCTAATGAGCATAAGAGTCATATCTTCAATTAAAAAGAGTCATATCTTCATTCCTCAAGCCTTTCCGAGTTATCCCCGCCTCCTTACTTTGGATTAAGAGTTTACTTTTGATTGAAAGCATTCAGGGTGGGCCAGTTTTCGGCGATGGGCAGGCATATGAAGAGGAACGAACGAGACTGCCGGATTATTACCATAAAAGGCGCAAAATGTTTGCGGACCATTATTTACGGTCGGAGGAGGAGTTTAGGAAATGGGATAACGACAAATAACTTTTGAAGGCAGCGGCCAGCGAGGGGTGAGTAGCGTTCAATAGGTGAAATGCTGGTGACAAGGGCAATACATGACAAATAAAGGGCATTTAAAAAATAAAAATCTGAGGGTACAGCTGTTGCCTTTTTAAATTATAAAGAGCGTAATAAAATCTGTAAAAATGTAATAAAATTAGCAAAAATACAACATGAAAGGCAGGTGGCCAAGGATAGTAAAACAAATCCCCAAAAATTCTTCAAGTATATAAATGCAAAAAAGCCAAGGTCTGAACATGTCGGACCCCTAGATAGTGGTAATGGGGAGTTGGTCACAGGGGATCAAGAAGGCAGAGTTACTAAATGGGTTCTTCAGCTCTGTATATACAACAGAAGAAAGAGCAGCTGATGTAGCCGGTGCCAGTTCTGTTAATATATCAGTTGATATACTGAATTAGATGAATGTAGATATGGTCCAAGCTAAATAAAATAAATGTGCACAAGGCCCCGGGACCAGATGGGATACACCCTAGAATTCTTAAAGAACTTAGTTCAGTTATTTCTGTCCCCCTTTTCATAATATTCAGAGATTATCTAGTGACTGGTATAGTGCCAAGGGACTGGCGCAGGGCAAATGTGGTGCCTATTTTCCACAGGTAAATATAGACCAGTAAGCTTAACATCCATCATTGGGAAAATGTTTGAGGGACTATATACAGGATTGTGTGACAAAAAATAGTATTATAAGTGACAGCCAGCACGGTTTTACTAAGGACAGAAGTTGTCAAACTAACCTGATCTGTTTTTATAAAGAGGTGAGCAGAAGTCTAGACAGAGGGGCCGCTGTGGATATAGTGTTTTTGGACTTTGCAAAGGCATTTGACACTGTCCCTCATAGACGCCTAATGGGTAAATTAAGGTCTATAGGTTTAGAAAATATAGTTTGTAATTGGATTGAGAATTGGCTCAAGGACTGTATACATAGAGTTGTGGTAAATGATTCCTGCTCTGAATGGTCCCCGGTTATAAGTGTTGTACACCAGGGTTCCGTGTTGGGACCACTATTATTCAACTTATTTATTAATGATATAGAGGATGGGATTAATAGCACTATTTCTATTTTTGCAGAGGACACCAAGCTATGTCATATAGTTCAGTCTATGGAAGATGTTCATGAATTGTAGGCGGATTTAAACAAACGAAGTGTTTGGGCATCCAGTTGGCAAATGAAGTTTAATGTAGATAATTGTAAAGTTATGCATCTGGGTACCAACAACTTGCATGCATCATATGTCTTAGGGGGAGCTACATTGGGGGATTCACTTGTTGAGAAGGATCTGGGTGTACTTGTAAATCATAAACTAAATAACAGCATGCAGTGTCAATCAGCTACTTCAAAGGCCAGCAGGATATTGTCGTATATTAAAAGAGGCATGGACTCGCGGGACAGGGATGTAATATTGCCACTTTACAAAGCATTAGTGAGGCCTCATCTAGAATATGCTGTTCAGTTCCGGGCTCCAGTTCATAGAAAGGATGCCCTGGAGTTGGAAAAAATACAAAGCAGAGCAACAAAGCTAATAAGGGGCATGGAAAATCTAAGTTATGAGGAAAGATTAAAATAATGAAACCTATTTAGCCTTGAAAAAAGACGACTAAGGGGGGACATGATTAATTTATATAAATATATTAATGGCACATACAAAAAATATGGTGAAATCCTGTTCCATGTAAAACCCCCTCAAAAAACAAGGGGGCACTCCCTCCGTCTGGAGAAAAAAAGGTTCAACCTGCAGAGGCGACCAGCCTTCCTTACTGTGAGATCTTTGAATCTATGGAATATTCTACTTCAGGAGCTGGTCACAGCAGGGACAGTAGATGGCTTTAACCTCTTCACGCGCTGCTCCACAATAGTACGTCCTGCAGAGGGGTTGCTTCCCGCATCAGGACGTACAGTTGCGGAGTAGTTCCCGGCGCACACTGTCCTAATGGACAGTGTCCGGGAACCGGGAGGTCAGCTGTCCCCGACAGCTGACACTCCAGCCTTGCCGGTCAGCGGACCATCGCCGCTGATTTCGGCAATTAACCCCAAAAATGCGGCGACAGATTGCGTTCGCCACATTTAAGGGGTTTGAAGCACATCGGCAGCCCCCATGAAGTGATTGTGGGGGCTGCCGATGCTTGTCGTGGCAATCAGAGGCCAGACAATGACCTCCGGGTTGCCATGTACAGAAGCCTCGGAGGACCAGTCTCCGGCTGGTCCTCCAAAGCTTCCTGTCAGTGTGACTGTCACATCACAATGACAGTTGGAATGCATTACACTATGTGTGTAGTGTAATGTATTCCAGCAGCGATCAGAGCTGCAAGTCTAAGTGTCCCCTAGTGGGACAAGTGAAAAAAGTAATAAAAATGTTTTTAAAAAGTGTAAAAATAAAAGTTATAAGTTATATAAACAAATACTGCATTTTTTTTCCTATAATAAGACTTTCATTATAGGGAAAAAATGAACACGTTAAAAAAAGTACACATATCTGGTATCACCGCGTTCGTAGCGACCCCAACTATAAAACTGTGGTGCTATTTTTTCCCGCACAATGAACACCCCCAAAAAAAATCAATAAAAAACTACACCAGAATCGCTATTTTTTGGTCACCATCCCTCCCAAAATAGAGAATAAAAAGTGATCAAAAAGTAGCATGTAACCGAAAATAGTAAAACCCGTCCCGCAAAAAACAAGCCCTTACACAGCTTTTTTGACTGAAAAATAAAAAAGTTACGGCTCTCAGAATATGGTGACACAGAAAATAATTATTTTTATAAAAAAGTGATTTTATTGCGCAAACGCTGTAAAACATAAAAAAAACTATATACATATGGTATCGCCGTAATCAAATCGACCCGCAGAATAAAGTAAAATTGTTATTTATAGTGCACGGTGAAGGCCGCAAAAAATAAACTAAAAAACATTGTCAGAATTGCTTGTTTTTGGTCACCCGGCTTGCAAAAAAATATAATAAAAAGTGATAAAAAAAAAAAAATCGCATGTACCCCAAAATGGTACCAATGAAAACTACAGATTGTCCCGCAACAAATAAACCCTCACACAGCTCCGGTGGTGAAAAAATACAGAAGTTCTGGCTCTCAGAATATGGCGATGCAAAATGTGCAGTGTTTTCTAAAAGCGGGTAACATCCGACACCATTTATCAGTGCGACACTGACCACACATCTATGAATTATTTATTTACCGCATTATTATACCCTCTTATTATGCCCTGATGTTCTCCGCACAGATTACATATGCCCCTACATTATAAACTGAAATACTAGCAAAACCCAAAACAGAAAAACTACCAAGCAAAATCTGCGCTCCAAAAGCAAAATGGCGTCACTCCCTTCTGAGCCCTGCAGCGTGCCCAAACAGCAGTTTGCATCCACATATATGGCATCGCCATACCCGGGAGAACCCGTTTAACGTTTTATGAGGTATTTGTCTTCAGTGGCACAAACTGGGCACAACATATTATGCACTAAAATGGCATATCAGCGGAAAATTGCAATATTCACACCATCCGCTGTGCATTAACCCCTTTGCACACTATGACTTAATAGCATGTCATGGAGCGGGGGTTGATGTATGGAGCGGGCTGACGTGCTGAGCCCGCTCCATACGCTGCAGGTGTCGGCAGTGTATAACAGCTGACACCCAGGACTAACGGACAGGAACAGCGATCGTGCGGTTACAGAAGCCTGTAAAAATAACAATATACTGCAATACATTAGTATTGCAGTATATTGTACCAGCGATCCAAGGATCGCTGGTTCAAGTCCCCTAAGGGAACTAATAAAATGTGTAGAAGAATTAAAGTTATTAGTAGTGTGAGAGAAAAAAGTTTAAAGTTAAAAAAAACAAAAAACTTTTCCAATTTTTCTTCTAAAGCAAAGTAAAAAAATAAACGAAATTGGTATCGCTACGTCCGTAAAAGGCCGAACTATTACAATATACCATTATTTAACTCGCATGATGAACACCGTAAAAAACTTAAATAATTTAAACCGCCAAAATCACTGTAGTTTTCGTTTTTACCGCACGGCGAAAGCTGTAAAAACGAATAGCCCAAAAAATTGAATCAGATTTTTTTCCTATATTACTATATTTTCCTATATTTTTTTCAGTTTACCAGTACTTTTTATGGCACTTTAAATGGTGTATTTCGAAAAACTTCAAAATCTGCGCAGTAAATATTGAGCTGCATTTCTCTGGTAAAACCTTCTGTATTACAAAAAAAGAATGTATTAGAAATGAATTTCGGTAAAAAAAATAAAATTTGTAAATTTCACCTCTACTTTGATTTAATTCCTGTGAAATGCCTAAAGGGTTAAAATACTTTGTGAATGCAGATTCGAATACCTTGAGGGGTGCAGTTGTCAAAATGGGGTGACTTCTGGGGATTTTCTAATCTATAAGGCCCTCAAAGCCACCTCAGAACTGAACTGGTCCCTGAAAAAGTAGGCTTTTGAAATTTTCTTTAAAATTTGAGAAATTGCTGCTAAAGTTCTAAGCCTTGTAACGTCCTAGAAAAATAAAAGGACGTTCAAAAAACGATGCAAACATAAAGTAAACATATGGGAAATGTTAACTAGTAACTATTTTGTGTGGTATTATGATCTGTTTTACAAGCAGATACGTTTAAATTTAGAGAAATGCTAATTTTTGCAAATTTTTTCTAAATTGTGGTGTTTTTCAGAATTAAATACCAAAATTATCGACACAGTTTTTTCACTAACATAAAGTACAACATGTCACGAGAAAACAGTCTCAGAATTGCTTGGATAGGTAAAAGCATTCCAACGTTATTACTACATAAATTAACACATGTCAGATTTGAAAAAATTGGCTGTGTCCTGAAGGCCAAAACAGGCTGGGTCCTGAAGGGGTTAAAAAAGGCTTAGATAATTTCCTAGAGCAAAAAAGTATTAGCTCCTATGTGTAGAAATTTTTCCCTTCCCTTTTCCCGTCCCTTGGTTGAACTTGATGGACATGTGTCTTTTTTCAGCCGTACTAACTATGTAACTATGTATGTCCGAGAACACCTATTTTCTGTGTGTATAAGACATCAACTTTTGGTTTGATTTTTAAGATACACTCAAATCATTACTGGGATATTTGGATTGATGATCACTACTATTTGAAAGTCTAACTCTACATCAGGCAATAATATATCACTTATAATGTTAAACTTGTTGCCTGGTGTAGACCCTTTCTAGGGTATTTTGAGCTGTAGAGGTGGGTCCCTCTCTATTAGCTGGGTCCTAGAGATGCATCAAACATGGCTCCCAACTTTGGAGGAGAAATACTATGTCAGTTAGTGCTTACATAGAGGTTCCCGCAACAATATCATGTGATGCCAGTTGATCATCAGTAGTACCGCTATGTTCGAAATCCTATAAATGTAGAGGTCCTGTTAAATCTCACAGCTTCAACAGATATAAAGGTTTTTTTTTCACCTTGGTACTGTCATATGAACGTCAAAGACATCCGCTTTCTATTGAGACTTCCAAATTCGCCAGGCTTAGCACACATTATATGAATTTTGTTGCTAATAAATATGACATTGTCAAGACACAATTTGAGATAATGGCTCTGGAGCTGTGCTGTGAAGCTGGCGGGGAGGAGGTCCACTTGACCAGATAAGCCGTATTGCTATTTATATAAGAAATATTGACTAACCTTTCAGTGTAGCTGTGCTTAATCTGCATAACAGGGAGCACCTGAGGACCAGAAGGGTTGTCAACGCAAAACTGCAGACTCCAAATGATTTCATGATTTTTTATTACTTGGTGTAAGTTAATTAATTGATGCATATTACGATCACTTAAGGTGCATCTCCATGCTCAAGGTGATGCGGAGCCGGCTAATTAATGTTGACATTTCCAACCGTGTTTAATTTGTTATTATAAGAAGGCTTCAACTGTATGTTTTGAGATTCAGCCCCTGACTCCCCAAGGTTTTTAATGGACAGTCAAAATATCAGCCAGTACATTTTAATGCTGAAGAGAAGAAAACATCAGCATAGTTGGTGCACAAGCTGCCAATGTTTAGGCATGGGTATTGTTCAGTTTAGCATACAAAGCACGTTAGTAATCTGAAGGGTACTTTTCAACTGTTGTACAGTATATGCTGCATGTCTGCAGAGGATGCATCCGTCACTCAAAAGAACCCCTGTAATTCTGGCAGGAAAATGTTTTATCTCAAATCTATACAAAGGAATAATCTATATGTGTTTCCTTTTTTTGAATCCTGGATAATCCCTTTACTAGTGGGCACAGTGCTGCCGGTACCTTATTTTAGAATGTGTTGTGCAAATTCATTACGTGATGCAGCCGTATTTGCTCCAATTGAAAACATGGCATGAGCTGGGCACAGGCAGGTGACCAGGGAGTGGCTTTATATAAATGAGCCTAGGAGACAGTCTGAGAACAGTTATACTGTGCAGCCAGAGTCAGAACTGAAACCACTTGTACCAACCACCCAGTATGTTTTGCCATGTTTAATGGTAGGGATTGTCACCTAGAGAATTGAGTGGAAACTTTATCAGATTTCTTTAGTTAACTAGATTTTCTGATATGCAAAGAAATATTTTTGTAATGACGTTGCTTTTTGTAGCTTAAGTAGCCTCATCACATTCTTGGTCTCATTGGGGATTAGTTGTGGTTAAGGTTTAATGTTGGTGTGGATGTGAGCGCTACCATGTATATTACATACCAGAATTACATTTGTCTCCGCAAACACTACTTGTTAGCTCAAGGACCATTTTAAAGACAAAAAACACATATGTCCTGTGAAAATGGGAGGTACGGGATATTTATCATAGAGTAAAATTTGTGTTTTTTTGTTTGTTTTGTTTTTTAGATATATTCTTACTTAACTGTAGGTTTACGTTCTCCTTTGGCCTACAAAATGACAGTATGCATGCAAACCAGATTGTAATGCCCCCCCCAAACCATGTGGACCCTGGCATGTGTTATGGGTACATATCCTTCATTCCATTAGATAGTAGTTTAATTAGATTGTCACAAGAGAGTACATTAACATCATAGGGTTCAAAACTATCGAGTTCAGTAGGTAACAATGTGACAAACGGTAGTGAAAAAATACATCTAGATCTCTCTAAGTACCACGGTTATGTCATGATTGTCACCCATGTTTCTTGTTAAAAAGTTCTAGGAAAAGTTCCTAGAATTAGGATTCATGTACATGGCAGAGATGTGTACACTGATGCTGTAAGGTGATTCTCAAAGGCCGTACAGCTTTTTAGTATAGGCTCCAATGGGTGCTGTATGTACAGAGATATTCTCCCCAAGAATCAATGTTTCTAGGGGAGAATACCTCTGTACAGGGGGATTCCGATGGAGCATGCCATAATTTGTATGCCTCTGTATGAAATCAGGGAAGAGTTCTCATGCACCTCTATGGCAGCACTGTTACGTCTCCATACATAATGAAGCTATACTGTACTTCTATAAAATTGCTATTGCAGTACCGCAAATAAAAACTGAAATTAAGTTTTTACATTCATCGTTTTTTGTTTCGCCACAAAACACAATAAGGCAGATAAGGCATTCTGCCATTTAAAGAAAAACGCTGCAAACCATACAAGAATGTCTAGTTTCCTAATGTCAAATGTGCATACAATTTTTATAAATTTCATTCACATTTGTATAACACCAGGAACTTTTACTGCAAGGAAAATTTACAAGAAACCGGAATTGTGAACTTGACCTTACATTGTTTTAACTGGGTAGCTATCATATAGTTTATGCATGCCATCCACTTAGATGTTTTCGCTGGGACTTAGGAACAATGTACAATATAATCTGATAAAATGTCACAACAGTGAAACATTACCTTTAGGTTATATATACACCTCCCCCTCATCTATTGATCACTTTTAAATATATGCATTTAAAACTTTTTCTACTTTTGAAACCACAGAATCTTAAAGAAAAGTACTACAAATGGCACTGCATAAAACAAACAACATATGCACAAGCAGCCGCTGATGTGAAGCTGGCTGGTACAGGAGATTGTTTATCTGTGGGTGAAATGAATAATGCAGTCTTGTACTTTGCATATGATAAATAGTGACATTTTGTGATGCAGAATCTGGCCTTTGCAGGTGAGCATAATTTAGATATTGAATGGAGTTTCCCTTATGGTGAAAACATCACATGGTTTTTGAATGATGGATTATATTTCTGTAATACATTTCACAGCAGAAAGTGCAAAATAACCTCTTCCAGAAATGCAGGAGGAATGAAAGATTTGATTTGTGTTTGGTGTATGTGTCTGATTTATTTATTCCTATTGCTTTGACAAAACCCAGTATAAATGGAGTCTCTGCCATGGTGGGGAAGTTATCACACAGTAACTAGATACACATGTACGTTTGGTCCTAGCAGTTATGCCGGTGCAGGAACACTTTAATTTAGGACCCATACCTCATTGTCAGTTTTGTACTTGGGTGAAATATTAATTTGAGGTTTTAGACAATTTCATATCTGCACACGGAGAACCAATTTGGCTAATGGTTTATTTACATAAGTGTCTTCGTGTTTGTTAATATTTGTTTTTAACAGTTGTGCCATGATTAATATGAGTCATAAATACACACTTAGGCCGAAATCAGACAAACTTAGAATATGTCCATGTGACGGCTGTTAAAACAACGGCCGTCACATGGACGTATGTATTTCAATGGGGCTGTTCACACGGCCGTTGTTTCAATGTTGAAAAATAGAACATGTCCTATTTTTTTCCGATTTCACAGATACCTCGATAATCTATGGAGATCTGTGAAAACGGGACCCGCATAGGGGCAACTCGGATGTGGAAAACGGACGTTTTTCATGTCCGAGTTTCTCCACATTCGTCTGAATTAGGCCTTAGAGCAGGGAAATAAAATTCCTGACAGCTGGTCTTCCAGTTCCATCAGTGAAATACAGGTCCCTGTGATGGGAGAGGAGAGTTGTCATAGAAGCTAGCAATGTGACAGACCCTCTGCTGAATTAATGGAAAAAAAGGTTGTGTGTGTTCTTTTTCCCCCGAAGCAGCATCACATCTGACCATGAGCTGCATTTCAGCTCATACCCATTCAAGTGGTGATGTATTTTCTTTCTAATCTTGGATAACACCTTTCATTTGCACAATATATGAATGGTGCCATAAATTCTGCTGTATTGCTATAGTCTGCTCTTGCTCCTAGACATGGCCGGCTCCAGGTTTATGTGGGCCCTTGGGCGACAGAACCTTAGTGGGCCCCTTTGCGGTGCAACTCGAGCAGCAGTATGAAGGCAGAAACATAATGCCAGAAGGATGTAACCATGGATCACTTACCATTGACATGTAAGTCATGGGCCAATGAATCCAGATAGTTTCTGAGATGTGTGAATCTTGATGTACTTGTTACACTGAGGTTGTGATTTCCGGAAGACCAGGTATCTGTAGGCTTCAGTAATTCAGTACCTGGAGGAATAAGAGATAAACGTGGTGTTGATATACTGTCTCTACCAATACCACCTATACTGTCCCTTACAGGGCACCAACCCCCCCAAAAAAGGCGACCATTAAGAAAATAGTTATGGTTCAGTTTTAGTGCCACCTTTCTACTCCCTACACAGTAGTACCTCCCTATGTGCTCCCACACAGTAGTCATGTCCCATTTTTGCCCCTAAAGAATAGTTATCTTTCGTGCCCCCATATATTAGTTGTGTCCCTTTATATTAGTAAGTCGCCCGTTGTGTCCCTATATATTTTTTAGGTCTCCTTTGTGCCCCCATATATTAGTTAGGCCCAGGGGCGTTGCTAGGGTCTTAAAAGATCAGGGGCACAAGCCAGAGACCTTTATTTACTCCCCCGAAAAATAAATACATTTTTACATACATTTTAGAGACAGCATATCTATAAGATTAAGGCTCCTATAAGCTACACCGCTGTATAGAATTGGATGCATTGTCTCAGCATACAGTATCATACATGATATACTTAGATACAGGGCCCCAGCAGTAAGTATCCTTGTACTAACATATGTCCACCTCCCCAAAAAAGTGTATGTGTATATGTATGTAATTGCTTTGCTGTGTTATGTGTTACAAATTTTTTTTGTGTGTGTGAGTTTTTTTAAAGGTTCGGTTGTTGGACTACTTCAGATTCCAGGACTACTTAGATGACCGCTTTTTTAATTCTTAATAAATGGTTAATGAGGGTTGTGTGTTTTTTATTTTTTATTTCAATAAAATATTTTTTCTATGTCCTTGTATTTTATAAAACTTTATTACTACCGCCTTATTAATGGCCGCTGGCTGATTGACTACATCCATTACTAAGGTGGGGCTTAGTGTTAGCCAGTGCAGAGGCTATTGCTAACCCCCATTATTACCCCGGTTCCACTGCCACCGGGGGTTCCAGGAAGAGCAGAGTATGATCCAGCACCCGACCATCTGTAGTGACGGTCGGGCACTGAGGTGGCCGCAGGCTGGCAATATTAGGCTGGGAAAGGCCATAAACAGTGGCCCTTCCCACCCTGGTAATGCTGCTTGCCGCTGCTGTGTTGTGTCTGGCTGGTTATGAAAAATGTGGGGCCGTTTTTTCCTTTTAAAAAAAGCAATTATGTGGGGTCCCCCCATTTTTCATAACCAGCCAGATACAACACAGCAGCAGCATGCAGCATTACCAGGGTGGGAAGGAACACTGTTTCTGGCCTTTCCCAGCCTAATAATACCAGCCTGCAGCCACCCCAGTACCCGGCCGTCACTACAGATGGTCGTGTACTGGATTGTACCCGACTCTTCCCGGCACCCCTGGTGGTAATAATGGAGGGGTTAGTGTTAGCCTCTGCACCGGCTTAACACTAAGCCCTGCCTCAGTAATGGGCGCTGTCAATCAGCCAGTGGCCATTACTGAAGCGGTAGTAATAAAAGTTTAAAAGAAAATACAAGGACAGAGAAAAAAAATATTATTGAAATAAAAAAAACACACAATACTCGTTAACAATTTTATTGAAAATAAAAAAAGCCGTCATCGAAGTAATCCTCGAATCCAACGACCGAACCTGTAAAAAAACAAAAACACAAAAAAAATTACTAACATATGTGGTAGGCTTAGATACAGGGCCAATGTGTGATACTGTCTAGACCATGTATATAAGCCTACTACAAGGTAGGCTTAGATACAGGGCCCCCAGCAGACAGAAATCTTATACAGTATAAGATTACAGTCTGCTGGGGCCCTGCATCTAAGCTTGCTACTTACATACATGCCCCCATATAGAAGTTAGTCCGTTGTTCTCCCATGTAAAAGTCAAGTCAAGTTTCCCCAGTTTCTGCCCTGCCCCAGTTTATGTTTAGATCACAGGTTTGTGTCTCCGGCCAGTTTGGTGCCTTTGCTCCAATAAAAATAATTAAAACAAACTCACCTAACACGGTCCCACGATGAGCTGAACGGTCCCGACTCCCGTCATTGTCTTCTCACTGGTACTTGGCGCCATTCGAATCCAAAATAACATAGCGCCGCAACGCTAGGTTATTATGGATGCGAGAGGCGGGGTCTCCGCTCTGCTCCTCGGCAATCTTCCGCCACACACCATGGACGGCTACAGTTAATTTAAGCAGGTGGGCGGCGTAAAGCAGCCAGCGGCCGAGTGGGCCCCTACAAGAGCAGTGGACGCCGGCCCCGCCCCTAGAGGATCTCCGGTATTAGTTGCAATGTATTTTTCAAGTCAATGGTAATCCAGAAGAGAGGTAGTACAATTAACTCATTTTAGGCTGGGTTCACACTGTGCGTTTTTGTTGCATTTGTAACATGCATTTTTATGATTTGGTTGATAAACTTCCATTGAGAGACATGGGAATTTATCTATCAAAGCAAAAAAATGCATGTTAAAAAACTCAACAAAAAATGCACAGTGTGAACCCATCATATTCCAAATATCTGTACTTCCCTATCTCAGCTGGACACATTATTGATTCCATTTAAAGAATGCTCAGTGATTCCCCCTAAAATAACTTCTTTAAAGTATACTGTTGAATGGTCTCCGTAATCTGTAGGAGTATTGAAGTGCATATATTTGTCTTATGCACATGACCGTGTGCCCCGGCCGAGTCCCGTCAGTGATCCGTGGAAAGATAAGACATGTCCTATCTTTCCACGGATCAGAGAATCCGGTCCGTTTTCACAGACCCGATTCACCCGCTGTAAGAGGTTATCTACACGGGGGGCTGTATGGCGTTA
Source organism: Rhinoderma darwinii (assembly GCF_050947455.1). NCBI lineage: Eukaryota > Metazoa > Chordata > Amphibia > Anura > Rhinodermatidae > Rhinoderma > Rhinoderma darwinii. Next base: position 58,586,548 of record NC_134692.1, read on the forward strand.
TCTACACGGGGGGCTGTATGGTGTTATCTACAACGGGGGCTGTATGGCGTTATCTACAGGGGGGATTTGGGGCTGTCAGACGTTATCTACAGGGGGCCTGTAAGGCGTTATCTACAGAGGGCTGTTTATGGCACTATCTACAGGGGGCTGTGTATGGTGCTATCTATTGGGGGGCGCTGTGTGGTTGGAATCTATAGGGAGGCACTATTTACAAGGGGGGGTTGTGTGTTACCCAGCGGAAGGGGGGCCCCAGTCAAAAGTTTGCTATGGGGCCCAGTCTTTCCTGATTACGCCCCTGTTTTTACCTCATTTCAGGCAATGTTCACCAGCCTTCGAAAGATGGGAGTACATGATGGAATAGTCGGTTATTATATGCATGGAATGAATTGTTGAATCTGAGCTGAAATTGATCGTATATGTTTTGGTTTTAATCCGTATAAAATACAATACTTGGCTCTATATAACTTAAGGACAAAACCCCTAAATGAGAAATTCTGATTAGAAAATTAAAGGAGGAAGGAGAGGCAAATAAATGCTCAATAGGGAAATTGAATCGAGACATAATTGGGCTTTTCATGACTGAAGTGCAAATGTATTATCAATGACCATTCATGTCTGTATCCTGTTTGGTGTCCACATGTAGTTGCTTTATAGCATCTAGATAAACTCTTTCATTAGCCTAATGGAAACCCTATGTATCTTTATGCTGATATGTAATCTGTAAGTGGTTGTGATTTTGTTTGTTTTTTTACAAGGATTCCTATTTCCTTGTGAATATAACGGTTGTACATGGCATCTAATTCACTGGACTATAATAGTTAATAGTGTAGTATAACACTTCCATTTCTGAAATACATTTGAATTTGCTTGGGATGACAATTATGAACATTGGTGCTTTTAAACTCCAGCCCACTGACCCATACCAGACCACCATGGAGGAAATTTGTCTCTTGGTAACCTTACTAGAGAAGTGCTCCGATATGGGCAGAATTAAATAAATGTTAATACTTCTGGTCTTGAATTATTCAGAATAACTTGCTTCATTAGGCACGTTGATTAATAGTACTTGCCCAGTGTAGAGCCTTTGATTTTCTAAACTTTCAGAAAGCTGTACCCCACTGAGAGGGCTGATTCATATCTTCAAACCACCATCCGGTTTTCACATACACCATTTACGTTTTCACTTTTTAACCCCTTACTAGGAGAATCTTAAAGATATTCTGATGTTAATGTTCTCTATAGACACAATGTGTTTCTCATATATTTTTTTTTATTATTGATGTACGGTATTCAGAATACTAATATTCCTATTTTATGTAATTTATGAGAAATTAAGAAAAAAATAATCTGAGAAAAGGGTATTTACAGCCCATTTAGACCTGGTCTTTGCTTTTTAAAGTAGGTTACCTTTGGTGAATCAGCATGAATATATTAAGGTAGTTCATGACTACTACAGTAGTTCCCGGATGTAACCTTTATTATTATTTTTTTAAGTGGGATTAAACCAATATCAGGCTAAAACAGTGGTAGGGAATGCGGTTTACCCACTATTGCCCTTCAAACCCAGTGCCAAAGTAGGTAATGCCATTTAGGAAAGCCTATGTTCTGCCAGTGGAGCAGTAGATATACAATAGACTAACCCTTTACTTTATGTAAGGTGGTACATAAGTCTTTTACACTACATTTCCCTTGCTAGGCAATTCATAGAATATAGCATTTCAATATCCTTACTTTCATCTTATTCTAGACATATCTGTTGAAATCGATTTTAGGGCATATTCACACATGGCGGATCTGTTGCAAATATTGCCCCAACTGAAAAATCCATGGCACACATCTAAATGGGCTTGTTTCTGCAGCTTGTGCATGAATTTCTGCAAGCCCCATACAGATGAATGGGAGGGTTGCAGACATTTCTGCAACAAATCTGCCGTGTGTCAATATACCCTTAGAACAGCTCCAGTACAGACCCTCCTATATGTGTAAACTAGTATAGATTCTGTAGGTACGGAAATATTAAAAGTGCCAGATGCAGTCTCTACATGTCAGTATGATGTCCTGGAAATACTGTTGTTTGGTAACCATTCACCAAATTTTAATCTGGTCTGAGTAAATTGTAATAAGATTGGAACTTGATTTTAGGTATTTTTTGGTAATTTTTTTTTAGAGCTATTAACGAAAAGCTTTGTAGATCTTGAGAACTGAACTACTTTATTAATTGGGTCTATATATTGCCCTTCTCTCCTTAAAGGGGTTTTCCAATGAGGGACATTTATGACATATCCACAGGATATGTCATAAATGTCAGATAGATGCCGGTCCCACCTCTGGCTTCTTGCTTTTTAGCTTTTTGTGCTCACGCTGACTCCTGGCCACTTCTTGATTACATGGTCAGGAGTTATGGAAACAGCGTAAGTCGCTGAACTATGCTGTTTCCGTATCCTTCATACTAGTGAATACCAGTTACGAAAGCAGCGTATAATGTGAGTTACGCTGGTTCCGTAACTACCACTCTGTTCTATGGGGCTTACAGGAACTACGTAGCTCAGCAAGCTGCGCTGTTTTCTCCTTCGTGGTCAGAAATCAGCCGGAACACAAAGAGGTAGAACAGGGTTTAGGAGCCCATTCTAGAGATAGGTGCTGGTCCCAGAGGTGGGATCTGCATCTATCTGACATTTTTTGACATATCCTGTGGATATGTCATAAATGTCCCTCATGGGAAAACTCCTTTAAACCTCTTCTGCTGCTGTTGAGTATAAAAGATATTTGTCAGAGCAAAACCTACTGGTACAAGTATAGCAAAATAATGCCTCCTCCATATATTAACTTGACTTGAAACCTGTGACTTAAAGAGGCTCTGTCACCAGATGATCAAATCCCTATCTCCTATTGCATGTGATCGGCGCTGCAATGTAGATAACAGTAACGTTTTTTTGTTTTTTTTTAAAACGATCATTTTTGGCTAACTTATGAGTAATTTTATATTTATGCAAATGAGCCTTTCTAATGCACAACTGGGCGTGTTTTCTCTTATTTCCAACTGGGCGTGTTTACTTCTTTTACTGCACAATCACACTGGGCTGTGGATCATGCTGGGCTGGAACAATGAGAAGTGTATGACGCTGATTGGTAACTGATTGGTCAGCCTCATACACTCCTCTGTACAACACCCAGTTGGTAAAAAGTAAAAACACGCCCAGTTGTCCATTGAGACTCATTAGCATAAATCAAAACTAGCTCATAACTTGCTCAAAAATGATCGTTTTTCAAAATAAAAACCTCTGCTGTGATCTACATTACAGCGCCAATCAGATTATGTAGGAGATAGGGCACTCATAATCTGGTGACAGAGCCTCTTTAAACATGCAGTACCTTTTAACATAAGCATAGAATCCGCAGCATGGTATATCTTTGCTTGAATTTTTGAAGGGTAGTATCATTATTTTGTGTTCTGTGTTTCTAGACATCTGTTAGGTCAGTTTGTTTCCAAGAGGATCAACGAGAATTCCCAAACATGGGCTGTATGGACAGAAGGGACCTTGTGATAGGTTTATCATTGTAATCTAAACCAAGTACTCTACAAAGAAAGCTTTTGGCAATTAAATAACCCCTGCTTCTCATCACCCACAAAACAGCCCAATTATTGTTTTTCCTTCAGTTTTTGAATTATGGTGTAATACAGAAATAATATAACATATCAGGCTAAATGAATGGAAAACATGTCCAGGCATGATTTTGTAAGACATAGTGTTCATGTGATATGTAAGGTCTATTAAGCCATTTTCCTATCTAACGCATTATACTACAAATCACCGTGAAAATATTTTACAGCATACTTTTCTGCAAATTGCTTAAATGGGCAGATTTTAAAAAAATACCTTTTTTTTTTGAAGAACAGACATGCAGGTCCATGACTTTACCCTTAGCCATTCAATTTAGCCAGTTATGTTCATTATTTGGTAGCTAACAGCTGTAGTGCTTGCACATTATTCTCTGTCAATATCTTAGTGGAATCATTGAGAGGACAATGTGGGAGTTTAGTTTAAAAGCCCTTTGAGATGTTCAATTTTATAAATTCAGTTCTTCGGTACCGCAATGAATGGCATAAAGCTACTTTAAGTGATTAAACCAGTGACCAATTGAGAACCATTAATTTCAGGAGGCCTTATTATATTGTTCATTTCTAATATGGAGATATACTATATAGTTCCACACTCGCAAGAATATTTTGTATCCATTGAAATGAGTCCACAAAATTAGAAATTGCTACTTTATTTCTTTGCAACCTGATTCCGGATTTTATTTCCTGGCAGATACAGAAGTCGGTTAGATTGCACATTAATTTTTAATAGCAATGTTTACGCATATTTCTAAATAATTTTTATGTATTGAATTAAAGAAGACAGCATTTGAATGTTTGCCTATTTTTTATTTAAAGATTTCCCAGTTTATATTTGTATAAAAAGCAAAACATTAAAGTGTATTTGATAATATGTAACAAGTTGCAGTTGAAAGGTGTTTGTACTATTTCAGTGTCACATTATATAATTGTACAGAATACTTCGTTTAAATTGATCAAATATTTGACTCGCATTAGCATAAAAAATTTCTATTTTAATGGCAGTGAATGGCAGAATGCTGTGCAGAATGTGTACGGAATCACTTATGCCATTCATAGCAATTGATGTGACTATAGCCTTCTACAGTGAATTCTTCATTATTATTTCAACAATGTAACTGTTTAAACTGCTAAAACAATTTTCACTTCTTGTGTGCTATATAAATATTGCAAAATTGTTCTACCCTTCTATGGGGCAAATGTATGCCAAAAGTGTGTCCTTGTGACATACATTTTGCAGGTAGCCGTCTAGATATTTATTTTTCCTGTAATGAAACACATAGCTCGGTACGCAAAAAAAATATACATGTATATGTTTTTCTATCTATGAATCTTTGTAATATATCTTATTAGGTAAAAGTAATAAACCCATTCCTCACTTTCAAGCAGCTCTCCTGTAGTTCTCCTTTTCAACACGACATTTCTGGCTGATATATGTCTGATACACATTTACAGCTGCCTAAGGATGGATTTCAATTTATTTTTTTCTTCTTTTTCATTAAAGGTTCACTTTATAGGAAAACTCCATACAAATACAATATTTTATTCCTAGTGTAGGGCCTGAAAAGGTTGTGCTTGACATAGGAATTCTGCCTTTAAAGAGGCCCTGTCACCACATTATAAGTGGCATATCTTATACATTTTGTGATCGGCGCTGTAATGTAGATCACAGCAGTGTTTTTTATTTAAAAAAACGATCATTTTTAACAGAGTTACGACCTCAAAAAGTAAAACACGCCCAGTTGGGCATTAAGAAACTCATTAGCATAAAGCTAAAATAGGTCGTAACTCCATCAAAAATGATCGTTTTTCTAAATAAAAAACACTGCTGTGATCTACATTACAGCGCCAATCATATAATGTAGAAGATAGGGCATTTATAATGTGGTGACAGAACCTCTTTAAAGCATCCTGTAAATCAGAGGATGAGGCTGTATTTTTTTTACGCAGATTTAACTCTTTTTTTTTTTTTTTTTTAAACGTGTTTATTTATAAACATTGTGGATTATATGCAGCAGATTTTGGTGTTTGTTTTTATAATATTGTCAGATACAATTCTGAGACAGAAATGCAAGATAAATTGACATTGAATATAATTTTGAAGCGAAAACAGCCTATGATTTGCAGCTGTTTTTTAAGCATGAAACGTTTTTTTTTGTGTGGTTTTTACATCTGTTTTTGGAGCTGTGTTTCTATTGACACAATGAAAAACGGCTCCAAAAACGACTCAAGAAATGACATGCACTTCTTTTTATGGGGCGTTTTTTTTACGTGCCATTTTTTCAAACGGCTGCGTAAAAAAACACCTTGTCGGAACGGAACACTGTTTTTAGAATTTAAATCAATGGGTGGATGTTTGTAGGCGTTCAGCTTCCGTTTTTCGAGGCGTTTATGGCCCGATAAACGGCTGAAAGTAAGCCGTGTGAACATACCCTAATGGTAAATTCACACGCAGCAGATTTGTTGCAGACACTTCTGCAACTGAAATTTTTTTCCATTTATCTGAATGGTATTTGCAGAAATTTTGCACTTGCTGCAGAAACAACCTCTTGCATAAAACTGATTTTCAGTTGCAGAAATTTCTGCAGCAAATCTGCAGAGTGTGTACTTCCCTTTATTACATGCTATCAATAATCATGGTGCGAAGACTGTTATTGGATTATGAACGCTTATTGCAGATGCCAAATTAAGTCTCTGTCTGCAACTCTGCAATTTAGTAAAAGGAAGTCAAATACGAAGTGTCTGATTCAATGATTTTGTCCTCATGCCATCTGGATAGTTGCACTTCCAGTTGCAGACATCTCAGAAGTGACCTCTTCAAACTGAATGTCTTTTATGGATTTGGTAGTGTTTACATTAGTGTCATGGGGGTCTGAGTGAAGTACATTAAAGCTAATGCATCACCTGCTGTCAGTTCCCTTCACTGTTTTGGGGATAACTCCTCCTTAATCAGACAAAATGGATAAAACGGATAATGCTTAATTTATTGGCAGATAAATTATTTTCCTTTTAGTATATTGTGTGCCACTACTGATAGTCTTTCATTTACGAGAAATAAGTGATTAGGATTATTAATCAATGAATCACTCAGAGTAGACAGTTAAGGCCCTTTTACACGGGCCAATGATCGAGCAAACGATTGCTCGTACGAATGATCATTCCCAATCATTGCCCTGTGTAAACAGGGCAGTGATCAGACGGAAAAAAATGCAAGTCTCATCGGACTGATCAGATCTTTTATGCGACTCAATGGTTGATTGTTGCTAACACATCTCGCGAAAACGGGGGTGTGCTGCTGACAAGATGCAAATGTATGGGGACAAAATATTGTATTAATCGAGCGTTCATCTTCATACATTCCGATCTGAATGCGTAGTATGTACGTGTGTTTATTTATATATGTGTGTATATATATATATATATATATTTATTTCTAAAAAGATTTTCTTCACGGATCAGGTTGGGTTATATCCGACAATGAAATACTCAATCTTCTCTTCTAGAACAACCAACATTCATTTAAGCACGAAGAATGCTAAATATTTGCCGAAGAAAATGAAGTAGGATGTACTATAAGGAATGACATTTCATACCTGTTGCTGCATGTAGATCTATTTGTCACCCACACAGTGATATCCTAACATGCTAATTTTTTATGTAAACTTGACTTTATCTTAAAATACATCTGAACCACTCTCTATATTGGGTTTAAAGAGCAGAAAATGGTCATGTAATGTAAATTGTTGGCACATAAATGTTCTAGACATGTTTAATGACTTATATAATACACCACTCCAATTTTTCAGGGGCGATCTGCTGTACATACTGAAGACCAACGAGATCTTTCTTGGCAAGATGAACATTTGAGATTACAGAATTCTAAATTCATGAACAGGTAATATTTTACAATTGAAATTGTATTTTCCCAGTAATATTGCTGGGAGTGCTGAGTTGTTTGAAACCGGAGGAGAAATATTTATTTTCCTGTGTATTGTGTTCTCAGATTGCAGAAGCCTTGCAGTGCATTGCCATATGGCCCTATTGAGCTTAAAGTAAATAATGGATTTGTTTTAGGAATATACCTAAGTAAACCATATGGCTTTACTTTCATGCATGTCAATGATGATTATAGACTTTCCTTACATTTGTAGCTCCCAGGTGACGTGTTCAACACATTTGGTTTACAGTCACTATTAACTATTATTACAGTTATTATGCCTAGATGGGCGCTGAAAACAGATTAGAATTCATAAAAAAAGCAAAAGATACATTTATAAAGTCTATACTGTGGAAATCTGAAGCTACTTGTACATCTGCTTGTTAACAGTTGTGTAAACCCTAAGGCTTTGATTCTATGTAGAGTCTTCTCTTCAATACGTGTTTTCAGCGATTTTTCCATTCCTCTTTATGAAGAACAAACAACATAACTGGTGTATTAATGTTAGGGTATGTTCACACGCAGTGTTTTCAGACGTAATTCGGGCGTTTTACGCCTCGAATTACACCGGAACAAATGGCTCCATTACGCCTACAAACATCTGCCCATTGCTTGCAATGGGTTTTACGTTGTTCTGTTCCCACGAGGTGTAATTTTATGCGTCACCGTCAAAATACGGCGCGTAAAAAGACGCCCACGAAAAAGAAGTGCATGTCACTTCTTGGGACGTTTTTGGAGACGTTTTTCATTGACTCCATTGAAAAACAGCTCCAAGAACGGCCGTAAAATATGCCGCGTAAAACGCGAGTTGCTACAAAAACGTCTGAAAATAAGGAGCTGTTTTCGCCTGAAAACAGCTGCGTATTTTCAGACGTTTTTGGTGAATGCGTGTGAACATACCCTTAAACGACAAAACAGTATTTTAGGGTGAGGGCTCGTGAACACGACATCGCCTTGTGCACGGACCATGTGCGGTGAGATGTAGGCACTCTGTGAGCCGCCATATGGTGCCCTTGTGAGGCCAAAAATTCTCAAAGAGAATGCCTTCATAATATGGCATGTAATGCTGCATGCACTCTGTTTTCCAAATGTACTGGTGTCATTATTGGTGACATTATTAATAATAGTCATAAAGGAAATAATAAGGATGATACACTGGCAGGTAAAATGATATACAATGTAATGTGATATCATAAGTAGAGTGTTTTTAACTCTCTCCACCTGCATGAACAGGGTATCATTTACATTCATAGCATCGATTACTCCACTGTCTACTGGATGAGTTACAAGTCAAGAATTTAACCCCCTTTTCAATTTTAATCTTTTTAAATTGCAAAGGGGTAAGGAACATAAAGGGTCTCATAGGATACACCCTTTGGTCTAACATCTAATATTAATTATATCAATATTCGCAAAGAGATTCATGAAAACAGTCCAAAATCAAAACTCTTTGTTGCCTATAGCAACCAATCACCGCATGTCTTAAAGTTATTTAAGCGATTTCTGACTTGCCTTGTATTTCTATTTCTCATGCTGGAAATAATTGAGGTTAGTTTACTTTTTATGGCAAACACCAACATTTCATCATGTTAGTGACATTTGAATTCAGTTATTTCTAAAGATTTTGTCATTATTTCCCTGAGGCAAGAATGAACACTGTTCTGACATTTTATTGAAAAGATATTTACGTGGGTGTAGGGGAGGGGAAAATGTAGATAAAAAGGAGGTCAATGGAGAAAAAAAACCATAACCTAAGTCTATCACGGTGCCGGCTACGATCGAGATGTCGGACCTGGGATAGCAGTAAAGTCCAATCCTGTTGAACCAATGTTTTGGGAAGAAAGTCTTTTCCTAGCTGTGGGGACAGAAGATGAAGTATGGTGTGCGTTAAAAACAACCTGAGCATTTCTAGGGAAACCTAATTCATCAAATATAAGTCAACAACATCAGTCAGAAAACCAAACTGAAAGGCTGTATCATAGGCAAAACATTAGTCTCGTACCCATAGTATCTCGGTGCTGCTCTGTACTGACGAGTAGCAAAAACCCCGGAACAGCTGTTTACAGATGGATTTCTCTCCCTTTTGGAGGAGACTGAATTGGCTCTTCTACGGGTCTGACATTGACTTACAGAGAAGCTACCTCCATTAGATGGCACTAGAGAGATTGTTTTTCTTCTCCTGGAAGAACTAACTTGCATACAATATAAAGTGATAGGAGCAATTGTTGTTCTTGTATATTTCCCCACCTGTAAATTGTGGTATCATGTATTTTGAATGCTACAATCATATTGTTGTCCACTTTGTGAATATTTTTTGAAATATATATATTTGTAGCTATATGACACTGGCACCTGCATTCAAAGAAAATCTGCCTCATTTCTGAAAACCAGAAGAGTATTAAAAGTTAAATGTTTTTAAATCTCCCCAGCCTTATTGGGTTGACCTTCAAAGACACAATGACAGTTTCCTGCCCTTTACAACAATAAATTCTAAATATCAGCTACCTAAAAAGCCAGTTATCCTTCCCTCCTGTGCAAACGTGAGATCACTTGAGCTGGCTAGTCTTTCTGCAGTGGGATTTTTTATTTTTTTTGCCATTACCTGCATATGGAAATATTTCTATACATAGGGCACAAACAGGGTGTGAACAGAGCCTTATAAACACCTGCAGTGGCATCTTTAACCTTTACCCAGTGTCTCTCCAGTATTTAATTTGTATACCCGGGTCTCAGCTGTGTGTATTTATGTATGTCGTGGGGCTGAGCTTTCCAGATGTAGCAAGGCTTACTTTGTTAGATGTAGCAGGCTGAACTTCTTTTGATATGACAGTATGTTAAAGTGTCCCTTCAGTTATACTGATCCTGCACGCTGGGCATTAGTTTCATTGGCAGCCATATGATGCCCGGAGAGTAATTCGCTTGGGGTGGAATAAATTAGAATTGGACCAATGCACGATAATCTCCGAGCATCGTGCAGTTGCCACGGTAACTGTTACACCCAACATACAGGAGAGTCTCTCCATGCCCAATGTTAGTTCCGGCTTGAGAGTATAATAACTGGAGGCTAACTTTAATTATTTTTCCTTAAAGGGGGTGTCCAGAAATAGAATAGAGTCTCCTTTTTTTTTTCCAGCAACAGAACCACATCTGTCCTGGTCTGTGTCTTGTATTGCAGTTAAGCCCCATTAATCCTAAACAACCTATTTAACTGCGAGACTTTCTGCAGCTCATTAATGGGGTTTTCCTGGAGAGAGGCATTTTTAGTTGTAGAAATAGTAGGAAATAAAAAAGAACTATACGTTCTGTATTAAATATGCATTAGTTCAATGCGGTAGGATCATTTTGGCTGTATGTAAACAATGCAGCTGTGTGCTAAGTATCGTCCAGATCAATCAATATTCATGAGGTCCGGATTACTTAACGTCCATGCAGTCACCTGACATCACGTTACCACATTGACCGTAGCCTGGGGTTATATATATATATATATGTATCTGCACATGTCCTGAAGGCTCTAGGTGTGTTCAAGAGTTCATACAGCACCAGACCATGGACCAGGGTCATCGCTAGCACTGGGCCTTCGGGTCTTTTGCCCGATGCTCCGGATCCCCGGCCGCATTCGGGTTGCAATTGCGACCAGGCCGCGGCCACATCTATAAAGGTTACTATAGTAACTGGGGCCTATGTAATAAAATGCACGGGCCCCTGTTACTATAGTAATTACACATACTTACCCATCTTCCTTCCCGAGTGCAGTGGAAGTCCTGACGTCTTCTCGCTTCGCATCATGACGTCACGACGCTGTGCGCCGCTGATGATGTCACGAAGGTAGATGGTGTTGGGACATCCGCTGCACCCGGAGCCGAAGAGGAGGGTAAGTGTAACGTTGCGGTCTGCTGGGGTCCTGTATCTAAGCCTACTTTGTGGTAGACTTAGATACAGGGTCTGACAGACAGTATCACACATGGACCCTGTATCTAAGCCTACCACATGGTATTCTTAGATACATGGCCCATGTCTAATCCTGTCTGATGGGCCCTGTATCTCAGCTTACCACATAGTAGGCTTAGATACAGGCAGGGCTTCTATCAGGGCAGTACTTGTAGTACTGCTGTCAGGGGCCCATACCAAATGTAACTAAAAGGGGGGCCCGCTAGCCGCTGCCACCGCGTGACGATGGCTCGCCGTTAATTATATCCTCTCTGCCCTACCAGTTTCACATTGCAGGGGCCCATGTTTTTTGACAAAATTATAGTCATGGGGGCCCGACCCCCCTCCCGCAAATGACTGCTGCCAATGAAGCCCGCCCGCCCTGCCCCCCTTGAGCCCCGCCCGCCCTTACCCTCACGTGCCCCCTCTTTTAGTGGCCTCCACCTCTTCCTCAACGTAATAGCCGGGTCAGAGTCGGGTCACGATTCATAATGCGGTAGCGGCAGCAGTTCCCTGAGCCAGCTGCCCTCTTAGCCTGGAAGACTGACTTGCTGTGTTGGATTCACGGCCGGGAGCTGAGGCCTGGTCATGGGACGACAAGGCCTGAACTGGAGGGGGAGCAAGCAACTTCTCTTCTGACACAGTAAGTAAAGTGTCTGAAAGTACTGAATAAGCTGCTGCCTGTCCCTAAATAGGCAGTTGCTTTAGTAAAAATCCCACCCCTGGGACCCGTACTTATCTATAGAACGGGGCCCCTAAACCCCATTCTACCTCTTAGTGTTCCGGCTTATTTCCGACCATGAAAGAGAAAACCGCGTAGCTCGCTGAGCTACACTGTTTCCGTAAGCCCCATAGAACTGAATGGCAGTTACGGAAACAGCTTAGCTCGCATGCTACACTGCTTCCATAACTTCCATTCACTACTATGGGAGTTAGGGAAACAGTGTAGCTCAGCGAGTTACGCGGTTTCCGTAACTCCTAACCATGTAATCAGGAAGTGGCCGGGAGTCAGCGTGAGCACAAAATGCTCGAACAGGGTTTAGGGGGCCCCCGTCCAAGAGATAGGTGCTGGTCCCAGAGTTGGGACCCGCTTCTATCTTACATTTTTGACATATCCAGTGAATATGTCATAAATGTCCCTCGTGGGAAAACTCCTTCCCTTTTCTCTTGGTTCAAGATATTCAAAGATAAGTGGCGCAAAATGACCAGCTTTGGAAAAAAATTTGTGTAAGGCCTTATTCAGATCTGTGTCGGGTCATTCCGTTATGGGCGACTAGGTGCGTGAACACACTAATATAGGACATGAAGTGATTTCCAGGCAACGCAGTCTCTCTGCGTGAAAACTCACGCATGTGTCAATAGCTCCATTGAAATCAACGGGTCCGTGTACTGTGCGTTATTTCAATGCACAGCACACGGACGAGATTCATGCTCGTCTGAATGAGCCCTAAGTCTATCATCTGTGATACTGTCTGCTGAGACAGTGCATCCAATTTTATCCAGCGACGTAGCTATAGGAGCCTTAGTCTTATAGATATGCTATCTCCGATATATGTATAAAAAAATAGGTTTTTTTTTCGAGGGGGGGGGGGGGTAAATATATGTCTCGGAGTTTGTGCCCCTGATCTTTTAAGACCCTAACAACGCCGCTGTCATGGACAAAACAGTTGCATGACAATTACTTCATGGGTTCATCATATAGACAACATGTTTACAATGGTTCACTGGGGGAAATTTAATACAGAGTGTACATTACTAAGTTGTTGTTTTTATGTGATTTTTTTTTTTTTTAAATTATAAGATCATATAAGTTGTTTAAAATACCCAGGTAGAGTACTCTAATGTAGCATTCCCAAAGAGTTAAACGACTGATCTGCTGGTGCAAATTACTATAAAATGTTAAGCTATTGGTGTCCCCCTAAACGAAACCTGAAAAATACAATTTAAAAGGGTTGTGCTAGAATTAACAATTATCTCTTATGAACAGGATAGGTGACATGATCGGTGACGCCAATCATGATGAGAACAGGGGTCTTAAACTCCATGCAATGAGAGAGAGCTTAAATGGAGCGGTGTTCTAGCATGCGTACTGCCAGTGGCGTAACTACCGCCGTAGCAGCAGTAGCGGCTGCTACTGGGCCTGCGGCATGAGGGGGCCCGTGTCGCCCGCCGGCACGGGCCCCCACCATGGCCGGAGGCTCCGCTAGCAGCCGCTATGGCTGCTACAGCGGGACGCCACTGAACACTACGGCAGAGCAGGGAGGTATCTCCCCGCTCTGCCATTAACTGGTTCCCGACCTCTGGCTGTATTTTTACGGCCAGCGGTCAGGAACGGGTCCTTAAAACCCGAGCCATAGACTTTCTACGGCTCGGGTTTTAACTTGCTGCCCGCGCGATCGGGCAGCTGAATGTCGGGTCTCCGGCTGTCAGTGACTGCCGGAGACCCTGAGGAGAGGATAGAAGCAGCTTTCGCTGCTTCTGTCTTCTCTGATCACTTGTACACAGCGCTGAATGCGCGCTGTGTACAGGAATAGAGACAGCAGCAGCGGCGCTGTCTCTATTCCTCCCGGTGATCATGTGACTGGTCACATGATCGCCGGGTGCCGTTAGTGGCAGACTGTTGCTGGGTCTAACTAGACCCAGCACAGCCCTATTAGTGACAATCATCACTATGAGAGGGCTGATTTCCCCTGTAACTGGGGCTGCTGTGCAGCTCCAGTTACAGTGGAAAAATATGGTGTAAAAGAAAGAAAAAAAATATATAAAGTTCCCCAAAGGTCTTCTTTGACCTTTGGGGGACAGACCATAGTAATAAAAAAATAATAAAGTGCAAAAAAAATGAAATAATAAATACACATAAAATACCCACCCCCAAAAAAAACGTTCCCCCTGCCAATCATTGTTGTAACGCTGGCGCTGACCCAATTACCCTAATATAAACATGTAATATATTAAAATTTACGGTGGACAATGACGATCACAAATAAAAGGTCTATTTTAGGGTAAAACTATGTTGTTACCAAAAAACAAAAAATTGCTGAAATGTAAAAAAGCTTATTTTTTTACTATTATTTTCAAACTTTATCAATAAAAATTCTAAAATAGCAAAAAAGGTGTGTATAAAAACGATAAAAAAATGAAACCTGCATTGTCTGCGGAAAAAACGTCGCAAAAATCACGTCGTTAGCCCAACAAATAAAAAAGTTATAGCCATTTAACGAACACGTGCTAAAAATGGCTAAACGGTGTCTGGTCCTGAAGGCGCAAAATAGAGCAAAAGAAATGTATCCCCTCTCCACGGGACATGTATCCCCTCTCCACAGGAAGTGTATCCCCTCTCCACATGACATGTATCCCCTCTCCACAGGACATGTATCCCCTCTCCACAGGACATGTATCCCCTCTCCACAGGACATGTATCCCCTCTCCACAGGACATGTATCCCCTCTCCACAGGACATGTATCCCCTCTCCACAGGACGTGTATCCCCTCTCCACAGGACGTGTATCCCCTCTCCACAGGACGTGTATCCCCTCTCCACAGGACGTGTGTCCCCTCTCCACAGGACGTGTATCCCCTCTCCACAGGACATGTATCCCCTCTCCACAGGACATGTATCCCCTCTCCACAGGACATGTATCCCCTCTCCACAGGACATGTATCCCCTCTCCACAGGACATGTATCCCCTCTCCACAGGACATGTATCCCCCCCCCTCTCCACAGGACATGTATCCCCCCCCTCTCCACAGGACATGTATCCCCCCCCCTCTCCACGGGACATGTATCCCCCCCCCTCTCCACGGGACATGTATCCCCCCCCCTCTCCACAGGACATGTATCCCCTCTCCACAGAACATGTATCTCCTCTCCACAGGACATGTATCACCTCTCCACAGGACATGTATCCCCCCCCTCTCCACAGGACATGCATCCCCTCTCCACAGGACATGTATCCCCTCTCCACAGAACATGTATCCCCTCTCCACAGGACATGTATCACCTCTCCACAGGACATGTATCCCCCCCCCCCCTCTCCACGGGACATGCATCCCCTCTCCACAGAACATGTATCCCCTCTCCACAGGACATGTATCCCCTCTCCACAGGACATGTATCCCCTCTCCACAGGACATGTATCCCCTCTCCACAGGACATGTATCCCCTCTCCACAGGACATGTATCCCCTCTCCACAGGACATGTATCCCCTCTCCACAGGACATGTATCCCCCTCTCCACAGGATCTCCACAGGACATGTATCCCCTCTCCACAGGACATGTATCCCCCTCTCCACAGGACATGTATCCCCCCCCTCTCCACGGGACATGTATCCCCCCCCCTCTCCACGGGACATGTATCCCCCCCCTCTCCACAGGACATGTATCCCCTCTCCACAGGACGTGTATCCCCTCTCCACAGGACGTGTGTCCCCTCTCCACAGGACGTGTATCCCCTCTCCACAGGACATGTATCCCCTCTCCACAGGACATGTATCCCCTCTCCACAGGACATGTATCCCCTCTCCACAGGACATGTATCCCCTCTCCACAGGACATGTATCCCCTCTCCACAGGACATGTATCCCCCCCCTCTCCACAGGACATGTATCCCCCCCCTCTCCACGGGACATGTATCCCCCCCCCTCTCCACGGGACATGTATCCCCCCCCCTCTCCACAGGACATGTATCCCCTCTCCACAGAACATGTATCTCCTCTCCACAGGACATGTATCACCTCTCCACAGGACATGTATCCCCCCCCTCTCCACAGGACATGCATCCCCTCTCCACAGGACATGTATCCCCTCTCCACAGAACATGTATCCCCTCTCCACAGGACATGTATCACCTCTCCACAGGACATGTATCCCCCCCCCCCCTCTCCACGGGACATGCATCCCCTCTCCACAGAACATGTATCCCCTCTCCACAGGACATGTATCCCCTCTCCACAGGACATGTATCCCCTCTCCACAGGACATGTATCCCCTCTCCACAGGACATGTATCCCCTCTCCACAGGACATGTATCCCCTCTCCACAGGACATGTATCCCCTCTCCACAGGACATGTATCCCCCTCTCCACAGGATCTCCACAGGACATGTATCCCCTCTCCACAGGACATGTATCCCCCTCTCCACAGGATCTCCACAGGACATGTATCCCCTCTCCACAGGACATGTATCCCCCTCTCCACAGGATCTCCACAGGACATGTATCCCCTCTCCACAGGACATGTATCCCCTATCCACAGGACAGGGGATACATGTGTGATCGCTGGCATTGATAGGGAGAACGGGGGACTGAAAGTCCCCTGAAGTTCTCCATCACAAACCTCGAACTTCCGGGGTCTGTGTCGGCAGCTACGTAGAAATGAATGGAGCGCTGGTCGTGCTTGTGCGCATGCGTGACCAGCGCTCCTTTCATTTTTATTGAGCTGCGCAGACGCCGGAAGTCAGAGGTTTGTCATGGAGAAGTTCAGGGGGACTTTCAGTTCCCCGTTCTCCCTATCGCTGCCAGTGATCACTCATGTATCCCCTATCCTGTGGAGATCCTGTGGAGAGGGGATACATGTATTTTGTAGGACACACTGTAGGTCACATTTTTTTGGGAGGGGGGACGCTGTATGGCGTTCCCTACAGGGGGGGGTGGCTGTATGGCGTTCCCTACAGGGGGGGGTGGCTGTATGGCATTCCCTACAGGGGGGGAGCTGTATGGCGTTCCCTACAGGGGGGGCTGTATGGCGTTCTCTAGAGGGGGGCTCTATGGCGTTGCCTACAGGGGGGCTGTATGGCGTTCCCTACAGGGGGGGCTGTATGGCGTTTCCTACAGGGGGGGCTGTATGGCGTTCCCTACAGGGGGGGCTGTATGGCGTTATCTACAGGGGGGCTGTATGGCTTTATCTACAGGGGGGCTGTATGGCGTTGTCTACAGGGGGGCTGTATGGCGTTCTCTACAGGGGGCTTTATGGCGTTATCTACAGGGGGGCTGTATGGCTTTATCTACAGGGGGCTGTATGGCGTTCTCTACAGGGGGATGTATGGCGCTATCTACAGAGGGGGGCTGTATAGCGTTATCTACAGGGGGGCTGTAAAAAAGGCACTATCTACAAGGGGGGGGGGGGTTGTGTGACACCCAGGGGAGGGGGGGCCCCAGTCAAAAGTTTGCTATGGGGCCCAGTCTTTCCTAGTTACGCCCCTGCGTACTGCCGCTTCATTCAATGTGTATGATACTGATGGAAACAGCCGATCACTGTACTAAGCTGTATCCGTCATTGCCATAGACTTTGAATGAAGCGGCAGTGCGCATGCTCACCTGCCGCTCCTTTCAGTACTCTCCTCACTGAGCAGTGAGGAGGATCTGGGAGTTTGGGACCCACGTTTTAGCTATTGATGGGGATTCCAGTGGCGGTGCCCGCAGCAATTAGACCATTGTCACCTATCCCGTGAATAGGAGGTGATTGCCGATTCTGGGAATATCCCTATAACTATTAAACTATTCTCTTGTGTTGAATTGTGGGATTATGAAAACATTTTGTAAGAAATAATAAATCATTCACTTCGTTTAACTTTTCATGTTTTATTGTGTAACTACATTAATTTCCAGTGAAATTCTTAATATGGCCTAGGTGTTTTCAATGTTTTACTTAAACATAAAATTAGCTCTATGCAATCAAACCTATCCTACAAGAATGCACATAGCTGTAGAAAATAATTGTCATTCTGATCACATAATGTGAAATTTATGTGACTGAGCAGGCTTATTCTGCCACATGGGTGGGTGAGAGGCTATATTAAGGCCTCAAATTAAATGACGTTAATAGCAGCTTCTGAACACACTAGTAAATTGACATGACCTCTTTTTGAAGCAAAAGGTTGCTGGCCTTTCCAGAAGTGAAGGGGTGAATAATGAAACCCTCCATCAACTGCTTGCGCGAATGGTGATCAAAACTTGGTCAAGCATGCCAGCTTCTCCATTATATAGAAATTTTCATTTCAATCCCTTTGCTCAATGAGCTCTATTAGTTTTGCTGCAATGAACTGTCAAGTAATACCATTAGCCTCAAAAATGTACTAAATGCCGCTCACATTTTATAATAGTCATTTTCAGCAGCTCCTACCTTAACAAAACCTATGTTTTTCCCTTTTCTTTTACAGTGAGTTGACAAGAAAAGTAGAAATTTCAGGGGATGATGGACCACTGGGCATTCACGTTGTGCCTTTTTATTCTTCTATTAGTGGACGGTAAGTTTTTAGCTGGGGACCGGAGTTATTCGATGTATCATTAAGAGAAATGTGTGATTTTCTTCACTAGTCCGTCACTATTAAAGAATATCTTTCAGCCATATAGGATGTCATAAATAGTCATGTTGCATAAAAAAAAGGAACTATTTCCATGGTGGGGAGACAGTAGGTGTCCAACAAAGGCATTCTATTTTTGTTGTTTTAGTTAACTATTCCTCCAGCATTGCATATTAATAATTTTAATATATAATGTTTTGCACACTTAACTAATAATGTTTTTTTTTTTTAGCTCTTAAATAAACTGATATAGGCTTTGCGTGACTTTTTAAGCTGTGTATTAGGCTAAGTTCACATCTCATTTTCCCTGTACGTCTGACCTGCACGTTTTGACATGAAAAAAACCGAAACTTGCACCACAGCGTGTATATTGTTTTCTATCGTCACGATGGATACCCTAATAGTGTAGATTGTGCATACGTTTTGTGTGCTTAGGTTGTATCCTTTTTTTTCCCCAAGTCCTGAAAAGTATAGTCTACTATGCTTTGCAGTACTTTTCCAAAATGTTTACCACACGTATACGTTTTTAGTTGTATTGAAGTAAATGGTGACATATACAATCTTAAACCCTACTTTTGCTTACTTAAAACGTATACATTTTGGCACCATATATGGAAATTACCCAGATTCAGACGAAAATGTGCCCCCCTGCCAAGCCCCTCAGTACTGGCACCAGAAAACACTGCAGCCACTCCCTACTTCTCCCTTTATATTTTGACTTTACAAACCTTGACTTTACAAAGCTTGATTTGGCTCAAGAACAAAAAAGGTATATGTTTTTAGAAGTAAGAACGGAAACAAACGCATACTACAAAAAAGTAAGCGTTTGTTACAAATGCATCTTTGTAACTTTAAAAGTGTATACGTTGCCGTATACCACAAACCTGTGCAAAAATCGAGATGTCAACTGAGCCTTAGCTGGTTTTTTTTCTAATCCGCCTTAAAAGTACAGCATTATGCATGTAAAACGGGTTTAATAAAACCACATACAGATACGTTTGGAAACACTGGATTTAATGGCATGCTTCTGATAGAAGTCCACATGCGCTGCAGATTTCAGGCCACTCTGTAGCAGAAAATCTATTGTGTGTGGGCACATTGTCTTTCCGCAATTGTATCTCTGCACTCTTGTGTTTTATCTAAAGGAATAGACTTCTACTGTGTATAACACACACAAGGTTTTTTATATTCATTTGATGGGATTTACAGAGCCAGAAATAAAAAAAAAATAGTGATAAAAGCACTACCAGGAATTTTTGTTTTTGGTCATTTGTGTAGCAGTCCGTGCTAGAGCTGTATTGGTAAATCCAAGCGTTGGCAAAGGGAGAATACAAAAATATTGCAGATTGTCATAACTGTTTCCTAGAGGAATAGCCAGAGTATGCTGGGCCCCAGAGCAGCGTTTTAAATGATCACTCCCCCAATCTCGCTGGTACTTTTTTTTTTTTTCTTCAGTTAACTCAGAACAAGGGCTGAAATCAAACTTGAGACTAACACTTTTTGTTAGTTAAAGCGGATCTGTCACCTGAATATTCTGCCATATTGAAGGGCAGCATATTACAGGGACAGCTTCACTGGACTATTAGTCTGTATGCCAGAAAAAAATATAGTGCCATTTGGGTAAGAATACAGCAGACTTTCAATTATGAGTCTCCTGTATTCATGAGGGGAGCTCTCTCCGTCGCTGTCACCATTGACTGACAACTGTTGCGTCTCTGCTTGTATACTGGAACGGACAAAGGCAACATAAGGCCCCTGTGTAAGAACAATATATGGACACCTTGCTCTCTGATAGCTCATGATAGAGCACCCCCTTATGTTTCTTTTACAATCTACCAGTAATTGTGAGCCATAAACAGATGGAAGATGCTAGCTGCTTATTAGTTGGTAGTGGGCCCTTTTCCTACAGTGGCGCAGGTTGCACCGATGGTATTTCCTTACCTGCATGCCAACCGTCATTCACTGATGGGAGAGACAGAGGGAAGCACTCCCTTTATGAATACTACTAATTTAAAGAAAAACACCTATACAATATATATTCCACAGATACACACTTTATGTGATAAAACTCCAACTTGGGTAACTTACTACCCTTAAACGCAGAAGGGAACATGGGTTTCAAATAGCAGGATTGCTGTGTCCAGTGGTTCTACACTATCTCCCGCAGACTATATACTGATGGATTTATTTTATTTTTTTAGAACATTGCCGGTTGGTTGAATATTTACAGCATACGCAATCCCTATGTATAATTGGGATTCCTGATAGGAAACTATGATCAAGAAATTGGTTTATGTATCTGTTCTAGGCAGGTACCAGACCCCACCTAACCTTCTATCGCAGCCACAAATAAGAGAGCTGGCTGCGCTTTCAAGTGACCCTCTCTACTGAAGTCTATGGGAGTTATAGAGACGACCAATGATTCTCTTAGATTTCAAAAGAGAGAGCCACACACCGGTGGCCACCTTTCCACCTATTCTCAGCTGGGTAGGATCACTAAATGGACATCAGGGGACCCCTGGGAGGTGGCGGCCCCAGACATGAGCAGTGTATAAACTACCTATATAAATGGTGACTTGAAGACTTCTTCCAGCCATGACTCACCTCTGCATATTTATATAGTTCTGCCATATTGTCCTCAAAAATAATAGTGCCACACAAATAATGTCCCCAAAAATAATAGTGCCAATCACATATTGTCCCTCAAAATATTTCCATATGCATACAGCCCCCAATAATAGTTCCACATTTTTTTGGGTGGTGGAGGTCCCCAAGGCTGTGGAGACCCGGGGTGTATGAGCACCTAGTGGCCTTCCTATAATCGTGCTTTGATTCCAGCTTAATAGAAGTTCAACTCTTTAATTTTTTAGTGTGTTTGACGTATATGTCGATTAAATTGGCACTAAATAAGCAGTAAAGCTACACTGTGATGCCACCCATAACTATTGTTACAATTTCCATATGAAGAAGTTCTGCTTGTGCCATATTTCCTCTTACACTATAACTGGCCTTTCTAGTTCGGTAGTTGTTGATCATTAGATTGATATGAGAGAATTTTATTTTTATTTTTTCTATTTTATGGTTGCCTCAAGTCTTAATGTGGATTACTTGTGATAAGTTGTCTACTGCCAAAAAAGATTTATCCTTTGCTTGAACCACTTAAAACTGTCTCCAGTTTTCATAAACAACGTTCCCTTCCAAGCTTTTTCATACATTTTTATCTTACATCAGCTCATTGTTTTTCCCTGCAGTGCTGGAGTGAGAGTTGTACATTAATCTTGTATTTGTTCCGTTTTTTTCCCGGTGTATGTGACTGATCTTTATTTGCCTTACTCACCCTCTTTTCTAAGAATACTCGTGTCTCTGCTAAGGTCTTCCTTAAGCACAAGATAGTATAACCCCAAAATATTTGAAATGCTGCTTACCTGACTTGTGCTTCGTATGTGTCCCCATCAGATAAGTGTGATAATATTAATGCTATTTTTCCTATGAATCATTACATTTATTCTCAAGTAGACTAATCGGCTAAACAGCATTTCCCATAATGCATTCCCAGCATGTAATGGATTTTCTTGCTTTACCATTTCTTATAGTAAGTGCCATGGTAGATATTGTGTAGTCAAAGCATTTTTACTTGCCGAGAAATTCATAGTTTAACCTATGTTTTTCCACTTGTAATTAACCTTTCATGGGGGGAAAACGTTCTTCAAACGTGACGTAATATAAATTCTTTCTGTAAAAGAAAGAGAGGATGTCATCTTTAAATTACTTAATATTGTCTCTCCAACCCACTGATCCATACATATACTTATACCCTCGAATGAATGTAGAGGGCTGGACCAATGTGTCTGTAAAAGTGACAGTAAGTCAGTGTAGTCAATGGTAAAGTAACCTCAGCACAGCATGAAATTACAATGGTGGAAATCCCCTGCACACTGCATACTTCTGGCAGTCTGTTAGCAATTTGTGATATGTTTGCTATATTTATTTTTATTATTTATTTTTGTATCTTCTATAGATATTTAAAGTAAAAAAGAAATCTCATTCCTATTTTTGGAATATATTATTTATTCATTAGCTGTTATTTCATAAAGAGCTCTACAAAGCTGAACACAGAATGTTCTTGCGTACTAAAATGATCCTAGTGGGGCTCACAGTCTAATTTTCTATCTCTGGCACACATGCCCATACACACACAGACAACACAGAAGGGACAGTTACACAGAAAGCCGATTAGCCAATATACATTTTAAATACCCACAGAAAACTCTAGATCTGGAAAAAAAAGTTCCCATAAGCCAAAGCCTTTACCTCTTGTGACTTCCCAGTCTTGGATAACATTACACTGTTGGATCTCTTAGTCTCCTCCTGTCAGCCCATCATGCTCATGGCAATCCCGTTATAATGTCAATTTTGAAAGACAAAATGCAACAGTGTCTTAGATGGTACAAATAAAATGGCGCTACTGTTAGTGAAATGTGGTCACACCATCTGCAATAGGTTTCAGGTCCCACAAAGAGGTTTTTTTCACATTTTAAGCCTTTATACGTCTATCCCATTGAGCCCAAAGAGGATGTATCTATTTTTCCCAAGTCCACAATGTTGAACTTATGGTATATAATTAGTATTTTTTATTTATTTATCACATTATATATGCGGTTAGGACTGTTAGCTTGCATCACCGGGTTTGAACCCAACCAAGGGCAACATCTGCATGGAGTTTGCCTGGGTTTCTCCCAGGTACTCCGGTTTCTTCCCACACTGCAAGAATACTAATAGGTTATTTGACTTCCTATGGAGTGAGTGTGTGTGTGCGTGCGTTTGTGCGTTTCTACTTTGGTCAGTACTTTTCTTCCTGACTCTTAGAAATGAGATGTGCTGAGACTTTTTACATCCGCACTAAAAAAAAAAGACTTTACCATGACGGTATCATATGGCTGAAATAATATACACCAACCTGTCCAAACACTCTTTTTCTCACATTCTTGTATCCTGACTAGTTTAGTGTAAATATAAGCATATTTTTATTTATATGGACCAGTCTCTAGCTCTGTTCTATCTGTTGGAAAACTAAAATAAATTATGAATAAAATAGTAGAAATCCATGAGTTTTAGATGTTGATAGGAGACCACCAAGTAGTAGATCTACTTCAGTGATGGTATTGTCCTATTTTACTGTCACTAGCCAGTATCTTCATATAGTTGAAGCTCTGAGGTTGGAATTATTCAGTTCTTTCTTTTGTTTCTTATTTAATCAGATTTAATGTTCATATTTCCAGTACAGTTATCCGAGCTGTCGTAACGGGACTTTCAATTTTTCGAACATCACATGATCAGCACAGATTGTCATTCTCTGGAAGTAAACATTAATTTTTTCAATCCTGTGAATGCAAGCAGAGGTCTTGCAAACCATGAGGAATTTAGTATTATATTATATATAAAGTTTTTAATTTTACAATGAATTCACCTTATGAGCTGGAATACACCTTTTAATTAAGTATATTAACAATTGCTACTTTTTATTCTTTTTTTTTTTCTTTAAACTCCACACACTTGATTTTTTTCTTGTGTCTATGGTTAGTATGTACTCCAGACTACAGTCCTATGGGTATAATAAATATATGACTTACTGTTACTTTACGTTCTTAGGGCTCTTGGCCTGTATATACGTGGAATAGAGGAGAACAGTAGAACTAAAAGAGATGGCCTGTTCCAAGAAAATGAATGCATTGTGAAAATTAACAAAGTTGAACTTATAGACAAATCCTTTACCCAGTAAGTACGGTGGAATGTTTCTATATGTACTGTATGTATATTCAGACCAAGAGAAACATGTATTGATAATCTAAATGGAAGATTTATGGGAAATATTTGGGACTATGCGAAAGAAAATATAGTCATAGTACCATAATCATGTCTTCAAGGCAGGATAACCTTTAATTAACAATCCTGTTGATATGTTATCTTAGAAATCCTCATGGTCGTCCAGTATTAATGATTTTTTAAATTATTATTAATTAATGTTTTGTATATAGAATTTTACATATATATATATATATATATATATATATATATATATATTTATTTATACTGTGTATGTATATATAAATACCTATTGTTTTTGATTATTATTATTTCTCTCCTAATTCTTTGCTGTGCCTTTTCACATCCCCGAAATAAACTTTTCTGCTATGATTGTACTACTTTGCCCCTTTCTATGTTACTTAGTGTCCCATGCACATTTTTCAGTAATTTAAGATTACCAGTCCGAATATATAGAAAAGAAAACCACTAGGAATATATTAAAAACACCTTTAAAAAAAAATATTTTTCTTTTATAAAACTATGTTTAATGCCACTTTATAACTACTTTTTATCAAAAATTATTTTTACTTTTTCAGATACAGCTTGCTTTGTATCCCGTGTGCCCTGGCAGGTTCAGTGACCGGTTGTATCCTGCGTATCAGAGACACACTGGACCTGCTGTCACTGATCCTGTCCTTCCCATTGAACTGACAGATACAGGTTTCAGCGCTAGATACAGCTGTTTTGTATACAGAATACAAAGCAGATGTATCTGAAAAAGAAAAAAATATTTTTAATAAAAGCCATTACAAAGTTGCACAAAACACACTGTTTTATTATTATTTAAAAAAAAAAAATTCAATGGTGTACATAGCCTTTAACTCTTTGCCTCCCTGATTTTACTTATAAACCTATGTATTTTTTGGCCTATAACTCCTCTTAATTTACTTTTTCAAACTTCTATCTTGTTTTTAGGGCTCAAGATATATTCCGTCAAGCAATGAAGCATCCCAGTGTTTTAGTAGAGGTGGTCCCATCCCATAACCGTGAACTGTATGAGAGAGTCAACATTTCTTCTCTTTTAGTGTTGAATAATCATGATGATGAGGATGATGAAATTCCTAATATAAAGCCACCACCTCCACCAACTCATGGGAAGTTAAATACAAAGATGATTGAGCAAAGTAATGGATTAGAATTTGGCCAGCCTTTACGTCTTTCACCTGTTCCCGATTTGACAAGCCATGTTGGTGCATACTCCCCTCCATCTTTGTCACCTCTGGGATTTGGGAGCAAAAAATATGCCAAGAGACTAAGAATTGATCTGAAAAAAGGTAACCTTAATATTATCCAACTTTTTGAACTGTGCTTTAACACTTCCACAAGTACTTAATGTAATTGTTTTGTACGTCTTACACATTTTTCTGTTGTTGATATCCATTCCAGGTCCAGATGGACTTGGATTTACAGTTGTCACTAGAGACTCTACTGTACATGGACCTGGTCCTATTTTTGTAAAGAACATTCTTCCCAAAGGAGCAGCCATAAAGGATGGACGACTCCAGTCTGGAGACCGGATAATTGAGGTATGTGGCCTGTCTATTCTATTCTCCTTTTCTGGAAAACTAGACGTACTCTAAGGCCAAGAACATTCATAATTCTCATTTAAATCTCATCATTCCAACACCCGCATGCGTAATTTATTTAACATGTGTGGTTTTTCCTGACTCATTATAGGAAGAATACTAATAATCAGAACGAAATAACTTAGATAAGGCATGATAAATTTTGGATTGAAAATGAAAAAGTCAACTTGCTCAAATCTAAACAAATTTAAAATCTGTTCTATTTAGTGTTGTCATGAAATAGATTGATTTTAGGATTTAAACAATTTAATCTAACTCTGTTGTCTGCTTTTTA
Organism: Rhinoderma darwinii; assembly: GCF_050947455.1. NCBI lineage: Eukaryota > Metazoa > Chordata > Amphibia > Anura > Rhinodermatidae > Rhinoderma > Rhinoderma darwinii. Next base: position 58,613,061 of record NC_134692.1, read on the forward strand.
CAATCCCTTGTCGTTAGAAGGGTCCCCCAACAATAAATTGATTACAGTAATCTACCAGCAATAATCTGCAGGGAAATCAATGGTCCATCTGTGTAATGCAGAAACGTCCTTGGTCCTCCAGAAACAGGCGCTCTTTGTAGTAACTTTCTGTCCCAGCTAATTGAAAGAGTTCCCAAATGGGGGATCCCTCTCTATTAGCTCAGAAGGCTATTTGAAGGATATTTGAAAATGGCTTTTCTAAACCAGGCAAGACCCTTTAATGTAAAAATGAAGAATAATCTCTACAAAGAGATCTATTTCCATCACAATTATTAACCCCTTAATGACCGCCGATACGTCTTTTTACGGCGGTCATTAGTGGGCTTTATTCTAGAGCGCCGCCAAACTACGTCGCTGCTGTAGAATAAAGTAAACAGAGCAGGGAGCCGTGAAATCTCCCTGCTCTCAGCTGCCAGAAGCAGCTGAGGGCTGGGGGTGTCCCTGCTCTGCCGGGTGAGATCGATATTAGTATCGATCTCACCTGTTTAACCCCTCAGATGCGGTGCACAATAGCGAGCACCGCATCTGAGTGGTTTTGGAGAGAGGGAGGGAGCTCCCTCTCATCTCACTGACACCCGGCGATAAAATCGCCGAGTGTCTGTGTCTTCTATGGCAGCCGGGGGTCTAATAAAGACCCCCAGGTCTGCCTGCAGCGAATGCCTGCTAGATCATGCCGCAGGCATGACCTAGCAGATGCCTGTCCGTTTTAAACGGACAGGCAGTAATACACTGCAATACAAAAGTATTGCAGTGTATTATAATAGCGATCGGAGGATAGTGAAGTCCCCTAGTGGGACTAGTAAAAAAGTAAAAAAAGTTTAATAAAGTTAATAAAAAAAAAAAGTGAAAAAAAAATGAAAAACCCAGCTTTTCCCCTTACAAAATGCTTTACTATTAAAAAAAACTACAATAAAGCAAAAAAGTTACACATATTTGGTATCGCCGCATCCGTAACGACCCCGACTATAAAGCTGTTACGTTATTTAACCCGCACGGTGAACGCCGTAAAAAATAAAATAAAAAACAATGGAAAAATTGCTGTTTTCTGTTAATCCTGACTTAAAAAAAATGTGATAGAAAGTGATCAAAAAGTCGCATCTACTCTCAAATGGTACCAATAAAAACTGCAAGTCGTCCCGCAAAAAACAAGACCTTATACAGCTATGCCGACGCAAAAATAAAAAAGTTACAGCTCTTCGAATGTGACAATGGAAAAATCTAAAAAATGGCTTGGACATTAGGGCCCAGAATGCCAGCAGGGGGAAGGGGTTAAGTACACTATATTTAAATCATAACTATTTACACCTTTAAATCAAAATTTAAAGGAGCATTCCCAACGTAAACATTTATGACCTATCCATGGGATATGCTATAAATGTCTGATAGATTCAGACCACAACTCTGGGTCCTACACCTATCTTTAGAACAAGGGGCTCCCCATCTCACGACAACCAGTCAGAGAGAGAATAGATATGCGCATCTCTCTCCGTTTCTATGGAAGTTATGGAAACAGCCTGGCCCACTCACCAGTCAAGATGGAGGTCAGTTTTCTTTGCCTGGAAGCGATGAGACTGGGACCTCCTCATTTTGGAGATAACTAGGTCCCAGAGCTGGGACCTGCACCTATCAGACATTTATGGCTTATCCCGTGGATATGTCATAAACATTTATGTTGGGAATACCTTTTTAAATGCAAATTTGACAGCATTTGAACATGTGAGGACGGCAATTCTCTCTTTACAAAACATTTTAAGCTTTGTTGTGTGTAGACTAAAAGTAAACGTTTATTTTGTCCAGTCTGTCATTTTAAGCCAGTCCTAGGTTGTTTTGACATTCTGTTTGGAGTCAATGGTCCTTATTTATTAAAACGGTCTAACAGAAAAACTGGCCTTTTTGCCCATAGCAACGAATCACAGCTCATCTATAAAAATTAAAGAAATGTAAGCTGAGCTCTGATTTGATATTTTATAATCTTTTTTTTTTTTTTTTTTTTCTGGAAAGAGATTCTTCTCTTATGTTTTAGTTTGCATGCAGACTATGGTAGGTTTTCATTTAGAATTTTGGGCTGCTGCTGAGATATATCCCTTAACATGTTGCTGCTACCTTGAGTATTTACAATGAGGGTTGAGATGTTCTTAGTGTCGTGAAGTATTTCATATGCCAAATGTAGCAATTTGTTTTGATCAGACAGATCAGAATGGGAATCATGCCACAGAAACTTTTACTAACTTAATTTCAAAGTATCGTACTGTAGCCAAGGTCTTATATGATATTTGCAACACTGGCTTGTTTGTGTCACTCCCTTATAAAGTTTTAAAAGGTGAAGCACCCAGAGAGGAGTTGTATTAACAGCCCCAGCCATGACAAGAACAAAATATATATTTTCTATACATTGCAAATGTATATTTAACACACCTGTTGCCCATCTCCTGAATGATCCAGCCTGCATTCCGGTCTCTCGCTTTCCGGTATCCAAAATAGCCACCACTGTCTGTCTTTTCTACAGAGATCTCCTTTGAAAGTCTGAGACACGTCCCCACTTCCCTCCACTGCCCTCCGATGAACCAGTGCTGATGACGTCTGCGCTTCTCCACCGTGTTGACACAGGGGCTGACGTCCGTGCTGGTCCATCAGAGGGGAGGGCTTGAGGGCATGTCTTTCAAAGAAGATCTCCTTAGGAAAGTCTGAAACAGTGGTACCCATTTTGAATACCAGAAAGTAGGGGACAGGAATGGAGGCCAGATAATTCAGGAACGGGGCAGCAGACAAATTGACTATATATTTGCAATATATAAGCAAACTTTTTGTGCTAGTGGGTTGCTTTAACATCCGCTAGATCTTTCAGGAACAGGTGTATTTATAGTATAAGCACTTGAAACACCTGCTTGTAAAAATGCACAACCAGAAATTGCATTGAAAAACTACCACTGTGTGAATACACCCTAAAACTGGTTAGACATTATTTAGGCATGTCATAGTAACAGGGGTGAAAGACAGACCAACCAGGCAGACAGACAAATGGTGCTATAGCTGCATAAATCAAAGATATTACTATAGAGTGATCAGATTGGACATACCCTTCCTTGGATGAGCTCAGCACAAAATTGGTAATGATTATTTTATGTTTGAATGTTTTATATGTTTTAGTTCTGTTTTCCAATTTACAGCAATGTAACCTCTTCACTCTGTGGTCCTTGTTCAGCATGCTGTGAAATGGCATTGCTGGAGGAAAGGGTCAGCTACATTATAATGGCAAACAGGCTATATTATTTTGTCGTAAAGCAAGTGCTGGATTTCTGTCTTTTGTGTATCCAGTAATATTATTGTCCTAGAGAATGCTTGCTATTACTGGGTTGTGTTCTAGTCAAATTTTAAATAGGAACGTGTTTAATATCTTTCCACAAAAAGAGATCTTTATGAATAGTACGGCCCTATTTACATAGCACTTGAGCTTTCCGTCAGAGGTATATTTGGGGAGGATTTCCCAACGTTTACCTCCAACGAAGGGCTGTGACAAATGCCACTGTATAGACATACAGTAACATATCTGGCCAATTGGATCCTGTAGAGAAAAATTGTATACCACACAAGGCATACTGTAACAGCATATGCTACAATTACACCCTTTCGGCATACACCGGTTGAATATGGCCCTATGGTTGCATTCAGCGTATGCATCTAGAACTTTGAACAGAGAACAAGGAATGCTTCAACATGCTTATGTACATGTGGAATTAAAGGGGCTTGAGAGTAGAAAACACAAATGCTTTTTTCCAGAAAAAAATTGCAGCATTCTTGTCCATGGACTGTGTCTGGTATTGTATCTCAACTCCATACCCGGAGATTAGCTTCTTGTCATAGTCTAGCTACAGAAAAACAGCTGCTGACTAGTCATTTCCCACCACTGACACTATAAGGAAAGGGAAGCTACGTGTCTGTGATGACATGATATGTCCACTCTTTGTAGTGGCTTTACAATTTGCTTATAGAAATATTCTTCTTGTGGGACCCCCCTATTGACTTCATATGTCCTAATAGGCGTTCTCCAAAGAGGATGAACAAAAAGAAAATATGGAACCAAAGAGGCGCTGCTAATGAATGGCATAAAGGCTAAACAAAGTTCATAATTTAATAATGGTGTGCAAGGTCGACAAGCTACGCGTTTCAACGCCGGACTGGCGTCTTCATCAGGCTCTTTGTTTAGCCTTTATGCCATTCATTAGCAGCGCCTCTTTGGTTCCATTTTTTCTTTTTGTTGATTATTATTGGCAACAAACATATGTTTGTTGTGTTTGTGGACCAGGCAGCAGCTTTTTTTCATACATCCCTTCCTTATTGTGATACCTGCCAGTATTTACACTTCAAGGTGAGCACTTTCTATTAATTGAGTTGCTCTCCCAACATCTCTTGTTTTATCTGCACTATGTGGCGTCGTGTCTCTTTTTCTTTTTTGTACTCCAAAGAGGATGACCTCTTTAACCAGTTACAGTATGTTGCTAAAAGCTTTTCACGTAGATCCTTGTTTCTTTGCATTTGGCTACTACATTTTCCAGTTATAATGTGGTATATATTGTGGTATTTTGAATCCAAGCAACTTTTTTTTTAGGAATCACAAGTCTCCGTGAAAACCTCATTTTTGGTACATGTACAACTAGTTTCCCATATTGTAAACTTACTGTAGAAAAAAGTATGTAATATGTCCATCCGGATATGAACTAGCAGCATTGTTTAACACACTTAGTATTTTATAGGAACCCTCCGTCTTTGTGCAGGCTACACTGACTAAGAGCTTTCTAGGTGAGAACAACAGATGGATCCTCTATGATCAGCTGGACATCTCCAGTCTTGACCAAACTAGAAAACCCTTATTTACCAGGGTAATAGAGTCAGGCAGCTGTGTGAAAAATGCAAGCAAATTGCTTAAAGAGGGTCTGTCACCACATTATAAGTGCCCTATCTCCTACATAATGTGATCAGCGCTGTAATGTAGATAACAGCAGTGGTTTTTATTTAGAAAAATGATCAATTTTGACCACGTTATGAGCTATTTTAGATTTATGCTAATGACTTCCTTAATAGACAACTGGGCGTGTTTTTACTTTTTGACCAAGTGGGCATTGTAAAGAAAAGTGTATGACGCTGACCAATCAGCATCATACACTTCTCTCCATACATGTACTCAGACATCGTGATCTTACGAGATCACGATTTGCTGTCACTTACTCACACATTAACTTTACTGTAGTGTCCTGAGAGTGAATAGACATCGCTTCCAGCCAGGACGCGATGTCTATTCACAATCTCGACACTTCGGTAACGTTTCTGTGGGACATAATGACAGCAAGCGTGATCTCGCGGGATCACGCTGTAAATGACAGCATAGCATGATTTCGATGTGCTGTGCTGTAAGTCCCACACAAACATTACTGAAGTGTCGAGATTGTTAATAGACATTGTGTCCTGGCTAGAAGCAATGTATACTCACTCTTAGGACACTTCAGTAAAGTTAATGTGTGAGTAAGTGACAGCACATCTCAATCTCATAAGATCACGCTGTGTGTGAGCACATGAATGGAGAGAAGAGTATGACGCTGATTGGACAGCGTCATACACTCCTCTGTACAACGCCCACTTGGTCAAAAAGTAAAAACACGCCCAGTTGTCTATTAAGAAAGTCATTAGCATAAATCTAAAATAGGTCATAACTTGGTCAAAATGTATTGTTTTTCAAAATAAAAACCACTGTTCTCTACATTACAGCGCCAATTACAGTATGTAGAAGATAGGGCACTTATAATTTTTATGGAGTGATCAGAGAAAACTATATATATATATAAATATATATATATATATATATATATATATATATAGCCTGCATCACACTAGGATAACGACCAAGAAGCAGAAAATATGCAACTAGGAAATATCAAAAATTTAAAAACTTTGACAAAGATTAAATCCATAAAAGATGGTCCACAGACACACTAGAAAGCGGACAGCCTAATCTGAAGTTAGTATTAAAAATGGGCACAAATTATGAACACAGTGATCTTTTATAAGCATAATAATATATAGATGATGATCATTACATATAAAAATGCATAATAAAGAATAAATATCAATAATACAATCATGAAATTATCATAGTTGTTGATACTGACGCATAGTCAATAGTACAAGGAACATAGATTGGCGTCCACCCTGACATGCGTTTCAGCGCACTTGCCTTCGTCTGGGGGTGATGTTAAATGCTATTCTGTGCTGTGTGAACGAAAGCGAAAGGCTGCTGTAGCAAGATGCACGGAAGAAGTTCTTTCTGTGACTACATCATTTTGTACGCAATAGGATTTTCTTTTCCTATTAGATGGTGGCCAACTTGATGTCACGTAGGTAGTCTGTTGCTATGCAAGGCCTTCAGCTATTGTAAAAAAAAAAAAAAATACGGCTAAAAAGCGAACACTGACCATATGGCAGCCGTTGATTAAAGCAATAGAGAGTACTATTTAGCTGGAGTTTTTATTTACAGACCTTTATATTTTTAAGTCAAAGAAATATCAGTCACCTTATTTTATTAACTTGTTTTACTATGCAGTGGAACCACAGTTCTACTTTTAGCTACATGAGTAAGGACGGATTGGAGTTAAATTTGTTTTTAATATCAACGTAATGTGTGAATATTGACATTTCTTGAGTTTATGTACTTCTTTGCATTATATAAGTATAACTGTGTTCACTTATTGTCTGTATTTCACCTTAAGATTTAGGTTAATATGAAATTAGACTGATAACTAACAAACATTTTCTCCTTATTTAGGTTAAAGGGCAGGCAATTACTGGCAAGACACAGGAGGAGCTGGTGGCCATACTGAGGAGTACTAAACTAGGAGAGACCGTTTCTCTAGTTGTGGCCCGGCAGGAGGATGCTTTTCTACCCCGTGAACTGGTAATTTCAATAACACCACATTCTTGATGTTTTTTTTTTTTTTTTTTTGTCAGACTGGTTGGGTTTCAGTGAGACAGCAGACCATAGTCCGCTAGCTCAGCGTACACTATATCAGAATCAACAATGATTTACTATCAGTCCATGAAATTTGATTTTCAGCCCCTGGTGACATCATAAGCTATGGGATGTGATGTTGTCATGCGTATCACACAGCTCCTGATTTATGGAGAAGTCCATGAATATATCCAACTCTAGAGAAAATGTATAGATGATTTAAAACCACCATGACAAGTCATAAAATGTAACCCTGCAGGATTTAAAAGGCACACAGAGTTAAAGTGGCATGCTGATCCGATCCCAGCATGATAAATGCATGGCTAGGCTTGTCGGCTCTTATTGTATTACTCAGATGGTTTCAGTAAACGCTTTGTGTGATTCCTAATAAGTCTTGAGATATTCTGTAATTATAACAAATTTTTCACTGGCAATCGATTTTACAGACTTCAGGGTTCCTTTCCTTGAACACTGTAATCTGTTTATACACTGCCACATTTACATTTGTAAGGAAGTTACATGTGTGTACAAGTGAGAGCAGAGATAGAAGACATGACTTCACAAAAGGTGTGTCTTTAAATTCATATCTTTCAAGTCTTATTAAAAGATATAAAATAATTTTTCTGAAACTGTATAGTTATACTTGTTTAAATGTGTTTTAAAATTTTTATGTGCATAAAGCTTTATTCATTTTATAATGAAGTTATGCAACTTTCTAATATACTTTTGTATTTCAATTTTCACTATTTAAACTGCTTTCCTAATAATAAGACTTTTTTTTTTTTTATTGGACACAATTAAAAATCCTGTTGTATGGTGATTACCTATAGCCAATCTTAAAAAGTGGAAATGGCTGAATACAGAGTTTCAAATAAGTTTGCTATTCAAGTATATACTCAAATCTGGCATGTAGTATTGATCTAGTCCAAGCACCTATAAGCAGTATCACTTCTTGCTTGAGCCTGGAAAGCTCTGTGACCTTCAGAAGATCGTAAGCATACTGTATTCTAGTTGGGATGGGGAGTAGGACAGGCTTGGAGAATTATCTCACAAAGCCAAGGTTTCCAAGGTCGCATGGACCGTGCTTTTGACTGTAGAGTTTTGGAAGACACTCCTGCAGGTAAGCCCGATTTCACAAGACCTTTCCTGCAGGAAATGGGATACAAGTAAAATTTATAAGAAAGATTATGTAGACCTGTGCCAGGATTTACAAAGTATAACAAAAATAACTTACGTGTAAAAAAAAAAAGCCAAGCTACTATTCTCTACAATAAATTACATGTTCTCATCCTAATAAATTCCAGTACTATGCAGGGAGATCAATAAATAATAATATAATACCAATTCTTTAATCTGATACCAAATTGTAATTTCTGCTCACTCTCAGTCTTTAGTTTATGGTCTTGTGAAATGCCACATAGTATTGCAGTTCTGTGCTGGAAAGAAGTGCCAGTATCAAAAGTTCTGTTTTTCTGGATTAAAGGAACATTACTGTTATTAATAATCTGTACTTTATTTATTATTTTAGCTCTCAGTAAATCACTATTATTAATAAATATATTTCAAATGCTTATGCTATAAATTATAATAAAAGCTGATGTATAGATGTTTCACAAGGTTGCAAAATAATAGTATTGTACTACAGTATGTTACATGAAATGTTAGTGCTTAGGAGTAATGGTCCCTAATATCCATAGAAGTTCATTGAGAAGCTCGGTGGCCTGAAGAACATAGACTGGAGAAAGATTTAGCACTTCTTCCATGCAATTAGAACATTTTGAGGTACATACATGTGTGTTTTTACATCCATATACAGTTAGGTCCAGAATTATTTGGACCGTGACACAATCTTCATGATTTTGGGCTCTGTATGCCACCACATTGGATTTGAAATAAAACAATTGAGATACAATTGAAATGTAGACTTTCAGGTTGAATTCAAGGGGTTGAACAAAAATATCCTCTGAAACGTTTAGGAATCGCAACTATTGTTCTACACAGCCTCCTCATTTCAAGGGCTCAAAAGTAATTGGACAAATTAACGTTACCATAAATTAAATGTTTTCGTTTAATACTTTGTAGAGAATCCTTTGCAGGCAATGACTGCCTGAAGTCTGGAACCCATGGACATCACCAAACGCTGAGTTTCTACCTTTGTGATGCTTTGCAAGGCCTTTACTGCAGCGGTCTTCAGTTGTTGCTTGTCTGTGGCTCTTTTCTTTGTCTTAAAGAGGCTCTGTCACCACATTATAAGTGGCCTATCTTCTACATAATGTGATCGGCACTGTAATGTAGATTGCAGCAGTGTTTTTTATTTAGAAAAGCGATAATTTTTGATGGAGTTATGACCTATTTTAGCTTTATGCTAATGAGTTTTTTAATGAACAACTGGGCGTGTTTTACTTTTTGACCAAGTGGGCGTTGTGGAGAGAAGTGTATAACACTGACCAATCAGCGTCATACACTTCTCCCCATTCATTTACACAGCAGATAGTGATCTTATTACATCACTATGTGCAGCCACATAAACACGCTATAACGTTACTGAAGTGTCCTGACAGTGAATATGCATTACCTCCAGCCAGGACGTGATGTCTATTCAGAATCCTGACACTTCTGTAGCGTCTGTGTGATATTTACAGCAAAGGCAAGCGTAATCTCGCGAGATTACGATGTAACCTGTCATTTGAAACGAGATTACGCTTGCCTTGCTGTAAATCTCACACAGACGCTACAGAAGTGTCAGGATTCTGAATAGACATCACGTCCTGGCTGGAGGTAATGTATATTCACTGTCAGGACACTTCAGTAACGTTATAGCGTATGTGGCTGCACATAGTGATGTAATAAGATCACTATCTGCTGTGTAAATGAATGGGGAGAAGTGTATGACGCTGATTGGTCAGCGTCATACACTTCTCTCCACAATGCTCACTTGGTCAAAAAGTAGAACACGCCCAGTTGTCCATTAAGAAACTCATTAGAATAAATCTAAAATAGGTCATAACTATGTCAAAAATGATCGTTTTTTAAAATAAAAAAACACTGCTGTAATCTACATTACAGCGCTGATCACATTATGCAGAAGATAGGCCACTTATAATGTGGTGACAGAGCCTCTTTAAGCAAGTGAAATGCACGCTCGATCAGTTTGAGATCTGATGATTGACTTGACCATTGCAGAATATTCCACTGCTTTGTCTTAAAAAACTCCTGGGTTGCTTTCGCAGTATGTTTTGGGTCATTGTCCATCTGTAATTTGAAGTGATGTCTTATCAACCTTACTGCATTTGGTTGAATCTGAGCAGAAAGTATATCCCTGAACACTTCAGAATTCATCTGTCTGCTTCTGTCTTTAGTCACATCATCAATAAACACTAGTAACCCAGTGCCTTTGGCAGCCATGCATACCCATGCCATCACACTGTCTCCATCATGTATTACAGAGGATGTGGTGTGCTTTGGATCATGAGCCGTTCCAAACCTTCTCCATACAGGTTGATCTTTGATTCATCTGCCCAAGGAATTTTGTTCCAGAACTGTGCTAGCTTCTTTAGATGTTGTTTGGCAAAGTCTAATCTGGCCTTTCTATTTTTGAGTCTGATTAGTGGTTTGCACCTTGTGGTGAACCCTCTGTATTCTCTCTCATAAAGTCTTCTCTTTATGGTAGGCACTGTCTAGATACTGTTAGATACTGATACACCTACTTCCAGGAGAGTGTTCTTCACTTGGGTACATGTTGTGAAGGGGTTTTTCTTCACCATGGAAAGGATTCTGCGATCATCCACCACTGTGGTGTTCTGTGGACGTCCAGGCCTTTTGGAGGACACGAGATCACCAGTGCGCTCTCTTTTTTTCAAGAATGTACCAAACTGTTGATTTGGCCACTCCTAACATTTGTGCTATCTCTCTGATGGATTTCTTCATTTTTTTCAGCCTAACGATGGTCTGTATCACTTGCATTGAGAGCTCCTTTGACCTCATGTTATGGATTCACAGCAACCGCTTCCAAATCCAAATTCCACAGCTGGAATCAACTCCAGACCTTTTACCTGCTTAATTGATGATGGATTAATGAGGGAATAGCCCATGTAGCCCATTAAATAGCTTTTGCGATAATTGTCCAATTACCTTTGGTCCCTTGAAAAAGAGTCAGCTACATATTAAAGAGCTGAAATTCCTCAAATTAGGATGTGAATACCCTCAAAGTAAAGCTGAGAGTCTGTACTTTAAGCCCATATTGATTATATAGCTGAATATTTAATATGCGTTGGTAAACCGCTAAAATGCCAAAACTTGTGTCACTGTCCAAATAATTCTGGACCTAACTGTATATGTCTTGTCCACATTGGGAATGCATCCTATTATAGGAAAGTAAGAAGACCTGTTCCATAGATCTCCTGTTTTTGACTACACGTATTTGATTGTACCATTGAACTGAGAAAATGGCATTCTGACTACACAAAGTTAAATATGCTCTTATAGCTATTTTTTTTTTTTTAGCAAACTGATTTGTTAGTTTACTGTACATTACCGTCCTTCTATTTGTCATTGAGCTCCTAAATTTGTGAGTTTGTAACTCAAAGTCGTTTCGGCTGGTATTTAATCGTCTGCCATCAGAGATGTATCAGTTCCATTATAGACCGAGAATGTGGTGTCCTGCCTTATCTTGATTGATGTAGGTGTGTGTGTTTGACCTCTTGTTGAGGAGCGTGCAGGATGAAGTTTGGCTCAAAAGCTTCCTTTTCCTGTCTATCAGTGGGAATTGGCCAGACTATATCATCTGCACAGCTCTCATAAAGTGATCATTCTGTTTCTTTTTTTTCCTCATTTTCCTTGTAGCACATGTCCAGGTTTTCCTGTTTCCTTGTTGTTTTTACTCTCTCCTGTATATATGTGTAAGTGTGGGAATATATAAGTGACACACACAGGAAGCGCTGTAGAAAGTTTTGTCTCTGCCATTTGACCCTGAATTTTTAAAGAGAATAGAGAAATTCTAACTTTTTCATTTTTAATGTGCAATCGCTCTGAATCTCAATCGCCCTGAATAATTGTGCAATGTATTTAATATTCTTAATTTATATAGCAATAACATAGTCATCTGTGCTGTCCTGATGTGTTCTCCTCAGTGGAGCGCATAATCTAATATCGCTACAGTGGGAACACACAAGCTGGGGACAATTTTATAGGAAGCATCTTAATCTAAATATGTTTTTTAAGCTGAACCCTACAAATACACTGGCAAATGTTGTCCTGGTTGTAACTGAACCCTTAAATCAAGTGCACTATATATAATTATATGCATATTATGTTTAAAGTGCTCCTCTGCTCTATACTTGTATTAGCAAATATGTTTTATATGAGAATCCGTGTGACTTCTGTACTGACGGAAATGCTGCAGAGTATCACCCATTCTTAGAATAGCCTTTAGCGGTTCATAGTAGCCTGCTGTTGGAAAATGGACCACTGACTGCCATAGAAATCGTCACTGGGCAACGAACTAATCTGTCAGTACGGCAGTAAGAGAAAGAAATGAAAAGCTGTGAGACACTGATTACAGAATGGTAATTTGTTCTTATTTTTTCCTTTCACCTTTCATTTTTGGAACATTACTTTGAAACCATGCTTCTCTCAGCTACATTATGCAGAATTGCGGTTTGTCCTGATCTGTAATCTAAATATATTAGAATAATATTCGGTTCATTCACGGTGGTTCAGTCTAATAATTGTTCATGTTTGTCAGCCATTATGTTTGCCATAACCCTAAGTTTAGCCAAGAGACGTGTCTCTAGATGTGCAAGTTTCCTTCGACATTGTATATATTCGACATTGTATATATTCTTATAGAAGGGAAATTGTCCTAGATTTTGACTACCAGTGATACAATGGGTGTTTAATATGTCTGTAGTAATTAAAGTATGATGACAATGGTACTAATAGTAATACCGAGGATTATAATGACAAGAGTGTGTTCACACTTAAATTAAAGTATACCTTTATAACTTTTTTGGCATAAATCAGTAGCACATGTGAATATATATAAATTTGTGATATAATAAGGGAATTAGGATCTATTATATTAGGATATGAAGGGAAGGTTGCCACTTCCTTACCTTCCAGTAGCCTGCAGTTCCCTTTTCCCAGCCTGCAGACTCTATGTAAGTGTTCAGAAGCTACCTCAGTCTCCAAAATATCTGTCAAGTGTGAAACAGCCAATCGCAGACAAGGATGTAGATGTGTCCTGTTCGTTAAAGACTATTTAGAGAATCAAAACGGTGACCTCATTGGTTGCTATGGGCAACTGCCCTCATTTTCTCTTGCACTGTTCCCCCCGTGAATCTCTAATGCAGTTGCTTGATGTCATAATTTTGTATTTATGCTTCATATAAGATATTTGACTGTAGTGTTTTTGCACCACAAACGGAAAAAGAAAGTATAATCTCAAATACAATTCCAGACTATAGCGATAAATTGTATGTATCTAGAAAGCTGCTTTTATTGTGAACTGTGAAAGTATAATATGGCAGTTGACTGTATAGATAATCATATTCTTATCGAGCCCGCTGATCTGCGCATTTGTTGAGAGGAGTTTTCAAGTTTAATCAATTGCTTTTCAATCTTTTGTTGTCATAGCTTAATAATTGTAATTACTTGCTCATTTTTAACAGAAATTCCGGGCTGACAATTTCACACAGTAAAATGTTAATTATTATATAAGAACTAATTAGCTGGAGTTAATTATTTAATTTATTATTTAAAACGGTTTATTAAAATGTATGGTCTACATGTCACTCTCCAATGAAATACCAGGGCAGGTCTGTGATTTTCTACATAATCACAAAGTCTGTCTGCCATTCAGCCCTATAACGTTTGACTTTCATAACCAACCGATCAAAAGCTTATATCAGTCTAAGGCCTTATTCACACGAACGTGTCCATTTTGCGCACGTAAAAAATGCAGCATTTTTCTTGCGTTGCAGTTCCGTGTGACATCCGCGTACGGTGCGTGTCTGCATTTTTACGTGCGTATGTCACATGTTGTTTACATCAGCAAAAAAATCTGGAGGAGGTGGTTTTCTTTTTCTCATCATTTCTTTAGCAACTTTGCGTATATCATGGAAAGCACACGGATGTGCGTCCGTGTGCTGTCCGTGATTTTCACGCACCCATTGACTTAAAAAAAATGCACAAGTATAGGACACACACTCAGCATTGTGAGAAACTAGACATGGACCGCACAATCCACAGTATATACGTTGATCTGAGCCGCTAGGCATAATTTAGAAACATGAACATGAGGTTCTTTGTAAACATTTTGATCAAACTGTATAAGCCCACTTGCCACTTTACGGCGACCTCTTTAAAGTGGGTCCCTACTCTAGCGGTTGCAGCACCGCATGGCGGCTACCGCCACCGCAACACCGCTCCTGCAGAGGGAGCAACCCAGGGGCCCAAAAGCACCCATGCCTTCAGACCGTGCCAAGCCTCCTTGGCTCTGGGCCACGTCCCCCCACAAGTGCAGCACTACAGCAACAGACGCCACCATACAGCACCACAACATGTGATCAGATGGAATGAGCTCACCTTGCCATGCGCCCCCAGTGGCCAACTGAGAGCACAAGCAAGAGCAGGAACACTTATGAGGTCATTCTGGAATTAAAATCAGCTGGGTATTTTTTCAAATGCGTGGAGTGCTGGTACCAAGTAAAACAAAGGAAATGAGGAGGATAGATACACACTGCGTAAAAAACACAATGAATGGCCCCATTGAATTGCATAGGTCCATGTGATGTCCGTTGTTTTAACGCGCATAACACGGATGTGAAATACGCTCCTGTGAATAAGGCCTAAGGTGGTTAATACAATTGTAAAAATAAACTTCAGAAAGGTGCAATGTTCGTTTTGTAATTACATTTCTCAAGGTTTATTATGAGACGGACACATTAAATGGGACTTACAGTATGAAAAGACAAACTTTTTTTTTTAAGTGCAAGGTCAACTTTGAGGACTTTATGGTTATATGAGAACCATAGAAATAGCACTTCCTATATTGTATGTGTATCTATTCTCAGAATTGCGCCTTTTAGAAGTGTGAGCTTTCTGATGAGTAGATTTACTATTCCACCTGTAACCATCATATGAAGCATCATGCATTTGTCTTACTGTCAGCCATGAATTCCCCCAAGAGACAAATTAGTGAGCAACAATGTTCTGAAGATACGATTTGTCATGTTGGCTTTTCCAGCTGATATTCTGACGTCTATGGTAAAAACTGCCGATGCCAGTTGATCTGAAGTTCTAATAGAGCAAATTATTTATTATGTACGAATTGGTATCGAGACAAGTGTGTGCGTATCAGACTCTAAAGTTCATACATAGTCCTTGCTTTGTAGCTATCCATTTTACTATCCATTTTTTTTTACTGGGAACAATCTTGGCTTGTCAAAAACTTCTGAAGGGCAGGCTTGAACGGAGGTTTTTCAGAAGTGATATACCTTCCGCTAGCAGAACTATATCTGAGTAATGTGCAATTACAGAATAGCGTGCCCACACAGAAAGACATAGCACAGTGTGAAATTGGTATTGCAGAGGGCAACAGGAATGATTGAAGGTTTAAAATATGATGCGAGATTAGCCAGTTCTGACATCTATAGTTTGGGATAGGACCTGGTAAAGATGACCTCCCAAAGATACCCACTATACCGCCGAAGAAATTCTCATATTGATCTGCGCGAGCAGTTTGAAATAATAACTAACTTGAAAACAAGAGGTCATGTTCTGGAGTAGAGCAGGAGAATATATTATATAACCGGTTTTGACAGCGTTGTGTTGTAGAGTGAAAAGTTGAGCTATGTAAAATTGCTAAAAGCTGGGACAGCTTCATCTGTCATTAGGAGGAGGAAAAGGACACGCATTTAATGAGGAGGAAGCTGAAGAACAAGGACTGTATAGATTTGTTTGAGAAGCAAGGCAGGCAGCAGCATTTGATACTGTTGTAAAAAGCACATTTTGTTTGGTAACACTCCTTTTTGTGATTTATTTTTTGTACAATTTCGTATAATCTCATACAATATATTTTTTGTTCATATAATTAGCAGTAACAACTCTGCATGTGATACTGGTTTGCGCGGTGTGTTATTACTAATGCACACAAGTGAGAGAATATTTTATTTTAGGGAGTGGTCCAGTCTTCTGTAAATAAGACTTAAACTCGTCAAGTTGGAAAGATATACCACTTTCTAATATAGTTTGTTTCAAATTCTCAATATCTCCTGTTTATATTTGGAGGCTGAAAACCTAGTCAGGCTCAAAGGCAACGATTCGGAAACGGTCACAAGCCAAGGTCAGGTGGACGAAAAGAACATCACAGGTGCAAGAACAAGAGTACTGGAGTCAGGATGGGACCTAATACTCTGCCACCTATTGGAGCTCAGAATGAGTCCAATTGAACCATGTGACACCAGAGAGAGGTCTTTTAAGGTAGGTCCTAACGCTGACCACTAGAGGGAGCTCCACTATATAGTACCACACACTGACCACTTTTGGTGTACAACTGCACACTAACCACTGGAGGAAGCTCCGGTGCTGGAAATAGCTGAAAGATAATGTTGGGGAGTGGAGAGTCCGCCCAGGAGCTGGGACTGTCGGACACAGTAATTAGGCGTCTTGGTGCCGTTTTGTTACACTTGACCTAGTCCTGCTTACACAGATAAAGTTTATTACAATGTATCAGTGTAGATAAGCGCAATTAGCCTAGAGTCCAGGTTAGGGGAAATATATATGTTGCTGTGTTTAGCTCTTTGCAGCAGCTGTCTGCTCTGGCTAACAGAGGGTACTGAATGGAGCGCTTCCTTCTGGGGGTTTGGGATCCCCACCAATCACAAGTGCGGGGTGGGCGTTACCATTTTTTGCGATCGGTGGGGGTCCCAGTGGTGGCCCCCAGTCATCAGACAATTATTAGCTGACCTGTGGATAGGTGATTAATGTTGATTCTTGTACAACTCTTTTAAGCAAAAATTAAGTTTAATATAATTGGAAATTAAAGGAATCCTAAAAATCTGAAATTAGGGATTTGATTGAAAGCTTTGAAAGTACTATTTGCTTATCTCTAATAACTCAATAAAAAAAACCTTCCCCTCCGTAAGTTACCCCACCAGTAAAGGGGAATGATGATGATTCTATTGACTCTGAATTTAAAGCAGGGTCACCAGTAATTAGCCCTATTTTATAAATTGCTCGACCTAGTTATTTAAGCAATCTTTTTTTGTTCTCTAATGAACAAGGGAAATGATGATGAGATTTCCTCTTTTCACTGAGGATGAAGATCAGTAGAGCAATATTAAGACCAACCGCAGACAGAACTAAACTATTATCCGATTAGTCATTTATCCTAATTCTGCTAGCATTTCCTGCCAGCTGTTGTCGTGTAACAGCGGGTGAGGGAGCTGTCTGCTGAACTCAGGAGACAACCTTGATTTGCTTAATTACTGGCAACTATTGAGAGTGTCCCCTAATTAGAATATCATGCAAGGTGCATATCAGTATGATGGAAGCCAGTCCATCTGCCGCTGCATGTTTTAACTATAAGTTACCTGAATGTTACAATCATTACATATGAAAGGTTAAGGATGTGTAATTGCATCTCTGTGTGAATTGCCTGCAAATATTCATCCTAACAGATTATATTTTAAGAACTGTGGAAAACAAACGTGCTTTCCAGAACCGTGTGACCATTGGCACAATGTAGAAAAGTATAAACTCCCTAACCAATGGAAGCAGTACTTAAAGCACGAGTTCAAGTTTAGACACATTGCAATAAAAATCTATATACGACTGTTATATTTTGTATTTACCGAAGTCCCTCTTTACAGGGGTTTTCCCACAATAAACATTTATCACTTATCCACAGTATAGGTGATAAATGCTATATTGATAAAGACCTCACTGCTGGTACCCCCATGTGCGCTAGTACAGATGTGTTGACCATTACCTTTGCTTGATTTTGGTTATTGATTACGATTTCTCATAAAACAAATTTAATACAATATTGCAACATGCTAGCAAAACTCATGATAAGATACAATTCAACACATAGACACATCCTGTGACAGAGTATCACAAAACCATTTTTTCTTTTAAGGCTTCATGTAGACGTTGTGGAATTTGATTAAAAAAAAAAATTTGGGGCAAATCTTTTTATTAGTTTTCATATGATAATTGTATTACATAATGCACAAACATAACACGTGTTATAAAGTGGTCAGTATGTAAGTCAAGATAGAATACAAATCAAGATATATATAAAGTATACTGTAACACATAGAAACATCATAATTAGAAACTGAGACCGAAACATCCTCTCCCCACCCCCCCTATGCAAATAGTCTCAGACTTTAAGCAAGCTGATAGAATCAAAGTAAAAATTTTTATTTTGGAGATAATAACTCCGTTCCATTAGACGTTCTATTGTTTCAGTCAACCTAGAGTGCCAGCAACATTTCCTGTTAAATACCAGGTGGTGTGTTGGAAGGGGTTCATTAATTCTGCAATTTCATGGGTAAAATTTCACGGAAAAATTTTGCTCCTTGTGTTTTCGCAACAAACTCCATTTCTAGTCTATCCATTTGAATGTATTTCTTCATCTGTGATATGACTTTGGTCATTGATGGAGGTTGTAATTAGAGCCAATGTGTAAATATGCATCTTTTGGCTGCCAATATCAAATCATGTATTGCCAATGGAGCATGGCAGGCATCAGGCATCGGATGAAACAATAGGGGTAGTGGGTCATTTCCTAAGGTTATCCCGAAAGTGACTGTTATCAATGATGTGTCAACCCAAAATTGTTTTATCTTTGGGCATGACTTTGTCTTATTGCATCTAGGGCATGCTATTCGCCTATCTGGGGAGCTAGGGTGTCGTGGGATATTAAAGCCATATATGGCCCGATGAATGAATTTGAAATGGGTTTTCCGCCATTGTTCACAGATAATTGCCTTTTTAACTTTATCCCAACCTTCTAGTATCTTAATGGATAAATTCAAGTACTGAACATCTTTATTCCAGATTTTGAACATATTATTCAATATAGTTTTAGTGAGGCCTTCCCTTATATTATATATCAGAGAGAGTGACATTTTTGTACATTTTTATTGCAATTAACCTATCCAGAATATTCTCTGCACATTCTGACATATTCTGGCGCAATGTTTTGAAGCCTAGATTTCAGGAAGGACATCAGCTGGCAATATGCCAGGTGATGTTGAGTAGGGGTTTTCAAGGTGGATGCCAGTTGTTCAAAGGACAAACAGCTTCTATGAGACAGCTGAAGTAATTGTCGTACTGTGCTGGTGCCCATAGAGAGCGATTTATGAAAATGGGTGTTGTGACTGTCCATCCTTGAGGAAATTCTGGGTGGCCCCAAACAAACATATGCTTGGACATACAATATGGTAATTTAGGGGAAGTCCTAACAATTTTCCACGTCATTATGGTGACAACATCCTTTTGTTTAATATTTTTTGGTAAAGCACTCAAGGCAGTATGTAATAAAGACGATAATTGCCAGGGTTGTACAATGATGGAAGAGACATGCTAAATTATAACTACGTAAATCTGGTAAGTTAAGTCCTCCTATTGCCTTAGGAAGTATTGACATTTTGAGTGCTATTCTAGGTCGTTTTTGGGGCCATATGAAAGTAGTAAAAGGGGAATTTAATTTGAGAATATCTTTTGTTTCAACAGAAGTGGAATGACCTGCATGATGTATAATAGCTTGGGAAAGCTTATAATGTTAATCAGTTGACATTTACCCATAAAAGATAGAGGTAGATGTTTTCACCTTCCTATTTCTGTAGAGATTTGATGTATCAAAGAAGGGTAGTTCAGTGTATAAAGGGAATCTGGGGTACGCCCAATCTGAATCCGTAGGTATTTAATGGATGACTTAGCAATTGTTACAGGCATATCTAATGAAGACCATTTGTCTACAGAAGTTTGTCTCAATAAATCTAGAAGTTCACATTTACTGACATTCACCTTGAAGCCTGATTGCACCCCAAAAGAGTTTAGCAATTCAAAGACAGTGGGGGGGGGGTCTCTCATGGGGTTAGATAGAAATAACAGTACATCGTCAGCCAAATATGTTTCCTTTATGATCCCAGTCCCCACTTTAATTGCCTCAAACCGGTGATCCATGTCTATTGCTCTAATGAAAGGTTCTAATGCAATATTGAATAATAGGGGTGAAATTGGACATCCCTGGCACATACTTTTAAATAATGTAAAGGATGAGGAAATAAATCCTGGGGTATAAATCCTGGCCTCAGGAGATGTGTATAAGGCTTGCAGGTTTTGGAAAGGTCCCTTTACCTGCATGTGATCTAATGACTATCCTCACCATTCCCAGTTCACCACATTGAAAGCTTTTTCCGCGTCTATAGTTAGGAGTGCTGGGGATGGGTGTGCAGAAGAAGAAAGTTTAATGTCATCTAGGACAGTTAGGATTTTTTGTATATTAGTAAATGCCAAGCTGCCTTTCACAAAGCCAACCTGGTTAGGGGAGCTCAAATCTGGGAGTACATTAGCCAACCTGTCAGCCACAATCTTAGACATTATTTTCAAGTCAGAATTAATCAACGAAATGGGATGGTAGGACAATGCCATTTCAGGATTTTTGCCCTGTTTAGGGAGGACTTTAATATAAGCAGTGTTTGACGATTCTGGAATAGAGCTGCCTGTCACGTAATCATTATATAACTGGAATAAACAGAGAGTAATGTGGTCTTTCAGTATTTTGAAATATTCACCCGTGCACCCATCTGGGCCTGGGGCCTTTTGGTTTTCAACGTTCTATATAGCCTTTTTAATTTTGTCCGTAATGGTAGAGTTTATCATGGTTCTGTCTTTGTCTGTAAGGGTAGGGAGTTGTAGTGATTCAACTGTAAATGTAATAGGATAAGTTTGTCGGTTGGGGTCTGGTGACAAGGTTGGCGTAGTAGTCTAGAAGTATAGAGTTTATGCGCTGTGGTTGCACGTGAGTTGACGCGTGGAGTCTCTCAGTTTTGCTATATAGTTAAGGGACCATGCGCTCTTAGTCAATCGAGCCAACAGTCTGCCGGATTTGTTTCCAAATTAGAAGAGTTTGACTTCTATGAAAGATCTTTTTCGTTTTTGGCCCTGTCCATTAACAGCTCCTAATCCTGTTTGGCTTTTTGACATAAATCTTAATTGAGTGAAGTAGGATGAGCTTGAAAACTTGTATGTTTGTCTAAGACTGTGGCTGAAGTCTTGCACTTTTTTTTGGTCGTTTTCTTAAGGTTGGAAACATATGCTTTCGGTTTACCCAGACAGCCTTAGCTGTGTCCCAATATAATTGTGAATTTACAATATGCGTGTTATTATTAAGCTCATACTCCTGCCACCATCCACGGAGACGTTTCTGAAAAGTCTCATCTGGCACTAGGTTAGAAGGAAAACGCTACAAATAATCTGTGCCTCACGTGATGCTATCATGAATCTCTAATGTTACTGGGGAATGGTCAGATATGACCATAGGTTCAACACGTGGCAGGAAAGTTTGGGATACCAATGTATAGTCAATTCTTGACCACAATTGGTGGGCATGTGAACAATGAAAATACTCCCTGCCCTCTGGATTAGGAGTCTCCAGTGGTCTTGAAATTCCATTCCAGTATGTAAAGTGTTTAAATTAGTATCTTTCATGGATCCCAAGCCAAGTCTCGATTTGCACAGATTTGTTCAATCTTCTTCTGGATGTAGGACAACATTTAAGTCTCCAACCAGGATTTTATTTTGGCTGATGTCCGCTCCAATAAGTTTACTGATATCTTGGTAAATAGGGTGTTGTTTTGCATTTGGTCGGTAAATATTATAAATACTTAAATCCTCAGCTGAGCCACATAACTGCATATTAATCCAACGACCCTCTGCATCTGTTATTACTTTAGTCACTGTATATGGTACATTTTTATGTGTCAATACCAGTACACCAGCTTTCGAGTTTTTGGTCTGGGAACCACACACCTGTCCCACCTAAAGTTTCTTCATACGCATGTAATATTTTTCTCACAGATGTGTCTTCTGTAGAAGCGCTATATCCGCTTTAAGGCATTTTGAATGTCTTAGAACCATCATACGTTTATGTGGCAATCTAAGGCCCTTAAATTTCCATGAAACAATCCCCATAAAAGTCTGAATTTTTCTTAAGTGACATCTGATCACGATTTGCATATCCCATTTCTCAAACAAATCAACCGTGAACCCCTCAGAACTAAACACTATATCGGTTGCACACCATGAACATATCTCCTCTCCCCTGGCTATCACACTATGTGCCAGTGGACTTCACTTCCGACATGTAACAAGAGTGTAAATCTAAAAGTATCACTAGAACACAACTGTCCATATCCTCCCACTCCATGTAAGCCTTTCGAATAATTAATGTATTTAATGACATTACACCTTAAGTATAGAAATATTACAATTGAAACTGCCAGAGCAAAAAACTCATTAGATTTTTTTTTTAGTGTGCAATTATAAGTAGTCTGTAGGTAAGTATCCTATGTTGTCTATGTAATCACTATTCTATATTAAAATTAGATCTAAATCTTCATGTAAATAGAGATAGATATTAATGTGATATCTATCGGGTGCTATCCCCAGATCCTTAGTAGGTTTGGGGGGTACAAGAACAGCCGCGTCTAGATACCAGACATATCCTTATCAACCAACAAATATACATTGTGAATATATGACATGTAAAGGATATAAAAACCACATTAAAAATTGCAATTGGGCTCTTGACGTAGGTAAAAGGGGACTCTGTAGCTACGATGATCCTAATAGAGAGTCAAAAGTAAAAACCCATGTTGGACGATGCCATCCAAGAAAAACTTGGAATGTCACCTGTCGATTCCTAAAATGGTCTGTCAAGTAATGGACTTCGGATACTTTCGACGGCGTTGTTCCAGAAGCACAGATAGATTTGCTGTGTTTGGCAATTGAGAGTCGGTGACTGCTATGTCCTCTGAGGTGAATATGATGATCTGAAGGCTGCAAAATGGCATCAGCTTCCTCAGGGGATTGTTACACAATAGAGATGCCATCTTTGTAGAAGACAAAAACAGTCGCTGGATACAGTAATGTAAATTTAACATGTCGATTGTATAGTTTCGAGAAAACTTGTGAGAAAGCTCGGCATCTTTTAGGGACCTCTGTGGAAAAGTCCCCAAATATTAGTATACAGTGACCTTTGAAATCTGGGCCGCCATTTTTATTTTCTAAGGCGTTCAGAATCTACATTTTGTTGGAATAGTCAAGGTACTTTACAATTACCTGCCTTGGTCTGTCTTGTTGCGATTTAGTTTTTCTGCGTTTATCCGGGTTAGCTTGGCGAATATCCGGCCCAATTTGGTGCGCCTGTTCAACTTTGCAAGGGTTTTGTATTTCCAATGCGGCGGGCAAATCTATTTCACACAAATACTTTAGGTCTTTGGACAGAACTAGTTAAGGGAGACCCACTATATGCAGGTTGTTGCGTCGTGACCTGTTTTTAAGGTCTTCAATACAGTCCCAAAGCCGTTAGTTTTCCCGTTAAGGATCTTGTACTAGTGAGTGAAGGTCATCCAAGTCTGAATGCACCTGTTGTAGTGAAGTATCTATGGAGTCTAGTCTTTCCTCGTGCTGCCTCACAGCATTATGTAGTTTCGATAATGAAGCCGTGACCGTCTTTGACAAGGGTTCTTGGAGGTCCAGAGAAATAAGTTTGGCTACGTTAGTTGCCAGCTTTTTATAGTCTACTCGATATTCTGATTCACCATGCAGGTCGGCCTATGCAGAGCCTTGTCTTGCAGACTCAAGGGAGCCGCTGGGCGGGAAGGGATCGTCCACCATGGCGGGATGTTGTTCCGCTGCACGGCCTGATTTTGTTTGGGTCCTAGATTTGCCCATTACAGAAATAAATCTGTCCATACACCCCCTCGGTGGTATGAGGGAATGGGACGTGTTTCGTGAACAGTGTTGGCGGCAGTCAGTAGGATCTGGTAGTTAGATTTATGGAGTGGAGGCTGGAGTGCTATGCACGTGCATCCTCACATGCCGGGGTCGGAATCGGAAGTCTTTTGTGCATCTTTGATGTGTTTTTTACATCTTGATGCAGAAACAGGTGCAGATTTTATGCTGCAGATTTTAGTGCTTCTTTTTATAAATTTGTCAGACACAATTCTGAGATGGAAATGCAAGATAAATGGACATGCTGCAGATTTTTAATTTCACACTGCAAGTATTTTTACTTGTGTAAAAATTTTGCAACGTGTGGGTGAGATTACTTGTGGTCTTATTAACTTTTATGGTGCTGTGTATCGTGTGCATGTGGCCTAAAGCTGGTGATCTAGCGTCACACATCTCAGGATTTGTTTACATAGGAGAAAAGGTAAAAACGGACACATCTGTACTGGGCAATTTCACCTCAAAACATAAATGACCAGCTTTCTTACAGACAACAACTATCTCCTAGGATCGTCCCTCGTTTACACCACTCTTTCGCATGAAGATGAGCCCCTTAGACCGTATTTCTTGCATTTCATGTCTGCGTGCCATCTGAATAAGCCCTGTTTTTGCGCACGCCATTCAGACTTTTGCTCATATGAATGTAGCCTTAGACACATACCTTGAACAGTTAAAGGGGTTGTCCACTACTGGACAACTAATGACCGATCCACCGGAAAGGACATCAGTATATCATTGGTGTGGGTCCGACACCTGGACCCCACACCAATCAGCTGCTTTGGCTGCCTGCGGGCACTGGTTGTCATTGCAGAGTATGCAATGTACGGTGCCAGAAGCAGTTGGCACCGTACATTGCATAGTGGCCGTACTGCAGCACGGCTCCTATTCACTTGAATAGAAGCAGAGCTGCAGTACTGCAGCTTGGTCGGTTTTCCGTGGCTGGAGCCATCTGCTTCCAGCATGGATGTCCGGTGCCCGGGGGCAGCCGGAGAAGCTGATCGGTGCGGGGACCAGCTGTCGGACCCCTACCAATCATATACTGATGACCTATCTGGTGGATAGGTCATCAGTTGTCCGGTGGTGGACAACCCTTTTAATGTTTAAATCTACTGCTTTACATTTGTTTATTCAAGTTTTGACTCATAATGGAAGATAAAAGAAATAGTCATTATGTCGCTTGAGTAGAACACCTTTACAGTATTGTATATTTTCTCATAAATTGTTCATATTGACGTGTATTATGGGAATTTGTATTATGGATGTTTTGTATGTACATGTTCCAAAGCTACATGAGGTAAAAGTTGAAAGTGATGGTGTGAAAACTGCAAAGCTGTCAGAAAGTGGGATTGGCAATGAAAGACAGTATTGTTTTTGTGACATTAACATGGAAAAAGTTCATGTGGCATACTACCTGCTCTGACTCAGACAACACATTC
The DNA here is from genome assembly GCF_050947455.1 of Rhinoderma darwinii. Lineage (NCBI taxonomy): Eukaryota > Metazoa > Chordata > Amphibia > Anura > Rhinodermatidae > Rhinoderma > Rhinoderma darwinii. Next base: position 58,638,561 of record NC_134692.1, read on the forward strand.
AGGAAGGATGCCAGGAAGAACTGCAAATTGACTAATTTTATTAGAATTTGCCAACATAAATATAATTAACTAATTCATGGCCGGATATGTCTGCCATGAATAAAGGTTATTTCAGTACAAGAGTACAGCAGGATGATTTCTAGGTGTTTTGTTGATAATGACACTATTTGTACCATTGACATGGATAGCTATAACCATATCTATGATAATTATGAACATGTAAATAACACAAAAAGGCTACGTTCACACAGGGCGGATACGCTGCATAAAGGTACACTGCGTATCCACCTTAGCGGCCGCATGGAGTTCCAACCAAAATTGTGGTGCAATTTTTCGTCCGGAATGTTCGCTGCGGAAAACCGCACATAAAAAAAAAACGTTGCATGCTTACGGTAGCCGTGGCGATGCGTCCCTCTGCAGCCCGGCCTCCTGGGATAAGGTTTTGGAGACACAGCCAGTTTTGGCCTTGTGGACACAGTGTAATGTCGGGGTAGGGAGACAGACAGGTGAGCCCTAATCTAACCGCCACTCAGTCCCTGCCTACTTGCACGGCCCGTCCTAGGCGACGGCATACAACTGGGCGACGGTCCCTACGCTTAATAAGTGCACGACAGACAAACAGACAAGGGTACACAGAAGCTAAGGGAAATGGGACAGTTGCCCACGGCAACACCGTGAGCAACAAGAGTAGTGAACGAGCCGAGTCAAACCAGGATTGTACGAGGTACCAAACGCAGAGCAGGAGCGTAGTCCGTAAAGCCAGGGTCAATTTGAAGCAGAGGTCAATAGTACTAGCAGGAAAAGCAGAGCCAGGAAACAAGACAGAATCACAGGCAAAGGAAGAGCAGGAAATGAAGGTATAAATAGACCGAGGGCGGGAGCTAGCTCCGTCTGGCCAGGCTGTGATAGGTTCTCCCACTCCTCAGTCTACCAGCCTGAGTGGTAGCAGATCGAGTCACTCTATCAGACCTAGGAGCAGATGCAGACTGATTAACCACCGGCGTCGACACAGAAGCTGTGTCTGGCAGATCCTTTACACACAGCCTGTTGTTTTTCAAATCTGACGTGTCAATTTATGTGGTAATAACTTGGAAATGCTTTTACCTAGCCAAGTGATTCTGAGACTGTTTTCTTGTGCCATATTGTACTTTATGTTAGTGAAAAAATGGGATCGATAAATTCAATATTTATTTGTGAAAAACACCAAAATGTCGAGAAAATTTGGAAATATTTGCATTTTTCTAAATATGAATGTATCTGCTTGTAAGAAAGCTAGTTACACCACACAAAATAGTTACTGGTTTACATTTCCCATATGTCTACTTTGTTTGCATCGTTTTTTTAAAGAGGCTCTGTCACCAGATTTTCAAACCCCTATATCCTATTGCAGCAGATCGGCGCTGCAATTTAGATAACAGTAACGTTTTTGTTTTTTTAAAAATGAGTATTTTTGGCCAAGTTATGACCATTTTTATATTTATGCAAATGAGCCTTTACAACTGGGCGTGTTTAAAGTTATGTCCAAGTGGGCGTGTATTGTGTTCGTTACCTCTGGGCGTTTTTACTTGTTTTACTAGCTGGGCGTTGTGAATAGAAGTGTATGATGCTGACGAATCAGCATCATCCACTTCTCTTCGTTACCACCCAGCTTCTGGCAGTTCACAGACACACAGCGTGTCCTCGCTCATCCGACGCTATGAAGTTCCTGTGGGAGGAAGTGAGTGACGTCACAGCGTGATCTCGCGAGGACACGCTGTGTGTCTGTGCACTGCCAGAAGCTGGGTGGTAACGAAGAGAAGTGGATGATGCTGATTCGTCAGCATCATACACTTTCATTCACAACGCCCAGCTAGTAAAACAAGTAAAAACGCCCAGATGTACACACACAATACACGCCCACTTGGACATAACTTTAAACACGCCCAGTTGTACTTAAGAAAGGCTCATTTGCATAAATATAAAAATGCTCATAACTTGGCCAAAAATGCTTGTTTTTGAAAAAAAAAAACACGTTACTGTTATCTACATTGCAGCGCCGATCTGCTGCAATAGGAGATAGGGGTTTGAAAATCTGGTGACAGAGCCTCTTTAAACATCCTTTTATTTTTCTAGGACGTTACAAGAACTTTAGCAGCAATTTCTCACATTTTCAAGACATTTTCAAAAGGCCATTTTTTCAGGGACCATTTCAGTTCTGAAGTGGCTTTGAGAGCCCTATATATTAGAAAGTCCTTATAAATCCCCCCCATTTCAAAAACTGCACCCCTCAAATTATAGAAAACCGCATTCAGAAAGTATCTTAACCCTTTATGTGTTTCACAGAAATTAAAGCAATGTGGAGGTGAAATTTACAAATGCATTTTTTTTGGGCTGAATACATTTTTTCCTGTAGCACAGAAGGTTTTACCAGAGAAACACAACTCAATATTTATTGCCTAGATTCTGAAGTTTTTAGAAATATCCCACATGTGGCCCTAGTGTGGTAATGGACTGAAGCACAGGTCTCAGAAGCAAAGGAGCACCTAGTGGATTTTGTGGCCTTCTTTTTATTAGAATGTATTTTAGGCGCCATGTCAGGTTTGAAAAGATCTTGTGGTGCCATAACATAGGAAAGACACCATTTTGGAAACTACACCCCTTAAAGAGGCTCTGTCACCAGTTTATAACTGCCCTATATCCTACCTAATCTAATAGGCACTTTAATGTAGATAACAATACTTATTTATTTATTTTTGAAAACAGTTTATTTTTTACCAAGTTATGCTAATTTTTTGTTTTATGCTAATTTGTCCTTAATGCTCAACTGGGCTTATTTTTACTTTTCACCAAGTGGGCGTTGTAAAGAAAGTGTATGACCAATCAGCGTCATACACTTCTCTTCATTCATGTCCAGCTTGTTTCACAGCTCAGTGTGATCTCGCGACATCCAGCTGTGACGGGACATCCACCCGCAGGTCCTTCACCAGAGCGACGGAAAAGTCAACAGACATCGCCTCCAGCCGTGCCAGGATGTTTATCCAAATCTGCAGCAGCTGGAGGCAATGTCTGTTCAGTCTGATCATAACTTGGTCAATAATAAACTTTTTAAAAATCTGTTGTTGTCTACATTAAAGCGCCTATTAGATTAGATAGGATATAGGGCAGTTATAAACCGATGACAGAGCCTCTTTAACCAGTTCAGGACCGGGCTATTTTGCGCCTTCAGGACCAGACACCGTTTAGCCATTTTTAGCACGTGTTAGTTAAATGGCTATAACGTTTTTATTTGTTGGGCTAACGACGTGATTTTTGCGACGTTTTTTCCGTAGACAATGCAGGTTTCATTTTTTATCGTTTTTATACATACCTTTTTTGCTATTTTAGAATTTTTATTCATAAAGTTTGAAAATAATAGTAAAAAAATAAGCTTTTTACGTTTCAGCTATTTTTTGGGGGTAATAACATAGTTTTACCCTAAAAAAGACCTTTTATTTGTGATCGTCATTGTCTACCGTAAATTTTAATATATTACATGTCTATATTAGGGTAATTGGGTCAGCGCTAGCGTTACAACAATAATTGGCGGGGGGAACGTTTTTTTTTGGGGTGGGTATTTTATGTGTATTTATTATTTAATTTTTTTTTGCACTTTACTTTATTATTTTTTCATTACTATGGTCTGTCCCTCAAAGGTCAAAAAAGACCTTTGGGGAACTTTATATATTTGTTTTCTTTCTTTTACACCATGTTTTTACCCTGTAACTGGGGCTGCACAGCAGCCCCAGTTACAGGGGAAATCAGCCCTCTCATAGTGACGATTGTCACTAATAGGGCTGTGCTGGGTCTAGTAAGACCCAGCAGCAATCTGCTAGCAATGGCACCCGGCGATCATGTGACCAGTCACATGATCACCGGGAGGAATAGAGACAGCGCCGCTGCTGCTGTCTCTATTCCTATACACAGCGTTCATTGAACGCTGTGTAAAAAGACATCGGAGAAGACAGAAGCAGCGACAGCTGCTTCTATCCTCTCCTCAGGGTCCCCGGCAGTCACTGACAGCCGGAGACCCGACATTCAGGTGCCCGATCGCGCGGGCAGCAAGTTAAAACCCGAGTTGTAAAAAGTCTATGGCTCGGGTTTTAAGGACCCTGACCGCTGGCCGTAAACATACAGCCAGCGGTCGGGAACCAGTTAAGGAATTAATCTAGGGCTATAGTGAGCATTTTGATCCCACATTTTCTTTGCTAAATTTCTTTGAATTAAGCCATAAAAATGAAAATCTAATTTTTTTCCGATAAAACATACAATGTTTTCATTTTTACAAGGAATAAAAGAGAAATACACTACCGTTCAAAAGTTTGGGGTCACCCAGACAATTTTGTGTTTTCCATGAAAACTCACACTTATATTTATCAAATGAGTTGCAAAATGACTAGAAAATATAGTCAAGACATTGACAAGGTTAGAAATAATGATTTTTATTTGAAATAATAATTTTCTCCTTCAAACTTTGCTTTCGTCAAAGAATGCTCCATTTGCATCAATTACAGCATTGCAGACCTTTGGCATTCTAACTGTTAATTTGCTGAAGTAATCGGGAGAAATTTCACCCCATGCTTCCAGAAGCCCCTCCCACAAGTTGGATTGGCTTGATGGGCACTTCTTGCGTAATATACGGTCAAGCTGCTCCCACAACAGCTCTATGGGGTTGAGATCTGGTGACTGCGCTGGCCACTCCATTACAGATAGAATACCAGCTGCCTGCCTCTTCCCTAAAGAGTTCTTGCATAATTTGGAGGTGTGCTTTGGGTGATTGTCCTGTTGTAGGATGAAATTGGCTCCAATCAAGCGCTGTCCACAGTGTATGGCATGGCGTTGCAAAATGGAGTGATAGCCTTCCTTATTCAAAATCCCTTTTACCTTGTACAAATCTCCCACTTTACCAGCACCAAAGCAACCCCAGACCATCATATTACCTCCACCATGCTTGACAGATGGCGTCAGGCACTCTTCCAGCATCTTTTCAGTTGTTCTGCGTCTCACAAATGTTCTTCTGTGTGATCCAAACACCTCAAACTTCGATTCGTCTGTCCATAACACTTTTTTCTAATCTTCCTCTGTCCAATGTCCGTGTGCTTTTGCCCATATTAATCTTTTCCTTTTATTAGCCTGTCTCAGATATGGCTTTTTCTTTCCCACTCTGCCCTGAAGGCGAGCATCCTGGAGTCGCCTCTTCACTGTAGACGTTGACATTGGCTTTTTGCAGGTACTATTTAATGTAGCTGCCAGTTGAGGACCTGTGAGGCGTCTATTTCTCAAACTAGAGACTCTAATTTACTTGTCTTGTTGCTCAGTTGTGCAGCGGGGCCTCCCATTTCTCTTTCTACTCTGGTTAGAGCCTGTGTGTGCTGTCCTCTGAAGGGAGTAGTACACACCGTTGTAGGAAATCTTCAGTTTTTTGGCAATTTCTCGCATGGAATAGTCTTCATTTCTAAGAACAAGAATAGACTGTCAAGTTTCACATGAAAGCTCTCTTTTTCTAGCCATTTGGAGAGTTTAATCGAACCCACAAATGTAATGCTCCAGATTCTCAACAAGCTCAAAGGAAGGTCAGTTTTATAGCTCCTCTAAACAGCAAAACTGTTTACAGCGGTGCTAACATAATTGCACAAGGGTTTTCAAGTGTTTTCTAATCATCCATTAGCCTTCTAACACAGTTAGCAAACACAATGTACCATTAGAACACTGGAGTGATGGTTGCTGGAAATGGGCCTCTATACACCTATGTAGATATTGCATTAAAAACCAGACGTTTGCAGCTAGAATATTAATTTAGCACATTAACAATGTATAGAGTGTATTTCTGATTAATTTAATGTTATCTTCATTGTAAAAAACTGCTTTTCTTTCAAAAATAAGGAAATTTCTAAGTGACCCTAAACTTTTGAACGGTAGTGTATGTTTTCATATGAAATATGGAAAAAACTGTTTAAGAAATATGAAAAATGTATTATTGTACATTTTTTATATTCCCACTGTTGACCAGCAAAGGGAGCTAATATGGAATTGTACTGAAGGCACGCAACCTGCAAACTGGTTGTTATACATTTCTGAAGAAGCCTCTACCAAGTCCTCAAACAAGAATATTTACTGTATATTTCAAAAGGAACAGGAAATATAGAATTTTTTTTTTGCAAACTTCTTGTAGAAATTAACTAGAACATACAGCAAATATACTCTTTATCATACTTTCCTTATGGAACCATGATAATTTAAAGGGGTTGTCCAGAATTTAAACAAATAACTAAAAATGGTACAGATTAATCAAGTGGTTCTGTTTCTGGGGAGGAGGGGGGGACACAGACCATATTTTAGAAATGTGGGTAAACCCCTTTAACCCATTAGTGACCACCAATACGCCTTTTCACGTCGGTCACTAAGGGGCCTTAGGCTAGGCTGACGCCTTTTAACGTTCGCCTAGTCTAAGTCCTGCACGGGTCTCCCGTGCAGGCTGGAGCCGGGGCTCTGCTGTCTGATGACAGCTGAGCTCCTGCTCCAACACCCGCGATCGAAGTTTACTTCGATCGCGGCCGTTTAACCCGTTAAATTGCGACCGCGGCATTTAACTTTGTTTACAAAGGGAGTGCGCTCCCTCTGTCACCCATCGGTGGCCCGCGAATGCAATCGCGGGTCTCCGATGGGGTGTCATGGCAGCCGGGGGCTTGATAAAAGCCCCCAGGTCTGCCCTGGACATATGCCTGTTAGGACGCGCCGGAGGCACGTCCTAACAGATTGCCTGTCAGATTTACACTGACAGGCAATAATGCTCTGATATACGAAGTATACCAGAGCATTATATCAGCGATCTGAAGATCGCACAGTAAAGTCCCCTAGTGGGACTAATGAAATGAAATAAATAATAAATGTGAAATAAAGATTAATAATAAAAGTTACAGTAAAAAAATAAATAAAACCATTTTTTCCATAAAAAGTGGTTTTATTTAATAAAAGTGTAAAAAATAAATAAAAGTACACATATATGGTATCGCCGCGACCATAATGACTCCATTAATAAAGTTAATATGTCATTTAAACCGCAAGGTGAACGCCATTAAAAAGAAACGCAAAAAACAATGGCGAAATTGCTATTCTTTTCCATTGCCCCCAAAAAAGTCATAATAAAAATGAATCAATAAGTCGCATGCACCCCAAAACACTACCAATCAAAACTACGTCTCGTCCCGCAGAAAACAAGCCCAAAAAATCACTACATTGATGTAAAAATAAAAAAGTTACGGCTCTTGGAAAGCGACGATGCAAAAACAAATTATTTTAGTTCAAAAGTGTTTTTATTGTGCAAAAGTCGTAAAACATAAAAAACCTCTACATATGTGGTATCGCCGTAATCGTACCGACCCATAGAATAAGGGTAACATGTTATTTACTTTGCATAGTGAACAGCGTCAATTTAAAAACGCATGAAACAATGGCGGAATTTCAGTTTTTTTTTTATAATCCCCCAAAAAAAAGTTAATAAAAGTTAATAAAAAAATTATATGTACCCAAAAATGGTGCTATTAAAAAGTACAACTAATCCCGCAAAAAACAAGTCCTCATACAGCTATGTAGACGAAAAAATAAAAAAGTTAGAGCTCTTTGAATGCGACTATAGAAAAACGAAAAAAATAGCTTGGTCATTAGGGCCTAAAATGGGCTGGTCACTAAGGGGTTAACCTCTTCTCACAAGTGGATGTAACTGTACGTCAATTTCAGCGGTACATTACCACTATTGGTCGTACAGTTCCATACAGTGAATGACATGGGTAAAGGAGCTATGCTTTCGATATTCCCATCGGGTGCCAACTGTAATATAGAGCTAACAACCTACTGCTATAATCCCAGCTATAATCCCATCCATTTAACCCCATAGATGCCATAGTCAAATGTGACCACAGAATCTAAGTGGCTAGACAGAAGGAGGGGGTTCCCTCCGTCATCCCATCAGCGCCCTGCGACACGATTGAGGTGCATCAATGGGTTGTCATGGCAGCTGTGCCAAGGTAACAAACTGACAGGCAATATTACTTTGTTATACTAAATATATAAAAGCATTATAGAAGCGATCAAAGGGTCACATTGTGAACAAAGTGTTGAAAAAATATAACAAAATACACATATAGTGTCGCTGCAATCGCAACAATCCCTATAATAAAGTAATTTAGACCGTGTGGTGCACAACACAAAAAAGAAACCCAAAAAACAACGGTGCGATTGTATTGTTTTTATTCCCCCCTGTAAATAATAATAATAAGTTAAGTAATAGAGAAATCTATTAAAAAATATATAATAATAATAATCTTTATATAGCGCCAACATATTACGCAGCACTTTACAATTTAGAGGGAACATGAAACAAACAATATCAGACATTACATAGTGACAAAGTTAATTTACAATTCAAACCTGAAGAGTGAGGACCCTGCTCGCAAGAGCTTACAATCTATGAGGAAATAAAGGAGACACAAAGTGTAACAGTGTTTGTTCTGTACAATGGTCCAGCCATTTTTATACACATGGGGTTGTACACATAAAGCTGCATGAGCCGGTCACCAGCCAGTATCCGTGTATGACTGACATGAAGAGAAGGAGCGTGGGGGAATCTTATTCTGATGACTAATCTTAAAGGAGGACCATGGAAAGGAGTGAGATTAGGGAATGTTATAGGCCTGTCTAAATATATGTGTTTTCAGGGCACGTTTAAAACTGTGGATATTGGGAATTATTCTGATTGTCTGGGGTAGCACATTCCAGAGGACTGGTGCAGCACGAGAAAAATCTTGGAGACGGGAGTGGGAGGTTCAGATTATGGAGGATTTTAATCTAAGGTCGTTGGTAGAATGTAGAGCACGAGCAGGGTGGTAGACAGAGATGAGGGGGGAGATGTAAGGAGGTGCAGCACTGTGGAGAGCTTTGTGGGTGAGAGTAATAAGTTTGAATTTTATTCTGAAGGGGATGGGCAACCAGTGTAGTGACTGGCACAGATTAGAGGCATTGGTGTAGTGGTTGGTCGTAAATATGAGCCTGGCTGCTGCATTAAGGATAGATTAGAGAGGGGAGAGTTTGGTGAGGGGAAGACTGATTAGTGAGTTACAGTAGTCAAGGCGAGAGTGAATCAGAGCAACAATGAGAGTTTTAGCAGTTTCCTCTGTAAGAAAAGAGCGGATTCTGGAGATGTTTTTGAGGTGAAAATGACAGGAGCGTGAAAGTGATTGAATGTGAGGAGTAAAGGAAAGATCTGAGTCAAAAATAACCCCGAGACAGCGGGCGTGCTGCTTAGGAGTTATGATAGTGCCACACACAGAGATGGAGACATCAGGTTAGTCTCTAAAAAATATGATTAGGCTCTGAAAAAAACAAACCTGCATACAACTACATGCGCAAAAAAATTAAGTTATGGCCCTTGGAATGCTGCAACATAAAATTCTTATTTTTCCATGAATGTGCTATTATTGAGCAAAAGTAGTAAATCATAAAAAAAAACACAGATAAATATTTAGTATCACCATAATTGTATAGACTCATAGAATAAAGGTAAAACTTTATTTATGCCACACTGTGAAAATGGGCAGAGGTTTTTTTTTTTTCAATTCTCGCCATATAGCGTTTATAAAAGTGAATCATTAAGTTATATGTACCCCAAGCTGGTGCCATTGAAAAAATAGAACTCATCCCGCAAAAAGCAAACCTACATACAGCTATATCCACTGAAAAAAAAGGTTGTGGCTCTCGGAATGCGGAAGTAGAAAAAATTTGAAACATTTCTGAGGTCCTAAATGCCAAAATAGGCTCTGTTCTGAAGGGGTTAAGGGCTGGGGAAGCTAAAGATGAAGCATCTTTCTTTATTGAACACACCTCATAAATTACCAAAAAAAGAATATAGTAGGTTGTTCAGTCTATTACAATGAACACCTTCATTCAACAAAAGTGGGAAATTTTGTATATTTTAGTTCGTATTTGAGGTGTATATGTCAGTGGATTAACTATCACCTTATCAGCCATAGCGGCTGCTATGGGGCCCGAATCGCCCGGCACCACTTTAAACCGTCTGCTTCCTCAGAATGCATATACAATGGTAAAGCAGGGAGCTGCCATTATTACTCTGTGGGAGCACTAACTGTGTTACACATGAAGAGGGGAACTAAGAGAGTGGGTGGAGCACACGGGGACTACTAGAGTGTGTAAGACACAAAGCGGCACTATTACAGTATACTAAATGAAGAGGGTCACTATTACTGTGTGGGGCACTAATGGGGTACTATTACAGTGTGGGACATTCTTTTAGCCACTATTATTTGTGGGGGATTATCTATGTGCCACTATTTTTGCAGCAGTAGGACACTGTTAAAGTCAGTAGCAGGTTGGGCATTTCTCTACAGGGTGAGGATGTGCTGAAAAAGCAAAGAGCTTTAAAAATCTGGGCAGCAAACTCTGCAGAGACGAGTCGTGGCTGGAAGAAGTTGTCATGGCAGTCTGGGTTGGATGGAGAGAAAAGGGAAAATGAACGAGTCTTATCAGAGAAGAAGTCCCCTGTAAGTCACTGGATTTCATTGAACTGTATTCATTGCACTGTATACACAGCATAATTATACTCAGCAGAGCACCAGTGTAGTCTTGGTATGTAACCACTTTATGGTGATATTATTGGTTGTTTTGATCTTTTTTGTAGATATGTGTGGTCATAATGTGGAGATATTATTTGGTCCTTAGAGAGTGGCATTATTTGGCAAGTGCACTACTGTTTTACTAAGAGGTGATTTATCATATATACATTAGTGTTTATGACTGTACAAATTATTTGGGGGCAGAACTAAAGCATTTACATACACAGGTTCCAGGCACCACAATGTCTTATTTACATGGAGCTGGTAAATGTTCTTTAAAGTTCACTATGGGGCCCAGCCCTTTCTAGTTACGCCTCTGGTTTATGTATTATATTTTAAGTGTAATATAATGTCAATGCTGACTTTACCACAAATTATTTACCGCAAAAATGTTGGTTAAAAATAGCTCACCAGAATCTGCAACTTAAACTAGTAACTGTCATCAATGTGCTTAAAAAAAATACACACACTAGTCATGTGCAGGATGAGAGATTCAGTCAGTGGGAGTCCAGTGTGAAGAGAAACGTTAGTATTTGGCACCTTTGTCAAGTCCCAATCACTGTGAGCCTCATTTCACATGCAAACCAAACAGTCCTGCCCTCTCTTGCTTTTTTTATGTTCTACTACAAGAAAGACGGGGCTTGTTGTTTGATGACTAGAAGGCTACATGGCAAACTTGAATATTTATGAGCAAAGAGAGTCAAGAACAAAGAAAATATCTGCAGACATTGATAGCAAGTGTTGCAAAAAGGCATATTTATACATTAATAACAATAATCTTCTGCTTCACCATATTCCCTTTAAATATAATAGGTAACTGCTTCTTTAGGTTTACACACTTATCCTTCAGATTAGTTACCTTATCCCAGTAGTTGCAACCACAGAAAAAGTGTACTGGAATGGGGCAAAAGAGAGGTCAATATAAAATATTCAAAAAAAGTAGTACAATATCATCTTTTTCAATGTAAATTTTACTGTTAGACGGAGTTTTAAAGTCTAGCCTGCACCAGAAGTAGCAAAGAAGCAGGGCAGGAGAAGTGTAGCCAGGGATGTGGTCAGAGTTGGTACCAGAAAGCAGAATGGCAACAACCTGTAATCAATAGATAAGATGGTAGCTGAGTTAAAGACGAGGGATGAACTGGGAAAGAGTTAACCCCTTCGCGCTCAGGTCAGTACTATTACGTCGCGCTAAGTACATCGTTCGTGCTCAGGTCAGTAATAGTACTGACCTGAGTAAACACGGCGCCATTTAATCCCGGCGCGTGTTTGAGCTGTGATACCTGCTGTTTCCGACAGCAGGCTATCACAGCTTAGTGTGCAGGGACCGATCGCGGTGGTCCCCGCCGATTAACCCCTTAGAAGCCGCGTTCAATAGCGATCGCGGCTTCTTAGGGGGTTAAGCTGCCATCGCCGGCCTGCTACACGATAGCGGGCCGTGATGGCTACAATGGCAACCAGAATCCTAACAATGGACTCTGGCTACGCCATCGACGGAAGCCTAGTGGGTCCGACAAAATGAGGACCCACTATGCTTGCTGTCAGCGAACAGCTGACAGCTCTAATACACTGCACTACGTATGTAGTGCAGTGTATTAGAATAGCGATCAGAGCCTCCTGCCCTCATGTCCCCTAGTGGGACAAAGTAAAAAAAGTGTAAAAAAGTAAAAAAAAGTTGTGTAAAAATAAGAAAATAAAAGATTTAAAAGTAATAAAAGTAAAAGTCCCCCTTTTTCCCTTATCAGTTCTTTATTATTAATAAAAATATATAAATAAACAAATAAACTATACATAATTGGTATCGCCGCGTCCGTAACGTCCTGAACTACAAAACGATGTCGTTATTTATCCCGTGCAGTGAACGCCGTAAGAGAAAATAATAATAAACCGTACCACAATCACAATTGTTTGGTCACTTCACCTCCCAAAAAATGGAATAAAAAGAGATCAAAAAGTTGCATGTACCTAAAAATGGTACTGATGGAAACTACAGTTCGTTACGCAAAAAATAAGTCCTCGCACGTCTTTATTGATGGAAAAATAAAACAGTTATGGCTCTTAGAATAAGGTAACACAAAAAATAAATTATATTTTACAAAATGTATTTTATTGTGCAAACGCCATAAGACATAAAATAAAACTATAAACATATGGTATCGCCGTAATCGTATCGCCCCGCAGAATAAAGTGAATATGTCATTTATAGCACACGGTGAACGCTGTAAAAAAAATTTAATAAAAAACAATAGTAAAATTGCTGTTTTTTTAGTCACCACGCCACCTAAAATTAGAATAAAAACTGATCAAAAAGTCGCATGCGCCCCAAGAAAACTACAATGGATTCCTCAAGGTCTTTAGTTTCCAAAAAGGGGTCACTTTTGGGGGGTTTCCACTGTTTTAGCACCACAAGACCTCTTCAAACCGGACATGGTGCCTAATAAATTAAATTCAATTAATTAAATGTCACCTCTACTTTGCTCTAAATTCCTGTGAAACACCTAAAGGGTTAATAAACTTTTCTAATATATGGGCCCCTCAAAGCAACTTCAGAACTGACCTGGAAACTAAAAAATAAAATAAAAATGAGGCAATGCTTCGCTTCTTACATTATACTGATAATGAGCCGTGCCCACCCCGAGATGACCCCAGTTTTGACCGTTTGTATAAATGGAGACCCCTATTAGACCGTTTCAGTGCCCGGTTTTCCCCAAGCATTCACCCCCGAGAAGTGTATTTCTATAGATAAATCCCTGGTACATTTGAAAGGGAGGCTTCAATTCCGCGAGTACCTGCCGGGTAAGAGGGCAAGGTATGGAGTGAAGATGTATAAGCTGTGCGAGAGTGCATCAGGGTATACCTACAGATTTAGGATATATAAAGGGAAGGACACCAGTACTCAGCCCCCAGAATGCCCCCCCTTACTGGGAGTTAATACAAAAATTGTGTGGGATTTGGTGCACCCACTGCTGGACCAGGGTTACCGCCTCTACCTGGATAATTTTTATACCAGCGTCCCACTCTTCAACTGCCTCGCTTCCAGAAGTCCTGCGGCATGCGGCACTGCTAGAAGAAATCTGAGAGGCCTCCCTAAGACTCTGCTTGGGCAAACACTCAGAAGGGGTGAGAGCAGGGCACAATCTAGCAGCAACATATTGTGTGTCAAGTACAAGACCAGGGAGATGCCACACCAGTACCCATGTACCTGTACGAGGTACCAGTACAGGGACCCCCAAACTAGACTGCATCCTGGACTACAATAGGTACATGGGAGGGGTGGACTTGTCAGATCAAGTCCTGAAGCCTTACAGTACTTCTGGAAGCGGGGCCACAGGCATTGTACCAGGGCAACACTTTTTAGGAGAAGTTCCCCAAACTGGCAAGAAGGGAAAAAGTCAAAAGAGGTGCAGAGTCTGCTATAAGAGGGGGATAAGGAAGGACACAATGTATCAATGTGACGCATGTCCCGAAAAAACAGAATTCTGTATGAAAGAGTGTTTTAAAATTTATCATCCATCCCTTTATTTTTAATTTACCCCAGTTTTACTCGCTCTGATCCACTTCGCACAGCTTACCCCTCCTCATCTTTCCCCTCTGAGCCCTGCTGTGTGCCCAGGCAGCTGATAACAGCCACATGTAGGGTATTGCCGTACCCGGGAGAGCCAACATTACAGTTTATGAGGTGTATATCTCCGGTGGCACATGCTGGGCACAATATATCGGACACTGAATTGGCATATATGTATAGAAAATTGCAAATTTCACTCTGCACCAACTGCTGCACATTATCTTTTACACAATACCTGTGTGGTCAAAATGCTCACTACACCTCTAGATAAATGCCTTAAGGGGTGTAGATTTTAAAACAGGGTCACTTCTTGGGGGTTTCAACTGTACTGGTACCTTAGGGGCTTTTGCGTACAAGACTTAGCACCAGAAAAGCTCCAGTAGGCCAAATGGTGGTCCTTTCCTTCTGAGCCCTGCCGTGTGCCCAGGCAGCTAATAACAGCCACATGTAGGGTATTGCCGTACCCGGGAGAGCCCACATTACAGTTTATGGGGTGTATGTCTCCGGTGGCACATGCTGGGCACAATATATCGGACACTGACATGGCATATATATAGAAAATTGCAAATCTCACTCTGCACCATCTGCTGCGCATTATCTTTTACACAATACCTGTGGGGTCAAAATGCTCACTACACCTCTAGATGAATTCCTTAAGGGGTGTCGTTTTTAAAACGGGGTCACTTCTCGGGGGTTTCAACTGTACTGATACCTCAGGGGCTTCTGCACACACGACTTAGCACCAGAAAATTCCCAGTAGGCCACATGGTGGTCCTTTCCTTCTGAGCCCTCCCATGGGCCCAAACGGCAGTTTATCACCACAAATAGGGTATTGCCACACTCAGGACAAATTGGGCAACAAAATGCGGTATTTTATTCCTTGTGAAAATAAGAAATTTTGAGCCAAAACTACCTCTTATTGGAAAAAATAATTTTTTTTTTAATTCACAGCCCAATTCAAATAAATTCTGTGAAAAAACTGTGAGGTCTAAATGGTCACAACACCCATAAATAAATTCTTTGAGGGGTGTAGTTTCCAAAATGGGGTGACTTCTGGTGGGTTTCCATTGCTTTGATACCTTTGGGGCTCTGCAAATGCGACATGGCACCCGAAAACCAATCCAGCAAAATCTGGGCTCCAAAGAACACATAGCGCTCCTTTCCTTCTGAGGCCTCCCATGGGCCCAAACTGCAGTTTATCACCACAAATGGGGTATTGCCGCACTCAGGACAAATTGGGCAACAAAATGCAGTATTTTATTCCTTGTGAAAAGAAGAAATTTTGAGCCAAAACTACCTCTTATTGGAAAAAAGTTGTTTTTTTTAAATTCACATCCCAATTCAAATAAGTTCTGTGAAAAAACTGTGAGGTCTAAATGGTCACAACACCCATAAATAAATTCCTTGAGGGGTTTTGTTTCCAAAATGGGGTCACTTTTGGTGGGTTTCCATTGCTTTGATACCTCTGAGGCTCTGCAAATGCGACATGGCACCCGAAAACCAATCCAGCAAAATCTGGACTCCTAAGAACACATAGCGCTCCTTTCCTTCTGAGGCCTCCCATGGGCCCAAACAGCAGTTTATCACCACAAATGGGGTATTGCCGCACTCAGGACAAATTGGGCAACAAAATGGGGCATTTTGTTCCCTGTGAAAATAAGAAATTCTGATCAAAAATGACATCTTATTGGAAAAATTGTCATTCTTTTAATTTCACAGCCCAATTCAAATACGCGCTGTGAAAAAACTACAGGGTCAAAATGGTAACAATAACCATAAATTAATTCCTTGAGGGGTGCAGTTTCCAAAATGGGGTCAGTTTTGGGGGATTCCTACTGTTTTGGCACCTCAACAACTCTCCAAACCTGGCATGCTGCCTAAAATATATGCTAATAAAAAAGCACCACCAAAATGCACTAGGTGCTCCTTTGCTTCTGGGGCTTGTGTTTTAGTCCACGAGCGCACTAGAGCCACATGTGGGACATTTCTAAAAATGGAAGAATCTGGACAATACATATTTAGTTGTGTTTCTCTGGTAAAACCTTCTTTGTTACAGAAAAAAAATAGAATAATATTGAAATTCAGAAAGAAAAACGAAATTTGCAAATTTCACCTCCACTTTGCTTTAATTCCTGTGAAATGCCTGAAGGGTTAAAAAACTTTCTAAATGCTGTTTTGAATACATTGAGGGGTCTAGTTTTTAAAATGGGGTGCTTTATGGGATTTTCTAATACATAGGCCCCTCAAAGCCACTTCAGAACTGAACAGGTACCTTAAAAAAAAGGCTTTTGAAATTTTCTTAAAAATATGAGAAATTGCTGTTTATGTTCTAAGCCTTGTAACGTCCAAGAAAAGTAAATTAATGTTCAAAAAACGATGCCAATCTAAAGTAGACATATGGGAAATGTGAACTAGTAACTATTTTGGGTGGTATAAGCGTCTGTTTTTCAAGCAGATGCATTTAAATTCTGAAAAATGCTATTTTTTCTAAATTTTCTCTAAATTTTGCAATTTTTCTCAAATAAAGACTGAATATATCGACCAAATTTTACCACGAACATGAAGCCCAAAGTGTCACGAGAAAACAATCTCGGAATCGCTTGGATAGGTTTAAGCATTCCGACATTATTACCACATAAAGTGAAATATGTCAGATTTGAAAAATGGGCTCTGAGCCTTAAGGCCCAAACAAGGCTGCGTCCTTAAGGGGTTAAGGGGCTTTTACAGGGTTAGAAAGTATGTATGTTTCTTCCAAAGACCTTGCCACAGCTATTCACACGTTGTGTTTGGTATTGCAGTTCAGCCTTACTCACTTCAATGGCGCTAAGCTGCAACAAGAGACACAACAAATAGACAAGTGTGGCGCTGGTTCTGTAAAAAAAAGTTTTCTAATCGCTATAACCAGAAATCGTAACAGGAAGAGAGCAGAAGCCATTTAACTGAACCCAAAGGCCGAGTGCACACGACCATGGTGATTTTGTGGTCTGCAAACCACGGATTAATTGTCTGTATTTGCAGTCCATTTGTCCGCAAAAAATGTTCCATAGTGCATTCAAGTGTTATCAGTATTCACAGATCCGTAAAAAAAAAAAAGGAAGGCTAGAATTGATGTCATCAGTGGGTACCAATCTCCTGAGTAGGTCATGTGATCCGCAAATACAGACAAGATTGCACTGGTTATCATTGAGGAACAACGTGACAGGCAGGGCCATTGTTGGAGCTTGATGCCATCAAGGGGCATCTGTAGACTAGCATTTGGAGTTGTCACACCGTAAGATGAATGACAATAATAATTATAACTTTTCATGATGTTGCGCCAGTAGTTCTAAAGCTCTATGGAGTATTAAAAATGTACTTGATTATTCTGGCACCATGGTAGAAGACAAAAAAATATGTGAAGTATGTTGACATCTGAACGTTTACTGTAAGAATAGAAGCTGATATCTTATGCTGTCTCCCCGTTGCCAGCCACTGGCCTTTGCCGAGTTTTAACTAGCGCTCTGGGGTCTTGACATCTCTTATCACAAGTGAGCAGCCAGGCAAGGGGCAAGCAACACAGTGCTCAGGGCTAGGTTTCTTTGGCCTGTCAAGAGCATCAGGGTTAGGTTGGACAAAAGAAGCTTTCTTTGCACCAGGAGAACAATAAGGGTGAAAAGGAAAGTTTTTTAATCTTAGTACAAAGATATAGATGAATGGTTTAATCCACATTATGAATATTTCATTAAGGTATAATCAGGCTCTTTATATGAAATCTTCTATTCTCTTTATTCATTCACTTCACTGCTGCAGCACTGTGTCATCACTTAGATTAATGAAGATTGTGACCTTTTTAAATCTTGCCACCTACATAACAGTAGAGGTAACCATATTATTTCCACACTTGTAGTCATAAGATTAAGGCCTAGCTGTGTAATAGGAATCAGTGCTAGATCTAATAATATTATGGTAGATCCTCTATCCTGGTACAGTTTTGTAGCTAAACATGGCACTTGTTCGTCACATCACTCATGGCATAATTTCAATTGTGCTGTTATACGTTTTTTTTGTATTGTTCCACCAAACATAATCATTGCAATTCCTTTGCATTACTATGTAATTTGTCATATTAAACCATTGTATAGCTCGGGAATGTTTTATTTTTTTTCCATTTAATATTAATCTACTTTATATATGGTCAGGAATTGCATCTGCAAGATATGTAAAAAAGTATTTTGTAATGGTTAGTGCTTAATATGTAATCTGGGGAAAAAATATTTCAAACTTGGAACGTTCGTGGAAACTTGAACAGTTGGCGGGTCCTAAGTATAGATGAGAGAGAGATTATTTGTCCAAGAGTTACAGGTCTTGCATATTAGTTATTTGCTCATCTGATTTTTATGGGAACATATTTAATAAGCTTTTATGCTAACTGCAAGAAGTAAAGCAGTATCTGCTTGAGTTACACCTTGTTTAATCCTTTAGTAATCAGTCTATTTTGGACCTTAATGTCCCAGCGGTTTTTTTTTTTTTTTTTTCGTTGCATTTCAAAAACCTTATCTTTTTTATTTTTTGCCGGGACGATTTGTGTTTGTTGATGAGGGTAATACAAAAAAAACCCCATATATTCCACTATTCTTTTTTGCATCCTAAATTTTACTTAAGTTTACTGTGTGGTATATTCAGGGCCGGTCTTAGGATATATGGCGCCCCATGCAAAATTATCTTTCGGTGCTCCACCCATCATAAAAAAAATGCAGCATAAAAGAGGTATAATGCCACCAACAGTATATTGCCGTATATAGTGCCCCCACACAGCATAATGCCCCTTTAGTGCCCCCATACAGTATAATAATATTTAATAATATAATACATTATAACCCCTTCAAGGACACAGTATTTTGTCCTCTAATTGTGCCCACACAGTATTATGCCCCCTAAGTGCCCTACACAGTATAATGTCCGCTTAGTGGCCCCCACGCAGTATAATGCCCCGCTCCCCTGGCTGCCACACACAGCCACCCTTGTAGATAGTGCCCCCCTGTAGATTGTGCCATACAGCCTCCCTGTAGACAGTGCCATAATCCCCCACCTCCTCCTTGTAGATTCCGCTACTGTACGGAGCGCTTGATGTCTCTGTCTTTATATGGACAGTGACATCAGGGGCAACTCCTGAAGCAGAATCCCCGTCCACAGCGTTACCGACGCTGTGACCGGGGATTCCACTCCCAAGAGAAGCCCCTGTCGTCTGTGTCCATTTGTGGAAAGTGACGTCACTGGCTTCTCCTGGAGTGGAAACCCCGATCACAGCGTCGGCAACGCTGTGGACGGGGATTCCGCTTCAGCAGTTGCCCCTGATGTCACTGTCCATATATGGACAGAGACATCAAGCGCTCCGTCCAGGATCAGAATCCCGGCCACACAGGGATTCCGCTCCTACAGTGACCAACAGTGGCGATAGCAGAGCAGGGAGAAACCTCCCTGCTCTGCTATAGTGGCGTCGCTACCGCAGTAGCATCTGAGTGAAGAAAGGCCCAGACGGAAAGGTGGTTGCAGAGTCGCCGTGCCCGGGCACTTCTAAAACAAGCAGGGGAAGGGAGCCAGCACAACGCCCCCTTCCCACCTGCTTGAGTGATGCTCCTTTATGCAGTGGCACAGGTCGCACACCCCTAAGGACGGCCCTGGGTATAAATAACATAATAACATTATTCTGTGGGTTGTTATAATTACACCAGTATCACATTTATATAGTTTTTCTATGTTTTACTACTTTTGCAAAAATAAAAATACTTTTTTTAAAAAGTATTTGATTTTGCGTCACCATATTCTAAGAGCCATAAAATGTTTGTTTTTCCGCTAATATAGCTACATAAGTGCTTATTTCTTGCAAGAGGACTTGTAGTTTTTATTACAATCATTTTGAGGTACTTTTTAATCACTTTTTATTGCGTATTTAGAAAGCAGGATAAACGGAATACAGCAATTCTGGCATTGTATTTTATTGTATTTTTTATGGCTCACACTGTGCAGGCTGTTACACAATAGATCTAGAGTTCGGGTCATTACGGACACTGCAATTCCAATTATGCGTAGCTCTTTTTAAAAAATGTGTTTGTTTTTTTTCCATAGTATGCATTTTGTAAGGGGAAAAGGTGGGTCTTTCATTTTTTTTTAAATTAAATTTTTCTTTAGTTTTTTTTAATTATAAACTTTATTGATCTATTTTTTTATTTAGTCCCAGTATGGAACTTCACTATGTCAGAGTTTGATCGCTTTACGGAGCTGTTTTCAAGGGAAAATAGCTCCTGATTTTCAGCCGTTTTTTTAGCAACTCGCGTATTTTGAGGCGTTTTTTACGGCCGTTTTTGGAGCTGTTTTTCTATAGACTTAATGAAAAACTGCTCCAAAAATGTCTCAAGGACTGACATGCACTTCTTTTTACGGAGCGTCTTTTTATGCGCCGTTTTTTCAAAACGGCCGCGTATAGAATTGCCCCGTCTGAACAGAACGCCGTTTTTCCCATTGAAAACAATGGGCACGTGTTTGTAGGAGTTCTGATTATGATTTCTCGGCCATTTTTTGGCCGTTTACTGCCTGAAAAATGGCCGAAAATAAGCCGTGTGAACATACCCTAAAACTGACAGCCATTCTATTAAGGCAGGGTGTAATAGGCATAAACTGATGGCAGACCTGGGAGCCTTTGTTAGGCCCCCGGCTGCTGTGGAAACTATCCAACACCCCACAATTGTATACTGGAGGGATTCAATGTGGTGATGGAGGAGCCCCTCTCTCTGAAACCACTTAGATGTCCCCGTTACTTTTGACCTGCGGCATCTAAGGGGTTCAAGAGGCCAAGATCGGAGGTAACTCTGATTCTAGCCGTTAGAGCAAAGAACGGCTGATTTTAGACAGCCCGGGACCCACTCCAGCTGGCACGGGACATGAGTGCCGAGCTTATGACACAGCGCCGTGCAAAGGTGCCACTGTAACATAAGTACCCTTAATAAGTGCCTTAAAAAGGTGTATGAGCGGTCATTAAGGGGTTAATATGGGGTTTTAAAAATCTAGTCATACCTTAAACATGTTATAAAACACAAAATATTGGAGTTTATATGACTTATTTTAACTCTTTTGAGTCTGTTGACTTTTTGCCTTGCACTTGGCAGGAAAATAATTAGATCCGTGTTTGCTTTCTTCTGTTGACACCTTAGTGTTGAATACATTTTCTTCTCTGGGGAATCTTTGATAAAAGCTTAAGACAGAGCTTATGAGCTTAATAAAAAAAAAATTCTACTGCCCTATAGCGTATATGAATCGCATCCCAGAAAAGTTCACTTTTAATGCATTAGCACCACTCAGGCAATTCATCTTTATAGTAAACCAGATTTGGTAATTCTCTGGGAATAAAATTCACAATGTGAAGCCTTTAAAACATTAAAGCAGAACATTTATGGCAGCACTTTCTAGTCTTCAACTTTTTTTATTCTGTAATCTGCCCAGGGCAGATCCAAATTTCTCTCAGGTGTGGTAATAAAATCTAATCAGCAGCAGTTCCACCCCCATTCAATCTCAACTGATCTGCCCATTAAATAGCCGAATGACAGATAAACCTGTACCCTGGGGAAATTACAGGATCTTTCATTTGGTTTCTTCATGGGTGTTGTATTTATAAAACACCTTAGAAATATCCAAAAGTGACATTTTGGTCCAAATCTTGTTGAAAATGACTGGTGTAACGCTTCATTGATCTACTTGATTTGTCATTTTCTCTGCTGGGCTATTTTCTGTTTCAGGTGAGAGGAAGATTTGATAGAGCCGGACCTTGGTTTATTGCAAGGATATCTTTATTGCCCTTTTCATACAGTAGATGTTCTTTTGATATTTTTCTACTACTGTGCAATCTGTTGTTTAAAATTTGTCCCAGGAAAGGGACGAGAAATAAAAAAAAGTGAAAAATTATGACTTCTTTCCCAGTGTAAACATAAACCAACCGTACATGGGATGTGCTCTCATCAAAGTGACACATTTGAAGTGTAGTCCTAATTTTGGACTTTGCAGTTGTCTGCAGGAATTTTTATAATGAAGAATTGATAATCGATCATATCGATGTTCCTCAAGCATAAGATGTAAACTAACCACCCTCCCTCAAGTTTTCCAACCAGGAGTTCCTGGTGATAGGCAAAACAGTCAACATATCTTAGTCAGAATATAGTGCTGGGAAAGTATTGTAGGATGCTTTAGGAGTAAGGCTGGGTTCACACGACCTATTTTCAGACGTAAACGAGGCGTATTATGCCTCGTTTTACGTCTGAAAATACGGCGGCAAACATCTGCCCATTCATTTGAATGGGTTTGCCGACGTACTGTGCAGACGACCTGTCATTTACGCATCGTCGTTTTGACAGCTATCAAACGACGACGCATAAAATGACTGCCTCGGCAAAGAAGTCCAGGACACTTCTTTGCAACGTAATTTGAGCTGTTCTTCATTGAAGTCAATGAAGAGCAGCTCAAGATTTATGAGCGTAAAAGACGCCTCGCATAATGCGAGGAGGAGCTTTTACGTCTGAAACGACGCCGCTGTTTTCTCCTGAAAACAGTCTGTCTTTTCAGACGTAAAAGGAGGCTAGCGTGTGCACATACCCTAAGGGTTCCCCATGAGTGTAAAAAACTGTTAAGGGGTTCCCATGGTAATACGGTTGGGAATCACTGCCATATAGTATACCAATCTATTTATATAAAGAGAATAAATCACTATTTTTTTCAGATTTTTTTTATTTTCTGCTTTCTTATTTATTATTGTATTCTCTTGACATGATTATGTGGTCAGACGTCTTACTTGTGCTGCGGCCACAGCAGTTTGAGATTTCCATAACCGCAGGCACGTGTACAAAAGATAACAAAGCCTATAAAAGATTGTTGTGGGCATGCTTTTTGACATGTACAGACATCTGTGTAGGGAGTGGGAGGAGGTGAGCTGTCTCCATCACCTATTATCAATGGTGTGATTCTGTGTTTTCTACCTCTAACTTTAGAATTGAGGTGCAATGCTTTCTTTGTAATCCTGCCTACTGATGATAATGAGATGACTGCTGCCCTCAGTGTACCAAGGGTTCTGTTTTTTGTTTTTTTGACGCGACTATCCTTCAACAGTCGTGGGGCTTATTAAAATTGACATTACATTTCTTTATGATTTTGAGGGCGTTCTTGAGTGGACATGGGCTTAAGTCATGCCATTTAGTATTCATATGTTGGGAGGTATGGTTAGTCTACAGTGAGGGCTCTTCAGTGGCCATTGTGAAAACTGCAATATTACAGGATATTTAAAAAATGTTATATTAAACTTGATGTAAATAGGTTATTTTCTGAAGCTAACACCCCTAGATAGGGGTAGGCACATACCTATGTATATTCATACTTACATCAGCGATTATGCTGCAATCTACACTAGGGAAATTAACTTTTAAGCCTCACACGGCAAATGTGAAGTGAACTTCTCTGCTGTAACCCGTCCCCTCTGCTCTTGAGTGAGGGTTGTACTGGTCCTCAGCGTCATACAGTGTGTGATCCTAAAACTGTCAATTAAGAATACAGGAGAGCACTTAACGTGTAGAAGTCAGACGTTTTCCCTTCGATACGTGAGGATTAGAAGTTAAAGGGGTTATCCGGGGACCAAAAATTGCATTGCATTAATATTTTTCTGTAAAAAGAAGTCACTTGCTAATGTACTTTAATTTATAATTCGGTACTAAATCGTGCAGTTTAAATTTGATGAATTGTTCCCAGAAGTCCTGTAGCTTTTCTAATATTGATGACGCGCCGACACGGCCCCACGTGACTGAGTGCTTGCTCCCTGTGCTGTTCGTGTCTGCATGTTATCAATGGCATGAGCCTTGGGCAGAGCATTAGCTGATGCTCTGCTCGGGGACTCCAGCGATAGGAAACCACTGAAGTCGCTGACCATATATGGACAGTGACGTCGGCAGCAGTACTGGAGTCCCCGAGCAGAGCATCAGCTGATTCTCTGCTTGGGAACTCCAGCGATAGGAAACCCCTGAAGTCACTGACCAAATGGCGGGAGCAGTGCTGGAGTCACGAGCAAAGCGCTAGCTGATTCTCTGCTCGGGGACTACAGCAATAGGCAATGTAACAGCCCCTTGCAGTCATGCCATTGATAACACACTGACACGAACAGCACAGGAAGCAAGCCCTCAGTCACATGGGACTGTGTCGGTGCGTCACCAATATTAGAAAAGCTACAGGATTGCTACGATTTAGTACCGAAAAATACATAAAAATATTAACGCAATGCAATTTTTGGTCCCTGGATAACACCTTTAATTTCCCTAGTGGGGCCTGCAGTATGTTCGCTGGTATGAATAAATTTGTCTCCTCTACTCCTGTCTAGTGGTGGGGATGGGGCCAAAAGTCGTGACAGACCCACTTTAATGTGGCTTGCCAAACTGCATTTAGTTACTACAAATTAAATTATCAAATATGAATAAAAGCAGTTCATTTTACAGTCTTCACCTATTTTATTTCATCAATTCACACAAGTGTCCTTAACTTGAAAATAACAGATATGATTATTAAATAATTGACACTCAGAAATTAAGATAAGTTCAATTTTTTATCTTCCAGTGTCATGAGGATTTTTCGTATTTACATAGAGCATCACATTTTTTCTTAACTGAAATGATTTAAACACAGAGAGTAGATGTAAATACATGTTTATGAAGCCTGTAAGAACATTATTGGAGATATCAGATGGATGGAAAGGGAAAATGAAGCACTTCAGTTCAGAAAAATCCATTGGATATCTCACATACAACTTAATGAAAAGTCTGCACATTACTGAGCATTTTTGATGCTTTGTCTGGAAGTACACAGTATCCCGATCACAATGTGACCCAATTATTGGCCAGATTGTCAGAAAGGCTAAAAAAAACTAAACCTATTTAACATTGCAGTAAAATAGGCTGTACTGGATGGATGGATTTTTTCTGCCTTACAAACATGTTACTATGTTTTCTCTGCACCTTTATGCAAAAGTGCCGTAGGAGCATGCCACCTCAATATACCTGTGTAAGGAGGAGCTACTGGGCTCCAATTCGAAATCTGTAACAGGACCCCACCTAGAATGTGCCATTTATAATACTGCTGATTTCCAATTTGGCAGAAGGCACCTCCTTTAGCTATGCCACTACCATTGTGTACATTAGAAGCATACTGATGCACAGTAGTGCCTCATAGAATCTATAGGCACTGTATAATGGCTCCATACAACTGTGGATGTTGTACAGTGCTTTAAAACACTCCCGCACATGAGGCCAAAGTCTGATGAGAAACAAAATCCAATTGTAACAACTACCTAACATGCAATTATACATAGGAGATTCAGATGACCAAGTGTTTGTCAATAACTGCATGGTCTTTGAATGGATAGTTTTCATTTATTCTGCCATTCTCAGTGTCGTGCGTTGAAAGTTCAGAATGGTGCTGTCTGCCACATTCCTATTCCTGTTTGTGTTACACTAATAATTATATTATGTTGAAAGTCATACATTTTATCCAGCCATACCTGCATTCTGTCTGGTTTCCCTAGGGCTCTTTAACGAAATGCAAAACTTAGTCACTCTGGAATATATATATGACCTCCGGCTTTTCTCTTTGACGCATGCGCAGATGAGATTTACAAACGCCGAGCACAATGTTAAGACGTTTGTCTCAACAAATCCTATTAATTCATTAGATTTGCATTGCTAATCTTCGATTGGTGAGTGGTCCTGCAGGTTCATCCCCTTAAACAGCGGTGTATTTTTTTGATTATATCTTAACCCCTTTAGGACACAGCCTGTTTTGGCCTTGTGGACACAGCCTATTTTTTAAAATCTGACATGTGTCACTTTATGTGGTAATAACTCCGGAATGCTTTTACCTATCCAAGCGATTCTGAGATTGTTTTCTCGTGACATATTGTACTTTATGTTAGTGAAAAAATTTGGTCGATAAATTAAATATTTATTTGTGAAAAACTTCAAATTTTAGCAAAAATTTGCAAAAATTTGCATTTTTCTAAATTTAAATGTATTTGCTTGTGAAACAGATAGTAATACCACACAAAATAGTTACTAGTTAACATCCCCTATATGTCTACTTTATGTTTGCATCATTTTTTTTCACGTACTTTTATTTTTCTAGGACGTTACAAGGCTTAGAACTTTAGCAGCAATTTCTCATATTTTCAATAAAATTTCAAAAGGCTATTTTTTCAGGGACCAGTTCAGTTCTGAAGTGGCTTTGAGGGCCTTATATATTAGAAAGTCCCCATAAATCACCCCATTTTGAAAACTGCACCCCTCAAGGTATTCAAAACCACATTCAGAAAATATTTTAACCCTTTAGGCGTTTCACAGGAATTAAGGCAAAGTAGAGGTGAAATTTACAAATTTCATTTTTTTTGCCGAAATTCATTTGTAATAAAAAAAAATCTGTAACACAGAAGGTTTTACCAGGGAAACGCAACTCAATATTTATTGCCCAGATTCTGCAGATTTTAGAAATATCCAACATGTGGCCCTAGTGTCCTAATGGACTGAAACACAGGCCTCAGAAGCAAAGGAGCAGCTAGTGGATTTCGGGGCCTCCTTTTTTTAGGAATATATTTTAGGCACCATGTCAGGTTTGAGGCGGTCTTGTGGTACCTAAACAGCCGAAACCCCTCCAAAGTGACCCCATTTTGGAAACTACACCCCTCAAGGCATTTTTCTAGGGGTATAGATAGCATATTGACCCCACAGTTTTTTTGCAGAATTTAGTGGAATTAGTCTGTGAAGATGAAAATCACCTATTTTTCTGTGGAAACATAGAATTTTTTCATTTTTACAAGGAATAAAGGAGAAAAAGCACCCCAAAATTTGTAAAGCAATTTCTCCCGATTACGGCAATACCCCATATGTGGTCGTAAACTGATGTTTGGACCCACAGCAGGGCTCAGGAGGGAAGGAGCGCCTTTTGGATTTTGGAGCGCAGATTTTGCTGGATTGGTTTTCAGTGCCATGTCGGGTTTGCAACGCCCCGGAGGGACCAAAACAGTGTAAACCCCCCAAAAGTGACCCCATTTTGGAATCTACACCCCTCAAGGAATTTTTCTAGGGGTATAGTGAGATTTTGGCCCCTCAGGATCTTTTTTAGAGCTAAGGTGACCAAAAAACAGCGATTTTGGCGCTTTAAATTCTTTATTTATTACAGCGTTCACCGTGCGCAATAAATTACGTTTTAATTTATTCTGCCGGTCGGTACGATTATGGCGATACCATATGTGTATAGATTTTTTTACGTTTTGCAGCGTTTGCACAATAAAATTAAGTTTCTATAAAATAATTTATTTTCTGGGACACGCTATTTTGAGCCGTAACGTTTTTATTTTTTCGTCAAAAAAGCTGTGGGAGGTCTTGTTTTTTGCGGGACGGGTTGTAGTTTTTATTGGTACCATTTTGGGGTAAATGCGACTTTTTGATCACTTTTTATTCTATATCTTGGGAGGGGTGGTGACTAAAAAATAGCGATGCTGACAGTTTTCCGTTTATTTTGTTTGCGGCGTTCACCGTGCGGAAAAATTAACATTATAGTTTCATAGATTGGGTCGTTACGAACGCGGCGATACCAAATATGTGTACTTTTTTTTTAACGTTTTCATTTTTTCCCTATAATAAATGACTTATTATAGGAAAACAAAACCTTTTATTTTTACACTTTTATAAAAAAAATTTATTAACTTTTTTTTACTTTTTACACTTTATATTTTTGTTTATTAACTTTTCTTTTACTTTTTACACTTTCTTTTTTTGACCTGCAGCTCTGATCGCTGCTAGAATACATTACACTACCTAGGTAGTGTAATGTATTCCAACTGTCAGTGTGACGTCACAGTCACTCTGACAGTTGGTCTACGAGGATCAACAGAGGCTGATCCTCATAGGCTGACATACATGGCAGACCTGGGGGCCGTTGTCTGGCCCCCGGGTGCCATCACAAGCATCAGAAGCCCCCACGATTGCATGGGGGCTGCTGATGCGCTACAAACCCGCTACATGCGGAGATCGCAATCGAGCCCCGCATGTAACGGGTTAATTGCCGAAATCAGCGGCGATGAGCCGCTGATCGGCAACACTGGAGAGTGTCAGCTGTCGGGGACAGCTGATCTCCAAGTTCCCGATGCACACTGTCGCCGACAGTGTGCATCGGGAACGGCACAGTGACTTTCTGTCACTCTGACAGGAAGCCTATCAGGACCAGCCGAAGGTTGGTCCTGATGGGCTTCTGTCCATGGCAGACCCGGAAGCCATTGTTTGGCTTCCGTTTGCCATACTAACTATCGGCAGACCCCGCGATTTCGGACGGGGGTCTGCCGATATGTTAGAAACCCCTAAAATTCGGCGATTGCACCCGATCGCCGAATTTAAGGGGTTAATGCGCCGAAATCAGCGGCAAAGGACCGCTGGCCGGCAAGAGGGGAGTGTCAGCTGTCGGCGACAGCTGACCTCCTGGTTCCCGGTGCACACTGTCGCCGACAGTGTGCACCGGGATTAACTCAGTAACTGTACGTCCTCGTGCGGGAAGTAACTTCCCGCAACGACGTACAGTTACGTCCTGGTGCGGGTAGGGGTTAAATCAGGTATTTTTTGTATCATGTCAATATTTGTATGCATATTTATTATATATTTATTGTCACTTTTTCACTCTGTATCAATTTTATCTTTTGTTGATACCTTAAATTCTTTTTCTTATCACGATTTTTGCTTTTCACAATTTTGTATCACTATAAATGAGGCTAATTCTGTAAATTGAGGATGTGCTATATAAACTAGGTTGAGCCCTTGTATTACTATGCTTGACAATGGTCCTATTGCAGGACTGAAACGTTACACTCTCTGATGTTGTCTGAATAAATTATATTTTTTATTATTTATCGGAGTGCTGCACGATCTTCTTTTGAACACTCTATTTAGTCCAAGGATCAGGACTGCTTGTTGGGCACCCAGGATTTATTTCTTTTTAGTTAGTGCAGCTACTTTTCTCTTTTTTTGTCTATATATATATATATATATCCATACCTCCCAACTGTCCCGAATCCGGCGGGACAGTCCCCATTTCTCACCACTGTCCCGCCGTCCCGGGCGGTCTGCAAAATTTCCCACTGGGCACTGCATCAAAACAGCTGATCGCTGCTGACTGCAGCAGCGATCAGAAGAAGGCAGGAGTCTTGCGGCGGTGTTCTCACTGGGTTCGATGCCGGCACGGGAGTGGACCAGTACAGTTACCTGACCTGTCATCTGACCTCATCGATCAGGTGACTGGACTGGTCCACTCCTGGGCCGGCATCGACACCAGTGAGAACGCCGCTGCAAGACTTCTGCCTTCTTCTGATGGTGAGTGACGTCAAAGCAGAGCGGAGAGTGGCGGCAGTAGGGCCGGCTACCTCTACCGCTCTCCGCTCTGGAGGCATTGTGGCACAAAGTATAAGGGGGTTGTGTTGCGCTACCTACTGGGGGGCTGTATGTGAAGCTATCTACAGGGGGGCTGTGTGTGGAGCTACCTACTGGGGGCGGTGTGTGGAGCTACCTGCAGGGGGGCTGTGTGTGGAGATACCTATTGGGGGGCAGTGTGAGGAGCTATCTACAGGGGGGCTGTGTGTGGAGCTATCTACAGGGGGGCAGTGTGTGGAGCTATCTACAGGGGGGCTGTGTGTGGCGCTATCTACAGGGGGGCTGTGTGTGGAGCTATCTACAGGGGGGCTGTGTGTGGAGCTATCTACAGGGGGGCTGTGTGTGGAGCTATCTACAGGGGGGCTGTTTGTGGCGCTATCTACAGGGGGGCTGTGTGTGGAGCTATCTACAGGGGGGCTGTGTGTGGCGCTATCTACAGGGGGCTGTGTGTGGCACTATCTACAGGGGGGCTCTGTGTGGTGCTATCTACAAGGGGCTGTGTGTTGAGCTATCTACAGGGGGGCTGTGTGTGGAGCTATCTACAGGGGGGCTGTGTGTGGCGCTATCTACAGGGGGGCTGTGTGGCGCTATCTACAGGGGGGCTGTGTGTGGAGCTATCTACAGGGGGGCTGTGTGTGGAGCTATCTACAGGGGGCTGTGTGTGGAGCTATCTACAGGGGGCTGTGAGTGGCGCTATGTACTGGGGGGCTGTGTCTGACGCTATGTACAGGGGGGCTGTGTCGAGGTATCTACAGGGGGGCTGTATCTGGAGCAATCTACAGGGGGGCTGTGTCTGACGCTATCTACAGGGGGCTGTGTGTGGAGCGATCTACAAGGGGGCTCTGGTGGATGATTTTTCCATTGACCGGTAGCAGAGTTACACAACTGGAACAAAAAAATCCCCATCATGTAACTCTGCTACCTCTCAATTGAAAAGTCATCAACCACAGGGTCTCCCTCTTGACTTTCATTGTTCTCAGCCTTTTGGTTTGTCCTGCAGCTGCTGCCGTGATGAGCAAATGTTATACCCAAGTTAGGAAAAGTAACATAAAGACGACATAACCGGATTCATAATATCTGTGATATCCAGACAGTCTAGAGATCCGCAGTGAGAATTTGCACGTGTTATTTGCAGAAGGATCTGGCCGTGATTTGATGTGTTTATGCGCGATATTGGGCGTGGTTAGGGGCATGGCTTAAAATGTCCCTCTTTTTCCGATATATATCTATGTATATACACTAGTAGAAAAAAGGCAGCACTCTAATTCAATGTTCAGGTTCCAGTAATGAAGGGTGCCAGTCCCGATCCAAAGACCATACGTATATCCAAGAAGAAAATTCAGCAGCACTCCAGTAATCAAGGTGAAAAAAAGGTGAAATTTATTGTGCCAACATGGCAATGCAACGTTTCCGTCCCACCTTGGGAAAAGGTCCCAAGAAAGGTCCCAAGGTGGGACGGAGAAAGGTCCCAAGGTGGGACGGAAACGTTGCATTGCCATGTTGGCACAATAAATTTCACCTTTTTTTCACCTTGATTACTGGAGTGCTGCTGAATTTTCTTCTTGGATATCTATGTATATAGATATATATATATATATAAAAAGCGAATGGAGTGTTTGTACAAAACATTGCATGAGGCTTAAGATTTCCAAGCCAACTCCGCTAATTAAATTTGAGTTAAATTGCTTTTACTTTAATAAACAGGATAATTTAATAAATGTAAATGACCCAACAAATTTAAATTCCTGGAGTGTTACAAGAATACTTATGAATGCAACAGAATTTTAATTAGCCTGCCATTTTTACGAGTTTCAAGCTGATAATGTGGTTGTTTATGATACATATCCAAGAATGCTTTTTATTTTGTCATAATTCATTTAGCACAGCAGCTTTACATGATTTTGTCTAAGTAAATGCTAAAAAATCTAAATGGATATAAATGCAATTGTGTAGTAATTTATTTAAAATATAGCAATGCAGTAGAATTTATAAGAATGAAATCACCAAATTATAAAAACCTAAACACAAGATGTTATACATATGTAATAGAATGCTATTTTCATTAAACCCAAAAAAATACCCAATCTTAAATCTGAACTACAAATCTGCTAAGCTCCCCTTAGAGTAACCAGCCCAGCCAGGGGGGTTAAGAGAAGTCTCAGCCTCTGAGCATTCTATGGACTCAAAGCAGTTACTATTATCCTTCTTCCTTAGATGGGAAATGGCGAGACTGAAGACCCATCCAAGCTTTTTATTTCTTGTTTTTATTAAAAAATGATTTTATATAAAAAGCGCAAACTTGATATATAATATGTATAACTATATATAAATGTTTTGGGTTTTCAGCAGAAAAGTGAATCACAGGACGATGTTGTTTCTCCAGAGAAAGTAGCGCAGATGACCTTTGAAATCCCACTTAATGACTCGGGATCAGCTGGACTAGGAGTCAGTCTGAAAGGAAACAAGTCCAGAGACACCAGCACAGATTTGGGGATCTTCATTAAATCCATCATCCATGGAGGAGCTGCTTTCAAGGTATGGAACATTGAGATGAGCATTCAAGAATAACGCCAAGTATATTCCAAGGGCCTGATATGTATCTTATTTGACTGTACACATGATACATTATACTGCTGGCTTTCTTGCTCTTGGAACCGTTTAACAAGTTTTGTTTGGTCCTCAACCACTTTAGAACTGTGACTTAGTAAGGAGATACATCTATATATTATTTTTTAGACTCATTGTATGCCCTCCTTCCGATAGTCTAATAATAGGGAATTAGAGACAGTTGTTTGAGCCTCATTTCTATAGTCATAAAGAACACCCATAACTTCATACTAAAATATATGTATGTAGTTGTGATATATATAGGTAAATATTGCAGCTTTTACATGCATTTTTGGTGGAGTTTTATATTTACTGTCACCTTGTATATGTGTTTACATATATACATACATACCGAAACAGCTTCATACCTAGAGCATGCTGCGTTTTGAAAAAAAATCTTCACTGACCGCAAAAACGCTATAAACACACCACAAACCGAAATTCTTTGTGTGTAGGCGTTCTCTAATTTTACAATAGACTTTAAAGTAACATCTAGCTGCAGCATTTTTTTTTGGGGGGGGAACAAACGCTGCCTGTTAAAATGCCAGTAAAAATGCGAGTATATGCTGCGTGTAGATCCAGTCCAAGGGTGCTTGGGAGATGATTCACCAAGTAGACAACAGTATTGCTTCTGCAATTCAGTTACTTTCCTTAAATGTCTGTTGAAAAAAAAGCTATAGTGTTTATCAACTCCAGGTTTGTGGAGCAAGAGAGATCTATTCAGATTTGTTTCTTAGATATAGTTATGCATTCCAGGTCTACAGTTTTAGCCTTTTGAGCTTCTTGACTACACGGTTGTATCTGAATGTTATACTGAGCAAGTCGCTGCATATTCTAGGTAAAGGCTATGTTGAATTTTGCAACCATTTTTTTTTTTAAGAAATTAAAAGAATAGGTAGGCTTGATTAAAAATGTCCTACCTTATAGTGTATACAGCTCATATGCATATTGTTGAGGTGTCGTCATAGTTACAGATGACAAACAAACACTGCATGTAATCCTGCAGTTCTCTCTTCCATATATCCCCTCTTCTACTGTATGTAGTTTAGCAAGAAGAATGGGCAGAGAGCGAAGTAACACATAGTTAAATACTATAGTTGTTAAGGTTAAAAAAGATCCATGAAGGTCCATCCTATATTCCTACCGGGTTGATCTAGGGGTTGGCAAATACCCCTGTGAGTTGGATGCTAATTGCCTCACATTACGGGGAACAATTCCTTTTTTACTCCTAATTATGACAATGAGAAAAAAATCCTGGATCAATGTACCGTCTCTAGAAATCTAGTACCCAATAACTTGTAATATTATATCTTTCAAGAAAGACATCCAGGTGCCTCTTTTACTTTTTTCAATAAATCAACCATCACAATATCTTGTGGCAGCCAGTTCCACAGTCTCACTGCTTACAGTAAAGAAAGTAAAGAAGCCCCATCTATGATGATAGTAAAACCTTCTTTCCTTAAGATATGCAGGATGACACCTTGTTTATGGTTACAGACCTAGGTATAAAAAGATCACTACACAGACCTCTGTACTATCCATTGATTTATTTGTACATTGTAATTAGCCGTCTTTTTTACAAACTGAATAACCCCAAGTTTGATAACCTGTCTTGGTACAATTCACCCAGTCCCTTAATTACCTTGGTTGCCTTTCTTTGTACCTGCTCAAGTTCAGCCTTCTCCTTCTTATACACAGGTGCTTAGAATTGTACACAATATTCCATGTGTGGTCTGACTAGTGATTTTTATAGCGGCAAAACTATATTCTTGTCATGTAAATCTATGCCTCTTTTGATGCATCTCATGATTTAATTTTGCCTTGGTAGCAGCTGCCTGGCACTGGTTGCTAAAGTTAAGTCCAGCAAGAAAATAAAAATCTTACCCAGTATTTTACTATCTAATACCTAACTATAGAATTTGTTTCCTCGGCCCAAGTACATAACTTTACATTTATCCCCGTTTAAACTGAATTTGCCAGTTCTCTGCCGACGCCTCCAGCTTTCCCAAATCCCTCTGTAATATTGTATTATCTGTGTTGATTACTTTACAAAGCATGCTATCATCTGCAAATATTGAAATTATTCTTTGTAATTCATCTAATAGGTCATTTACAAACATATAAAAAGGAAAGGACCCTTGTTCTACCCCTCTGGTAACTGTGACCTAATCTTAAGATGTTTTATTAATAACCGCCTCTGTTTTCCATCACTCTGCCAGTTGTTACTCAATTGCATATATTTCATCCACTCCCAGCATTCTCATTTTATGTACAAGCTTTTCATGTGTCACAGTATCAAACACCTTTAAAAGTCCGGACACACAATATCTACAGCCTTACCCAGGTCAGTCTAAAATTTACCTTCTCATAGAAGTTGATCAGATTAGTTTGACAGGACTGATCTGTCATAAACCCATGCTGATGCTGCATTATATGGTTATTTTGATTGAGATAGGGTTCTCGGATAGCATCACTTACTAAAAATCTTTAAATATTGTATCTACATAGGAGGTTAGATTTACAGGCTTATAGTTGCCAAGCTCGCTTTTTAACCCTATTTTGAATATTACCACCAAATTTGCACCTGTCCTGTGGAACACACCCTGTCATTATAGAATCTTTAAATATCAACATAATGGTCTGTCTATCACAGGATGTAAATCCTACAGAACTTCCGGGTGTATGCCATCGAGACCCGGTGACTTTTAATGTTTTTAAGGTGGCTCTGCACTTCTTCCTCGGTTAAGCACGTGACATGTCATCTAGTATTGGATTTTCCTGTGTACGTACAGTAGAGAAGCAGGCATTTATTACATTGACAATGATTACAGGATCATACAACATGGTTGGATTGCAGTCTGTAACCACACAGACATATATCTGTGTAGGAGTTGTAGACCAAAAATGGTGGGATATTTTTAGTTAAAGCATACTTATAGTTTCAGGTGATTTTTCAGAATCAGCCATCATGTGTTTGTACATCAGGAATAACACTATTCCTGAGCATTATATGACTTGTATCTGAGTTTATCAGCAGTTTTTCCCTCTGCAGGTCCATATCTAATTATCAGTTGATCATCTAAACTCCACTCCAGAGTGGGCAGAGACTAGCTGATATGTCTCCCATACACATAGGCACATAGGCAGAAGAGGTGATTCTACGTCCCTATCTCTCTTTTTCACACACACCCACACACACGCAGACACGCACACACATGCACACAGCATGAAGGACATTACAACAGTAATGAGAAGTGTTGTTGTAAATTCAGCTCTGGAGTGAGACAGTGGAAAACTTACTGGAAATGGCAGCAGCGTCTTTTTGCGTCTGTGCCTTTATCTCCCTCTTTTTCTCTCTTTCTCTCTCACTCTCCATAGACTTTTGTGGGCAGCAGTTGTAACCTGATTCCTCAGTGAAACTGACTGACTTGACTGACTCCAGATCCCTTAACCCCTAAGTCATCACCCCTATAACCTCAGTTTTATTGCCCCGGCTTATGTTAATGATGCATCACCTCATGTACAAACTTTCTTTGTGTAATATCTTAAGGCCCTATTACACCGGCCGGTGCAGCGAGCGCCGATCAGCGAGACATCGTTTATCGGCGCTCGTTTGCTCTTGTCGCACGGAGCTGTGGATGGGGACGAGCGGTTGTTACTCTGATCGCTTGTCCCCATACATTATTAACATGTCGGCAGCGCGTCTCCCTGTTTGCACAGGTAGATGTGCTGCCGGCAACGATAATATTTCACTTTTTTAAAACGATAGGACCAGCAGATGATCGAGCGTTTGCTCGTTCATCTGCTGATCGTTGGCCTATTTACACTGGGCAATTATCGGCAACAAGCGTTCTATGAACACTCATTTGCCCGATAATCGTCCAGTGTTAAACCCCCTTTAGGCTTCGTTCACATCTGCATCAGGGCTCCGTTCATGGGTTCGGTCTGAGCTTTCCGTCAGGGGAACCCATGAACGGAGCCCTGACTGAAACAAACGGAAACCATATGTTTCCCAATAGTGACAGATCCGGTGCAAATGGTTTCTGTTTGTCACCATTGTGCAAGTGTTCCATCATTTTGACGGAATCAATATCGTAGTCGACTACACTATTTATTCTGTCAAAATGATGGAACCCTTACAGAACGGTGACAAACGTAAACAATT
This sequence comes from Rhinoderma darwinii, assembly GCF_050947455.1. NCBI lineage: Eukaryota > Metazoa > Chordata > Amphibia > Anura > Rhinodermatidae > Rhinoderma > Rhinoderma darwinii. The sequence continues at coordinate 58,674,999 of NC_134692.1, forward strand.
TGCACCAGAACTGTTAACATTGAAATTAATGGTGATGCAAACGGAAAACTATGGTTTCTGTTTGTTTCAGTCAGGGTTCCATTCATGGGTTTCCCTGACCGTACTCAGTGAAGCTGAAAATCCATCTCATCTCTACCACTCTCAATACAGATTTTAGTAGGGAATTTAGAGTGAATAATCAGTGCATGAGGCAGGGGAGAGGGTAAGAAGAGTCTAATTAGTAGAGAAAGAGGTATTTTTTTTTTTTTTTTTGTAAATTATTTATTTAATTTTTCCAAATAAAAGGATTAGGGACATGAGAGGGAAAGGTGTGTTACCAAGTTTCTTATCTTGACTTTTGTACTATTGTTTCATGGAAAGTTTGTTGAAACAATAAAATACGTCTTTTGTACTATGTGCAAAGTTGCAGATTTTTTTACTATTTTTGATGCATTGGAATAATGAAAAAAAATGGTTGCAAAAGTAAATGTAGTTTTGAAAGCATACACCTAAGAACTATACTACACAATTTTGAGTGTTGTCAAAACCAGACTGCAGTAATGATTGCCTTGTGCTCCTGTTGTGATTTTTATCACGAATATTTGTCCTTTCACATCAAGTTTCCTTATATCTCAGCAGATTCAGATATTTTTTTGTTTTTAACATTTGCATTCTGTTTATGTTAATGTTTTTCATCTGCCACCAACCTGCTGAGTCAGCTAATCTCTGCCATTAAAGTACACAACAGCAAATCTATAGTCTATGGTAAACAGACCGCCATAGCATCAATCACAGATCATCTCTTGTCAATGCATTGTACTCCGCTCGTGTTCCCTACTGCAGAGATATAGAGATACTGTATATGGTTTAAGAAAGTTTATATAAAGAAACTATTGCCCTAAAATAAAAATCCCCTTAAGCTCTTTTCTGTAAAAATTTTATTCAGTCATACTGTATTTTTCAGGATAAGCTTCGTGACAACCAGCATGGTTGATATTGCCGCTACCACATGCGTTGTAACCTCCCGTTCTGTATCACTGCAAAGAGCTTTGGATACAAATTGTATGGCATTATAATGGCAGCGAGAGATTGACGACCTGCTTTCACAGAAATTCAACTATAGCTAGGAAGTAACTAAATAACATTTTATAACAACATTTTTATGTATCTGTGGATAACTCGAGGTTATTTGTTTTTAAGAAACAACACCTCTCTTGACCATGGGTAGTGTCTGGTATTGCGTCTCTGCCCAATTCAAGTAAATGTTGCTACAATGCAATATCTAACACAGCCCAAGGACAAGAGTGGGGCCGTTTCTGGAAGAAATTAGCATTTTACATCTTATCTCTTTTAGGGGTTCTTTTTAACAACTGCATTTTTCATCATTACAATATATGCTGGATTTAAATATAATAAATGATTTATTGATACATAAACCAGATCATACAGTAGACAATTGGAAAAGGGAATGATTTTGGCCCTACGTATAGTGAAACAATTTGGGCAGTTGGTTGGGGAGCAACTCATTACTAATGGATCAATCTTCAATGCTCTAAAGGTTTTCACAAGACTTTTTCAATTTGAATGCATTGTTGGCCTGAAACTGTTCCATTAACTAATTTTGGACTCTGAATTCGTATATTTTACAAGTGCTAGAGCGTTATGGGGTAACTAAACGTTTGACAAACTTCTGACATGTCACATTGACATGTCAGAAGTTTTAATTGGTGGGGGTCCGAGCACTGAGAACCCCACCAATCGCTCAAACAAAGTGGCAGAAGCAGTCGTGTGAGCTCTTAGCTTCTTCGTATCTGTTTGGCTTTTTTCCTGAAATTGTTTATGAGCCCGTACTCCGATACATTGGCTTTCCAGAAAAAGTTGAACAGAAACGAAGCAGCTGAGCACCTACATGAGTGCTTCTGCCGCTTCGTTGGAACAATTGGTGGAGGTCTCAGTGCTCTTAAAATATATGCTTTTAATGTTTGGGTTGCAAGGAATTAAATGTGACAATACTAATTTACAGTCTTGGTTTTAAAAGAAGGCCCTGCTTGTCTACAGCACCAAGGTGGTTAATTCTATGTCTCTAGTTGAAAAGCTCAGAAAATTGCAGGATAATTTGTAAAGCACATTAATACATCAGCTTTTTAATATGGTAAGTGCTTCCCAGTTGGACATTAGGCTGGACTGATACTTAAGTAATACGCAACCATTACACTTTGTCTTTCTTGACAGCGTGTCGCTAAGAAAGTTTGGAGACATATTTAACTGCTTGACTACTGGAATGACAAAATGATTGGCTGTAAAAGAAAGCAGTTCTATGTTAATACCACTCTCAAGTCACAGCTACTATAAATATCAGTGAAGGCTTCGAGGAATAAAAAAATGAAATCCGATTATTAGAGACTGCTAATCATGTATAAGATGCATGGTTTTAATGAGTACAAATTTGAAAAGCTTTGATGTAATTTTAGTCAGACTTAGGCCAGGAACATACGCAGTTTTGAAGGAGTTTTTGTGGCAGTTTTTTGAGCCAAACACAAGAGTGCGCTCAAAAGAAAGGTGATGCATCAGTCTTTTTCTACCTTTTCTTCCTTTTGGATCCACTTTTGGCTTTTTCTCCAAAAATTGGACCAAAAACTGCATCAAAACTGTTTGATTCTGACCTAAATTAGTAATATATTGAATAATCAGACCAATATCCCCGCCACAATTTATCTCTGCTGCCTTTGGTCTTATGCTCTGTGAACATCACATCTTTGGCCTATGTTTATTGTATATGCCGGAAAAAGGTTCCGAAGTATACGTTAAACGTAGGCTGTGATGGATTATTTAACAGTGACATTTTTTCGAGAGTTTAATGGTGTATGTTATACATATACATCAAGAACTCTCATCATCCTGTTCATGACATACATGTTAAACGGATGTCATTATAGCTTATGGGTGACAGACGCCCATAGACTATAATAATATTCGTTTAGCGTATACGTCATGAAAGGCTATTGAAAAATCCATGATAAATATGTTAAACATATACCTGTGGTGTGTGCTGTACAGTGGCATACATCACCAAAAGACTTCCATTTTAAAAAGCATATACCAGGCGGTTTACATTTTTTTTTTTTGTGTGCTCCCATGGAATGGAAAATCATAATCTACAGACGTATAGCAGCCTGACGAAAGCCAATAGGACACTCATAGGGTTAATGGAGCCCTATGGACATGTAAAGAGCTAAACGTAGGGGCAAAACTTTGTGTGCACAGAGCCTTATGCTGTTCTTAATTACAGATGTAGATTAGCTCTGCTACATCTGTATTTATGCTACATCTGTTTACATCGGTAAGAACTAGTAGAATTGTGAATGCAGTTCTGGACTATATCACAGAATTAGGATCCTTACATGCTAAATTTAGCAGTATGTAGGAATATGTTCTAATATATTTGTAAAGTTACAAATTTTTATGTCAATGAATTTAATTTAATAACTGTAAACTTGTGTTGGAAAATTGACATTCACCATCTGTATGTCTTCGGAGTTTTATCAATACTATGGATCCATAATACTGATAGGCCAGTCTCAGACAACAATTGTAATGCCGGGGTAGGGAGAAAGACAGGTGAGCCCTAATCTACCCGCCACTCAGTCCCTGCCTACTTGCAACGGCCCGTCCTAGGCGACGGCGTACAACTGGGCAACGGTCCCTACGCTCACTATGTGCACGACAGACAAAGAGACAAAGGTACACAGAAGCAAGGGGAACGGGGCAGTTGCCCACGGCAACACCATGACCAACAAGAGTAGTGAACGAGCCGAGTCAAACCAGGAGTGTACGAGGTACCAAACGCAGAACAGGAGAGTAGTGAATGAGCCGAGTCAAACCAGGAGTGTACGAGGTACCAAACGCAGAGCAGGAGAGTAGTGAACGAGCCGAGTCAAACCAGGAGTGTACGAGGTACCAAACGCAGAGCAGGAGAGTAGTCAGTAAGCCAGGGTCTATATGGAGCAGAGGACAAAAGTACAAGCAGCAGCAGAGCCAGGAAACAGACAGAATCACAGGCAAAGGAGGAGCAGGAAGTGAAGGTATAAATAGACAGAGGGCGGGAGTTAGCTCCGTCTGGCCAGGCTGTGATAGGCTCTCCCACTCCTCAGCCTCCCAGCCTGATTGGTAGAAGGAGGGGTCACTTGATCAGACTTAGGAGCAGGTGCAGACTGACTAACCACGGGCGTCGACACAGAAGCTATGTCTGGCAGATCCTTTACAACAATAATACGGGTTTGTCCTGGACTTTTAATTGATGGCCTATTGTTAGGATCACACACACAGATCTTTTGGAATATGTTGGTTGCAGTGTCACCATGTTAAATATTTTACTGCTTGTCAAAACGTTTAAAAATTGTTTTATTAATGGTATTTTAAAATGGGCACTAATGCCAAAGATTCTGAGTACAAGCATAGGCCGCACAGATCAAAGGTCCTAATTGGAGTGTCTGGCATATGGTGATAAAGGTAAACTAAGTGTAAAGGATCTGCCAGGCACAGCTTCGGGGTTAACTCCCTTAATTAATCAGTCAGCACCTGAATCTACATCCCTGAGACTGACTCCAGCTTCCACCACTCAGGCTGGCAGGCTTAGGAGTGGGAGAGCCTATCGCAGCCTGGCCAGACTCAGCTAGCTCCCGCCCTCTGTCTATTTATACCTGCATTTCCTGTTCCTCCTTGCTTGTTATTCTTTTTCGTGTGGTTTCCTGGCCCAGCTACAGCTCCTTCTATTTTGTTCCTGCTCCATACAGACCCTGGCTTACTGACTACTCTTCTGCTCTTCGTTTGGTACCTCGCACACTCCTGGCTTGACTCGGCTCGTTCACCACTCTGGTTGCTCACGTTGTTGCCGTGGGCAACTGCCCCTTTCCCTTGCTTGTATTCCCTTGTATGTTTGTCGTGTTTGTCGTGCACTTACTGAGTGCAGGGACCGCCGCCCAGTTGTACCCCGTCGCCTAGGGCGGGTCGTTGCAAGTAGGCAGGGACAGAGTGGCGGGTAGATTAGGGCTCACTTGTCCGTTTCCCTACCCCCCGGTCATTACATAAAGCTTCATAAGCCAATGCAGCACTGCACAGGAGTAGTAAACCAAACTACTGATCTATTTGCCAGAGCGATACACAAGTATTGCTTTTATTGAGGTGTCTTGAGATACTGATAGCAAGTGTGTATCACACCAACACTCCAAAAGAGGCTTTAAACATATAAATCAATGGTCTGTTTTGCCAAAGATATGCAATATTATTCCCAACGCGTTTCTGCGCCCCTGCACATTCAGGGGAGCTTCCTCAGGGGTATAAATCACTTAGAATATCTAATAGTATCTATTTCTGCCGGTCAGCACATGTGGTGCTGTATATTTTTGTGTTATCCGGCGTGCACTAAACAGTGATAGCTGGTTCAGTGCGCGCCGGGGAAACTCAAGAGCCTTATAGGGCTTAGCCCCGCCTCCACAAGATGCGTCATCGGAGCTTCGGCCAATCGGTGCATCAAGCGTCACACAGACGCCCACCAGCTGTAGAGGCCCCATAGTAACGTGGCGTCCAGTGGAAAGGATGCATAAAGCATCAGAAGGTAACTAGGGGAACTTCAGGCAGCCACATAACACACAGCTGACTGTGTACAACAAAATGGAAGTAAATGCAGATAGGATATGCCGATTTAAGCGGCACAGGGATATAATTACGATCGGTATAGATTTAAATACTACCAGGTCCGACCCATAATCCCATAGATGTGCAGAATATGATATTTAGCTAGATGCATGAAGCAAGATCTTGCATTGAGCTACATGCATAACGTATTAGATAGTAAATCATGGGAAATAAAAAAATGGCTACATAATCGATAGCCAAATATATATATATATATTAGAGACAGAGTCCTACAAATATGTAGGGCATTTTATTTAAATGGACAGCAATATAGAAAGAGACCAAACAAGCTTAAATAAACTACCAGATGAAAGTTATATAAATATATAGATGGATATAAAAAGGGGGAGGGGCCCTCCAACTCGGACATAGTATCCAAACTATGTATGTGGGGTGGATCGAAGTTGGATATTGATGGGGATAAATATCAGGCGAGAGGTAGGGTACCAGTTTTAAATAAATGGGAGAAATGATATCTGTTCATTTAGCCCCAGTGGTTGGATGGTCTGCATCCTAAAGATCCACTGTGCTTCTTTCTGTATTATCCTCCTATCCCAATCCCCCCTCTAGGAGATGATTGAACATGCTCCATCACCTGGAATTTAAGGACCTTGGAGTCTCCCAAGTGTTGTTCCCACACGTGTCGAGATACTGAGGTATCTTCTCTCCTGGAGATATCACAAATGTGGTCCCTCAACCTTCGCCTAAATTCCCTCTTGGTCTTCCCAACGTATTGAACCCCACAGGTACACGTGATAATATAAACCACCCCCTTGGTGAGGCAGTTTATAAAGGTTCCTGTCTCAAAGGTTTCTCTTGTGGTTTTGCTCCTAAATGTCCAAAAAGTACCCTTGACGTTTGATGAGAGCCAAGATGTGGTTTTGACCGTATCAAGATGACTATGTACTAGACTATCTTTGATGTTACGACCTCTTTTGAATGTGATCTGGGGCCTCTCACCAACCAAGTCACCCACATCTGGGTCTGCTTTCAGAATATCCCAGTATGATGTGAGTATATTCCTGATGTCCTGATGTGCAGAATCAAATGTCCCTATGACTCTAATAATCTCGTCCTTTTCTGGATGAATTTTGGGAATGAGGAGGGATTCTCTTTTTGCCCCAAGTGCATGTTGGTAAGCAGTTTTAAGCACACCACTTGGATATTCCCTTCGTTCAAACCTATTCTTCAAACCTCTTGCTGAGGTCTTGAAGTCTGCAATCGTTGTACAGATTTGTCTGGCCCTCATGTACTGCCCCTTAGGTATGCCTGTTTTTAAAGGTGTGGGATGCCAACTATCCCACCTAAGTAAATTGTTAGTAGCAGTACTTTTTCTGAACATCTCTGTCTGTAAGTAACCAAGGTCAGTCTTCTCTATCTTAATATCTAAGAATACAATGTTCCTTTCTTGAATCTCCGATGTAAAATAGAGGCCGAGATTATTGATATTCAGAATGGATACAAACTCCTTAACCCCTTAGTGACCAGCCCATTTTAGGCCCTAATGACCAAGCTATTTTATTTGTTTTTCTATAGTCGCATTCAAAGAGCTATAACTTTTTTATTTTTTCGTCTACATAGCTGTATGAGGACTTGTTTTTTTGCGGGATTAGTTGTACTTTTTAATAGCACCATTTTTGGGGGGATTATAAAAGAAACTGAAATTCCGCCATTGTTCTATGCGTTGACGCCGTTCACTATGCGATGTAAATAACATGTTACCTTTATTCTATGGGTCGGTACGATTACGGCGATACCACATATGTAGAGGTTTTTTATGTTTTACGACTTTTGTACAATAAAAACACTTTTGAACTAAAATGATTTGTTTTTGCATCGTCTCTTTCCAAGAGCCGTAACTTTTTTATTTTTCCATCAATGTAGTGATTTTTTGGGCTTGTTTTCTGCGGGACGAGATGTAGTTTTGATTGGTACTGTTTTGGGGTGCATGGGACTTATTGATTCATTTTTATTATGACTTTTTTGGGGGGCAATGGAAAAAAATAGCAAATTCGCCATTGTTTTTTGCAGGTTTTTTTTACGGTGTTCACCTTGCGGTTTAAATTACATATTAACTTTATGAATGGAGTCATTACGGTCGTGGCGATACCATATATGTGTACTTTTATTTATTTTTTACACTTTTACTTAATAAAACCACTTTTTATGGAAAAAAAATGGTTTTATTTATTTTTTTACTGTAATTTTTATTATTAATCTTTATTTCACATTTATGACTTATTTCATTAGTCCCACTAGGGGACTTTACTGTACGATCTTCAGATCGCTGCTATAATGCTTTGTTATACTTCGTATACCAGAGCATTATTGCCTGTCACTGTAAATCTGATAGGCAATCTGTTAGGATGTGCCTCCTGCGCGTCCTAACAGGCATATGTCCAGGGCAGACCTGGGGGCTTTTATGAAGCCCCCGGCTGCCATGACACCCCATCGGAGACCCGTGATTGCATTCGCGGGCCGCCGATGGGTGACAGAGGGAGCTCACTCCCTCTGTAAACAAAGTTAAATGCCGAGGTCGCTATTGACGGCAGCATTTAACGGGTTAAACTGCCGCGATCGAAGTAAACTTTGATCGCGGGCGTTGGAGCAGGAGCTCAGCTGTCATCAGACAGCTGAGCCCCGGCTCCAGCCTGCACAAGAGACCCGTGCAGGACTTAGACTAGGCTCACGTGAAAAGGCATCAGCCTAGGCTAAGGCCCCTTAGTGACCAATGTGAAAAGGCGTATTGGTGGTCACTAAGGGGTTAAACTCCTCAGTGGTACCCGACCACAAGATGAACACGTCATCAATAAACCTTAGCCACATCAAACTCCTCCCACCAGCCCAGATATAAATTAGCATAGGTAGGGGCGCAGGGACTGCCCATTGCAACCCATCTGAGTTGCTGGAAGATCTTTTGATTAAAAAGAAAAAAATTGTGTTCCAAGACAAACCAAAATAACTTCAGTACAAACTGATTGTGTGCCCAGCAATGTGTTCCTCTGTCTTGGAGGAAATACTCCATAGCTCCAACCCCTAGGTTATGGGGGATGGAGCTGTAGAGTGCCTCCACATTGAGACTGGAAAGACGGACATTGGGGTCACATCTAATGCCCTCTAATTTCCTTATCACCTCCATAGTATCCCTAACATAGGATGGGAGTGCCATAACAAAGGGCCTTAGGATCTTATCAACATAAATGCTGGCATTTTGAGATAGACTCCCAATGCCCGAAACAATCGGTCTGCCTTTAAGGGGATGGAGTGCCTTATGGACCTTCGGGAGACTGTAGAACATAGCCATTTGGGGACATCGTCCCATCAGGAAGGCTAATTCACGTTCGTCAATAATCTTCTCACGCTTGGCCATGGCTGTAATATCTTTAAGCTTAGCCAAAAAATTGGGCGTTGGATTATCTGCTAGAACGTGATAGCATGCCTTATCCTTGAGTATGTTAGTACACATAGTTATATATTGGCTACGATCCATGATAACCAAGTTTCCCCCCTTGCTTATAATTCCTGGATAATTTTCAAGGCTCTGAAGGGCCAGCATTTCCTCCCACACTAGGTTATACCTCATCTCATTTTCATCCTCCAAGCTCCTCAATTGGTCAGTGACCATTTTCAAAAATACGTCCAACAAAGTGTTATCTCTCAAGGGTGGGTTCTTTGTCGAGGGTAATCTGAGGTCAGTGAAGGGCCCCTCACCCAAATCTCTTTGCCCCTCGTCCCAGAGTTCCTCAAGCATCCTGACATGAGGAAGATCTTCCTCCAAAATTCCCAATTCAGCACACTGCTGCTGATAAGTTGTGTGTCTCGAAAAACTTTTTCCACTTTTATCGTGTGTCTTGGAAAACTTTTTCCACTTTTTTGACCCATGAAAACAAGTTAAACTTAGTAGTTGGAACAAAAGATAGCCGCTTTTTCAATAGACTATTTTCTTTAGTAGTAAGGCTTCTGGCAGACAGATTAATTATCTGCATATCATCATCCTGGTTAGGGAGACAGATATTTAAAACTCCCTTTGATCCCTTAGGAGGTAATCCGAAATGGGATGATTCCTGCCTAAAAAACCTTCTCTGGTGGTAGCTCGTCCTCTATTCCTCACTCTCTGTACAGGGCGTGACTGAGTTCTCCCCTGAGGCCTGCTACTCCGAGCGGTTCTCAGAGGATATCTCTAAGTATCTGAATCCGAGACCTCCAGTTCTGAGGAGGACAGCTCAGTGTCAGGCTCCTGATAACTAGTAGACTTAGGACCAAAATCAAACACCCTCCCTTCTTTGAAGTTAGTGGTGTCACTCATATACTGGAAATGTTTACTTTCCTTTATATGTGTAGTAAATTTTTCTATGGCCGGCTGTAAAGTGTTTTCTTTTTTTCTCAAAATCAGCACTGCCCGTAAATTTTTTTACTTGATCAACACCTTCCTTAAGTTTCTTAGAGCTACGTGCCAGATGATTTTTTTCCTCATCTAACAGGAGACCCATAAATCTAAGTGATGACTCAATGGATTCCTTTTGCCATTTTTTTTATAAGGTCCCCTGAACCATGTTGATAATGTCCCCAGTGTCACCATGTTGCGTATTAAAAAAAATGTTAACTTATTATCATCCTTTCCCTTTATAACCCATTGTCCCTTATCCCATCATCCATAGTCCACAGGTATAAATTTAAGGGAGTATAAAAGCTTTATAGATGCATTGGTCCAAGTGTAAACTATTCCATTTCCATCTCTGAAATTCAGTGTTCATCTTTCTATTCTTAAAGGTGTCTCTGAACTAGAGTGAACCCAGTATTCAATTGTATGTTTAAAAGACGGATAAATGTCTTGATGTGCCCCCTCGGTTGGAATGGGTTTATGATGGTTTTTTTTCAGATTTTCAAGTGACTGCTTTTTACTTTTACAAACCTTCTGCCTTTAGCAGTCATTTCAGAAATATGCTAAGGACTTGACTTAAAAGCACCGATTTAAACAGTGACGCCAAAGACCAGGTGCCAGCTCCTAGTGACCTTAGCATAATTATGTTCCTTTTTGTTTTTCAGGTCACAAAGTTAAATTAAAATTTTACTGGGGAACTTTATCACTATTTTGTAACTTCATTTATTGATAAGGGAAATTTGTATGCTTAGATTTGAATATCAAGTTTGACAAAACCTATGCCCAGATCTGCTACCTATATTTTTCTTTAATGCCTTAAGGTCCTTTTACATGGGCAATGATCGGGCGAACGAGTACTCGTGCAAATTCTTGGTCCCGATCATTGCACTGTGTAAACAGGGCAGCAATCAGCCCACAAACGAGCTAACACTCATTCTTCAGCAGAACGCGTCTTTTATGCGGTCATAAAAATGGTTGCTTGTCGCCAGCACATCTCAGCGCATAAAAAAAGGCATTTGCTTCTGACGAGATGAAAAATGGATGGGGTCGAATAATCATATTAACAATCTTTCATCCCTATAGTTGCGATCATTGCTACGTTTAAATAGAGAAAACAAATGTCGGTTGACATGCAGTATTGTCGATGTATTCCCCATGTCATGATCACAGTGGTGTTGAAAGCTGGGATTTGGAGAGTTTATTTCGGTGGGGGTTTGTATACTGTAGAGCTGGTTTAGCTGTCCCTATGACTCACAAGGTTGTTGCCAGCTATATCCTTTACAATGGCTTTGCATGGTAGAAAACAAAAATCACAGTTAACCACCGAGTTCTCTTCATGTCATTTACAACTCGGGGAGCATTAACATGGTTGTCTGGTTTTCAAAGTTAAAAAGCAATGACCCAGTATGTCTATTAATTTTACATCACAATATTGATTTCAATGGGTTTTGTAAGGCCTCATGCACACGAACGTGCTTTTGCGGCCGCAATTCCCCCGAAAATCTACGGGAGAATTGCGACCCCATTCATTTCTATGGTGGTTTCCACAGTACGTGCATGGCCCAGGAGCCTGGACCGCAAAAAGAATGGACTTGTCTTTTTACGGCCGTGTTCTGCGGTCCGGGCTCATAGAAAATAAAGGACGTGGCCATGTGCACGGCCCGTAATTTGCAGGCGGCTCACGGGTGACACACAGCCGGAGAATTGAACAGTTGCTGCTGTGTTCCCTAACAGATAATAGCTGATCACATGGATCTCAGTAGCAGGACACCCTATAATCAGCTTATCGACACAGGAATCTTCCAACAGAGAGGAATTGACCAACATTGACTAGAAAAGACTGGGCCCCATAGCAAACTTTTGAATGCCCCCCCCCCCCAACCTGAATATGAAACTGCTACATATAAAAGTTAAGACTTTCATTGCTTTTAATTATCAGACCATATCAAATAAAATTGACGCCAGGCCAGTGCCAGAAGATCAGGGGTACAAGCCCAAAGGCATATGCCCACCCATGTGCCTTGAAGACAGTATAGCTATTTGACAACTTTTAGAATACATGATGTTTACACTGTCTGAACAGTAAACTGTCCCTGTATATTACTTTATTATGAAAATCAGCCTTGTGGTGCCAGGAACCTGTATCCGTACATACATTAGACCTGCCCCCAAATCATTTTCTCTGTCATATGCACTAATGTACTGTATATATGATTTACCTTTTATTAATACATTAATGCAATTACCAGATAATACCACTATATACCAAACATTACCTCCACACCATGAATATCACCGTACAGTACTCATACAGTGGTCACATACTAGTTCTACACTGGCGCTCTACACAGTATAATCACACTGTGAATACAGTGCAAGGAATACAGTTTAATTGCATCCAGTGACTCACGGGTGGCCCCTTCTCTTATTAGAGTAGTTCACTTTCTCTTTTCTCTCCATCTGACCCAGACAAACATGACGACTCCTCCCTGCCACAACTCGTCTCTGCAGAGTTTGCTGCTCAGATGTGTTTAGCTCTTCACTTTTCCAGCACATACTCACCGTGTACACAAACTTCCCATTCTGCTGCCTCCTTTAATTTCTTACGACCAGGCCTATTTTGGTCTTCATTACCAAGCATGCTTTTTTTCTTATCTTCGCATTCCAAGAGTTAGAACTTTTTTATTTTTCTGTCGACATAGCTGTATGAGGGCTTGTTTTTTGCGGGATGTGTTGTATTTTTTAATAGCACAATTTTTGGGTACATATTTTATATTAATTAACTTTTTTGAGGAGGGAATTGAAAAAAACAGCTATTCCAGCATTATTTTAAATTTACGCCATTCACCATTCAGCATAAATAACATGTTACGTTTAATTCTATGGGTTGGTACGATTATGGCGATACCACATATGTATAGTTTTTTTAAGTTTTACCACGCTTGCACACTTAAAAAAAACTTTTAAACAAAAATACAAAATTTTTGCATCGCCACATTGCATTAGCCATAACTTTATTATTTTTCTGTTGATGCCGCGATATGATGGCTTGTTTTTTGCGGGACAAGGTGTAATTTTCATTATTACTGTTTTGGGGCACATTGGACATATTGATTAACTTCTATTATATTTTTTTTAGGGGGGAATGAAGAAAAAAAGCGATTTCACCATTGTTTTTCTGTGTATTTTCTGTATGGCGTTCACCCTGCCATTGAATTAATGTGTTAACTTTATTTTTTGTGTTTTTACGATCGTGGCAATACCATTTATGTGTATTTTTCAATGGAAAAAAAATGTTTTATTTTATTTTTACTGTTCACCTTTTTTTATTTTTTCATAAACTATATGTAACTGATTTTATTTTATTTTTTAGTTCCACTACAGATCTTCTTATCTCCGATATAATGCTTTGGTATACCAAAGCATTTTTGCCTGTTAGGGTAAAACTGACAAGCAATCTATTAGGCCATGCCTCTGGCACGGCCAAATAGGCATATAGCCAGGGCAGGCCTGGGGGCCTCTGTTAGCCCCCTGGCTGCCATGGCAAACCGGCAGAGGCCGGCGTCCGCGGGCCACCGATGGGTGACAGAGGGAGCCCCCTCCTTCTGTCAAAACATTTAAATGCTGCAGTTTCTATTGACCGCGGAATTTAAGGGGTTAAATGGCTGAGACTGAAGGTTTTTTCAATCTCAGGCTTTGCAGCGGGAACCCGGCTGCCAGTCAAAGCTGGGCATCTGCAGTGGTAGTGCGGGCACAGCTTCTGTGCCCACGCGATTACCACATGCACGTCCGAATGCCGGAAAGTGACCCTTCTCATGACGTGCATGTTCATGAAAATGCGGGAAGGGGTTAACCCCTTAAGGACACAGCCTGTTTTGGCCTTGTGGACACTGGCAATTTTTTCAAATCTGACGTGTTACTTTGTGGTAATGATTTTGGAATGCTTTTATTTATCCATACGATTCTGAGATTGTTTTCTCGTGACACATCGTACTTTGTGAGTCGTAAAATTTAGCAGATACATTTATTCCTTTTTTGTAAAAAAAAACACCACAATTTTGAGAAAATTTAAAAAAAACTAGCATTTTTCTAAATTGAAATGTATATATTTTTTTAAGATTTACAGCGTTTGCACAATAAAATCACTTTTTTAAAAAAAAATTATTAAAGTTTTGTGCCACCATATTCGAAGAGCCATAACTTTTTTTATTTTTCCGTCCAAAAAAGCTGTGTAAGAGCTTGTTTTTTGTGGGACGGGTTGTAGTTTTTATTGGTACTATTTTGGGGTGCATCCAACTCTTTGATCAATTTTTGTTCTTTGTTTTGAGAGGGGTGGTGACCAAAAACCAGCGATTTGGCATTGTGTTTTTTTTTGGGGGGGGGGGGGGGTTTCTTTGCAGCAATACCAAATATGTGTACTTTTTAAGTGTTTTATTTTTTTTCCCAATAATAAGACTTATTATAGGAAAAAAGACAGTTTTTTTTTTTTTTTACTTGGAAATTTAATATTTTATTCTTTTGCACAACATGCTACTCTTTGTAACTTTTTTTTTGTCCCCCCTAGGGGATTGAAGGCCTGCATCACTGTTCTCTATTCTAATACATTAGAGCAGTCAGTATCACTAGGACAGCAAGCCTATTCATACTTGACAGACCAGGAGGCCATTGTTAGGCGTCTGGTTGCCATTGCAACTATCGGCACTGCCGCGATTGCGTCACGGGGCTGCCGATCGGCTACAAACCACCTCAATGCCGTTGTCGCTTTTGACTGTGGCATCTAAGTGGTCGGGGATCGGAGCTGGCTCTGGTCCCTGCCGTTACAGCAGTGATGGCGCTGGCTCTGCTTCTGAGCCCACTCCATCACTGTCACGTACCGATACGTGATGTTGAACTAAGTCCGTAGCTGCAATGATGTGACATGACGTTAAGGGGTTCACAGTTTCCTACTGTTGCAAAATAGTGGCACGCAGATACTGTCCTTAAAAATAATAATGGCAATGTAATGACAGGGTAGGGAGACAGACAGGTGAGCCCTAATCTACCCGCCACTCAGTCCCTGCCTACCGGCACGGCCCGTCCTAGGCGACGGCGTACAACTGGGTGATGGTCCCTACGCTCAATATGTGTACGACAGACAAACAGATAAGGGTACACAGAAGCTTATGCATCCTTCACACTACTGATACCAACTTAGTGCCCCACATCATAACCATGATGCCCCCTTAGTGCCCCACAGCACTTATGTCCCATTTATGCCCCTTTCACAGTAGTGATGCCCTGTTAGTACCCCTACAAACTAGTGAGGCTCCCTTACTGGTTCCCCAAACAGAAATACTCCCCCTCAAAATTATAAAAGTAATACTCCCCTATCCCCATTCCCGATGGAGCAGCTCATTCTTTAGACCCCTTCCGGCCAGAGCAGTCTGCGGCTCGTTTCTTGCACGATGACGTCACTGCAGCTCACCGGCCCGCATGGTACCTGCTCCACTAACGTATTCAGTTGTATCTCTGTCCTAAGAAAGCAGATTCAATTGTAAGTTTGTATCTGCGTCCTGTGAACACAGAGAGGCACATTTATTTTTTTCTGCATTTTGCAAGTTTAGTGTTTGTTCAAGTGTGTCTGAGGGTTTGACAGCACTCTACATAAAAAATTAGAACATTGCTTAAAAAGAAATTCCCTGGTATATTGTTATAAATCGAATTTCCCCTGTTTACAGGTGTAGCAATCTGAAATAAAACAGGGTTAGGCCTTATTTACACGAGCGTGTGCGTTTTGCGCACGCAAAAAATGTGGCATTTTGCGTGCGCAAAAGGCACTTAACAGCTCCGTGTGTCATCAGTGTATGATGCGCGGCTGCGAGATTTTCTCGCAGCTGCCATCATTATGACACTCCGTTTGGATGTTTGTAAACAGAAAAGCACGTGGTGCTTTTCTGTTTATATTCAGAGTTTGACAGCTGTTGCGCGAATCACGCAGTTTGCACGGAAGTGCTTCCGTGCGACATGCGTGGTTTTCACGCACCCATTGACTTCAATGGGTGCGTGATGCGTGAACAGCGCACAAAGATAGGACATGTCGTGAGTTTTACGCAACACACTCACGCTGTGCAAAGTTCACGCACTGTCTGCACTGCCTCATAGACTAATATAGGTGCGTACGACACACATGAAAAGCAGGATTACAAATGTCCTGTGATTTGACGTGAGGTCTAAAAAGTAAGCTATGGACTGAATGCAATTTGACAGCAGTCTATATTCTACTAATGGAGTTCGGACTATAGATGACAAGACTTGCACAATCTTTTATCATTAAAATACACCTTTAGTATGACTTCCAATGGTAACATCCCTGAAAATGAAATACATATACTTCAGGGATGTGGAGAGCGAGAGGAGAAGTAATGAGGCACACATTTAGCATAAAAACCATTGAGGCTTAGTTTTAAATGGTGCCTTTTGAGATATCAGTGCCAAACAAAATGTATCTTATAATAAACAAGCAAAGAAAATGGAGATATTCACATCCATAGAATTTGCTTTGACTTATTTATTTGAACTGTCTGTCTGAAAAAAAAAGAGATGGGGAAAGGACTACGGTGAAAGTTATCTCCTTTTCCAGGTTGTTCTGGGTGCAGAATAATTTATGACCAATCTAAGGCAATATGATTTTGGATTTGTCTAGAACACTGTGTAGGAAATGTTCTTACTGGCAGACACTTTACATTTACTAGAGGAATAAAATTTACATAGCTGCTTTCCCGCCAAGGTATATTGCCTAGAAATATATCTGGCTTTATAACCAATGCAGCTCCACGATTCCCTCCACCAAGTGTTTATTCTCAGTAAAACAATACACTAATGATCAGGTCCCTGCTTCCAGCATAATGCATCGTAGTTGTGGCCATCATGGCTTGTCACATAGATTGTGTCCCTCATTCATATTGCGTGTCACAATCCTGCCTCTAGTCAATCCGTGATCTGTCGTCGTGCTCGCTGGATGTCGCCGTCTTTATTGATACTGAAGATGTTAAGGTTAATATACATATCGCTTCTCGCTGCACTGAGGTTGTGCATTGTGCAGCTGAGACAAGAATGAAATCATCCAGTTCAGAGCCCTTCTTGGTCTGAAGACATATTTACAATATCTCTCTCCTTTGTGGCTGGAATTTTAAGCAGCTGAGATATGCTGTGAAAATAGACCCTGCTTTTCTGCAATAAACCTTCCCCCAAGTAAAATAAACCAAAACGGTCACATTGTGTTCCTGCGGTAGAAAGAATATAGATTTCAGGCAATGTATCATTTTATGCTTTTTTCTCCCCCGTTTATGGCTTTTATCGCATACTGCGCCAAAGAAAGTCTCTGTTTACTGAACAAATGACATTTCCATTAAATAGTGTACATTTCCGTTTCTCTTTAGCAGAGGTAATTACTTACCCAGTGGATTTCAAAGCGCTACAAGATTGGTACATTACAGCGAGGTTGGCTGAAGGCTTTTTTGGGGTTTAGCTCATAATAATAATTTAGCATAAACACAAAAAGGAGCAACAGATATCATTAAACAGTAAACCTAATTCACACTCACAATGAAATCTAACTTCAGCGCACAGATCTCATATCTATCAATCATTTAAATCTTTCTATGTCGGTCTATCTATATCTGTAAAGCCGGCCATACGCGTGAGATAGCTATCGGTCGAACGATCGTTTGGTTAATAGCTGTTCTTCCCGACTCCCCCATACACGTGCACACTCGGCTGAGTGTGCATGTGTTTTCAACAGGGAGAAGGGAAAAAGCCACTGGCAGACTGCTCTGGCAGCGGCTTATATATTTGAAAACAATTTCAATTGTTTTGAATTTCAACGCGCCCGAGCCTTCTCTCCTCCGACATGTGCTGTTGGGGGAGAGTAAGGATCCCACTATATACATGAGATAGTTGGATGGTCCCGCCGGAATATATCTTATGTGTATGGCCAGCTTTAGTTGGTCTATCATTATGTCTGTCAGCCTGTTTGTCTTCTGAGCTGGTGAGAATTGAATAATTAGCACCCTAAGAGATGGATTGGAAATGCTGCAGAATTTCCATCCAGAATTTTTTAGGCGGGACGCTCCAAAGTGCATTACAGTAGCAGCAAAGTGGATGGGATTTTAACACATTTCATCCACATGCAAAAAAAAAAAATGCAGTAAGCATACAAAAATTGGATGCTGTGCTAATTCTCAATCTACAGCATGCCACTTCATCTTGCGTAAATGCTGCAGTAAATTCTCAGCAGCTCTGCATTTATACTAGAACTTTCCTGATGATGATATATGAGGAAATTGCTCTCCCCTTAAAGGGGTTATCCTACCAAAAAAACTACAGTCACAGGATAGGTGAAAAGTATTTGATCGCTGGGGTCTCACCGATTAGGAGAACGGGGGTCCAGAGTTTCCTGAATGAACGGAGTGATGGTCACGCATGAGCGCTGACACCCTATTCCTTCTCTTTGGGACTGTCGGAGATAGCAGAATACAGCACAGTTGATAAGTTTTTTTGGCAGGAACCCCTTTAAATTGAATGTGGTTTTAAACTGAATCTGATGGAAGAATATAACATGGATTGTCTAGCTCTGCTTCTCAGTAGGGTATATTTTTGTCCTTATATACAAGTAATAGACCTTTTGTTCTGAGCTAGTGTGATGGCTACAAGGTCGTTGATGATGAACTGTAGGGATGTTGACGTTTTAATTAGCCTGTAGTGGACTTGTTTGATGAAGTCAGTAGCACTGTCTATACGGTATATTGACTTTCCAGACTGTCTGACAAAATATAAATCTGTTTCCAGCCATTCATTTTCACTTATATTCATAGTCATTCCATTGAATGAATATGTCTTCAATACCATTAGATACTCATTTAAACAAATGGTGTTCTGCTCCCTTTCACCTCATTAAAAAATGCAATATAGTAGAATTGAAATTAGATAACTGGGAAGAACTATGGACTGCACACTCTTCTGGGAGAAGCAATGATCACAGTCGATAGACTATTCAGTTATTTGTAAATAAGTAGCAATGAATTGAAGCACTTTGGAAAATGTATTTTCTTTTCAGATAAATGCAAAGAAATGGCTTATTCTAGGGCTTCGGCTGTACGGCACCATTTTGAGTGATTTTATGGTGGTGGTAAAGTTCCTATAGCATGCCGTTTTCTTCATCTGTATAGCCTTGCTTTTTTCCTAATGGAAACAAGTGCTTGTGACTTTTTTTTGTACAGTGGGGTACATTTGTTTGTGATAGCCAACTGCATTCTAAATTTTGTGTTTTCAGCCTACGCTGTTTATCTGTTTATTAATTTGCCACAAGTCACATTGCATTTATACTGCATCCTATAGTTGTAGGGAATTCCATATAAAGCAATTGTCTATTACACGCCTGTTGCTAAAATTCAGATTTTTTTTTTAGTACATGCAAACGTCCGATAATCAGGGACGCTGCAGGAGACTCAGCAGATGAAAGCTTTTTATGAGATCCTCTGTCTGTTGTGCCATGGATACACTTACCTGTGTTACAGGGCTGGATGAGTTGAAGTCTTTGATACTTCTCTGATCATATATTGGATTAGCAATTGTTATAAAAGATCAGAAGTATATAAGAGAAGAATTATATAAATATATTAGGGAATTGTGATATATATATGTATGTGTATATATATATGTATATATATATATATATATATATGTGTGTGTATATATATATGTATGTACATATACAGTGCCCACCAAAAGTTCCGGAACACCCTCATAACTTTTGAACGGCTCGAGGTAGAGGGTTGAAATTTGGTGGGATTTAATGGGGTCATAAAATCTACCAGGTAACGCCCAAAAAAAAACACCCACACTCCCTTGGGGTGGTCGGGGGCAGGAAAATCTTAAAAGGCACGGGGGGGTCGAGTGGGGGCTCATTTGAAAGCTCTTTTCAATATGAAAACAATGCCGCAATCGATTTTGAAAGAGGATTTTTTTTTACAGAGATATTTAACTTTAAAGTTATCATCTTCATTATCGGCTACCGCCGGTATTAGAAATTACCCAAAATGTACCTCGTGGGTAAAATCCTAAATCTGTGTTGGTGTGTGTGTGTGTGTGTGTGTGTGTGTGTGTGTGTGTGTGTGTGTGTGTGTGTGTGTGTGTGTGTGTGTGAGCTTGGGAATGTCACATCAAGGTGACTTTAAATGACGGATTATTACGATCGGCCTCGGCGATACAAAATGGACCTTGTCTACGATTGTATCATGATTTCATGTGTACACATTTCGGTAGTCACTTGTGAATTTCAGAGAGTAAGTTTAATTTTTGTACATTTCTATTGTCATATCACAAAATGCATTTGACCGAAACGGAAAGGATAATTTTATTGATGATGAGAGGGTACGGCGAAGAAAAAATAGGAGCCTATCAAGAAGTAGCAGCTTTATTCAATGCCACTTATCCAATCCGTGATCCAATTTCATAGTCAACTGATCCGGAAGACCCAGAAATGCTAGTAATGATGAAAAAGCTTTCGATGTTCTGCTCACTGTACATGATAATCCTCATACATCTGTCTCGAGTGGAACACAACAAAATGATATCAGCGCCACATCAGTTCGTCTAATTTTGAAGAGGCATCATTATCATCCTTATAAAATACGTCTAGTTCAGGAACTATCCGAAGATGATTATGACAGAAGAGTGGAATTTTGCGATACAATGATTACACGATTTGATGATAATCATCAGCTTTTCAACTGGACCTGTTTTTCGGATGAAGCTACGTTTGAACTAAACGGTTCTGTAAATCGACAGAACATGAGGTATTGGGCAGACGAAAATCCACATTGGATGAGAGACCGTCATACCCAGTGTCCTCAGAAAGTTAACGTTTGGGCCGGAATATTGCTCAATCATATTGTAGGACCGTTTTTCATTGAAGGAAACATAAATGCAGAAAATTACTGCAATTTTCTAAGAAACCAAGTGATACCAGCTATTCAAAATATTGCTGGAGAAGCTTTCCGCAATGTTTGGTATCAGCAGGATGGAGCTCCGGCTCATTTTTCTCTGCGAGCTCTAAATCTTCTGAACGATAATTTTCCTGATCAATGGGTTGGTAGAAGAGGCCCGATAGAATGGCTACCGAGATCACCAGATCTGACCCCATTAGACTTTTTATACTGGGGGTATTTAAAAAGTAAAGTCTATGAGACTAAGATCGCAAATTTAGACGAGCTGTGGGAAAGAATAGTGAACAATTCTAATTCAATCACACCAGATATTATAAATAACGTTATCGACACGTTTTACGTTTGCTTAGGACACTGTCAAGTTGTTGAAGTACATCAGTTCGAACATTTGATTTAATACAGTAATTGGGTTGATTTTTTTGCCGTTAACTGGTAGATTTTGTGACCCCATTAAATCTCACCAAATTGCAACCCTCTACCTCGAGCCGTTCAAAAGTTATGAGGGTGTTCCGGAACTTTTGGTGGGCACTGTATATTAATTCCCTAATCTACATACATTGGTTTCCTTAAAGCTAACCCGATACTGGTGAGGGGAATTTTTTTCCACTTTTTATGTTTTTTATTGATTGTAGCCATCAGTGGGAGTCACAACCTAGTATAAGGTATATACGTTTTTTGTTTTTTTTAGGGTACATTAATTTTATAACACAAACAATAACTATTCTAGGATTCTAAATATAAGTGTCTTTAAACACTTCTGTACCGTCCAGTGCAACTTAAAATAAATCAAGAGAGTACAATAAGTTAAGTAGTTCAGACCCATTTATTACATTTTGATGTATTATGTACATTGCTATATGATCTAACTCACTAAACATTATACAGAATTTTATAATGAACTATCTTATGTACCTTAATAGTAGATAAGGATGATACTGGTAAGTTCATCCTATGGGATAGGGTTGCCAATTAGTTGTAGAAGAGTCTCTGATGACATTTATGAAGGTATTTTGAGCTTGTTATGAGTGAATATAATTACATGCAATTTTAATATTCCTTGTGATGACAACTTTTGTTTTACTTTATTCATCATTTATAGGATGGACGTCTGAGAGTTAATGATCAGCTTGTGGCTGTGAATGGGGAGACCTTGCTTGGCAAGTCAAATCGAGAGGCCATGGAAACATTGCGGAGGTCTATGTCTATGGAGGGAAACATTCGAGGGACGATTCAACTGGTCATTTTGCGTAGGCTGAATAAGCAAACAGAGGTAATTCCTAGACTCACTAAGCGAATGTTGCTATTATAGAATAGATATTAAATACCTCAAAATATCTAGAGATAAAAGAAAATAACCACCCCATTAAATCAACATCAGGATATGAGGAGGTGGAATTGATCTGCTAAGTACTTACACATTATAAGGAATTCACCTGATGGCATCATGTCGGATACATCAAGCTAACAAATTCTACTTCTTCTGGAGTATCTTGCTTGTAATGATAAAAATTTCTAAGAAACTGTATGGAAACAATTCCTCATATAATAAATACTCTCCATATATCCTGCACCAATGGCTGTGTAACCTATAAATATACTTGACACTTAATGGACCTGCGTACGGAGAAAAAAATAACTAAAAATGTAAATTACCTGAATGAGTTATATATCGAGTGCTTGTGAAAAATGTTTACCAGGTGCTGAAAGTATATCACTCCCTTCACAACAGTCACTCCTGAAAGTCCATCACTACCTCGTATGGCACAGGATATCCCTCATTGTGACTTGATGGATCTGGTATTTGACTTGCATTATAGTCATATTTACATGTCATAGAGCTAAACATAGCCCCAATTCACACACAGAGGATGAAATATCATCCTGGTTTACCTAATGAATGTGAACATGCTGAATGGTTTAATAAGAGTCGGCAACTGTATTCACCTTCAGCCATTTATACTGGCTTTCATGTACAGTAGTTTTCAGAACGCAATCCTGACACCAGGTTTTCCTTGCTAAGGGGTGCCTAAATAAGCTGGACATATGGGCTTAGAACATTTAAGTTAAAGGGGTTTTCCCATCAGATACATTTATGACATATCCACAGGATATGTCATAAATGTCAGATGAATGCAAGGTCCAACCTCTGGGACCTGCACCTATCTCTAGAACGGGGCCCCCTAGACCCCATTCTACTGCTATGTGTTGTGGCTGAAGTGTGTGATTTTCGACCATGAATTACGTAAACAGCAGTTTCCGTAACTCCCATAGTAGTGAATAGCAGTTACGGAAGCAGCGTATCATGCGAGCTACAGTGTTTCCAAAACTACCATTCAGTTACGGAATGAAATATACATTAAATGTACAAA
The DNA here is from genome assembly GCF_050947455.1 of Rhinoderma darwinii. NCBI lineage: Eukaryota > Metazoa > Chordata > Amphibia > Anura > Rhinodermatidae > Rhinoderma > Rhinoderma darwinii. Next base: position 58,698,407 of record NC_134692.1, read on the forward strand.
CAAATTGACATTAAATATACAAACACATTTTTCATAGTACATTTTATAGTTTAAATAGTGTCAACGGCCGCCTTATGGTTGTCACAATATTGGGAGTTGGCTATTGATAAGTTGCTGATGTAGGAGAATTTCAAAGTGTAAATGTAGAGCTGAAAATTACAAATGCATCTTCTCATATACATACTACAGTTGTTTTTTGTTTTTTATGTATCTTTTATTCCCTTAGTGACCACAAATATGCCCTTTTACTGCGGTCACTAAGGTGCTTTATTCTGATAAATAAGTTGTTTCATTGGAATAAACCCGGCATGGGCATTCAGCTATCTTATGACAGCCGAGCTTCTGCTCTAACGGCAAGAGTGGGATTTACCTCCGAATGCGATTGTTGGCTGCTGATGGGTTGCCATGGTAGTCCGGATCCGGATCCTGTACACTGACAGGCAGTAATGCTTTTGTATACTAAAGTTTTATAAAAGCGATCATCAGATCGCATAGTGACGTCACCTAGTGGGACAAAAAAAACGTATGCATTAATATGAAAAATAAAGTTGATTTTTAAAAAAAATACAAAGTAAAAAAATAAATAAATAATGTTTTCCGTATAAAGTTTTTTGTTTTTTTGTAAGGGTGCAAAAAACGACAAAAGTGCACATATATGGTATTGCCGCAATTGTAACTACCTAAACAATAAAGTTAACACTTTATTTAAACCATATAGTGAACAGCGTAAGTAAAAAAAAAAAAAACGCTAAAAATGATATTGTTTTTTTTAGCATCCCCTCCAAAAAATTTTTTAATTATAAAACATAATCAGTGAGTCCCATCTTCTAATGCAAAGTACTTCTCGTCAAGCAAAAAACAAGTCCCCATGTGGTTACGTTTTTGTGTAAAAGTGATTTTATTGTGCAAAACATCAAAAAAAATAAGTTGTCCTATTTATTATCACCATAATTGTGTCAATTCATTTAATAAAGGCAACACACGTGGTGAGCAGCGTAAATTTAAAGCAATTTTTTTTTGCATTTGCTCCCCAAAAAAAGTTAATAACACCTCATAAAGAAATAAATTATACAAGCCCTCATGTCGACAGAAAAAATAAAAAAAGTTATGGTTCTTTGACTGCAACTAGGAAAAAATTGCTTGGCCATTAAGGGCCAAAATAGGTAGATCATTATAGAGTTAACAGCAAACATTATTACTATTTGATGCCCTTCCTTACAACAGCCCCTCCAGTAGATGATGTATTTTACCGGTTACTGTGCTGGATGCATTCGCTTTCTGCGGCACAATACTTGTCTTCCTCAGATGTTCATATTTACCCTAGTACTGGTGTGTAGCGTGCGGCTCTCCAGAATGGTAATAGTGTTCTTTATTTTTAACTCGGCATCATCATTCCCATCATCTGAATGCTATTCTATGAATCTAAAATGTGCCTTTTATATACAACAAACATGACAGATGAGTCTGATAAACCCATACACACTTTATGATCAACACATAGGTGGAGAGGCACATAAATATGAGCAAGATTTAATAGCACTGGGATAGATCCATTCATTTATACTGGGGAATGATTCATGAACCTGGAGTTGTATTGACGGCTAAACTCATAAATGGAGCAGTGGAGCAGGAGAGCACAGCTCATGAATACATGCTGGGAAGACATGCATTATATATATATATATATATATATTTTTTTTTTTTACTATGTGTGTATAAATGTGTGTACACTGAAGTACACAGGCGGACACCATAGACAATATGGCACTTTTATCTTTTACATGTGTGATTTTCATGCCCATTACTACTGAAATCCAGTGAAGGGCACAGTATTAATATGGTGCAATGTAGAACCAGCCCTGTCCTTTGGTGTTAACTAGATCATGCCCATTCTTCCATACAAATGTGTATGTGATGTTGGAACCCGGGCAACTTATATACTTGTACAAATAGAAAGTCCATTTGTGCTGCAGAAGAGCAATTCTCTGGACTGGAACCTTCCCTGTAATAGCAGATTGCCCGGTCAAACATACTGTTTTAAGAGAAAATAGTTTAATTCATACCAAGCATTTAATAATTAAAGAAGATCTCTTATCTGAATACTCTTATCTGAATATTACAGGGACAGGTTCGTTCACCTATTAGTCAAAGCAGCACAAAACAAACATTGGAGGAGATTGATCAAAATAGGTTCAAAGGAAAAGTGGAGTTGTTGCCTATAGGAACCAATCAGATTATACTTTTTACTTCCCTTTGAAAAATGAAAGCAGCAGCCTGATTTGTTCACATCAACTACTCCAATTTTCCTTTGCACCAGTTTTGATAAATCTCACTTACTGTGCCGTTTAGATAATAGGAGCGATAAAAAAATACATATATTTATGAGGAGTGCTCTCATCGGTGGTCAACGGGCTGCTGTGATTGAAGATAACAGCCAAACGGCTCAATAGTATTTTGTGACTTTTTGGCTAATAAGTGATAGAACCTGTCCCTGTAATATGTTGCCCTTACCTAGGGCAGCATATTCAGCTGACAGATCCACTTTAAACGTGTTGCCCAGTCCCAAAAAATGTAAGGCCTATCCTCAGGGTAGGCCATCAATATGTGATCAGTTGGGGTCCTATCCTGAGTATATGCCATACATTTTTTGGGACTGGACAACCCCTCTAACTTTTGCTGATAAAGTGGATTATAAAGACATTTTGTAATATTTTTCTATGAGGTTGAGGGCAAAAAAACTGCTAAAATCCAAGTGGATATCCATTTGTTCAGCATGCAAGGGTGTACGTAAGATAGAAGCAGCCCATGCAGCTGTTACACACCAATGCTGGTTTACAAAGTTGCAATGTGTCAGTAGAGTTTGTGACCACTGGTTGTAGCTGAACACTGGTCAGACTCTTACATGTTTTATGTGACCACTGGTTGTAGCTGAACACTGGTCAGACTCTTACATGTTTTATGTGACCACTGGTTGTAGCTGAACACTGGTCAGACTCTTACATGTTTTATGTGACCACTAGTTATAGCTGAACACTGGTCAGACTCTTACATGTTTTATGTGACCACTGGTTGTAGCTGAACACTGGTCAGATTCTTACATGTTTTATGTGACCACTGGTTGTAGCTGAACACTGGTCAGACTCTTACATGTTTTATGTGACCACTAGTTGTAGCTGAACACTGGTCAGACTCTTACATGTTTTATGTGACCTCTGGTTGTAGCTGAACACTGGTCAGACTCTTACATGTTTTATGTGACCACTGGTTGTAGCTGAACACTGGTCAGACTCTTACATGTTTTATGTGACCACTGGTTGTAGCTGAACACTGGTCAGACTCTTACATGTTTTATGTGACCACTGGTTGTAGCTGAACACTGGTCAGACTCTTACATGTTTTATGTGACCACTGGTTGTAGCTGAACACTGGTCAGACTCTTACATGTTTTATGTGACCACTGGTTGTAGCTGAACACTGGTCAGACTCTTACATGTTTTATGTGACCACTAGTTGTAGCTGAACACTGGTCAGACTCTTACATGTTTTATGTGACCACTGGTTGTAGCTGAACACTGGTCAGACTCTTACATGTTTTATGTGACCTCTGGTTGTAGCTGAACACTGGTCAGACTCTTACATGTTTTATGTGACCACTGGTTGTAGCTGAACACTGGTCAGACTCTTACATGTTTTATGTGACCACTGGTTGTAGCTGAACACTGGTCAGACTCTTACATGTTTTATGTGACCACTGGTTGTAGCTGAACACTGGTCAGACTCTTACATGTTTTATGTGACCACTAGTTGTAGCTGAACACTGGTCAGACTCTTACATGTTTTATGTGACCACTGGTTGTAGCTGAACACTGGTCAGACTCTTACATGTTTTATGTGACCTCTGGTTGTAGCTGAACACTGGTCAGACTCTTACATGTTTTATGTGACCACTGGTTGTAGCTGAACACTGGTCAGACTCTTACATGTTTTATGTGACCACTGGTTGTAGCTGAACACTGGTCCGACTCTTACATGTTTTATGTGACCACTGGTTGTAGCTGAACACTGGTCAGACTCTTACATGTTTTATGTGACCACTGGTTGTAGCTGAACACTGGTCAGACTCTTACATGTTTTATGTGACCACTGGTTGTAGCTGAACACTGGTCAGACTCTTACATGTTTTATGTGACCACTGGTTGTAGCTGAACACTGGTCAGACTCTTACATGTTTTATGTGACCACTGGTTGTAGCTGAACACTGGTCAGACTCTTACATGTTTTATGTGACCTCTGGTTGTAGCTGAACACTGGTCAGACTCTTACATGTTTTATGTGACCACTGGTTGTAGCTGAACACTGGTCAGACTCTTACATGTTTTATGTAACCTCTGGTTGTAGCTGAACACTGGTCGTAGCTGAACACTGGTTAGACGCTTACAGATTTTTTGTGACCACTGGTCGTAGCTGAACACTGGTCAGACTTACATGTTTTCTGTTCCTGATTTATTGTCTGACATTACCCTCATTTATTGTTTAGCAGAATGTGGATGATGCAGATTTACATTATTCTCCTTTTTTAATTTGTAGCCGGTTTTAGTTATATGACAACCAGATCTATGTGAATTAATAGGCAAGGAGGGGTTGGCATGCCACGAAAGACAGAAAGCCAATAAATCATTTAGATTTCACATCAGCCTTGGTGATTTGAATACCACGGTCCACCAAATCGAAGAGCCTTACTTAAACAGTCAACATATATTTTTCCTCCATGAATCATGATTCTACGACTACCATATAAATGCTGCTCAAATGCATTCTCCCAGCGCATGTATAATGAGGCTGAGATTGAATCAAACTCTTCTTAAACAGAAATTAATTTTTATATGGTGTGCTGGATGTTCAATTGTAATTCCATTTGAAAATGAGACTCACTTGCGTTCAGCCCCACCCTCTGCGAAAATCTGTCTTTTTAATGCATGGCATCACTAGATGAACTGAATATCTTTAAACAATCCATTATCTTTTTATTGGCTTAGACACTAATGGAAGCTTCCATGACAGCTACGTTTTACAAGCTGAATACTTTAATTAGGCCAGTTGCTGATCAGTTGTTGGGATATCGATTGTGACATTTATCAAGAAAACTGAAAAGCTTTTTTTTTTTTTTTTCTGTGCATTGTTTATTCATTCACAAGTCTTCACAATATTTTTACCTATATAATATAGTATCTGCTTAACATGGGGACTTAGGCCCCATGCACGCGTCCGTGCAGTATTTACGGTCTGTAAATACTGCACGGACGGGCCGCGGAGTATCATCTGCTTTTGCGAACTGTGCTCACAGTAATAAGTATAGGAGCACAGTCTGTAAATGCGAAAAATAAGACGTCCTATTTTTTGTTTCTTATTTCTACGGCCCGGACACACACTCGTAAATATATAGGAAAGTGTCCGTGGCCGATAGAAATGAATGTGTCAGTATTTTATCCACAATTACAACTGCGTTATTGCGGATAAAAACTACGGACGTGTGCTTGGGGCCTTGTTGTTTCGTTCATTTATGATATAGCATTCAAAGAGTTGTCCAGTTATTTAGTTATTTAAGGTTTAATAAGTTGAAATCATAAAGATATGAAGCTAATGGTCGTTATGTAAATAATAATCTTTTTGTTTGGTATTCGATGAAGAGGTGCAAACTGTATATTACTTCATGCTTTGCTGTGTGCACAACGCCACCAGCTCTGTCATCATCATCATTGATATATATATATGACATTACTGTGTGGGTTGTCCTGCACGTAACCCCCAGAACCGCAAAATGTCCAAATTACCGGGGACATAACTATAGGAAGCGCTAAGGTCTCGGTCACACCTGGGCCGTGAAATATGAGGGTGCACAAATGATCTTTGCCTCATATGACGAGACCAGTCCTATAAATGATGCATGATAGTTTGGGGGCCCTGTTAAAGATTCTGAATTGGGGCCCAGGAGCTTCAGGTTATGCCTCTGCTGTTCGCACACATCATGAGAGCGTATTTGCACAGTGCTGCAGTGTGTGTCAACAGGACCGGCCAGTACAGGATAACTATGTGTTTTTTTTCTTTTACATCACATGCACATTTCTCCATTTTTTTTATAGAATTCCATAGGATAACATTTTTCATATGAGAAGAAAGGTATGTTTGATATTTAAGAGGTTATCCGGGTTCCTAAAATTAAAAAAACAAGCAGTACTGACCTATCCTTTCCCCTCACCATCCAGCGCTGACGCTCTAGCGGCCCTCCCAGTGATAATTTACATGCAGGCAGCATGTGACCACTTCAGCCAATCAGAGGGCTCAGCAGTCAAGATTTATCACCGCTGCGCCTCTGATTGGCTGCAGCGGTCACAAGTTACACTCTTATAAATTTATTGGGAGGGCCTCAAGAGCCTCAGCGCTGGAACGCCTAGAGGAGGATAGTTAAAGAGGCTCTGTCACCACTTTATAAGTGGCCTATATTGTACATGATGTGATCGCCGCTGTAATGTAGATTACAGCAGTGTTTATTTAGAAAAACTATCATTTTTGACGGAGTTATGACCTATATTAGCTTTGTGCTAATAAGTTTCTTAATGAACAACTGGGCGTGTTTTACTTTTTGGCCAAGTGGGCGTTGTACAGAGGAGTGTATGACGCTGACCAATCAGCGTCATACACTTCTCTCCATTCATTTACACTGCAGATAGCGATACAGCTATATCGCTATGTGCAGCCACATAAACACACTATAACGTTACTGCAGTGTCCTGAGAATGAATATACATTACCTCCAGCCAGGACGTCATGTGTATTCAGAATCCTGACACTTCGCTAATACAATCCCGACACTACAGCACAGCAAGCGTAATCTCGTTTGAAATGACAGTTGACAGCGTAATCTCGCGAGATTACGCTTGCTGTGCTGTAGTGCCGGGATTGTATTAGCGAAGTGTCAGGATTCTGAATACACATCACGTCCTGGCTGGAGGTAATGTATATTCATTGTCAGGACACTGCAGTAACGTTATAGTGTGTTTATGTGGCTGCACACAGCGATATAGCTATATCGCTATGTGCTGTGTAAATGAATGGGGTGAAGTGCATGACGCTGATTGGTCACTGATTGGTCAGCGTCACACACTCCTCTATACAACGCCCACTTGGCCAAAAAGTAAAACACGCCCAGTTAATTAAGAAACTCATTAGCATAAAGCTAGTATAGGTCATAACTCCGTCAAAAATGATCGTTTTTCTAAATAAAAAACACTGCTGTAATCTACATTACAGCGCCAATCATATTATGTACAATATAGGCCATTTATAATGTGGTTACAGAGCCTCATTAAGTACTGCTTGTTTTTTTAAATTCAGGGCATTTGCAAACATTACTAAAAAAAAATAGAAACCCAGATAAACCCTTTAAGAAAATATAAGTATATTGGACTTTTCAGCTGTAATATGCCTGTAGTTTTTCTTTTTTTTTAATCCCTTCACAAGCTTGTACACTAATATAAAACTCTTTAGCAGTGATCAATCGTGAAAACCCACTTCCATGTGCCCTATTTGCATGGGTACTATGTAGTTCTACATTTCTACATATCCCCTGCAGGGATAATGTACGGCTGCTTGTAATTCCCTTCAGCATTCACAGCAAATTACCAGTGGTCTGCAGGTGTACTGTAATTGCTAACCACAAGCATTCTTGCTGGTGCATGCAGTCCATATTTTATGAGCAGGGGGTCCACGGAAAATCTAAAGTGTAGTTTTGACCATAGATTTTTTTTTTAAATGATTCAGCTGTTCTTCCAGTTTCCTCTGCCAATTAAGGTAAATGGTGCCAAAGAAGCACCCCTACTCTTTAGTGAGGTATGTCATAACCACGTCACCCATTTACCATAAGGAGTTACAGCCACGGCCACGTTGTGCCTATCAGCCAATCAGGCCGGGGGTTGCTATAATGAAAATGTAGTGGCATTTTTGAGTCCCATCATATTATTTCATACACCTTGTAACTTTGTTTTTTAACTGAATAAATACAATGATTTTATATATAAGCCCTTGAGTTTTCACATTATTTTTTTAAAGTTGTTAAAAATTGGAAACTGTTTTTCCTAAGTCTTATCTGTTTCTGGAAAGTTGGGAACAAATTATATAGTTGTGTTACCTCCTTGACTGGTTATTACCCAACTTTCCCAGACTCTCTGATGGTAAACTACTTATGCATTAATACATCCACCACTATTCGGAGTTTCAATTGCTGTAGGAATGGTGGTCGTAGAGAATTCTTTGGTATGTTATATTTAGTAAATTGGTTTATTTAGTAGGGTAAAGGGGTTCTGCACTGACCTGGTTTTGGGTAACATACATTCAATAAATGAGAGGATCTCCCTACATTGTATCCATTTGAAGGTATATCCATTAGAGTCATTAAATGTTCTGTAGTCACTATAGCTGTCCTCTGCCAAACCAGATTTGCTTTTTATTTCCATTTATGGATCCATTTTATTCCAGTAACTAAAATATCTGCTGTTTGCTTCCTTCTGACAATTTTTTTAATAAAGGTGATTCATTTCTTACTTGTTTTGGCCGCAGAGCGATTTTTTTCAACAAAATTCCTCTTAAGTATTTGATTTCTAGTCTTATAATAAGTAAGGTTCCATTGTTCAGCCCCGTCATAAAATCTTCACTCAAAGGAAAAAGATAAAGTCCTACATGTTTATACTGGAGTCAAAATGGAAATTTTCTTGCGTGTTTTGTAAAACCCTAGTTCTTACCTAAAACAAGGCTGTGTTATTTCTGGCAGGAGGTGGTAATGAGTACCACAATACAGCCACATTCCTGCGCTCTGCTAAGCCCTTTATATATTTACTCTACTGGTATTACTCTCTCAAGTGAGATGCACAGTGGAAGATTACAAAGCTTCATTGTACATGCAGCTGCTGTTCATTACACGAGAAATACAAGTAACAATATAGCAGAAAATATCCTTACCTTGTGTATATACTCCTTTCAGTTAGACATGGCTGTGTTGAGATGAATTTTCACCTTTAACGTTAGTCATCAGATTATCCACATTTCTGAAGGTTGAGAGAAAATAATTTTGTAAGACAATGTTCGCACCCATGTAGGTATAAAATAATAATATATGGAAAAATAGGATATTGCTGTTTAGTTTAAGGAATATATTATATATATATGTAATAAATTTGTTTATCTATGTCAGAAGATTGTAACTTATCCTATCTATCTATCTCTATCTATCTCTCTCTATCTATCTATCTATCTATCTATCTATCTATCTATCTATCTATCTATCTATCTATCTATCTATCTATCTATCTATCTATCTATCTATCTATCTATCTATCTATCCATCTATCTATCTATCCTATCATTTGCATTCTACTCATCCACTTTTTTACCGGATCTTTTAATGTATAGCAAATAACCATGGTATATCGTAGTAAAAAGGTTCCTGAGGTAATCCCTAGTTTTTAGATATTGGTTCTGTGCCTAAAAAATGTTGCCCATTCTAATGTACAGATTGGGAAGCCTCCTTTAAACGCATGTTACAAGTCAGCTGTTTATCTATTCTTTTCTCTAGATCTGCACTGCGTGATAAAAGGGACTTATACTAAAATTAAGATTAAGGACAGTGATGGCCAACACTTGCTGCAACATACTCACCCCTTACCATTTTTTGTAGGACACTTGGGCGGCATGAGCATGTGGTCAATACATACACACAACAGATTAGACAGAGGATAGGACTAGCTCGAGCTTATTGGCCCCATAGCAACTGCATGGCCTTCTTCTATAATATGTAGGTGCTCGATGCAGCCCCTTAGTCCTAGCAGTTGGAAAAGTCTCCGCTATGGACCCCTACTGACACAATCTTCTGACATGTCTTTATGACACGTGTGAAAATATATTTTTGTACACGTTCCCTAAAAAATTAGGATTGGTTGTTTCAGTAAAAAACTGAATCACACACTTCCACTGACCAAACAGATTATTTTGACAGAAGCATAGGATGGCATTCAGCCACTGGAACCTGTCACTAGAAACAAAAATTAGGCTGATAGTGGTTATTTTTACCAACTGTATTGTCCAACATGGTATGCAAGTTCATTATACCAAATTACTATTGCATATTGAAATAATTTAGGTTCAAAACCTTTAAAGTGTTCGTCCTATCAGAATAAACCCTGGCCATATGTCCTATTTGAGCATATGGATATCATAGATGAGGGTCCCCTGCTTGGGCAGTTGTGGGCAGTGGAAACTTTATTGTAAGCACTTACAGTTCTAGTTTGTGTCTCTGGATTATTATTATTATTATTATTATTATTATTATTATTATGTAAAATGTGCTTTTATTAAAAGAACTGATCTAATTTAACTATGATCTGAAAGTACTTGACATGTTGTTGGTTTGAAAATGGCTGAATTGTGCTGCTTTTGTGGTATGATGGCAAAACTTATAGAAGACTGATATTGTTCATGCATGTTCGAAGTTCTCAGTGGAGGTGCGAGAGATAAAGTAGTGTTCATGGGGCAGATAGTCTGGATTTCCTTTCAGTAATCCCATTAAACAGTGCTGCTGAATAGCTGCTAAGGGCACGTTCAGACGTGGCAGACAATTTCCACTACGGATTTTGTTGCAAACTCGCTGTAAATCCTTATGGATCTATGGCAAAATCTGCATGTGAAACATGCAGCTTTTGTTGCGGATTTAGCAGCGGATTTGCAGGCAGGGTTCAACCTATTCATTGCAAAGGTTGATATCCGCTGCAAAAATCTGCTGCTTCTCTGCAATAGGCTGAGCATGCTGCGGATTGGAAAATCAGCTTTCACAGCAGATTTTTTCCGCTACATGTGTATAGGGTTTTGAAGACTTCATCCACTTGTATTGTACTGTAAATTGCTGTGGATTTCTGATGCAGAATCCACACAACAAATCCACCACTTCTTAACGTGCCCTTACCGTGAGCAACAGATTGCAGTATGACCAAATTAAAATCTGGTTGCACTGTCCCCTATGTAATGCATTTTTTTTATCACCACTACATGTTAAAGAAACACTGTTATGCCCAGTACAGGTAATGAGGGGGGATATGATGACATGAGGGGAGTCACTGGTTTGTGTTCTTTAAATCACTGTGTCATGCACCTCCCCCTAAGGCCATGCACTTAAACAGTGTATCTGTAAATGTACAATGATATTATTTACTACGTAGCCTCAAGTTTTGGTTCATAAGACTTAGGCCTCATGCACACGACTGTAGCCATGTGCACGGCCGTGATTTTCGGGTTGGCCGGGGGCGGAGTGTCACCCGCAAGCCACCCGCAAATCGCGAGCCGTGCACATGGCCGCGGCCGTTATTTGCTATGAGCCTGGACCGCAGAACACGGGCGTAATAAGACTTACTCTTTCTTTCTGTGTTCCTGGCTCCTGGGCCGTGCACGGACCGTGGAAACCACGGTCGTGTGCATGGCCCCATAGGAATGAATGGGGCCGCAAATCTCCCGTGGATTTTCGGGGGAATTGTGGCCGCAAAAGCACGTTCGTGTGCATGGGGCCTTTCATTTGATCATGTAGCAGAAGGTAACATAGTTTTGTTCAACAATGTATTAAACAGTAGTTAATAATAATATTTATTTTTCAATCAAACGCATTAACAGCAACCAAGAAATATGTTTTTTAATCGATCCGGTCTCTGAAGCCAAGTCACAACAACTCTTTTTTACAGTGTGTATATGAGGACGTCTGTGTTAAGCATAATGATATCAATTCTCAGCATCTTGTGTGTATAATTGAGAAAATCTGCATATAAAACTGCCAAGCGCAAGAGTTGGAAAGTGGATATTTTGCACGGCCCTGAGGCTGCTCTACTTTTGAGAGAACATATTGAATTTAGATCTGTGGAAGCGGGAGCTCAGCTGCTTTGGACACTTGGTATTGGTTGTGTTTTGAAGCCGATGCTGTAGGCTCTTCTTCCAGATGGAGATAGGTTTCTGATGTGCAAGACAAACCGTTATAAGCATATGAATGCCGAATTCTCAAATCATTGGCTAAGCGAGGATTCTGGAAGAGAAAAAAAGACGTTTTCCAGCCTGCAACTTTGTAAAATGCCAGTTAACATACTGGTAGTAGAAGAACCGTAGCTAGGGCAGATCTTTAAACCATGCTCTATCAATCCAGTAAGTCATGTTTTCATTTCAGTGTATTAGATCTGATTGCGTATTAGAGTGTATTAGATCTGATTGCTCTATTTTTATATCTAGCTGAGAAAATTGGCTTAAAAAAATTTGATATTAATAATATTTTAATGTGATTTATTTTAGGAACATTCAGAGTTCGAACCTGTGTTTAGAACTATACTTGAAACCCCTACCATAGAACATAATGGCCTGCAAGACCGGATAAAAGGTATTATGGTTTTATTTATTTCTTGCTTAGATTGAAATAAATATTTATGTATCTTTTAGGGTGTGACTGCAGATTAATTAGCATATTTCAAGAAATTATGCAAATACTAGGTTTAGGTTACTTTCACAGTGTACAAATAGGTGTGATCACTCAGAATAGTAGAATAGTGGTTTGTATTACGGTTAAACCTAAGTATTTGCAATTTTTGTCCTTTACTAGCTTATTATACCTCTTGTTTTTTTCTATTGTTTTTTTTTTGTTACCTCTCTTTTTATTTCCTCATTTACTTTCCTACAATAATGGGTCTCTTAGGAAAAGTTTAAAGGGTGTTAATATTCCTTGATCACCCTACTGTATGGATATGCCTAATTAAAGTGGACCTTTCATGTCTTTTGACATCTGATTTAGTAAATATTTCTTGAATTTTCCATTCTTTGTTTCATTCTTTTGTTGTCAATAAATTGACATATGGACATTACCACTACCTTTATCAATTGGGTGCGTCCAAAATGTTAGGATAGTGTCAGTGTGTAGAGACATGCCCCATTAACAAAGGGTGTGGCAATGCCCAATTGTCAATTTACTCATACATTTCCAGGATTAATAACAGAGAAGAAGCACAATGCGAAGTTGATCCAGAAATGATAGAGTTGTAATTTCTTGGAGAATACAAGTATTTACTAAAACAGAAATAAAATGAGAGCTAATAGTTTTCTTTAACCCCTTAGTGACCACTAATATGCTTTTTCACGGTGGTCACGTGACCTTATTCCGATGCATATGCCTTTTCACAGCGCATCAGAATCAAACTGTTTATAGAGACCACGTCATCTAAGTGGTTTACAGGTGGAGGGGCTCCCTCTGTCACCCATCGGTTGCCCACAAATGCTATCGCGGGCCTCTGATGGGTTGCCATGACAACAGGGGGCCTAGTAAGGGTCCCCAGACTTGCCCTGGCTATATGTCTATTAGGACATGCCAGGGGCATAGCCTAAAATATTGCCTGTCAGTTTTACACTGAGGTAATAATGCTTTGGTATACAAAGCGTACCAAAGAATTATATAAGCCATCAAAACGTTCCCCTAGTGGAAATAAAATAAATAAATATGTGAAACAAAATTTATAAAAAAACAGTTCACAGTAAAAAAAAGAAAAGACAAAAATCCATAAAAAGTGGTTTCTTTTGTCGGAAGTGTAATAATAAATAAATAAAAAGTAAACATATATCGTATTGCCGCAATCGTAATGACCCGAACAATAAACACATTATTTAAGCCGCAAGGTGAAAGTCGTAAAAAAAAAAAACACGCAAAAAGCGACACAATTTCTTTTTTCAATCTTCCTTCCCTAAAAAATTTAATACAATTTCATCAAAGATTCATTGTAACCCAAAATCGTACCAATAGAAACTACATCTTGTCAAGCAAAAAACATAGACGGGAAAGTACAAACGTTATGGCTCTTGAAATGCGGTAATGCAAAAACGAAATATTTTCTTTTAAAAGTGTTTTTATTGTGCAAAAGTAGTAAAACATATAAATCCTCTACATATTTGGTATTGCCGTAATCGTATCAACCGATAGAATAAAGGTAAGATGCTTTTTATGCTGCATGGTGAATGGCGTAAATTTGAAATGCAAAAAATTATAGCAGAATTGCTGTTTTTTTCCATTCCCTCCCCCAAAAAAGTTTATAAAGTTTATCATTAAACTACATGTACCTCAAAATAATGGCATTGAAAAATACAACTAATCCTGTAAAAAAAAAAAAACAAGCCCTAATATAGCTATATTGACAGAAAAATAAAAAAATGTGACTCTCTGAATCCGACAATTAAAAAAACTAACTTTAAAAATTGCTTGGTCATTAACCTCTTCACGCACTGTGACGTAGGTGCACGTCGTGGTGTATGGAGTATGGTCTCATACACTGAGCTTGCTCCATACATTGCGGTTATCAGCTGTATATTACAGCTGACACCGACACTGAGTGGAGATACAGACGGACGTTGCGTTTTTGCGTGCGCAAACAACGCAGCGTTTTGCGTGCGCAAAAACCATTTGACAGCTGCGTGTGTCATCCGTGTATGATGCGCGGCTGCGTGATTTTCGCGCAGCCGCCATCATAGAGATGAGGCTAGTCGACGCCCGTCACTGTCCAAGGTGCTGAAAGAGCTAACTCTTTCAGCACCCTCGACAGTGAATGCCGAACACAATATCGCAAAATCTGTAGAAAAAAAAGAAAAAGTTCGTACTTACCAAGAACTTCCCGGCCGTTGCCTTGGTGACGCGTCTTTGGTGACGCGCCTCTCTTGACATCGGGCCCCACCTCCCTGGATGACGCACCAGTCCATGTGACCGCTGCAGCCTGTGCTTGGCCTGTGATTGGCTGGAGCTGTCACTTGGACTGAACTGTCATCCCGGGAGGTCAGACTGGGGGAAGACGCTGGGAGTTAGCGGTAAGTCAGAACTTCGTTTTTTTTTCTACAGGTTCATGTATATTGGGATCGGAAGTCACTGTCCATGGTGCTGAAACAGTTTAACTCTTTCAGCAACATGGACAGTGACTATCTCCTGACGTCGCGTACCGATAATTTTTTTGCCGGGTTCGGCCAAAACGAGTTCGGCCGAACCCGGTGAAGTTCGGTTTGCTTGTCCGGCTTCGCTCATCGCAAAGACACTCCGTTTGGATGTTCGGAAACAGAAAAGCACGTGGTGCTTTTTTGTTTACATTCATCCTTTTGACAGCTGGTGCGCTGTTTCAGTCGGTTCGCACGGAAGTGCTTCTGTGCAACCTGCATGGCTTTCACGCACCAATTGACTTCAATAGGTGCGTGATGCGTAAAATACGCAGAGTTATTGAACCTGTCACGCTTTTTGCGCAGCAGACAAACGCTGCGCAAAAAGCACGGACTGTCTGTACTGCCCCATAGACTTGTATTGGTCCATGCGTGCCGCGTGAAAACCACGCGGCCCGCACGGACCGAATACACGCTCGTGTGAATCCCCCCTAAAGGCCAGGAACAGCGATCACCCTCTTCCTGCCTGTTTAACCCCTTAAATTCTGTGGTCAATTGCAACTGCAGCATCTGAGTTGTTATAAAGAGGGGGGCGGCCCCTACCACAGCTCATCGGCCCCCCCCTACGATGCGATTGTGGGGTGACGATGGTTGTAATGGCAGCCCAGGTGCCTAATGTAGGCCACCAGGACTGCCTACCCTCTGCCTCTGCCTGTGGCAGGGCTTAACAGAAGCCGGTATAAATGGCTATACACTGCAAAACAACGCCGGAATAGCGTTTTTTTGGTCAAATGTAATAAAAAGTGATCAAAAACTCGTACGTACCAAAAAAATGGTACCAATAAATACTACAGATCGTGCTGCAAAAAAATAAGCCCTCGCACTGCTCAATCAACGGAGAAAGAAAAAAGTTATGGCTTTCAGAATGTGGAAAAAACTGAAAAAAATCTGTTTTTTTTTTTTCTTTTTTAACAAATAGTTTTGTCTTGGTAAAAGGAGTAAAACATTAAAAAACTTATATAATTTTGGTATCGCCATAATCGCATTGACCAGTAGAATACATTTAATTTGTCGTTTTTACTGCACGGTGAAAGATGTAAAGATGAAACCCAAAAGAAAATGCAGGAATCACAGTTTTTTCCCAATTCCAATACCCCACATATCATTTTTTTCTCAGTACATTATATGGTACTTTAAATGGTGCCAATAGAAACTACAACTCCTCCCGCAAAAAAACAAGCCTTCACTCCACTCCATTGAGTTAAGTTATGGCTCATAGAAGGTGGGGAGTGTAAAACGAAAATGTAAAAAAAAAATGGCTTGGACTTTAGGGGCCAAAATAGGCTGTAATTAAAGGGTTAAAGTTGAAAAACAAAAGATAACAGATTTTTTAAGTGACTAGTGGGTAAATGTTTGTTGAGTTTGATCATTTTTTCTTATAACGTAGGTTATATAGGTTATTCAGCATATGTTTATTGTAATCTCATAGTAAAACTCCACTTTCAAGCTGCTTTAACAATGACGTAGGGTAACTACAAAATATGTGTAGGAATAATAATTTTACTGACCTGTGGAGGACCAGAACTTTACTGTGAATGTTTCATATGTACCTGTATATGATTTTTACTGGCATTTGTTTTTTATTTTAGCTATTTAACCATTTGCCATAGACAGACTAGGCACCTCTTTACCTCTCCCAAATGCATCCTCTTCATTTACAGTACACAGACATCTCCTGACATGTCAGAAGTTCTCTATTATTAGTCTTCCTTCACATCTGCATCTGGGTCCCGTTCTGACGTTCCGTCGGAGCTTCCCATCAGAATCCGGACCCTGACTGAAACAAACGTCGTTTTGACGGAATCAATAGCGTAGTTGACTACGCTATTTATACCGTCAAAACGACGGAACCCTTGCACAACTGAGACAAACGGAAACCATTAGCGCCGGCTCCGTCACCATTGAAATCAATGGTGATGCAAACGGAATCTTAAGGTTTCCGTTTGTGTCAGTCAGGGCTCAGTTACGACAGAAAGCTCAGATGGAACGTCGGAACGAAGCCTTAGAGGTACACATATTTATTCATTTTTTATTCTGTTTTAAAAACTTATAAACCAAAAATAGGCTTGTGTTTTTTTTAATGCAAACGCAAACTTCCCCAAAAAAACAAATACTACGACACAAATAAGATGCAACACTTAAAAAGAGTCTCTGCGTGAGCACTTGAGCTTTTTAAAGGCGTTTATAATGGCAGATAACCCAATACACAAATAATAATAATTACTTTTACACTTTGTACTAACCAAGTATGCAATCTCATATGAAGAGCAAACTTTATTCCTGGAGCAAAAAGCACAGCATTGTATATAAAATAAAACAAACCACAACCTCATGCCATTTACAACTATATTGTGTACCGTATGTTTTACATTTGCCCCCACAAATGTTTACAGAACACTATGGCAATCATCTAGTTAATACACATCGCATGCCTTAGGGTGAAAAACAGTAGTTGGCAAGAGCTGACCCGGGCTTTTACTTCTCACCACTTACAGTTACGTGCAAATGAAATACACGAACGTATAAACATAAAAAAGTCATTTTTGGGGAAAAATAACATTATTACAGCTGTTTGCAAATCCTTTTCTAGTCAGAGGAAAATAAGATGTATAAATCTTTTGGTATTTTCACTACCGCATGTTTAGTGGCCCAAATAGATTAGATTCTCTGCATGAATATTTTTGTATTTTGTAATCCACCTCCCTGAATAGTAATAATATTTTCAAATCTTTCTACTGATTTTTACTATTCAGATTTTTTTAATTTGATAATGTCCTTTCTTTTCCTAGAAAGTAACGAACGCTTGAGTTTGTGTTAACCCCTTCCTCCTGCTTG
Source organism: Rhinoderma darwinii (assembly GCF_050947455.1). Classification (NCBI taxonomy): domain Eukaryota; kingdom Metazoa; phylum Chordata; class Amphibia; order Anura; family Rhinodermatidae; genus Rhinoderma; species Rhinoderma darwinii. The sequence goes on from NC_134692.1 coordinate 58,716,275, forward strand.
CATTCTGGGCCCTAATGACCAAGCAATTTTTATAGTTTTTCCATCGTCACATTCGAAGAGCTCTAACTTTTTTATTTTCACGTTGACATGCCTGTATGAGGACTTGTTTTTTGCGGGATGAGATGTATTTTTCAATGGCACTTTTAACTTTTTTTGGGGGGGGATATAAAAAAACCAGCAATTTAGCCATAGTTCTATGCGATTTACATTTACGCCGATTACTGTGCAGCGTAAATAACATGCTACCTTTATTCTATGGGTCGGTACGATTACGACAATACAAAATATGTATAGTTTTTTTATGTTTTACTACTTTTGCAGAATAAAAGCACTTTTAAACTAAAATAATTTTATTTTGCATCGCTGCTTTCCAAGAGCCATAACTTTTTTCTTTTTCTGTCAATGTCGCCATATGAGGGCTTTGTTTTTTGCGGGACTTCATTGCTACCATTTTGAGGGACTTCATTTTGTCGTTGTTTTTTGCGTTTTTTTTAGGGGGTTCATCTTGCAGTTTAAATAATATGATAAATTTATTTTGTGGGTCATTACGATTATTTTTACACTTTTACTAAATAAAACCATTTTTTATGGCAAAAAAATGGTTTGATTTTTTTTAATGTGTACCTTATTTATTTTTATTTCACATACATTTTTTTTCAGTCTCACTAGGAGACTTCACTATGCGATCAGATCGCTGCTATAATGCTTTGGTATACTTTGTATACCAAAGCATTATTGCCTGTCAGTAAGGAACAGACAGGCACCTATTAGGACATGCCTCTGGCACGTCCTAATAGGCATATAGCCAGGGCAGTCCTGGGGGCCTTTGCTAGGCCCCCGGCTGCCATGGCACCCCATCGAATGCCCGCAATTGCATTTGTGGGACGCCAATGGCTTACAGAGGGAGCTCACTCCCTCTGTAAACAACTCAAATGCAGCGGTCGCTAATGACTGCGGCATTTGAAGGGTTAAACGGCCGCGATCGAAGTAAACTTTGATCGCTACCATTGGAGCAGGAGCCCGGCTGACATCAGACAGTAGACCCGTGCAGGGCGTTGATTAGGCCGCCGTGAAAAGGCGGCCTAGAATAAAGCCCATTAATGACCGCCGTGAAAAGGTATATCGGCGGTCATTACGGGGTTAAAATGTGAGGTGTATTGTGTATGTACTACTTCTATTCATCTATAACCAGGTCAAGGTGGGGCAACATGGCAGGTTGCATGCATCGTGGTTGAGTTTACATAAATAACGATAATGAATTGGATCATTATCAGTTATGTCCATTGTCTAATGTACTTTGTGCTTCAATTCCTTATCATATTTAAGATCCCTGCTTGCTGCCAGTGAAGGGAAACATTCTTGTTTACATCCAGAGGTTTGCCATTTCTCTTTATCATGTCCTTATCACACGTGGATAATTAAGAGAGAGAGCTCTGATACACCAAACCAGCCATGCACCTGTATGAGCAGCATGTCCTCACGACAGGTTTTTATCCCCTAGATGTAAATTACAATCTTTACTGAGAGCACACAGAGATTTTGAGAAAATGGTGAGAAGTTGAAACACAAAGTCCTTCTTTTTTAAGAGATTTGCGCCTCTGCATGAAAAAAGTCGCAAATATAGCCGCACGGCTGCTTTGCCCAGAAATATTAACCATGTTACACTTTTACGCCACACCCGGAATGTTTGAAAAAATTTGCGTGGCTTAGCAATAGGCGGGATCACCGCGGCCCAACAGATTTGCAGATGTGTTCTCCCTTACTTTCTCTCTAAAATCTAACATAACCCCAGATGTATGGTGTGAGATATGAAATAAACATTTAAAAACTATATATCCAATGGATGCCATCCATCAGCCATGTGTCACCGTAAGGCCCTGTTACCCCCGGAGTTTTTTGCAGGTAGAAAAAAATCTGCCTCAGAATTCCTTCAGGAATTTTGAGTCCAATTTTGACTGGCCTGCGCTTTTTTTCCGTGGCTTTCCTGCAGCCAATGAATCGAATGCAAGGACGCAGCGAAAAAAGCTCCGAAACGAGTGCCACAGGTTTTTTCTGCCTCCTATTGAATTCAATGGGAGGACAGAGGTGGGAACTCTGTGTGAACAGGGCCTTAGACTCCCATGTTAGTTAGAAGGCTGTAGGAGTAAGATTTTTTTCTGCTGGTGTTTTTTCTGCTGGTGTTTTTTCTATAGGAGTAAGATGCACAGTCCTCTTGAATCTAATTTTAGGCAGTCCGTGCACCCGAAAGCGATATCTATGGCAGCTTCGAGCTGCTGTATATTTCCACTATCATCTACGTCATTTTCTTGTATACATTTTAGTACAGATGTGACCACCCTTACTTTCTATTGAATTGTCTTAAGTTATACAATTTATCATGATACCAATTTAATACAATGTCGCACCATCCTGTAAAAAAAAAGCAAACATATGCTTCTTTTAACATGGGAGCCTATGAGCTATGGATGGCCAGCAAATGGCATTTATCAAAGGCATCAGTCGGCCATCCGTCGCGCCTAGGCGCCCATGTCAAATAAAATGTATACAATTAAGGCTATGTTCATATCTGCATCAGGGCTCCTTTCCGACGTTCCGTAGTCGACTACACTATTCATCCTGTCAAAATAACGGAACCCTTGCACAACGGAGACAAACTGAAACCATTGGCACCGGATCCGTCACCATTGAAATCAATGGTGATGGTAACGGAAACCTTTGGTTTCAGTTTGTGTCAGTCAGGGATCTGTTCCGATGGAACGTCGAAACGGAGGCCTGACGCAGATGTGAACGAAGCCTTACATATACTTTTTTTTAATGGTTGGCTGTGATGGATGTGTCTCTGATGGATGCTATCCGCAGGCCATTCTTCGCCCATATACTTCCATGTTAAAGAAAGTATACATTTTACGTATGCTCTTTTCACTGGATGGTGTGAGACTGTATTAAATTGGTATCATGACAAATTGTTTAACTTAAGAGAATTTAAGAAAAAGAGTGGACACATCTGTACTAAAATTTATGCCAAAAACTGGCTTACATTATAGCGGAAATCTGCGGCAGCTCGGAGCCGACATATATGTCACATTCAGTTCCACAGGCAGCCCATGATGAGATGAATTTCTTAAGAGTCGTTTGCATCTTACTCTTATGGCCTTCTGACTAAGACTGGCGTGTGAAACGCTAATCTTAGTACAGCTTGCCCACAGTATATTAAAAGTTGCCAAACTTTTCATTACACAAGGATTACGCTCTATTGACATACAGTAGGATTTGGAAACCGCCTTTAAATTAGATGACGTGCATTCTTCTTTCACACATTTTATCCTCAATGGTGGGCAAATCCCCATTTCAACTTCGTACAATCTAGATTAGCGCTTCTGAAATGGTGAGGTGGGCCTCACCAGTGTGCTTTACACTACCCCAGCCGACGCTTGGCATTGCACATTGTGATTTTAGACTTGTATGCAGCTGCTCGACCATGGAAACCCATCTTATGAAACTTCGGACACACAGTTCTTGTGTTGTTGTCACTTCCAGAGGCATTTTAGAGTGAGTGATGGAATAAAAGATAGCTTATTCTGTAGTGAGTGATGGAATAAAAGATAGCTGATATTTACACTCCATAACACTAGTCGTCCCGGCAATGTGAGTGTGCGTGGTCTACCGCTTCATGGGTGAGCTGCCGTGGCTCCTAGAAACTTCCACTTCACAATAATTGCAATTACAGTTATCCAGTTCAGATCTATCAGATCAAAAATGTTAACTGACGTGTGAAAGGTGGCATCCTATGATAGTGCCACATTTAAAGTCACTAAGCTCTTCCATGTGACCCATACTACTACAAATGTTTGTCTATGAAGACTTTTGGCTTGATTTTAGGCACAGGTAAAACACATAAACTCAATACATAGTAGGGGTGTTCACATAATTTTCACCATAAAAGTGGGAATTTATCACTAGTTCTTTGCCAGTTTTCGCTGTAAACAAATAGCAAATAGAACAGAAGTTGTAATTTGCACAAAAAAATTTGACTTTTGTGCCATTTGCGTTCGACTTTTATAAAAAACTGGACGGAGCTTAGAAGAAGGGACAGACATTAGTCTTAATAAATTCCCCCCATAGCGTTTCACTCCATCATCTATAGGAATAAATATTTTATCGTGTAGATATCCCCACAAGAGTCTTCATTTTTATATAAATGACTGGGTCACCATTTTCTGCAGGTGCTGATGGTGTGAACCAGCCTGAAGCAATCATATTGAAGCGTGATGATCTCTGAACAAAGATACCCCGGTAGACAATATTTTGGGCAGTTTTTGAATATCTACTTTAAGTATACTAGTATTGATTATTTGTTTTGTAGAATAGGTAGGACATTGTAAGATTGAAAGTTTACAGAGGTGGCGATTGTTTCCTTATTACCTGCAGAGTTGCTGTATTTATCAGAGCACCTGACTTTCTGCATATTCCACAACAATCGACTCCAGGTCTTGTCCAATAAATTTAACTTTGTGCACCCGTAAACATAATTGCTACCAGAGTTGAGTTAGTTATAGAATTCATACCATCTGCTGTCAATTTACTGCCAATGGGTAAAAAATATAGATATTTATGCCACTTATATGCACGCTGTTGTTAAGCAAATGTAGAGGTCAACACGCTGTCTATTAATATAAAACTATTCCGTTACAGCTCTACGTTTCACTCTATTTTATGAATATAAAGCGCTTTTCCCCTAATTTAGCTGTTAGGAAAAAAATGATGTGTTTAAACAGATTTGTGAGTCCTCATACTATGCTCTTCTGTTTAAGGACAGCATTGTATGGCCACAGATCCGCTCTACTATTAGCCCAAACGACAATAAAAATATTGGCTGCTGCAAGAATTCAGTGGACTCTTAGTTATGAATCTACTGTATTTGCAAGGGTAGCGCTGCTCTTGCCCTCCTCACCAGTGACTGACAGCTTCCATGAGTCTGCATGTATACATGGCAGCTATCAATCACTTTAGGGAGGTGGGAATGCCAGGGGGTTTGGCCTATCCTCATGAACATAGTGGACTAAAACTATGTTACATAGTTGATAAGGTAAAAAAAGAGACAGGTCCATCAGGTCTAACCTATAATCCTACTCTGATGATCAAGAGGAAGGCAAAAAAAACAACTTAATCCTGCAAGAGGGTATTTGTAAGAAAATATAAGATGTGGTATTCAGCAGTCATGCAGTCCTATATTTTGGGTGACCATTTTGTTCAGCCAAGTCCACCAATAAAAGTCCCTATTTTGTTTTTCTAAGCATCTGCCATATTTTTATAGAGTCGCTGTCTTCTGCAGTGGATGGTTTTAAAGAATATCCCTGCATAATCTTGAGACCGTATCCTGTGATTAAATACAATCACTGCCTCACTGGGAACCCTTTACAAGCCGGGACATATGGATCCTTGCATCCTGAATGGTTAGAGAACCACAGAGCAATTATCTGGCTCGTGTAACATTTATTTCAAGCTTGCCTAAGGTAAATCTCATGAGTGTAATTTGCTGTCTAGATGCGTATAACAAGAAAACACATGACAAGTTCAAAGATATTATGCACTCGTGCAGTGGTTACACTTTAGACCAGTCTCTAATATGGAACTTTACATGGTGTTTTTAATTTTTATCCCGGTTTTCAGGAGTATTTGGGTTTAACATCTATTGAGTTGAATAAATATGTAATATATGTAACACAACTAGGCCTTCTTAAAACATAAGGTATTTACATGCTCATTTCCACAACATATACACGCATCAAATAAATTATTCCTTATTATGGGTTAGTGGGCGGACACATGTAAGTTGTTGCTTTTTAGGCCTTCTCGCCCTAACCTTGTTCCATTCCTAATATGCGCAATAAAAATACTTCTGCTGAGGTGAAACAAAATAATCCAGGAATGTTTGACATGCTAAGGCTTCGTTCACATCTGCGTTAGGGGTCCGTTCTGGCGTTCCATCTGAGCTTTCCGTCAGAACGGAATCCTGACTGAAACAAACGGAAACCATAGGTTTCCGTTTGCATCACCATTGATTTCAATGTTGACGGATGCGGTGCAAATGGTTTCTGTTTGTCTCCGTTGTGCAAAGGTTCTGTCGTTTTGATGGACGCAATACCGTAGTTGACTGCTCTATTCATTCTGTCAAAACGACGGAACCCTTGCACAACGGAGACAAACTGAATCCATTTGCATCGGATCAATCACCATTGAAATCACTGGTGATGCAAACGGAAACCTATGGTTTTCATTTGTTTCAGCCGGGCGTCCGTTCTGACGGAAAGCTCAGACGGAACGATTGAACGGAGCCCTGACTCAGATGTGAATGAAGCCTTGCGCTTCTCTTTTACAGAGGATTGGAAATGTTTACAAGCACCGCCGTAGGTCTTGTTATGCCAGCATAGGTAACATGTTGTCGCATGAAACAATGAACCAGTACCAGGAGTTGAGATGTTTTTTCAGCCATGGTGCCCGCTCCCCACTATGCGTGTTTCTCATTGGTTGTTATGGAAAACTACTCTGTACTTTAGACCAGATGTCTAAATGTGACTCCCATAAAAATCAGCCTTACTGGTCTGGATTTCCTATCCATTTCCCAAGAGGAGTGATGCAACAGAGCTTAGATTTTTACACAGATACACCATGCACCTAGCCAGGAATATTTCTGGCGTTGACTTCACTTTAGGGCCAACACTTGTCTTTTTATGAGTACAGATTGCATATTAACATTGTCTTTTAGATGTATTCAACTATATGGGAGTCTTGCTTGGTTTCCTGCATTAGATGGGCACATGAAATATCTGGACAATTATGTTTTTTGTCAAGTACAGCTTTTTTTGTGTTTCTTATAGATTTCACCAGTGGGGCAGTTATGAGAGCAGAAGCACTTAGCATGAAGTTTTTGAACAGGGATAGTAGAGGTTCTCTTACACTAAGTTTTCTCAAAATGCTTTTTGAAAAAAATTCTTTCCTTTTTCATTGATGTATTATTGAAGTATTTCAGACCGTGCACAGTATCCTAAGTGCTCGTATGACTCCATGTCAGTGAGACTGCCTCTTTTGTAATGTCTAGGTTAATGTAATGGGAATCCTTTTGTTGGGTGTCTCAGGGCTACACTGCTACACTGTCAGTATTTGTACAATTTGGAAGAATGAATCTTTTTCATGTCCCAATTTTGTGTCTGACCCTGTCAGTACACTTTGATATATTTCTTGCTCCAAGTCCTTTATGTAATACTTGTGTTTCTCTTACTTTCCGAAAGCCAATAATGCACCTTTTTCTTTTAGGAGCTACTAGACTTGTTTGCTGTCCCTGTGGTTTTTTTCCCATTTTATTACTGTGGGATGGCATTTAATTGATTTCCGAACAGGTTTTTTAAATCACTGCTGATACTCCCAGCAAAGCAGATTTAGTCTTGTTATAGATTCCAAAAACATGCAGTGCAAGATTTATGTTCTCTGTTACCTGTGACACTTTTCAGTGCAACCACCCCGGAACATTAACCCTCTATCATCTGAAGCTTTGTAGTATAGTGTCTTCTTTTCAATTTATGGTAATTAACCAGACCTTTGTGATGGTTCATCTTCAGATCTGTAGCCATCTAAATGGTTTTATTTACTACAAGTATTGGGAATTAATTTGATATCTGTCAGCAATCCTCTAGTGGGGATACATTGGTTCAAGTCGTCTCTTAACCCGTTAGTGACCGACCAATCGTGTTTCTACGTCGGTCACTAACGGGCCTTATTCCGATGCCATAGACTTTTTACGTCGCGGCATCGGAATAAGTAAACAGAGCAGGGAGATGTCAAATCTCCCTGCTCTCAGCTGCTAGAGGCAGCTGAGGGCTGGGAGCGTCCCTGCTCTGCCGTGTGAGATCGATATTAGTATCGATCTCACACGTTTAACCCCTCAGATGCGGTGCTCAATAGCGAGCACCGCATCTGAGTGGTTTTGGAGAGAGGGAGGGAGCTCCCTCTCTCCCCCACCGACACCCGGCGATACGATCGCCGAGTGTCTGTGTCTCCCATGGCAGCCGGGGGTCTAATAAAGGCCCCCAGGCTGCCTGGAGTGAATGCCTGCTAGATCATGCCGCAGGCATGACCTAGCAGATGCCTGTCCGTGTTAAACGGCCAGGCAGTAATAGGGTATGTTCACACGTAGTCACCAAAAACGTCTGAAAATCCAGAGCTGTTTTCAAGGGAAAACAGACCCTGCTTTTCAGACGTTTTTTTTACCAACTCGCATTTTTCGCGGCGTTTTTTACGTCCGTTTTTGGAGCTGTTTTCATTGGAGTCTATGAGAAAACAGCTCCAAAAACGTCCAAAGAAGTGTCCTGCACTTCTTTTGACGAGGCTGTATTTTTACGCGTCGTCGTTTGACAGCTGTCAAACGACGATGCGTAAATAACAGGTCGTCTGCACAGTACGTCGGCAAACCCATTCAAATGAATGGGCAGATGTTTGCCGACGTATTGGAGCCGTATTTTCAGACATAAAACGAGGCATAATACGCCTCGTATACGTCTGAAATTTGGCCGTGTGAACATACCCTTACACTGCAATACAAAAGTATTGCAGTGTATTATAAATGCGATCGGAGAATCGCATATTATAGTCCCCTAGTGGGACTAGTAAAAAAGTGAAAAAAAAGTTTAATAAAGTTAATTAAAAAAAAAATGTGAAAAAAAATGAAAAACCCGGCTTTTCCCCTTACAAAATGCTTTACTATTAAAAAAACTAAATAAAGTTAAAAAGTTACACATATTTGGTATCGCCGCGTCCGTAACGACCCCGACTATAAATCTATTATATTATTTAACCCGCACGGTGAACGCCGTAAAAAAAATAATAAAAAACTATGGAAAAATTGCTGTTTTCTGTGAATACTGACTTTAAAAAAATGTAATAAAAAGTGATCAAAAAGTCGCATCTACTCCAAAATGGTACCAATAAAAACTACAAGTCGTCCCGCAAAAAAAAAGCCCTCATACAACTGCATCCGCGAAAAAATTAAAACGTTACGGCTCTTCAAATATGGAGGCACAAAAACAAATAATTTAGAAAAAAAAGTGTTTTTACTGTGTAAGGGTATGTTCACACGGAGTATTTTGGGGGAGGAATATCTGCCTCAAAATTCCGTTTGGAACTTTGAGGCAGATATTCCTCTCCGTGCACGCCAATTTTCGCGGCAATTATCGCGCTGTTTTTCGCCCGCGGCCATTGAGCGCCGCGGGCATAAAACAGCGAGAAATACGCTTTCTCCTGCCTCCCATTGAAGTCAATGGGAGGTCAGAGGCGGAAGCGCCCGAAGATAGGGCATGTCGCTTCTTTTTCCCGCGAGGCAGTTTTACTGCTCGCGGGAAAAAGACGCCGACGCCTCCCATTGAAATCAATGGGAGGCGTTCTCGGGCCGTTTTTGCCGAATTTTGCGACGCGGTTTCCGCGTCAAAAAACTCGGCAAAATACCCCGTGTGAACATAGCCTTAAAGTAGTAAAACATACAAAAACTATACAAATTTGGTATCGTTGCAATCGTAACAACCCATTGAATAAAGTTATTGTGTTGTTTATACCACACGGTAAACAACGTAGATTTAGAACGCAAAAAAGAGTGGCGAAATTTCAGATTTTTTTCTATTCCCCCCCAAAAAAAAGTTAATAAAAGTTAATCAATAAATAATATGTACCTAAAAATGGTGCTATTAAAAAGTACAACTTGTCCCGCAAAAAACAAGACCTTATACAGCTATGTCGACGCAAAAATAAGAAGGTTAAAGCTCTTGGAATGCGACGATTGAAAAACGTAAAAAATAGCTTGGTCATTAAGGTCCAAAATAGGCTGGTCATTAAGGGGTTAAGATACATTTATCCAAATAGGTACTATACCACAGTTTTTAGCATGTTATGTTTGTGCATGTCTCTTACCTGAGATACTAAAGATTCACTGCATACAGTCATATTCCTTGTTTCGCTTTGTATAAATGAAAGTATATAACTTGAAGCACAATGCTCTCAGAAAGCATTTTCCTGAAAGTCATTCAGAACACAGAGGCAGTCCTTACATCTGCTATGATGGTAGCCTATGATATGATGTCAAGTCCTGTCTCCTTATACTATGGACTGTGTAAACTTACACAAGGCTCCCTCTCTACACAATTACAACAACATTAGCAAGTAAAGGTACTATTACACTGACCTATTTTGGCCGGTGCAACGAGCACAGATCAACGAGACAGCTCGTTGATCGGCGTTCGTTTGCTCCTTTCACAAGGAGCTAGTATGGGGACACATGCTCGTTACTTCGATCATTCGTCCCCATACATTATGATCACGTCGGCAGCGCATTTCCCATGGAGATGTGCTGCCAACAACAATAATAATTGTTGACATTTAAAACGATACGATCAGCAGAGGAACAAGTGTTTGCTCATTCATCTGCTGATCGCTGCCCTGTTAAGACAGGCCAATTATCGCGTATGAACGTTCTTTGAATGCTTGTTTGCCCAATAATTGGCCATTGTAAAAGGGCCTTTAGATAGAAGTGCCTTTAGATAGAAGTAGTTTACCAAAGGGTAATAGTATTCTTGTCTCCTTCAATGGATGTGAAACGGGTGGGGAAAGTGGCAGCGATAGCTGGAATGTCCTGTTCCAGCATGATGGGTTGTAAACTAGTAGGGACTACTGTGGAAAAGATGACCATTCAGTTTCTGCATTTATTGTTTTCCCCATATCTGCTTAGTTTGGTGTGAAATGTTTCTTCTTAGTACAAAACATTGCTGTGAAATTTCTGTGTGTTGATAAGTCAAGGACATTAAACTAAAATAGCACAAAACCTTTCCCCACTGCCATTGTTCAATTACCTGCTGCATCTGTCTATACTCCTGTGTGAAAATGTGTTCATTGATTTGGCCAGCATATAATGGGCCGCTGCAGTGATGTGTCAACCATAGTGACTTCACTATAGCAGGCCATGATTGGCTCATCTGCTTCCATGATGTGGCTTTTCTATAAGGGAACATCATCACTAAGGAATGTAAACAGGGATGAGGCAGAGAACCTGAATGAACTATAAAGGTAAGTATATTAACAATTGTATTTATTATTTTATCATTTTATTTTTGTTACCTCCAGAACACCACATTGATTCATTTAATTTGCTTTTTACTTTTTTTTTAGTTGATGTACAATACAATTAAAGGCTATTGACACCTGTGAACTATTTTTTTGTTTATTTGCTTCCAAAATGTTTCTAAATAGTTATTTAAGTTTCCTTCCATTTTGCTGTTTATAAAGTCTGTGCAGCTCCTGTAGATAACTGGCTGTGCTGCTGTTTTCTAACTCAAATCCACTGACGGGCTGAATTAGAGGGCTTAAAACTGCTGACAGAGCGATATATGGGAGGGGGAGGGCATTGTAAACATGCCTTTAAATTTATCCGGAGCTGCAATTGCAAGTGCCACTAAGGCGAGCACTTGATGTGCAAGTGCTCCTGCCTTGCACACTGCCCTGTCCCTCTGCTCTGAGTGACAGCTCTAGTGGTTTCCTGATTGGTGGCTAGAGCCGTTTCTCAGAGCAAAAAGTGGCACTTGCAACCACCGTGCTGGGGGTATCAAACATCGATTTCTCTGCCATGCAACTTGCATGACCGAGACAAAAAGTATGTTTACAATTCCCACCCCGATATTGCTCTGTAAGCGGCTTTGAGGCCTCAAAACTGCTCACAGATACCCTTTAATGTGCCCTCCCCCTCTCAGCAAATCAGGGAGTGGAGAGGGAAGAAAGCAGCGTTTTTATGCGGCCTTTTTTAAAAACGGCCGGGTTAAAAAACACCCGTGAAAGAGAAGTGCATGTCACTTCTTGAGTTGTTTTTGGAGCCGTTTTTTAATTGACTCTATCGAAAAATAGCTAAAAAAAACGGCCGTGAAAAACGTGAGTTTGATTAAAAAAACGGCTGAAAATCAGGAACTGTTTTCCCTTGAAAACAGCTCCGTAATTTCAGACGTTTTTTAGTAAGCGTGTGAACGTACCCTAAGAGGTACAGAGACTGCAAGCAGTGAGGAAAAAAGCCATTAGATAAGCACTTCACTGATTGTGCTGAACGATAGTTCTTATCTTTGTCCCTGATAAGGAAGAGAGCAGCACAGACTGGTGAGGAGGTTATCTAATGGATTTAACCCACACTGCTTGAAATCTATGTACTCTGAGATGTAGAAGTAAGGCATATGTCTAGCCTCATATGTTGGATTCATTAACTGTATTGTACTGTGCGTGCATATCTAACATTCTCTAGAATGACGTGCAGAGACCTATACGTTTGAACACCAGGGGGTGCTATTACAAGCAGATAATTGCCCTATTTCTGCGAGGAAAGATGTTTTTTAATAACAATACTTTATAAAGTTACTCTACAATGTGTATTGAGTTTATCTGTTTCCATTTCTTTTGATGGTACAACCCCTTTAGGCTTAAAAATCTATTTTTATTGAATCAAGAGGATAACAATGTAGCGGTGCTGGGGTGTAAATCACGCTGATAACATAACAATAAAATGTAATGTGATCATGAGTTCCAGTAATAATGCAAGTAATAATCAAATACTGATGTAGCAATCCTTTTCTTGACTCTGATTACAGGCTGCAACATGATAACTTATCACTTAAGCCACAGAAAACCATTAACAAAGTCAAGTTAAAGTTACTTGCTACTGTGAATTAAAGATCTGTCACTAGTTTAGTAATGCCCTATCTCTTAGCTAATCTAATAGGCGCTGTCACACTCATAATGCTAGTGAAAATTGTGTCCCAGAATCTTTATTATTTTAAAAGTTGTGAGCTTTTTTCTAAATATGCACATGAGGCTATAATAGATAAGTGGGTGTCAACACCAGCGATTGTCCTGAGGTGGCGCTACCTCACAGCCTCTGACACTGTCCTATCAGCATGAAGCTGGTTCACACAGTGTGAGGGACTGAGGCTGGATGGAAGGGGGATCATTTCAAATAACAATATCTCAGGAAGTGGAACTGGTGGCATATAAAAGATGAGATTCTAATCTTTCATGTGACACTAGGATCGCAGTTCTAGCTGTGAAACAACCTGAGCTATCACCAGTTGAAAACACAGTCGGGAATGGAAGCTGTATACGATATGATCACACTGTGTTGCTTGACAGGGAAGGGGGAGAAACTGTATGATGATTTGACAGCGTCATACACAAAACATTACACCGTCCAGAGTGAAAATAGAGTCACCCGCTATTAGAGCTACATTAGCATATTTAGAAAAATGTTCATAACTTTGCAAATAATAAACGTTTTTGAAAACAAATTACACTGTAGTTATCAGCAGCAAAGCACCGATTAGATTAGTTAGGAGATAGGGAATTAATAAACTAGTGACAGATCCTCTGTAAACGTGTCAAGTTAAAGATCGGTACATCTGTATGGTAATATCCCAGAGCTAGGATTATAAATGTCGGTATAGTGTAATGGAGTACACTTCAGCCTAACATGAGATATCTGAAATAGTATTAACTTTTATTTGCATTATTTGTCTACTCTCTGTACGACTTCCGCCATAATTGGACTCTCTCCAATCCCTAAACAATTCCATTACTTACAAATGGGAATGAAATGTATTGAAAATAGTGGTCTTGATTCTGAAGTCAAGAAAAATGTTGACCCACAGCACTTGTAACGCTTTTAAATACTCATTTGGCACTGTATATCTGTACATTTCCGAGCATCAATCTCTGTGTTAAGTTGTGGACTAGACTGGAAGTTATTTTGCTTTTGTACCTTTTGAATGTGCTTTTATCAATTTGCTTTGGTGTACGGTTTATCAGCTTATCTTTTCGCTTTCCCGCATATCATCTTTCCTGAGCTGCTTCTAGTGCCAAGCCCACTGATTTAAATTGTGTTCAATTTACACGCATTGCAGTGTGCTCTGGATAAATCAAACAGAACATTCTGTGTCTGAAAGCATTTCTAAATTCTGTTTGTTGTTTCTAACGGAAGAATGCTAAATCTTTCTCCTCTAGAAGGAAGAAAACTGTATCTAGTGCCACCTATAGTTGACCGCCCTTTTAATCAATGTCCAATCCTTTATAGAGCCTTGAAATATGACTTGGGTTAATAGCAGAACCAGAGACACCCATCTGTAGGCTTCCCAGGGAGCATGGCTCTTAAAACTCCCTACCAACTACAGAATCAGTACCTTCCAATAGCTGCTTTAAAGGAATCTCATTTAGCCAACAAGAACCCTACTCTGTACTGATGAGGACCAACAACTCCGAAACAGTGCTGTCTACAGATAGGTTTGTCTGCTTTGTTTATTAACCAGGGTCTTGTTTAAAGGATCTATAAAGGTTTGGACATTGACTTATCAAGTAGTTACCTAGAGGTGGCACTAGAAAGACAATTTTATTCCTACTAGAGGAAGCTATTTTGCCTTGTATATTTCCAGGGAGCATTGCCCTTAAGGCTCCCTATTAGATAGATCTCCGCAAGGAGAATCGGTGCATTCCAAGAGTTATGGTACTGCATTTCAAATAACCAATATGAGGGCTGTCCTGAAATGGCACACATCCTTGTTTATTTAGTTTTAGTTTTTAGTGTGTTAACTTTCCATGTTTGTTCATCACAGGATCTTCTTAGGGTGCAATGCTTTTATGGGACGTCCTCCCTGGAGATCTAGGGTGTGTGGCCTTCAGGTTGCTCAGCCCGGTGTATACCTAGACTTTAACTCTTGGTGACAGCCCAGGAGCAAGAGCGGCTTACAGTGATCCATAAAATATATATTTTTAAAACCTCCACTTGTGTTGTAAGATTATCCGATGGTTAAATACTATTGTCTAATGTCTACAGTCAACAGCAGCGAGAATTTCCATGTCTAGGCATGTATTTCAGCCGAATAACACTATACTTTTAATATAGATTTTCAATATTCACAGGTTCTTCCAATTTTGACGATTGGTCTTTGGAGAAAGATGTTCCTCCTCATCTACCACCTCATCCAAAGGAACATATCATAATGGAGTACTCCAACTTTAGGTATGTTTACAATAGTACCTGAAAAAGGACTTAATTATATCATATATATATATAATATATATATGCGCTCACTACACACACATACACATGTGTAAAAGGGCTGGTATAGTAGCGAGTTTCACCTACTTGCATCCCCCACTATTACTACCTCCTTTATAAACAGGGTCACTAGGGTTATACCTACTTCCCCTACCTTTTCCTTATACTAACGTCTACTTGCTTTGCTTCTACTCAACGGAATAAGACCGTACAATAAATACAATTGTATAGTAAATAAAGGGTAATATTTATTACTAACAATAATCACAGTTACATCTAAAATACACCAACTAAACACAGAACACAGTAACTGATCACAGTATAGTATCAGTATACCCCAATACATATAACATGTTAATATATACTGAGTATACTCACACTATACCTAGTACAGTATAAACAAGGTATCCTATGTAATGCCTCTACCCACATACCTAAACGTACATATGAATACAGTTAAGTTACAATACAATACACGTTCACTATTTCTGTCCCACTCCCTCCTAATATAACTTTCCCTATACACTAAGGCTTTAATACTCAGGAAAAAGGGTCAACAGTGGGAAGGGTTTTCAGACTGCAAGGGGTAGACAGCAGCAATAGGTTAACAAGGGGAATGGGTTGCGGTGTAGCAGGTAAATGGTGGGAAATGGTTAAACAGGTATGCAGGTAAAGGGTTGAAGTAAGGAGGGGGGGAGAGCATAACGTGTAGTTGCTGCTACACGTAGATACTTAGCGGTCCATGTGGTCCGAGTTGGTGTGTCTTCAGGAAGGCAGGAAAAGAGAGCAGACCAGGAGGGCAGGGGAGTCCGTTGGGAGCAGCAAATCAGAGACAGAGTGTGAGGCCGTTGACCCTCTTATACCTTGTCCGCCGTGCACATCATTTGTGACATCACAGCTCATGCATGTTAAAGGTGGGGGGGGGGGCTGGGCCCCATGGCTATCTCATGGAATACCATTATCTAGTAGGGGGATGGAAGGGCAGTTGGAACTTCCTGCTTCCTGGATTAGTTCACTGTTTATGGCTTCCGTCCCCCAGGGTGTCTGATTACATAGTAGGTAGATGAATATACACCTTTCTGGAGGGACAAATATATATATATATATATATATATATATATATATATATATATATATATATATATATTTATCTACATTCACATGTACATAGCTATAAATATATAAAACACTTCCCTTTACAGTACCCAATAGACAAAGATGATCACACATAATTAAGTTCTAATTTTAGATATGGGCATAAATGAATGACCATTGTGATATAGACGGTGCCTCAACTCAGTCTTAAGGGGAACCTGTCAACATGATCATATTCTCCTTACCACAAGCAGCAAGACTTAGTGACAGGTGCAACAATCCCAATAAACTATGTTTAACTCTAAAGCAGTGATGTGTTTAAGAAAAAACATTGTTTACCACTGGGTCGCAGACAGTGCTACGTGCTGGGCTCAGGGACACGGTTATACTGGCAGCTTCCGGGTGGCTTCCCCCACCCCTGGCTGCTTATGATGGACAGGTCACTTCCTATTTCTATATGCAAGTTTTTAAAATGTTAGGAATAGTTAATTAGTTTTCCTTTTTTTATTTTTTATTCCTATAAAAGTATAAGGGGACTCAAGTTATTTTATCGTTATTTCACTATAGTAATTTACCTATAGTACCTTTATTCTCAGATTCACTGGCATGTAGACGACATACCAAAGTTTGATACATAAGGCCCATGTCTGCAATCCTGCATAAATAATTGAGTGTTAATATTAATAAAAATATATAATCACAGGTAATAGATTGTGTTTAAGAGTTTGGCTATATAGCCACTTCTCCTCTCTGATGACCATAGTGGATCACATGACTAAAATCTAAATGGTAGCCTACATTCTACTATTTTTGTAAAATCCACATACCACAGAGCGTTGTCTTCACTGCTTCCTTGCTCTATTATCAGATCTTTTAATTTTTAGTATATTGGTTAAATTACTATATATAGAGTTTTCTCAGCAGCGGCATTTAACTGAATGACCTCAGTGAAGTTTTCCTACAGCGGCCACTGCCGGGAAATTTACTATTACATGTAGATGCGTATGAACAGGGGTATTCCTAATGGGATAACCCCTTTCAACATGGTGCCCTATATGTAGGCAGCATCTAATATAGCAGATTAAGAAAGAGATTGATATATAGTTTTGTGGTAAAAGATTCAACTTGTAACAAATTAGCCAGTACAGTGCAGTAAATGGTATAAAATTGATAAATAGTAACTAGAACACAATTCTTAGTGGAAGGAAGAATTACTGCTGCATATATGTTTTTAGAGATATTTTATACAAGTTAATTTTTGTTTTGACATCCTCATATGTGCTTAATTGATATTTCTAACTAAACGGCATTATTGGAGAAATGCCTGTCATGCTGTAGCAATTTTGTTAAAATTGTTTCAAGACACACAGATGTGTTAGTGTCATCTTCTCTACCTCTCTCTCTCTCTCCCTGTGAGTTCTGTATAAATAAAATTATATTTAACAGCTTCATTTGTAACCCTAGAAGCAAAGGCACTCTCCGTGATAGAGGGTATGCATGAGTACAAGGTAAAATAAAAGGTCTGAAAAGAAAGCAGCGTTTTCATATTAGACCAGTATTACCAGGGCTCATCCAGACCATTATACTAGTAAGGAAGTACTAAAGTAGAAATAGAACCATTACCAATTACATGTGTGAATTTTAAGCACTTGTAGTGTGAAGCTATGCCCATGCTTGAATTGTGGATTTGCATTTAAAATAAAAAATACAACACATTGACCGATACGTCGTACGACGAATGTCAACGGTAACTGATAGATCCCATTGATTTACGATCAGGTCCATCAGTTCTGTTGGGGTGCGTGCTTTATATATTTGAAAATGTTTGTACATTTTTGTTAACAGTTCAGGAATGGAAAGTTCCCAACAGTCTGATACTTATAATCTGAAGACATCAAAGAGCATGGATCTTGGTAAGTGCCATTGTATTTTTTGGGTTAGTGACATGCTTGAAAATTTACATTTCTCTGCCAAGGACTTAATAGCAATGAATTGATAATACAATAAACATTTATCCAGTGTAAATTTCTTAATTTGGGAAGCAGAAAAATATTAATCAGCCTATAAGTATTTCAGTTATATGTTACATGTATATACACTCCTAAACATTATAATTG
Organism: Rhinoderma darwinii; assembly: GCF_050947455.1. Taxonomy (NCBI): domain Eukaryota; kingdom Metazoa; phylum Chordata; class Amphibia; order Anura; family Rhinodermatidae; genus Rhinoderma; species Rhinoderma darwinii. The sequence continues at coordinate 58,734,605 of NC_134692.1, forward strand.
CAACACCAAGAAAGGCAAGCTTAAAGGTTTTGCAAACCGAGAAACTAGCAGGTGTCACTAAAATCTCCAAATTATCACATTTCCAAGCACCTAGTTCTAATCTGTGGCATGTGGGAGGGACATAAAAGCCAGATTGAAAGCAAATTTTTTAGCCACATGAAACCTCAAAAATCAGATCAAGTGGTGTGGGATGATTGTGTGCTGCCTCATGTTCTTAGACATGCCGGTTATCGACCCTTGTCACAAACTGAGAGGGACAGAATCCTTGAACTTAGAGACCTTGGTTTATCACTCCGGCACATCGTTATGCGCCTAGGACGACATGTCTGCACTGTTCAACATTGCGTGTCCCGGAGGTTGGGAGAACAACAACAAACGGCAATGATAGCAAGAGGTCCACGAGACGAACCTCCCCACGGACGGATCGTCTGATTGGAAGAATGGTGCGTAGTGATCCATTCTGTATTTCAAATGAAGTTGGACGTCACTCCCCAAACTTACGGCGGCAACCAGTGTCAACACAAACCATCAGAAGGACTTTGCACGACGTTGGCCTACGATACAGTCATCCAGCTACAGGTGTTCTATTGACCACACGCCACCGCTCCCAAAGGCTGTCATTTTGCACATCAAGACAGCAATGGAGGCTGGAATGAAGGTCTATCCTCTTCAGCGAGGAGTCCCAATTTTGTCTTGGATGCAATGATAGCCGGAGATCGGTCTGGAGACCACGTGGCAATGTCTATCACAGCACGGGGTGTGGACCCACTGGAACGTACCGCGTAGCGGGATAGCAGCTGGCCAACAAGGTACAAAACAATGTCTATAGTCCAGAACAGGTACCTGAGGCAATGTAGACAGCAGCATTGACACAACTTGACTTTAACTGTAGATGACACAGTAGATGGAGCGGAAGACACGACTTGACACTCACTGTAGATGGCACAGTAGATGCAGCGGAAGACACAATTTGACTTTAACTGTAGATGGCACAGAGGCACGGGATACAGGGTACAGGCAGCAGGAATGGGTAACACTGGGAACTGGAAAACACTGGGAGACCATTTGCAAAACAAACTTTAGGTAAACAAAAACGTTCAGGCATGGATCAAGTGGGCAGAGCCCTTTTTATAGTCCAGCAGCATTCTGGGCTAATTGACTAATGACAACTGGAAGCGTACTGGACCTTTAAGGCCGTGCACGCGCGGGCGCGTGCCCTGCGGGAAACAGGCTCAGAACCCGGAAGTGAGTGCCGGCGTCTCCCTGGAGGGAAATGTCGTCGGGAACACAGAAGTCCGGAGCCGTCAGAGGGTAAGTCTGAACGACAGCCCTCTGCCAGGATTATGGTGTGGGGTGGTATAATGTACGGTAGCTGGACACCTCTCATCTTTATTTCAAGTACACTAAAAGCTGGACGTTACATTGATTTGGTAGTGGAACCAGTGTTACGCCCATTTCTCCAAATAGTCCCAGAAGCCATTTTACAATGCCAGGCTGCATGTTGCTCATACGGCCTAAACGTGCTACCAAGGCCTGTTCCGAACTTGTCTCCCATCAAGCACATCAGGGACGTCATTGGTCGGCAATTGCAAAGTTGCCAGCAGCCAATCTTCATGATTTGCTTGCCCGAGTACATTCAGCGGGACATAACATTCCTCAGACAACTATTAACCTCATTGATAGCATGCCAAGGCATGTAAGTGCGTGCATTTCTACGCGTGGTGCTTATACTCGATACTGAATAAATCAAGATCTTTGAAATATATTTTGTTTTCATTTTTTATCATTTGCATAGCATTAACAAGTCTATCGATCCCGTGATTTCCACAATTCCAAAACTTTTCCTTCTTGGTGTTGCAATTTCAATCTTGAGGATTGTAGATGTTGTGGTTTCTTTTTTTTTTTTTAATAAATCAATGTTTTATTTTATTTTGAACAACTGTTTAATTGGTTTTTATTAAAACAAAATTAACTTTTTAAGATACAGCTACTCTGTATCCTGTATACATAGAAGCTGTATCTTGCAGTCAAAGCCGAGTCCGTCCAGACTGACCGCCTCGGTGAACGCTGGATCCGTCTGTTATCAACAGAGACACACAGGACCAGCGTTCACCAAAGTAGTCAGTCCTGCTGACCTGACAGATTCGACTTGGTCAGCAAAATACAGCTACTATGTATTCAGGCTACATAGAAGCTGTATTTAAAAAAAGTACACATTTTAAGCTGTTCAAAAGTTTACATAGCATCCACAATCCAATAAATTGAAAGCTTGGAGTTAGGAATAAACTAGATACTTGAAAACTAATTGAAACCAAGCCTAAGCCTATACTGGCTTAATCATGCCTGTCCTTTTTAGCCTTAGGCTAAGTTCACATCTCGTTTTTACTGTACGTCTGACGTGCACGTTTTGACATGAAAAAGCAGTGTCAAAATGTGTACTACAGCGTGTATATTGATTTCTATGGTCAGGACGGATGCCGTAATGGTGTAGCTTGTGCATACGTTTTGCGTGCTTTCATTCTATCCTTTTTGTCCCCACATCCTGAAAAGTGTAGTGTATGGACGACGTATTCAATCTTAAACCCTACGTTTCCATAAGTAAAACTTATACGTTTTGACACCATATATGGGAAATCTTGACTTTACAAAGTTTCATTTAGCTTAAGAACAAAAAAACATATCCGATTTTAGAAGTAAGAACGGATACAAAAGTATAAAAATGTATACGACGTGTACTACAAAAACACGTAAGCGTATGTTAAAAATGCATACGTTTCTGTAGTTTTAAAAACGTATACGTCGTCGTATACCACAAACGTGTGCACGAAACGAGATGTGAACTTAGCCTTACAATGGGGATCAGTGTAAGGCCCCATGCACACGAACCTGCTTTTGCGGCTGCAATTCCCCCGAAAATCCACGGGAGAATTGCGGCCCCATTCATTACTATGGGGCCATGCACACGACAGTGGTTTCCATGGTCCGTGCATGACCCAGGCGCCCGGACCGCAGAAAGAATTACAGCCGTGTTCTGCGGTCCAGTCTCATAGCAAATAATGGCCGCAGCCATGTGCATGGCCCCCGATTTGCGGGCGGCTTGCGGGTGACACTCCGCCCCCGGCCAACCCGAAAATCACGGCCGTGCACATGGCTACGGTCGTGTGCATGAGGCCTAAGAGTGGGATTAGCCATGAGGAAACTACAAAACGGTCATAAGAAGAGTTCTCGTATGAGAGTAAAGATTCCATAATCAAGAACTACAGAGTACTTTCTGGTTTGACGCTTTAACTAGAGATCTTGATCTTGCATTCCTTTTTTTTTTTTTGCTCTTATTTTTCAATGAATGCAAACCCTCCAAATGTAAAATTTTTGGCAGTATTGTTCTTTGTTCTATTCTGGTTCTGCTTTTTTTAAATTTTATTTAATTCAGTCAGATTGTTTGAAATCCAGTAAAACAGCTACAACTTACTGGTCATGGCCTGCTTTCCTAGTCTCTTCCCAATACCTGACATTGGAACCAAAGTCCATAACGCCTCATGCACATGACCATATGAAAAATTGGTACCAAACAGCACTCTAAATGGATGTGCAAACTGCACTTGTGTAGCTCTCTACTGTGTATTTTTTTTATATGGTGTCGCATACATGGTACTTTATCAGTTTTTATGTACTTTTATTTCTTTTCTATATCCATTGAATTTCATGAGAAAAAAATTTGCAACCGTACGGAGTCCTGTGGAGCGGGTGCAATTTGGAAATTATTAATATATAGGCAGGAGGTTTTAGAAATGACCTCCATAATATTTTAATTAAAAGGTATCCCCCATTGTACTTGTTTTAATTTTTCCTGCTGTTAAAAAAAATATTCTTTAAAAAAAGACAACAAAAGAAAATGTTATTGTTTTTTTCCAACCCCAAAATATAGTTTTTGAGTCCATTTGGGACATTTTCATTTCCTCAACACATAGTACTATTTGTACAGGATAAAATAATGTTCTATTTGAAACAAAATGGGACTTTTGTTTTATCAGGATATGGAATCATTTTGTCTTTTAGCGTTTTGTATCAGCAATTTCCACTGAGCACATGGAACATTTTAACAACCATAGTTACTCTTAATGATAATAAGTGTTATTTGTTCTCTGGTAATTTGCAAGGCACCCATTTATAGAGGGGAGACGGAAAAAGTGAAGTCTAATTAAGGTCTGTGTTCTTTCTGTACAAAGGGGAATGATATAATATTAAACTATCTCTAAAAAGTAGACAAAGTTCAGTAATGTTTTTCTTTATAAAGAATGGAGTATAAAACCAGAATAGGGCAAACATTTTGTTTTTAACTATTTACTGCTTTAGTGTGGTGAGTTTAAATAGGTTGTCCACTTTGGACAATCCCTACTTGTTGGAAATATCTCTTGACAAAACACTGATCACAAAGTTTATATGCAATATACTGCAATCTGTGGAAACCTGACAGTATAGGCCCTTTTACATGGGCCAATGATCGGGCAAATGATTAATCAGGGCAGCGATCAGCCGATAAATGGGCAAACGCTCGCTCATCAGCCGATCGTATCATTTATGCAGCACAAAATATTGTTGTTGGCAGCACATCTCCCTGTGTAAATAGGGAGATGTGCTGCCGACGTGATGGAAATTCATGGGGACGAGCCATCGTAGTAACGATCGCTCGTCTTTATACATAGTTCCTTGTGAAAGGAGCAAACAAGCGCCGATCAAAGAGCGGTCTCGTTGCTCGGCGCTAGTTTTCACAGCCAATATTGACCGGTGTAATAGGAACCTAAGTCTTCAATTTCCCTGCAGCACCACCCTACAAGGAAATGACACATTACACAGTTAAAGCAATGTCTGCGTAATGCAGGACAGGACTGGACCTTCAGAGCAAGATACACTCTTTGTGACCATTCTTCACTCAAGAGATGAGGATCCTGAAATGTGGATTACCCTTTATTAACTGATAATTCCCTAAGAGGATGTATGAAAATGGGTTATCTAAGCTAGACAACCCCTTTAAATAAGGGCTAAAAACCTAGAAACCAAATTATTCATAAAGTATCCCAATTGATGCACTTTATTTTGGGGCTTAGTGATCGGCTAGACAATGTTGAGACTAGAGCATCGTGATTTGCTCCATTAATTTTGTTGGGTTACAGAGAATGTATACACTTTTTAAGGCTAGTGACAGGTGGCATCAGACCACAAGAGTTAATGTGGTACCTGTGAAAGAATACAGATAGTAATATCAGTAAAACGTTGTTTAGTATTATTATACTGGCCATACAAATAAGTTTGGCTGATGTTGGCTGACCATAATTCCATGTGCCAATGATATTACGCTTTTGAAATACTGTGATATGTGTGTCAGCCAAGTTGCATTAAAACATAACCTTTTTGGTCATTGGTCAGTGATGCTGGGCCCAGGGATTTTCTAGAATTTAGGAAAAAAAAAAGAGGGATGCTTTCTCCCAAAAACATAACCACTCCTGTCCACAGGTTGTATGTGGTATTGTTGTTCAGCCACATTCACCTCAATGGAGCTGAGCTGCACGCTAGACATAGCTCATAACATTGCTTTTTAACCCCTTAGTGACCACTAATACGCCTTTTTACGTCGGTCACTAATGGGCTTTAGGCTAGGCTGACGCCTTTTCACGTCAGCCTAGTCTAAGTCCTGCACGGGTCTCCCGTGCAGGCAGGAGCCGGGGCTCTGCTGTCTGATGACAGCTGAGCTCCTGCTCCAACGCCCGCGATCGAAGTTTACTTCGATCGCGGCCGTTTAACCCGTTAAATGCCGCCGTCAATAGCGACCGCGGCATTTAACTTTGTTTACAGAGGGAGTGCGCTCCCTCTGTCACCCATCGGTGGCCCGCGAATGAAATCGCGGGTCTCCGATGTGGTGTCATGGCAGCCGGGGGCTTGATAAAAGCCCCCAGGTCTGCCCTGGACATATTCCTGTTAGGACGCGCCGGAGGCACGTCCTAACAGATTGCCTGTCAGATTTACACTGACAGGCAATAATGCTCTGGTATACGAAGTATACCAGAGCATTATAGCAGCGATCGGAATATCGCACAGTAAAGTCCCCTAGTGGGACTAATAAAATAAGTAATCAAAGTGAAATAAAGATTATTAATAAAAAGTACAGTAAAAAAATAAATCCATTTTTTTTCCATAAAAAGTGGTTTTATTTAGTAAAAGTGTAAAAAAAAAAAAAAAAGTACAAATATGTGGTATCGCTGCGACCGTAATGACTCCATTAATAAAGTTAATATGTAATTTAAACCGCAAAGTAAACACCGTAAAAAAAAACGCAAAAAACCATGGCTAAATTCCTATTTTTTTCCATTGCCCCCCAAAAAAGTCATAATAAAAATGAATCAATAAGTCCCATGCACCCCAAAACAGTACCATTCAAAACTATGTCTTGTCCCGCAGAAAACAAGCCCAAAAAATCACTACATTGATGGAAAAATAAAAAAATTACGGCTCTTGGAAAGCGACGATGCAAAAGCAAATAATTTTAGTTCAAAAGTGTTTTTATTGTGCAAAAGTCGTAAAACATAAAACAACCTCTACATATGTGGTATCGCCGTAATCGTACCGACCCATAGAATAAAGGTAACATGTTATTTACGTTGCATAGTGAACAGCGTCAATTTAAAAACGCATAGAACAATGGCGGAATTTCAGTTTTTTTTTATAATCCCCCCCAAAAAGGTTAATAAAAGTTAATATAAAAATTATATGTACCCAAAAATGGTGCTATTAAAAACCACAACTAATCCCGCAAAAAACAAGTCCTCATACAGCTATGTAGACGAAAAAATAAAAACGTTATAGCTCTTTGAATGCGACTATAGAAAAGCGAATAAAATAGCTTGGTCATTAGGGCCTAAAATGGGCTGGTCACTAAGGGGTTAAGGAAGAAAGCAGCCATGTTTTTGTTTTTTTTCATATTAAATTTTTTTTATTGGGTTTCGATACACACAGATACAGAACACAGTGGAGGGAAGGCCTCCATACACTAAAGGAAGACAACAAATAAGGCCAAAGCCCAAAACAAAACAAAAAAGCTTGCATCACATCCCAGTACAAAGGACAATATACAGCAGCAGCATTAATGAGCCTAAATAATAAAAGCTTAGACTCCTATACAACATAAGGTACAATGAGGCCAATGAATGTAATCAGAGGAAGAGATGCACATTACCCTAGACATGGGGAGTGAAAGAATAGAAAAAATTACTGGGAAGGGAAAGGTAAGGGAAGGGGTAGAACATGGGGAGCCTGGACTCCAGTCCCGGAATATCATGAACAAAAACAGAAAAGAGCAAGAACCGCAATACACATAGTAGGGGCACATTCGAACAAGCAAAATCCCAGGGAACTACAAGGAACATATCCTCAAAATAAGACACACATGAAAAAAGGGGGGGGGGTGCGACTCAAGTTACTGCAGTAAGATAGGAGGAAGAAGAAAGGAACGTAATCCATGGAGACCATGTAGACGTGTATCTTACAGAAGCAGCCTGGGAATGGGCCACGAGGTGTTCCATTCTCTGTATCAAGGCAACCTCTTGAAACCACTCATCTAACGTTGGGGGAACCATCGGTTTCCACCTACGCGGGATTACGGACTTTGCCACCAGAAGGAGATGTCTAGTTAGGGAACATAATAAATGTGTAATGTCGAAGGGAACATAAATAAAAGAGCCGCCTCTGGAGAATTGGGAACAGAGACTCCAGTAACCTCTAATATTATTTTAAGTACTGCAACCCAAAAACTCCTCAATGAGGGGCAACTCCACCAAACATGAGACATGGAACCTCCCATAGCTCCACAACGCCAACAATTGTCAGGCACGGATGGATACCATTTATGAAGAGCAGCAGGAACCTGCTACCATCTAGAAACAATTTTGTAACTAGTTTCCTGGGCTCTAATGGCTATAGAGGCTTTTTGAGAAAGGGAAAAACACCGCTTCCATTGTGCATCATTGAATGTAGTATGTAATTCTTTCTCCCAAGCCCTGCAGAAGGAAGGGAGATGCTGGGATGGTTGGGCAAGGAGGAGTTTATATAATGTGGAGATGGCATGGGTAGGGACAGGGTGGAAACACATAAGCGTTTGAAGTCAGTAAGCGGCCTAAGAAGATGGGCGCGGCGATTAATAGTACCATAAAAATGTTTTAACTGGGTATATTCAAACATATGGCGAGTGGAGGCCGTATCAGCTGGGTAGATGGAGGCTAAAGGGAGTAGGGTGGAATCGGAAAAGACCTGAGTAAAATACATAGGATTAGTGGACGTCCTGCCTAGGAAGGAGAGACGAGCCCTACCAGCAGGAAAGGCTGGATTGTCAGTAATAGGGGTTAAAGGACCCAATGGGTCTATGAGTGAACCTCCCACCCCTGAATACTACAACGCCCAGAGGGTGTGGTAAACAACAAATGAGGCTTGAGTCGGTCTGTTCCCAGACAGGGTCCACGACAGTGTAGTTAGGGGACTAGGGCAGAGTTGCTGGGCTAAACGAACCCAAATTTTTGAGTCGTGATTATGAAAAAAATCCAGAACACAAGCATGAGTCGACGTCAAGTAATAGAGAAGACAGACCGGCAAACCAACCCCACCCGCACCTCTGGATCGAGTAAGAATAGTTCTACTCAGACGGGGACGACCTGTTGGCCATATGAAGGATCCAAAACATTGCTGGATACGTGCAGCCATGTTTTTTTAATACTGGACAACTCCTCCATTATAAACCCGTGTCCCTCCAGCAGTGCTGGTGCCCATCTATTTCTCCTCATAAGACACTAATGCCAATTAAGGTATGCTGATCCCAGTGACTGTTTCTCCTCCCTCTATTGAATTTAGACTAGAAGAAAAAGCGAGCAGTCCCGAATCTTAAAGGAACAGTGTCATGGCAAATAATTTTTGTTATATGTTAAAGATGTTAGTGCTTTAATAAAAACGTTTTTATTCATTTGTGTGTTTGTGTTTTACTTTTTCTTATTTTTACACTTTTTCTTCCCTATGGGGGCTGCCATTTTTTGTTCCATTTCTGTGTGTGTCGATTAACGACACACACAGACATGGAGTACGGCAGCCACAGTCCCATAGGGACTGCGAACGGCTCCCGTCCCATTGACTGCCGTGTACGGCGTCTGTGTGGGAACTGCGCATGCGCCGCTCCCACACAGTCCTATTCGAAATTGGCGCCGTCCGGCGCCATTTTCCTGTGGACCGGAAGTCGCGGCCGGACTGTAATATTACTACTTCCGGTCGCGGCTTCCGGACTTGTGCACATGGAACAGCGGCAGCAAACGGAGCGGACGGGCCAGAGGGAGCCGCGGCGGCAGGAGCAGGTAAGAGATTTCAATGTATGTTAGTGTTTGTGTGTGTTTACTACTATATGTAAACCTACTACACTGTGGGTTACCTCAAAAAATGGCGACACGCAGTGTAGCAGGTTAAACCTTTCAAACCCCTCGTTTATCCCGGCACTAGCCAGGATAAAGGAGGGGGGGATGCTGAGAGCTCACTAGAGCGAGGGCTTTTAACCCAATGTTGCAATGCTGCAATTTTGGGAACAGCCCCATCTAGTGGCCAAAAATGGGTAGTATTATAAATTAGAAATAATTTATAAAATTACATGGCTCGTGCCAAAAAAAAAAAAAAAAATTTGAACAATGTTTAATCACCCACACACTAAATGTTTAATTTTTAAAAAAAATACATGTTTTTAGGGCAACACCATGCCTTTAAACTTGAATTCTCCTTGTGCTCTGGCAAGTCTTATCCTCCTGTACAGTGTAATCTGATGATTGGTGGGAACTAAAACTAATCTGGCCATACACTTGAGATAGCTGTTTATTGTTCAGCCGACAGCTATTCCTCCCAACTCCCCCATACACATGCACGCTCTGAATCAGCGGCTAAAAACAGCTGAAGCCACCTTCCATTGATTTCAATGGGAGGTGGAGGCATTTTTTTTCAGCAGCGGCTTTGTCGCTCACAAGAAAAATATGCAGCATGTTCTTGCTTGTCAAGGTTCTGCCTCTGACCTCCCATTGAAATCAATGGGAGGCAGAGAAAGTGTCTTTCACAGCTTTTTTTTGCCCACGGCGCTCAATAGCCGCGGGTGAAAATGCGGCGAAAGTGCAGGCAGGTCATTTCTGAAGGAATTTTGAGGCAGACTTTTTTTCTGCCTGCACATTCCTCCGTGTGAACAGGGCCTAAAGCTACTGACAGACTCCTCAAGTAATGCAGTAAGACCCAGCATTTATGACTCCACAAACACCAATGCCTTGAGGGCACATTAGTATGTACTTAATGACTATGAGCTACAAGCAGGGGGTTGTACACACTTGTGTACAGTATATAGTGAAAAACAGTCTTTGGGACTTTAAGGGTATGTTCACACGCAAAGTCAAAAACGGCTGAAAATGACAGAGCTGTTTTCAGAGAAAACTGCCTCTGATTCTCAGCGGTTTTTGAAGCTGAAAACGTTTTTTTGAGGCGTTTTTCTAGACATTTCTGGAGCTGTTTTTCCATTGACACAATGAAAAACAGCTCCAAAAACAGATCAAGAAGTGACATGCTCCTTCTTTTTTCCGGACGTTTGTTTTAGAAAACGCCCTATCTAAACAAAACACCATTATTCCCATTTAATTCAATGGGCAGATATGTAGGCGTTTAGCATTTTTTCAGGCATATTTCGAGGCCTTTATGCCCTAAAATACACCTGAAAACACAGCGTGTGAACATACCCTAAAGGCTGCACTGACCAGCTTGTGGAACATACTTAACTTTGCCAAGCATGCTAGTGCAATTTAACCATGACGGGGTGTGCCAGTTTTGGACAATGCCCCCTTACTTCACTAAATACCTCACTTTCCCTCTAGTCTCACTCTCTCAATCTAAAAGCTCATGTGTGAGAAGTCCAATTTACCCACTGGTGCATTGCAGTCACTATATTTCTAGTTACAATTTATATGCACTAAGCTTTGTCTGAAAATGGACATCCCTTTTAAAAATGATTAACTTGCCCCTGCAGGAATCATATGTATATAAAGTAGCATTTATTCCTGAAAATATATCTATGAACATATTACCTCCTTGCTGGCCGCATAATAATTTGTATTATTTTTAAATGAGTGGTGTAAATATATATGAAACTGTTCTCAATGAATATTAAAAAGTATGAATGGTTTTTTTGGCTCCTCATGTGCTCCTAACTCTGCTGGCTCATTCTCTTTAAACCTTTCCTTTCTGGAGGGACCTGACACATATTGCTGTGTAATTCTTGCCAAGTGCCTCCAGCAATGAACTGGTGAAGTTATGATCCATCCTGCTGTTCCCTCAATGTCTGATGATTCAAGACCAGCTGAGCTCTCTGCTGGGGCCACAGCTTTCATTTACAATCTGCTACTGGGTGTCCAGAAAATATCGGAAAGTGTTCTCCATTCCAAAGCTTCCAACAGGGAAGAAAATACTGAGACTCCCAACAGCTGGAAGACTTTAAAGTACATTATTCTCTTCCTGCCAAGACATATGAAAGTGCTGCAGCTGCCAACCAATGGGTACGGTACACCACAGAGCATCTTTTTAATTTTTCCATGGGTTATGATGGCGAAAAAGCTCATTTTATATATAACCTTCACTATAGAAAATATATTGTATAGGTTTCCTCCAGGTACTCTGGTTTCCTCTCACACACTAAAAACATACAGATAAGGCATTTAGACTATAAATCCCACTAGGGACTTCTGTACAATGCTGCAGAATACATTGACCATATATAAAGTAAATAAAAATAAATAATTTTTCCTACAGTTTATCAAATACCTCACATAGATAATATTAGTCCAACTACTGAAATGATGAGAAGTAATTACTTTTTCTCATTACTTTTGATGTACCAAAATCTTGGAAATTTAAATAGAAACAAAAACAATTTCCCCAAAGTAATTTTTTTTTTAAAAGGAATCTGTCAGCATGTTTTACGCCCAATAATCCCAGCAATCGCCACATTGGTCTAAAGACGCTGATTTCAAATATGTGATTTTTCTATTGCATCTCACCGGTATTCCCTCACAATAATCCTGCAAAGTGTGCCAGTGCTTTAAGCAAATGTAGTTCAATCTCCACTCCATCGGCTTCTCTTCTCTGCCTTGCTGCTTAAATATTCATAAATTAGTCCTGTTGGTTCGGGGATCAGATTATTTTTAAAGAATAACTATTGTTGAAAATTCACAGGGGCAGAGTGGAAAGTAAAATTCTGCTTTTAGTTATAGCAATATCCCCGGTTTGCAAGATTGTACAAACCTCAACTACCGTGTTTCCCCGAAAGTAAGACAGTGTCTTACTTTCTTTTTATCCCCAAAAGCCCCACTATGTCTTACTTTCGGGGTATGTCTTATATTGGAAAAAAATTGTCGAATTATTATTTATTTTTTTTTCACAAACTTTATTTAACTGTTTTACATTTTTTTTTTTAGTCCCACCAGGGGACTTCACTATGCGATGTGCCGATCGCATATATAATGCTTTGGTATACTTAGTATACCGAAGCATTATTGCCTGTCAGTGTAAAACTGACAGGCAACCTATTAGGTCATGCCTCCGGCATCGCCTAACAGGCAGATGCTGAAGGCAGACCTGGGGGTCTTTGTTAGACCCCCGGCTGTCATGGAAACCCGATGCGATTTGTTTGCGGGGGCGCCGATCGGGTGACAGAGGGAGCTCCCCCCTCTGTCAAACACATTAAATGCCGCTGTCACTATTGACAGCGGCATTTAATGGGTTAAACTGCCGGAATCGGCGCGCGCTTCGATTCCGGCAGTTGCAGCAGGAGCCAGGCTGTGTATAACAGCCGTGCTCCTGCCGCTGATCGCGTGGGTACAGTCTCAGTACCCGCGCCATCACAGGACGGATATATCCGTCCTCCTGCGCGAACTAGCAGCTGCTGAGGACGGATATATCCGTCCTTCGGCGTTAAGGAGTTAATACTGTGTGCATTACCGTATTTTAAGCAGGAAGCGGCATTGACAAGTGCAGGGGACGGCGCGGTGACGTATGGAGAGGGGGGCGGCGCGGAAGTGGGTAGGAGGCGGCAATACCCCCGTATTTCCCCGAAAGTAAGACATATGTCTTACTTTCGGGGTACGGCTTATATTAGCCGACCCCCCTGAAACCCCCGATACGTCTTACAATCGGGGGTGTCTTACTATCGGGGAAACACGGTAGTAAAACTATTATAATATTATTTCCAGCTTCTTTGTATATTTGGAGAATCCTTAACCTCTGCATATTTGTTGTGCCTGTAAAGCTCTATATGGCCGCCTATATGACTGCTGTAAAATTGTATTAGTTGTTATTTTCTTAACCCCTTCTTCAGAGGCGTAGCTAGGTTCTCCAGCACCCGGGGCAAAGATTCAGTTTGGCGCCCCCCCCCCCACCTTTTTCCCGACATCTCCTTCCCCCTCACCGTGTTTGTTTTCTCTATCAATCGACAAGTCATTTCTTTTCATGTAACGCGAGCATAAAATTATTTGTACATTTCAAGAGCAATATGGTTCTATACACAACACCAGAACCAAGCTCGGTACATATATACAGCACCAGCACAAATACAGCTCAATTTAGTGCAACCCCTGCCGTATAGGTTTGTACGGCGTAAAACTACATTTCCCAGCATGGCCCGAACAATGGTAAGGATATGCTGGGAGATGCCGTTTCACAAAAAATAAATCTCATTATAATCACACCACCCATCATCTCGCTGCAGATCATAAAGTGACTACATTACTGATTAGAGGCAGAATGAACATTTACATTAAGTGACTCACCGGTGACGTCTCAGATTCTAGTTCTTTCTCTCCATCCGGTCCAGACCTCTATGATGACTTCTCCCGGTCACAGCCCATTTCTGCAGTTTGCCGCTCACATGTCTTCAGCTTCACACTTTTCCAACATTTCTGCACCTATAAATAAATATTAAGTTATCATTATACCACACACTACGCCCCTAAATATAATAGAGCCATACACTGCACCTCTAATTATAATAGCACCATACACCGTGTCCCACACACACACTGTGCCCCCTGTAGATAGTGCCTGCCATAGAGCCCCCTGTAGATCGTGCCTGCCATAGAGCCCCTGTAGATAGTGCCCCCATATAGACCACCCCTGTATATAGTGTCCCACAAATAACTCCCCCTATAGTGCTCTACAGATAGCCCACCCCTGTATATAGCCCCCTGTAGATATAGCCCACCCCTGTATATAGAGCTCTACAGATAGCCCAACCATGTATGTAGCCCCCCTGTAGATATAGCCCACCCCTGTATATAGTGTTTCACAGATAGCCCACCCCTGTATATAGCCCCCCCTTGTACATATAGTCCACCCCTGTATATAGTGCTCCACTAGATAGTCCACCCCTGTATATAGTGCTCCACAGATAGCCCACCCCTGTATATACTATATACAAGGGTGGGCTATCTGTGGAGCACTATATACAGGGGTGGACTATATGTACAAGGGGGCTATATACAGGGGTGGGCTTTCTGTGGAGCACTATAGGGGGAGCTATTTGTGGGATACTATATACAGGGGTGGGCTATATCTACAGAGGGACTATATACAGGGGTGGGCTATATCTACAGGGGGACTATATCTACAGGGGGACCATATCTACAGGGCTGGGCTATACACAGGGCTGGGCTATACACAGGGCTGGGCTATACACAGGGCTGGGATATACACAGGGCTGGGATATACATAGGGCGGCTATATCTACAGGGGTGGGCTATACACAGGGGGGCTATATCTACAGAGGGGGGCTATACACAGGGGGGCTATATCTACAGGGGTGGGCTATACATAGGGGGGCTATATACAGGGGTGGGCTATATACAGGGGGAATATATCTACAGGGGGCTATATCTACAGGGCTGGGCTATATACAGGGCGACTATATCTACAGGGGGGCTATATACAGGGCGACTATATCTACAGGAGGGGCTATATACTGGGGTGGGCTATCTATGGAGCACCATATACAGGGGTGGGCTATATCTACAGGGGGCTATATACTATATAGCCCACCCCTGTATATGGTGCTCTATAGACAGCCCACTCCAGTATATAGCCCCCCTGTAGATATAGTCCCCCTGTATATAGCCCCCCTGTATATAGCCCCCCTGTAGATATAGTCCCCCTGTATATAGCCCAGCAGATATAGTCCCCCTGTATATAGCCCAGCCCTGTAGATATAGTCCCCCTGTATATAGCCCCCCTGTAGATATAGTCCCCCTGTATATAGCCCCCCTGTAGATATAGACCCCTTTATATAGCCCAGCAGATATAGTCCCCCTGTATATAGCCCAGCCCTGTAGATATAGTCCCCCTGTATGTAGCCCCCCTGTAGATATAGTCCCCCTGTATATAGCCCCCTGTAGATATAGTCCCCCTGTATATAGCCCAGCAGATATAGTCCCCCTGTATATAGCCCCCCTGTAGATATAGTCCCCCTGTATATAGCCCCCCTATAGATATAGTCCCCCTGTATATAGCCAAGCAGATATAGTCCCCCTGTATATAGCCCCCCTGTAGATATAGTCCCCCTGTATATAGCCCCCCTGTAGATATAGTCCCCCTGTATATAGCCAAGCAGATATAGTCCCCCTGTATATAGCCCCCCTGTAGATATAGTCCCCCTGTATATAGTCCCCCTGTATATAGCCCCCCTGTAGATATAGTCCCCTGTATATAGCCCAGCAGATATAGTCCCCCTGTATATAGCCCAGCAGATATAGTCCCCCTGTATATAGCCCAGCCCTGTAGATATAGTCCCCCTGTAGATATAGTCCCCCCTGTAGATAGACACCCCCCGTAGATACAGACACACACTTCTATTACAATTAAAAAAAATAAAAATTTCAAACTCACCTTATTCCCGCTCCCACGCCGTCCGGCAGCCATGGAGACCTGCTCTCTTCTGCGCAGGTCTCCAGGGGGTTGAACGCGGTGTCTATGAAAGGTGCTGATTGGCTGGGCAGGATGACTTTCCCTGTCAGTCAGTCAGCCAGCGCCTTTCATCGACGGAAGCGTCACTGGTACAAAAGGTACCAGTCGCTTCATTCGTGGAAAGGCGCTGAATGGCCGGGCACGGAACGTGCCCGGTCATTCATTGCTTCTAATTGTACCTGTGTCCTTGCGACACAGGTACAATTATAGTGCAGGAGGAGGGGGCGCTGGCGCCCCCCTCTGAACTGCGCCCGGAGCACATGCCCCGCTTTCCCCCCCCTAGCTACGCCCCTGCCTTCTTCCACAATGATGTGTATATCTTTATATCTTTGTCTGTGTGTCGCAGGTAGAAAAATACATATGTATCACACTGAAGCATTCATATACATCTTGTTTATTTTGTGGGCACAACAGCTGCTACAATTGAATTCCATACTAACTGCCAAGATTAACTTCTAAAAAATATTAATAAATATAAATGAATTGGTAACTTGTGTATATACCCAAAAAGGAAAACAATAAGATCCTTACAGGCCTATTCTGACCATAGACAATTCTGTTTATAGAATTATTAGGAATAAATCCATTTTGGGCAGGATGGACCAAATCAACAAATGCTTTTGCCAATCTGTTGACTAGTAGTGTAGCCAAGAGTTGAGCTTCACAATTTAATAAGAAGGTTGAACGATATGCATCTAATGAATACAAATTTTCCCTTTGGGATTCTAACCCAGTAGGGGGAAGAGCCCCGTTTTCATATAAAGATTTCAAGACTCATATATTCCGACAACAGGGGGGCCTGGAATTTGGAGTAAAGTTCCAATGGGAGCCAATCCAGACCCGGTGATTTATGAACAGCTGACTCTTGCGACACATTCTGTAATTTTATCAAAGTGATTGGTGCATTGAGTAGATCTATTTGGACAACCGAAAGAGAAAGTAGAGATGTATCGTTAAGGTAATCCTCCTACTCCTTTATTTAATATTTCAACCAGGTCATGTATAGTTCTGGGTAAAACTGGACAAAGAACGAGGCAATCTTATCCCTATTATTATTAATTTTACCATCCCTAAAACTTCTTTCCAAAATTTTCGTGTTTACCATCCTGTGCCCTAACCATATAAACTAGGAACTTACCTGGCCTCCCAGCTTCAGTATACCTCCCTCACCCCATTTTTTTTTTTAACTCTGTGCCTTTGATTCTAAAAAGTACTGTAGAGCATCCTGCTCTTCTGCCCTTTTCTCTTTCAATATAGAGGACCCATGTTACAAAAAGTCAATTTTGGCCTTATTGAGATGACATTTAAGCTGAGTCTCCTCATTGGATTTTGGTCTTTTACATTCATAATGAGTAGTCCCCAAATAAAGGCCTTAGTGGCATCCAAGATGGTCTGGCAAGAAGCAGAGAGACCATTAATCTAAAAGAAATTCTACTATTCGTCTATGTGTATCCTCCATGTGTTATCAAATTCATCCATTAAGGGTTCAGCTTAAATTGTGGTTTAACATAAGTATTATTAAGTTCTAATTTTACCAGTAGTGGACATTGGTCCGAAATACCTCTAGATTCTTAGGACACATTTTTGTATAATGATTGTTTTCCATGTAAAAGTTTTATCAAAACAGAACACTTCTCGAAGGTAATAACGTTGTGGAATAGTTAAAATAAACTTTACGTGCACGATAGTTATCTATAACTCACCTTTTTGAGTTGTGCAGGTTCATCGGCACAACTCAATTTTGAAGCGTGATGATGAGTCTTTGATTCTACGGTCCACATTGTTCCAGCCCTTGGAGTTTATAACGGGTTTGGCTTGGCAGAGCTCCCCGTCATCAAGACCGAGCCAGTGGAAAAAAGGACTCCTTTTTGGGCGCTCCTGTGTTCTTAATGATCCAATGTGTTTTTGTTTTTTTGATAGGTTGAAAAAGGTTCGTAATACACAGGAAATAAACGTGGTTTAAAAAGGTTTTTCTATTTTCTATTCAGGAAGAATGCAATGTGTTTCGACCTTGCACCAAGGTCTTCATCAGGCATGAAAAATCAGCTCAAGTCCTATGCTTATATACTACAGATATAGTTAATGAGGCTGGGGTCATAGGGGGAGTGTGTGAGTCCAAATGGGGGAGGGGATAAGGCTTATGCAAGTGTTCCTGTTTTGTTAAAACTTTTACATAGAAAACAATCGTTGTACAAAATTAATCAGGAACCAGAGGATAATATAAAAAAATATATCAAATAAACAGAAGATTGTGTATATTACAAACATGTTAAATGAGGTATGTGAAATTATAAAAACTTACCGTTTCATAAACCAGTTCAGTGGTAATGCTCCTTGAGTTTTATTCATTCACATTTATAGTGCTCCTGTTGCTAGGAAACGGGATCCACTGCTGAAATGGCCAGGGTATTGTTGTGGCGGCCGAGAGGGGACAAATTATTCTGCTCAGAGAGTGATAGTGAATATATTCTGACCTGCTTGGCAGGTGTCGTAGCTGCCTTGGTTGTATTATCAGAATTTTTAGATTATGCAGACGGTAAATTCTTGCCACATTTTGGTTTCATGTAGTCTTGTACCTCTGGTTTCTGTTTGTGTCAGTCAGGGCTCCGTTCCGACGGAAATCTGCAACGGATCGTCGGAATGGAGCTTTGACACAGATGTGAATGAAGCTTAACTTGTACTTTTTCTTCTGCTTTTCAATGACTCTACCTCAGATATGTCAGGAGCAGTTGGGCGTATTCTAATGCCAGTAAGCTGTTCTATTTTTCTAGCGGAAGCCGGCATGGTTTAAATATTTACCTCCTTGACCACGAAAAGCACAATAGTTTCTGCTGTTTTTATGAGAAAATGTAAATCTCGCATACATATCCCCACTTTCTGGTTGCTGAGTATTAGGCCCTGTTCACACAGAGTTTTTTTGCCGCTAATTTTGACGCGGAAACCACGTCGCAATTAGCTTTAAAAAACTGCCGAAATCACCTTTCAATTGGAGGCAGTAGTTTTTTTCCTGGGAGGTTTTTAAGATGCACGCGGGAAAAAAAAAGCGGCATGTCGTTTTTAAATCAATGGGAGGCAGAAAAATCCTGCAGCACTAGTTTCCAAGTATTTTTTGCTGTGTTTTTTGTC
Organism: Rhinoderma darwinii; assembly: GCF_050947455.1. NCBI lineage: Eukaryota > Metazoa > Chordata > Amphibia > Anura > Rhinodermatidae > Rhinoderma > Rhinoderma darwinii. The sequence continues at coordinate 58,753,784 of NC_134692.1, forward strand.
CGCAGTCCTTGCATTAGCTTCAATGGCCGCAGGTGATAAACACAGCAAAAAAGCGCAGGCAGGTTAAAATCTGCCTCAATATTCCGGAAGGAATTCTGAGGCAGATTTTTTCTGCCTGCAAACAACTTAGTGTGAACTGGGCCTTACATTTGTTTTCATTTAATTACGTGGAAAACAAATGCCAAGTCAGTCTACTAAATTTCAAGGTATATCTATTCACTACTACATGGCTAAAGATAGCAAACTGGGGCTGGCAAGCCCAATCACATAGCCAATATCAAAGCCACTATTTTACTTAACTTTACACAAGCGTTAAACCAGTTAGCTGTATATTTCCTCCAGTTACAGTGAAGGAAATAAGTATTTGATCCCTTTCTGATTTTGTAAGTTTGCCCACTGTCAAAGACGATAAGAGATCGGACAAAAAGGACCACCGGCGCTGCTATAAATGTTGTCGAGGCAGAGAGAATGATTAATGAATATTTATTAAAGAAAGAAGGGCTACGCGTTTCGACGCCGAACCGGCGTCTTCATCAGGCCAATATATTGATATTGGCCTGATGAAGACGCCGGTTCGGCGTCGAAACGCGTAGCCCTTCTTTCTTTAATAAATATTCATTAATCATTCTCTCTGCCGCGACAACATTTATAGCAGCGCCGGTGGTCCTTTTTGTCCGATCTCTTATCCTCTACTTGACAGCAAAATCATTTTGCATGTGCACGGACCTGGCTGCAGCTTCTTGCTTTTGTGATACCTATTGGTATCCATTACTCAAGGTGAGCAATTCCCTGTCATATACTGTTCACAATACCCTCTCGCTTTATTGCACTATGTGGCGCCGTGTCTTTTTTTATCTTTATTATTAGCACTGTCAAAGACATGAACAGTCTAGAATTTTTAGGCTAGGTTAATTTTACCAGTGAGAGAGAGATTATATATATATATATTAAAAAAAAAGAAAATAACATAGTCAAAATTATATATATTTATTTGCATTGTGCACAGAGAAATAAGTATTTGATCCCCTACTAACCATTAAGAGTTCAGCCTCTTCCAGACCAGTTACACGCTCCAAATCAACTTGGTGCCTGCATTAAAGACAACTGTCTTATATGGTCACCTGTATAAAAGACTCCTGTCCACAGACTCAATTAATCAGTCTGACTCTACAACATGGGCAAGACCAAAGAGCTTTCTAAGGATGTCAGGGACAAGATCATAGACCTGCCCAAGGCTGGAATGGGCTACAAAACCATAAGTAAGACGCTGGGTGAGAAGGAGACAACTGTTGGTGCAATAGTATGGACAGGGGCGTAACTAGGAAAGACTGGGCCCCATAGCAAACTTTTGACTGGGGCCCCCCCTCTGCTGGGTATCACACAACCCCCCCTTGTAAATTGTGCCTCCCTATAGATTCCACCACACAGCGCCCCTCTATAGATAGCACCATACACAGCCCCCTGTAGATAGTGCCATACACAGCCCCGTGTAGATAACGTCTTACAGCCTCAAATCCCCCCTGTAGATAACGCCATAAGCCCCATGTAGATAACGCCATACAGACACCCCCTGTAGATAACGCCATACAGACCCCCCTGTAGATAACACCATACAGAGTCCCCCTATAGATAACGCTAAACAGCCGCCCTGTAGATAATGCCATACAGACCCCCCTGTGGATAACGCCATACAGCTCTCCCCTGTAGATAACGGCATACAGACCCCCTGTAGATAACACCATACATACCCCCCCTGTAGATAACGCCATATAGCCCCACCCCCAAAAAAAAACGGCCTATAGTTTGTCCTACAAAAGACATGCATCTCCTATCCACAGGATAGGGGATATATGTGTGATCGCTGTCAGCGATAAGCAGAACGGGGGACCGAAAGTCCCCCGAAGTTCTCCATGACAAACCTCGGACTTCCGGAGTCTGCGCAGTTCAATGAAAATGAATGGAGCGCTGGTCACGCATGTGCACAAGCACGACCGGTGCGCAAGTCATTTCTATGGAGCTGCAGACAGACCCCGGAAGTCCGAGGTTTGTCATGGAGAACTAAGGGGGACTTTCGGTCCCCCGTTCTCCTTATCGCTGGGCGTCCCAGCGATCACACATGTATTCCCTATCCTGTGGATAGGGGATGCATGTCTTTTGTAGGAACAACCCCTGCTAGCGGAGCCTCCGGCCATGGGGGGGACCCGTGCCGGGCCCCGTAGCAGCCGCTACGGCTGCTATAGCGGTAGTTACGCCACTGGGTATATGGAATGAAACTCTTGTCCTCCTGAAGAGAATCTATAGCTCTATAGCTTAAATTTGCAGGAGATGCTTCTTGCAAGAGGGATCATTCTGGTCCAAAATCAAGGACATAATTCAATCTACAAGTCCCCAAGCTCCCTCTATAACCCCTAATTCTTTATTCCTCAATATGATTTCTCAAAGTTAAAGGCTATGTAAGGCTTTGAAAGGGATTATTTTTATTTAATAAAAAGTTCAGTCAGTGTGATTGGTGCAACTGTATAATTAGTTTTTATTAAAAATTCTGTTTCCATCAGGTCCGCGGGACAGACAGGTTTAGTGTCCACGGGTCCTGTGTCTCTCTGACACAAAGGATCCACCTGTTATTCATCAAATCTAAGTTCATAATTTAGATGTGATAGATTGCAGCTGCATCTTGCGTGAACCCGCTGACACTGAACCAGTCAGGTCCGCGGGACTGACAGATTCAGGTCTTAGCCCCTTTAATAAAGTACTATGGTCACATTTAGTTCTAGCTGCTACAGCCATATTGTGGAACACCACGTAGACCAAGGGAACCCAGATTAATACAAGAAAATCTATCTACCCTGGTCAGAATATGTCTCCAAGATCATAATATAATTAACATTATAGGGTAATTTCCCTTGATATAACTTTGATATATTAACTTGAGAATATTTGTCCTAGGATGTTATGGGTGTACTGGACATCAATTAGTTACATTACCTGTTATTCTTTTAGTAAAGGTAACAGGGGATGTCTAATATACAAAGAGGACTCGCGAGATTACGACGTAACCTGTCATTTCAAACAAGATTACGCTTGCCTTGCTGGAATCTCACGGAAAAGATTCAGAAGTTTCAGGATTCTGAATAAACATCACGTCCAGGCTGGTAGTGATGTATATTCATTATCAGGACACTACAGTAATGTTAGTGTTTGTGTATGAAGCTTCACATATAACTATATCGCTAGTGCAGTGTAAATGAATGGAGAGAAGTGCATGACGCTGATTGGTCAGCGTCATACACTCCTCTGTGCAACGCTCACTTGGTCTAAAGAAAAAACACTCCCACTTGGGCATTAAGAAACTCATTAGCATAAAGCTAAAATCGCTCATAAGGTGGTTTAAAATAGATCGTTTTTCTAAATAAAAAGCATTACTGTCATCTACATTACAGCGCCGATCTCCTTATATAGGACATAGGGCACTTATAATGTGGTGACAGAACCTCTTTAAGATATCACATCACCCCTCAGCCTTTTCTTCTCTAGGATAAATAAATGTCGTTTTAACAACCTTTCATCATAACCGAGAGCTTTCATTCCTCGTATTAATATAGTCCGCCTTTGAACTCTCTCCAGCTATTTGATATCTTTTTTACGGACCGCTGCCCAAAACTGGACTGCATACTCTTTACCGCATAAAGGGGTAAAATAATACTTTCTTTCTTAGAAGCCATGCCTTACCTAATTCAAGACAATTTATTGCTATCTATTGATGAAGCAGACTGGCTATAATTTAGTTTATCATCAACAATTACAGCCAAACTTCTCTATTGTATACTTGCTCAATAGTTATCTATCCATGGTATATATAGCTTGTTTATTTTTTGCCCCAAAATGTATAACCATTCTCTCGCCAGTATTAAAGCTCATCTGCCATTTTGCTGCCAATTAAGAAACTTTATTAGAGTCATCCAGTAGGGATAAGAGATTTTGTACAGTATCTACAACACTACAGAGCTTTGGGTCATCTGCAAATTCAGGGAAAATGCTAATAAAATCCAATTTCTGCATTATTATCACCAGGTTAAACAGTAAGGGACACATTACGGGTCCCTCGGGTACTCCACTTATAACATTAGTCCAGTTTGAATATGACCACTGACTACACACAGACTATGGTGTTTTGTATCCAATCACAAATTGTACTATGTAAACCTTAAAGAGGCTCTGTCACCAGATTTTGCAACCCCTATCTGCTATTGCAGCAGATAGGTGCTGCAATGTAGATTACAGTAACGTTTTTATTTTAAAAAAACGAGCATTTTTGGCCAAGTTATGACCATTTTTGTATTTATGCAAATGAGGCTTGCAAAAGTCCAACTGGGCGTGTATTATGTGCGTACATCGGGGCGTTTTTACTACTTTTACTAGCTGGGCGTTGTGTATAGAAGTATCATCCACTTCAGGGGCGTAGCTAGAGGCTCATGGGCCCCGATGCAAAAATTCTTACTGGGCCCCCCCCCCCCCCGCTAACTTCTCATGGCCGACGGTCCGCTTTCAGCTGCATCGCTGGGTCTCCTAAGTGACCCAACAATGCAGCACTAGCAGCCGGGGCGACACTAAGGCTGGGTTCACACACACTATTTACGGACGTAATTCGGGCGTTTTAGCATTGAATTACGTCCGAAAATGCGGCTCAAAAGCGTCGGCAAACATCTGCCCATTCATTTGAATTGGTCTTACGATGTTTTGTGCCGACGGTCATTTTTTTTTACGCGCCGCTGTCAAAAGTGCCTGTCACTTCTTCAGACGTAAATGGAGCCGTTTTCCATGGACTCCATGGAAAACCAGCTTCAATTACTTCCGTAATGGACGCAGCGAAAGACGCCTGCACATGCCATTACGGCTGAAATTACGGTGCTGTTTTCTCCTGAAAACAGCACAGTAATTTCAGCCGTAACGGACGCTGCCGTGTGAACATACTCTCAGGGCTTAAAATGTCCGGGAAATAGCCCCAATACATATGTGTCCGCCCAAAAAAAAGTGTGTATATGAGACAGCATAGCATATCTATAGCACTACGACCCTATAAACTATGGATAGGATTAGATACAGTGGCTCAGCAGACAGTATCACACATGATCGGATTAGATACAGTGGCTCAGAAGGCAGTATCACACATGATAGGATTAGATACACAGCTCAGCAGACAGTATCACACATGATAGGATTAGATACAGTGGCCCAGCAGACAGTATCACACATGATAGGATTAGATACAGTGGCTCAGCAGACAGTACCACACATGATAGGATTAGATACAGTGGCTCAGCAGACAGTACCACACATGATAGGATTAGATACAGTGGCTCAGCAGACAGTATCACACATGATAGGATTAGATACAGTGGCTCAGCAGACAGTACCACACATGATAGGATTAGATACAGTGGCTCAGCAGACAGTATCACACATGATAGGATTAGATACAGTGGCTCAGCAGACAGTATCACACATGATCGGATTAGATACACAGCTCAGCAGACTGTATCACACATGATAGGATTAGATACAGGGCCCAGCTCGCTGACATTGCGTCTCCCGCGCTGGACCCAGGATAGGTAAGAATAATCATTTTGCTTCTTTATGTGTTACTGATTATTTTTGTGTGTTTGTGTTTTTTTTACAGGTTCGGTTGTTGGACTTCGGATACGAGGACTTCAATGACGGCGTTTTTTTTATTCTCAATAAAATGGTTAATGAGGGTTGTGTTTTTTTATTTCAATAAAATATTTTTTCTATGTGCTTGTATCTTTTTAAACTTTATTATCACCGCCTTAGTAATGGCCGCTGGCTGATTGACAATCTCCATTACTAAGGCGAGGCTTAATGTTAGCCGGTGCAGAGGCTAACACTAACCCCCATTATTACCCCGGTACCCACCGCCACCAGGAGTACTGGGAAGAGCCGGGTACAAACCAGTACCCGACCATCTGTAGTGACGGGCAGGCACCGGGGTGGCCGCAGGCTGGTAGTATTAGGCTGGGGAAGGCCAAAAACAGTGGCCCTTCCCACCCTTGTAATGCTGCCTGCTGCTGCTGTGTTGTATCTGGCTGGTTATGAAAATTGGGGGGGACCTGACATCGTTCTTTCCAATTATTATTATTTTTTTTTTTTTAAATGACGTGGGGTCCCCCCCATTTTCATAACCAGCCAGATACAATAAAGCAGCAGCAGGCAGCATTACCAGGATGGGAAGGGCCACTGTTTTTGGCCTTTCCCCTCCTGATAATACCAGCCTGCGGCCACCCCAGTGGCCGACCATCACTACAGATGGTCAGGTACTGGATCGTACCCGGCTCTTCCCAGCACCCCTGGTGGCGGTGGGTACCGGGGTAATAAAGGGGGTTAGTGTTAGCCTCTGCATCCGCTAACACTAAGCCCCGCCTTAGCAATGGATGCTGTCAATCAGCCGGCGGCCATTACTAAGGCGGTAGTAATATAGTTTAAAAAAAAAACACAAAGACATAGAAAAAATATTTTATTGAAATAAAAAAAAACCCACACAGCCCTCATTAACCATTTTATTGACAATAAAAAAAAGCTGTCATCGAAGTAGTCCTGGAATCCGCCGTAGTCCAACGACCGAACCTGCAAGAAAACACACAAAAAATGATTAGTAACACATGTGTTAGGGTATGTGCACACACACTAATTACGTCCGTAATTGACGGACGTATTTCGGCCGCAAGTACCGGACCGAACACAGTGCAGGGAGCCGGGCTCCTAGCATCATACTTATGTACGATGCTAGGAGTCCCTGCCTCGCTGCCGGACAACTGTCCCGTACTGAAAACATGATTACAGTACGGGACAGTTGTCCTGCAGCGAGGCAGGGACTCCTTGCATGGTACATAAGTATGATGCTAGGATCCCGGCTCCCTGCACTGTGTTCGGTCCGGTACTTGCGGCCGAAATACGTCCGTCAATTACGGACGTAATTAGTGTCTGTGCACATACCCTAAGGCTTAGATACAGGGCCCATGTCTGATACTGTCTGTGGGATCCTGTAGCTAAGCCTACCACACTGTGTGCTGGGGCCCTGTATCTAAACCTACAGTGTGGTGGGCTTAGATACAGGGCCCAGCAGACAGGATCACGCATGGGCCATGTATCTAAGCCTACCATGTGATTGGCTTAGATACAGGGCCCAGCAGACAGGATCACACAATCTGTGATCCTGTCTCATGGGCCCCCTAAGCCTGCTACATCGTAGGCTTAGGGGTTGTGCAGTCCCTAAACATTGATGGCCTATCCACAGGATAGGCCATCAATAGCTGATGAGTCGCCCGGGACCCGCAAATCAGCTGTTTTGAAGGGGCCGCAGCACTCGTACGAGAGCTGCTTCCCCTTCATTTCACTACTCGCTCACACACTGTGAATCGCCGACAACGATTCACAGTGTGACCGGAATGAAGGGGAGCAGCTCTCGTACGAGTGCTGCGGCCCCTTCAAAACAGCTGATTGGCGGGTCCCGGGAGTCAGGGCTAACCTTACCTTCCTCTTCGGCCGCGGCGGGAGTTCTGTAGTCTCGATGCTGTGCGCGGCGGCATAGCGCGGTGACGTCATGCGCTGCGCACAGCGCTTGACGTCAGGACCTCCGCTGCGATCCGGAACCAGGAAGGTAAGTAAAGTATGTTACTATAGTAACAGGGGCCCGCGGCCCGAGTTACTATAGTAACTTTTTATTGATGTTGTGCGGGGGGCCGTGGGCACCCTGGCTTCGGGGCCCGGTCGCAATTGCGACCGCTGCGACCCCTATAGCTACGCCAGTGAGTATGGAAATGGAAGACATACAAAATGACTGTCAATCGACATCGATCTGGGGCTCCATGCAAAATCTCACCTCGTGGGGTATCCTTGATCCTGAGGAAGGTGAGAGCTCAGCCGAAAACTACACGGGGGGAACTTGTTAATGATCTCAAGGCAGCTGGGACCACAGTCACCAAGAAAACCATTGGTAACACATTACGCCGTAATGGATTAAAATCCTGCAGTGCCCAGCAAGGTCCCCCTGCTCAAGAAGGTACATGTACAGGCCCGTCTGAAGTTTGCAAATGAACATCTGGATGATTCTGAGAGTGATTGGGAGAAGGTGCTGTGGTCAGATGAGACTAAAATTGAGCTCTTTGGCATTAACTCTACTCGCCGTGTTTGGAGGAAGAGAAATGCTGCCTATGACCCAAAGAACACCGTCCCCACTGTCAAGCATGGAGGTGGGAACATTATGTTTTGGGGGTGATTCTCTGCTAAGGGCACAGGACTACTTCACCGCATCAATGGGAGAATGGATGGAGCCATGTACCGTCAAATCCTGAGTGGCAACCTCCTTCCCTCCACCAGGACATTAAAAATGGCTCATGGCTGGGTCTTCCAGCACGACAATGACCCGAAACATACAGCCAAGGCAACAAAGGAGTGGCTCAAAAAGAAGCACATTAAGGTCATGGAGTGGCCTAGCCAGTCTCCAGACCTTAATCCCATTGAAAACTTATGGAGGGAGCTGAAGATCCGAGTTGCCAAGCGACAGCCTCGAAATTTTAATGATTTACAGATGATCTGCAAAGAGGAGTGGGTAAAATTCCATCTAACATGTGTGCAAACCTCATCATCAACTACAAGAAACGTCTGACTGCTGTGCTTGCCAACAAGGGTTTTGCCACCAAGTATTAAGTCTTGTTTGCCAAAGGGATCAAATACTTATTTCTCTGTGCACAATGCAAATAAATCTATATAATTTTGACAATGTGATTTTCTTTTTTTTTTTTTTTTACATAATCTATCTCTCACTGGTAAAAATAACCTAGCCTAAAAATTCTAGACTGTTCATGTCTTTGACAGTGGGCAAACTTACAAAATCAGCAAGGGATCAAATACTTATTTCCTGCACTGTATCTGTGTATTTTCTCCACCACAGCACAAATAATAACAGTGGCTTTGAGCTGGCATGCCCAGTAATATATCGAAAGTCAGGGCAGCTGAATATGTTGCAGATATTTCTAATTTAATTTCATGCAACTATTAAAACTGTTAAATGGATGCTGCCGTCCACCACTAATTTATTATAATGCTGGTCAGTGATACATAAAAAAAAAGAAAATCACTCACAGCCAGGTTCCCAGACACAGGAGACAATCACAGTCACTGTCACAATAGTGACTGACTCCGACACCAAAAGACAAGGATCAGGTACATGTAAGTCAGGGCTGCATATCGTTTCAAGCAGCCTGACTGTTTCCAGCAGTCGAGGGAACCAGACGTGGGCAGAGGGAGCAGTGAGGGCTCAGACAGACTAGCTAAGCCTGGTGGCAGAAGGTGGCGTGAGACACCAAGGACACTGGGGAGGATGTTGAGCAGCGCACGGCATCAGGTACTCAACATTTTCCGGGTCCAGCGATCCCTTGTGGCCAGGTGTGACACAGACCGTCCTCAACGACATGCTACTCCTACAGTCCTGACCATAGACAATTATAGCCTAAGATATGCCATACATGTCTGATAGATTTAGAATATCACATTAAAGATTGTACCCCACCTAGTAGACATTTATGTCACGGTCTATTGATATGCCATAAATATCTATGGTCACAATAACCCTTTAAGGAGTTACTTATTGTTAAAAGGTGTCAGTTGAGGTTAAATCCACACTACCATACATGTATAGTTGTTACCCATGAGAACCTGGATGCAAGTTCGAAAATTCATATCTGTTGTCACTGTGATCCAATTTGGAAAATAACATGTTAGCCTATTGCCTTTCTTGAATACCATTTACTAGATTGGATTCACACTATGATTGAAAATGCTGGACAATGCACAAGACCGTATTACTACTCTGTACAAGATTCAAAGTTGTATGGAGCCGTAATACTGAAGCCATGGAACTCTACAGGGCTACATTGTACCTCTGTATGCCTCCAGTTTCATACAGATTGTCACATTAGTTGTCCTATTCTCTGTAGTACATTGCCATACAGAGGCCCCATAGGGCAGTACATGGGATGTCTATTAGCCCCAATGCACACGGCCACCCGCATTCTCGGCCAGTGCTCCCATACAAAGAATGGGAGCACAGCCCGTAAAACGCAAAAGATAGGAGATGTGCTATCTTTTGCGCTACACTTCTACGGCCCAGACAACTTCCTTCAAATAAACGAGGTGGTGTCCGTGGACTATAGAATTGAATGCGTCTGTAATTGTGGACCATAATTACGGTCCGCAATTACGGACTATTTTTACGGTTGTGTGCATGGGGCCTTACTCTGTGCGCTGCCATTCAGGCTCTGTGCGTTGCCATTAAGGCTCTGTGCGTTGCCATTCAGGCTCTGTGCGTTGCCATTCAGGCTCTGCGTGCTGCCATTTAGGCTCTGTGCACAAGCTCTTTTGTACTGAGTAATCTCAAAAAAATTGCTTCTACAGGTTTTTCAGCAGATTTCAACCCTTAATATATGATGGCTAAAATCCATAGCAAAATCCAAAATAAACCCTCACAGAGGCATGCAGTGGGGTTTCATTTCCTCATCCTACTTTAAAACCTCATTCACTTGAATTGTACTGTGTCTTGTTCTGAATTTTCCATTTGGAATCCTTACAGAAATCCTATTAACAAATTGAAAATGTGTGAACGTGATCTAACCATCCAAAAAATGGATTTATTTAGGTCAGTTAGATGCATCGTATTGGCTTAAAGGGTTGCCCCACCATTGAATGTCATATTCATTGTTTAGATCATAAAAATATTAACAATGTTTTCCATTTACATGCTGTAAAAAAAAAATGTTATGACATTTACTTACACTACCGTTCAAAAGTTTAGGGTCACTTAGAAATTTCCTTATTTTTGCAAGAAAAGGACAGTTTTTTTCAATGAAGATAACATTAAATTAATCAGAAATACACTCTATACATTGTTAATGTGCTAAATGACTATTCTAGCAGCAAATGTCTGGTTTTTAATGCAATATCTACATAGGTGTATAGAGGCCCATTTCCAGCAACCATCACTCCAGTGTTCTAATGGTACATTGTGTTTGCTAACTGTGTTAGAAGGCTAATGGATGATTAGAAAACACTTGAAACCCCTTGTGCAATTATGTTAGCACCGCTGTAAACAGTTTTGCTATTTAGAGGAGCTATAAAACTGACCTTCCTTTGAGCTAGTTGAGAATCTGGAGCTTTACATTTGTTGGTTCGATTAAACTCTCAAAATGGCTAGAAAAAGAGAGCTTTCATGTGAAACTCGAGAGTCTATTCTTGTTCTTAGAAATGAAGGCTATTCCATGCGAGAAATTGCCAAGAAACTGAAGATTTCCTACAACGGTGTGTACTACTCCCTTCAGAGGACAGCACAAACAGGCTCTAACCAGAGTAGAAAGAGAAGTGGGAGGCCCCGCTGCACAACTGAGCAACAAGACAAGTACATTAGAGTCTCTAGTTTGAGAAATAGACGCCTCACAGGTCCTCAACTGGCAGCTTCATTAAATAGTAACTGCAAAACGCCAGTGTCAACGTCTACAGTGAAGAGGTGACTCCGGGATGCTGGCCTTCAGGGCAGAGTGGCAAAGAAAAAGCCATATCTGAGACTGGCTAATAAAAGGAAAAGATTAATATTGGCAAAAGCACACAGACATTGGACAGAGGAAGATTGGAAAAAAGTGTTATGGACAGACGAATCAAAGTTTGAGGTGTTTGGATCACACTGAAGAACATTTGTGAGACGCAGAACAACTGAAAAGATGCTGGAAGAGTGCCTGACACCATCTGTCAAGCATGGTGGAGGGCAGGGGCGTAACTAGGAAAGACTGGGCCCCATAGCAAACTTTTGACTGTGGCCCCCCCTCTGCTGGGTATCACACCCCCCATTGTAGATAGTGCCTCCCTATAGATTCCACCACACAGCGTCCCCCTATAGATAGCACCATACACAGCCCCCTGTAGATAACGCCATACAGCCCCCCTGTAGATAACGCCATACAGCCCCCTCTGTAGATAACGCCATACAGCCCTCTCTGTAGATAATGCCATACAGCCCTCTCTGTAGATAACGCCATACAGCCCTCTCTGTAGATAACGCCATACAGCCCTCTCTGTAGATAACACCATACAGACCCCCTCTGTAGATAACACCATACAGACCCCCTCTGTAGATAACGCCATACAGCCCCCCCCCCCCCAAAAAAAACGGCCTATAGTGTGTCCTACAAAAGACATGTATCCCCTCTCCACAGCATAGGGGATACATGTGTGATCGCTGGCAGCGATAAGGAGAACGGGGGACCGAAAGTCCCCCGAAGTTCTCCATGACGAACCTCGGACTTCCGGCGTCTGCACAGTTCAAAAAAAATGAAAGGAGCGCTGGTCACGCATGCGCACAAGCACGACCGGTGCACAAGTCATTTCCATGGAGCTGCCGACACAGACCACGGAAGTCCGAGGTTTGTCATGGAGAACTTAAGGGGGACTTTCGGTCCCCCGTTCTCCTCATCGCTGGGCGTCCCAGCGATCCCACATGTATCCCCTATGCTGTGGATAGGGGATGCATTTCTTTTGTAGGAACAACCCCTTCAGTGGCGTCGCGCTGTAGTAGCCATAGCGGCTGCTAGCGGAGCCTGCGGCCATGGGATGGGGCCGTGCCGGCTGGTGGCACGGGCCCCCTCATGCTTCAGGCCCCGTAGAAGTCGCTACGGCTGCTATAGCGGTAGTTACGCCACTGAGTATAGGTTTGTACGGCGTAAAACTACAGCTCCCATTATGGCCGGAACAATGGTAAGGATATGCTGGGAGATGCGGTTTCACAAAAAAAATCATACCACCATCATCTCGCTGCAGATCATACAGTGACTACATTACTGATTAGAGGCAGAATAAACATTTACATTAAGTGACTCAACGGTGACGTCTCAGATTCTAGTTATTTTCTTCTCCCTCCGGTTCAGACATCTATGATGGATTTCTCCCGGCCATGACCCATTTCTGCAGTTTTCCGTTTAGATGTCTTCAGCTTCTCACTTTTAAAACATTTCTGCACCTATAAACAAAGTTAAAATTCTCAACACATCTAAATATAACTGTCACACACACACACACACACACACACACACCGTGCCCCCTGTAGATAGTGACCTACATAGAAGCCCCTGTAGATAGTGCCCACATATGGACTCCGGAGCTGCAAGGCAATAGTGCTAACCACTGAGCCACCGTGCTGCCCTACATATAGCTTCCCCTATAGTTAGTGCTCCACGTATAGCCCACCTCTGTATATAGTGTCCCACATATAGCCCACCCCTGTAGACTGTGCACTACATATAGACCCCCCTGTAGATAGTGGCCCACATCCCCACATACAGACCTCCCCTGTAGCTAGTGCCCCACATATAGATCGCCCCCCTGTATATAGTGCCCCACATATAGACCCCCCCCTGTATATAATGGCCCACATATAGACCCCCCTGTATATAATGGCCCACATATAGAGCCCCCTGTATATAGTTGCCCACACCCCCACATATAGACCCCCCTGTAGCTACTGCCCCACATATAGACCCCCCTGTAGCTACTGCCCCACATATAGACCCCCCTGTATATAATGGCCCACATATAGAGCCCCCTGTATATAGTGGCCCACACCCCCACATATAGACCCCCCTGTAGCTACTGCCCCACATATAGACCACCCCAATATATAATAGCCCACATAAAGATGACCCCCCCCCCCTGTAGATAGACCCCCCCACTATAGATAATGCCATTCACATTTGTATGAGGAAAAAAATATATAAACATGACATACTCACATGATCCCGTTCCCACGCTGTTCACTGGCGATGCAGACATGCTCTCTTCTGAGCATGTCTGCAGGAGCTGAACGAGCGTCCTCCAATGACGCTGATTGGCGGGGCAGAATGACTTGCCCCGCCAATCAGCACCTTTCAAGAATGGAAGCGGCGCAATGATGTCATCGCGCCGCTAGCCAATCAGTGTCATTGTAAGGCACTGGATGGTCAGGCAGAGAACATGCCCGGCCATTCAGTGCTAATACATGTATTTGGCTGCCGCTAGCACTGGGGCCCCCTCCGGTGCTAGCGACAGCTACAGGCATGAGAGGGCCTGTGTAAGGCTCGGCGGCGCGGGCCCCACAGTAGCGGCGCTACCGCTGTAGCAGCCATAACGGCTGCTAGCGGCGCCACCGGGCATTTGGGTGGGCGTGTCGGCTGGCGGCACGGGCCCACTCAAGCCCCGGGCCCCATAGCAGCCGCTACGGCTGCTACCGCGGTAGTTACGCCACTGGTGGAGGTAATATGATGGTCTGGGGTTGCTTTGGTGCTGGTAAAGTGGGAGATTTTTACAAGGTAAAAGGGATTTTGAATAAGGAAGGCTATCACTTCATTTTGCAACGCCATGCCATACCCTGTGGACAGCACTTGATTGGAGCCAATTTCATCCTACAACAGGACAATGACCCAAAGCACAACTCCAAATTATGCAAGAACTATTTAGGGAAGAAGCAGGCAGCTGGTATTCTATCTGTAATGGAGTGGCCAGCGCAGTCACCAGATCTCAACCCCATAGAGCTGTTGTGGGAGCAGCTTGACCGTATGGTACGCAAGAAGTTCCCATCAAGCCAATCCAACTTGTGGGAGGGCCTTCTGGAAGCATGGGGTGAAATTTCTCAAGATTACCTCAGCAAATTAACAGCTAGAATGCCAAAGGTCTGCAATGCTGTAATTGCTGCAAATGGAGCAAAAGCAAAGTTTGAAGGAGAAAATTATTATTTCAAATAAAAATCATTATTTCTAACCTTGTCAATGTCTTGACTATATTTTCTAGTCATTTTGCAACTCTTTTTATAAATATAAGTGTGAGTTTTCATGGAAAACACAAAATTGTCTGGGTGACGGCAAACTTTTGAACGGTAGTGTACATAGTATGAAGCCACCTAATGTTCAAAGTGTATAGCAATGTGCAAGTCCACCTAATGAGCGGAGTGCTGGTCGACTTGTGTAGCCGCCGAAGACTCTCCCCGCCACTGTATATTTACCTCTCCATGGCAACCCCTGACTCATGGCTGACACCGCATTCCTGCCCCACTCTCGTCCCCCCTCCTCCTGTGTCTTGTTCACTTCCTAGTGTGCACGTGCTGATTCCCCCGGTCGTATAGGGCCAGCGTGTGCCTACTGCCCAACTTTCCCAGGATATAACATTGACCTCCCCCTGTCTACCATTGCCTGACAAATTGAGTTCCTCCTAGTTAGCTAGAGATACACTGCTGATTCTTTGTTTGAAATTACTGTTTTTGACTTTGCCTGTACCTTTGACTATACTTACCTGCCGCCCGCCCTGACCTCTTGCTTGTTACCCCTGACGTAACTCTCCTGCATGCCCTGGCCTTTGGCTCTACCAACCATAAGTGCACGTCTGCCCCAACCTATTCTATGCCTGACCTTGTTTTCGGTCTGCTGATTCTGTACTGTGCCTGTTAACATCAGCCATGGCCAAGGGAGACTACTCTGCGTGTCCCGACCAGCAAAGTTCACATTCCTTTATAGGGGTTAAAGGGTAAATACCTGGGGTCCCCGTTGACTCCTCTCCCCGGTTTAGCCCCGCGTCAAATCCCTTGTTGACACAGTGGATACACACGATCCTCTGTAGGCCCCCTGTGACGATCTCATTATCCACAGACCTCGTGACAACATGCATGCTCAGTCACTCTTCTCACAGCTAGATTTCCGCATAGTGATACTCTATTCACTGCAGGGCAGAGAGTAGAAACCACTTTCTGCCCTGCTTTTTGGGAAAGGAGAGCCTCGATAGTAGCATGACAGTATAGCTGAGGAGATTTAGCTTGTTAGGACTGTAAAGTTCTGCATCTTGATAGAAGAAGCATATATGAATCTTGCACACTCCTCTCAGCCTTTATTGTATTATATTTCCATTTCTTTCTAAGGGAGTGCATACTGTGGATGTCACACAGCAGATATCTTGACTACTCTGGATCCCATGTTACCTTTATGCAGTAAAAGTAAGAAGGTTCTGTATTCTGCTTAAAGCCCGCCGCCACAGCACAGTTTAGCGCCAACACCAAGGGGGACACATGGAAGCACAAAAAGATTATGCAATAGCCATTAACAGCATTTTCGAGAATTTTGGTATTTAAAATGATTTGTGTGATTAACCCTTTATACGTGTTGCTATAATGTATTTTGTTGTTTTTTGACATTTACCAATTTAAATGTAAGGGGGTCAAACCTTGCCAGAATATTTTTGACACCTGAGTGGTGTAACTGGTGTCCCACTCAAAGATGGTGGAAGGAAGCAGGCAGACATATATGGTAACTGTAAACGGACTTAACTCACGAGGAAGTAATAGGCATAATGTTTACAAGCAATTTCACTTAGGACAGTAGTCTTAATAATCACTGACAGTCTTTTGTGGGACAACTGGTAATATCACAGATGAGTCTAGTACGTTGCAGTACCCGCTCTGGAATGTCTCTCTCAGGCATGCAGGCAGGCTTCTCCCACTCAAGGCAGCCAATGCTGGTGGTGCATTATGCATTAGACTCTCACAGGCTGATGCGACACTCCACGCCACGGCTCAGCACAAACTTTTAAAGGTAATGTGTTGCCAGAAAAACATGTTGTTTTTTTTTAAATTAAACATTTAGTGTGTGGGTGATTAAACATTGTTCAAATTTTTTTTATTTTTTTCACGAGTCAGGAAATATTATAAATTGGATTCAATTGGATTCAAATTTATAGTATTTACCATTTCTGGTCACTAGATGGAGCCATTCCCAAAAGCATGTGGTAAAGCAACCACATAGCTTTTCTGCTGCAAAATTGGGTAAAAAGCCCTCGCTCTAGTGAGCTCTCAGCATCCCCCCCTCCTTTATCCTGGCTAGTGCCGGGATAAACGAGGGGTTTGAACGGTGTAACCTCCTACACTGTGTGTCGCCATTTTTTGAGCTAACACACAGTGTAGTAGGTTTACATACAGTAGTAAACACACACAAACACGAACATACATTGAAATCTCTTACCTGCTCCTGCCGCCGCGGCTCCCTCCGGCCCGTCCGCTCCGTCTGCTCCCGCTGGTCCAAGTGCACAAGTCCGGAAGCCGCGACCGGAAGTAGTAATATTACTGTCCGGCCGCGACTTCCGGTCCACAGGAAAATGGCGCCGGACGGCGCCAATTTCAAATTGGACTGTGTGGGAGCGGCGCATGCGCAGTTCCCACACAGACGCCGTACACACAAGTGAATGGGACGGGAGCCGTTCGCAGTCCCTATGGGACTGTGGCTGCCGTATTCCATGTCTGTATGTGTCGTTAATCGACACACACAGAAATGGAACAAAAAATGGCAGCCCCCATAGGGAAGAAAAAGTGTAAAAATAAGAAAAAGTAAAACACAAACACACAAATAAATATAAACGTTTTTAATAAAGCACTAACATCTTGAACATATGAAATTTTTTTTTGTGATGACACTGTTCCTTTAAGTGTGACCCTCTGGCAGCTCAATACACAAAAATGTCTCAGCTTCTCAGCCCGGCTCAATATACTCACACAGGTATCCCACAATGGCAGCAAGCTGGCTGGTCTGTTCATCTCTAACGTGACAAGTATATGTCTGTCCACTCTCTCACTTCACACCACTTTGTATGCTATTTGGAATGTACTCGCGTAACGTGGGGATGCAGTAACTGTGACCCCCCCCCCCCCCTACGCTAACCCCTGACTAAATTCAACGTTTTGCAGCCACAAGGAATACCCAGAACATGCATTATATTTCCACAGTGTACAGTGTGCACTTCAGCGTTAGGATCAGTTCGCACTGAGGTTTTTTTTTAGGCATAAAATTTTGCCTGGAATAATTGGCTCAGTTTTTTTGTAAGTTGTATTCTACCACATGTGTTTTTTTAGGCGGTATTTGAGGCAATTTTTTTTACCTCTTTCTTCAACAGGCAAAGGAAAAAAACGAGAGCATTTTTTTCCCAAAAAAAAGGAACATCAAAAATGGTGTCAAAAACCGCCCCAGCTCTTCGTGGCGGTTTTTTTTTCCATCTCCCATTGATTTCAATGGGGTTTTTAAGGCAGAAAGCGCCTCAAGAAAGGTCATGTCGCTTGTTTTTTCCTGCGAGCGGGAAAAAAACGCCTCCACCTCCCTTTGAAATCAATGGGAGACTATTTTGGACGTTTTTTTACACGGTTTCCGGCGCAGCTTCCACATTAAAAACAGCGCCAAAAAACTCTGTGTGAACTAGGCCGTATCCACTGACATCATGCATGTAGATAAAATACTTAATAAGCATTATTTCCCATATAATACCTGTGATGTCACGGCTCACAGTATACATACATATCAAACATAGCTTGGTAATACAAGGTGTTTACACAACATTATATTGTAAAGAATATTAGAAATGCAGCAAATAGAATACTGGCGTACCACAGTAATATGAGCCACCTACCAGTACTAGTACAACAAGATAACATGGGTGGTATGGCCACCGCAACATGGCTAATGGTTACCGATAGCAACAACAAAATTATGTGCAGAGGGATAAATTTTTGTAAAAGGGAATATATCTGTGTTTTAACTCTCTCAGGGCCCATTCACACGAACGTGAACAACGTCCGTGTGCTGCACATGGAAATCACGCGCAGCACATGGACCTAATGATTTCAATGGGGCCGTTCACACATGCGTGAGTTTTCACGCAGCGAGAGTCCGCTGCGTGAAACTCGCAGCATGTTCTATATTGGTGCGTTTTCACGCACCTACGCGCCCATTGAAGTCAATGGGTTGTTTAAAACCACGCACCGCACGCGGATGCACGTCCCGTGTGTGTTGCGTGATTTGCGCATCAGTTCGATTGAATAGCGCATTCCACTCGCAAAGCACACTGATGCATAACGCAAACACACGGACCAGATTCACGCGTGTTTTTCACGCGCGTGAATCTTATACGCTCGTGTGAATGTAGCCTTACAATGAGATTGAATGATTGGGTCTGTCTCCAACCAGATAGATTTTTTTAAAACGCAATAATTAAGCTGTGTGTCTAGTCTTTGTATTCGTGTTATCCGCTGATCTTGAGCTTTATTACCTGCCCTCTCTACCCAGATTCATCCTGGGTGATACTATAATGCAGCTTTATAGCAAGATCAGCAGCCTGTCTCTATATAAACATCTATATGTCTGGATCCCAATTTTTCTACAAGTTGCATTCACCTATTATCATGATTTACCTCCAGAGATTACTGCCAAGAGAGAAAATTAGTCTGAAATGTGTCTTATTTGGTCTGGAATTGATCCATCACTGGTTATATTGCCCCATGGTTTGTAAGTCATTTTTCCTCTAGGCCGGTTTAAAGACAATATATAAATAAAGTGAGGCATACCGTAATCTGTTTACATGTTCAGCACTGCTGAATCCTGATTATGTATTGGAGGACGGGCGATTGGCCAGGAAATTGACTACATCGTAGCAAGCATTTCAAATAACAGTTTTTCACTTGACTGGAAAAACCAATCTATACGGTAGCAGAGCGGGGCCAATGAAAGCAAAACAACATTATCATCACAATGTGGGGAAAATTCACCATAAGGCCTAGAAGTTTTCCACTGATGTCTACCCTGAAAATACATACAATAGCCACTTATTTTCATTAGACATCATGTCATTAGGCATGAGTTTGCTTTCTTTGCCATGCCATCCCATGAGGCTGCTGTTGAGCCTGTGAAGATTATGGCTCCGAACTTGGGTTGGACCCACTGCCATTTCCCCGTGGGCACTGCAAACCTGCACAAAGCTCCTTCTCTCCACAGTTACTGCAAGGATTGCACGGAAGTTAGGTCCAGGACAAAGGTCATGGCACCCGTATTTCCTACAAGTGGGTTATAACGAACAAATCTCAGGTGCCCCTCCTGGGATAATGAGGTGTAATAACATCTAGTTCCATTTTATGACTGCTATGGACCATTATCTTTGCTGTTTATGTCCCTGCTCCCGTGTCTAATGTTTCTATTGGAAAATGGAAGATTCATGTTTTTTTGTATTTTTTTTGCAGTATTCTCTATGCTCATGTCTTCCAGCCTGGTTCAAGCAAAATAGCAGGATATTATCTGAGTAATATACTTAGGTGACTAATGTGGCGTAACTGAAGGGCAAATAATGACTATTGTCCGTGGTCATGTTGCAAGCATTAAGACAGCTTGGTGGATCAGGTCCTAAGTGCACTTTGTCGGGTAATCCTCTTACTGTTCTAATTTAGTCTTATTTTGGTTGTTTTTCAAAAGGATGTATTGGCTTTCATTGGGATTTGGACAGATATTTAACCATTGTGCTGTTTTTTAGGCTAATAATAGCAACATAATTAGTTGAATGGGATAATGGGGAATAGCAATAATTACCAGATAAGATAATGGAAACTGACTTGTTTTTACACAAGAAGCAATTAAATTCCAGAGTGCTTTATGGATGCATTCTGCAACTCTGCCTATAGTGTTATAATCTGTCAAATTACAGCTTTTAGGTCTGAAAATAAACACTTCTCCTCATTATTCACATGCAATACATTTTTACTCTTTATGTAATGAAGTGTATAGGGCCTTGTACACCGGCCGATAATCTGCCAGTGCAGCGAGTGCCGATCAACGAGACATCGTTGATCGGTGCTTGTTTACACCTGTCACATGGAGCTATGGATGGGGACGAGCGGTCGTAACTCCATTCGCTCATTCCCATACATTATTATCACGTCGGCAGCGCGTCACCCTGTTTACACAGGGAGATGTGCTGCCGATAATGATAATATTTTACTTTTTTAAAATTCATCTGCTGATCGCTGCCCTGTTTAAACAGGGCAATTATCGGCAATGAGCATTCTGTGAGTGCTCGTCTCCCCGATAATCGCCCAGTGTAAAACCCCCTTATGGCTGCACCCTTACTACCCAACTCTACTTAGCCAATTCTTACAAAAATTCTGAATAATGTTGTTTGCAAGTCTACATTTCTTCAGTCAGAGGCCTGTCTAGAAGCACATGGGTCCCAATCTAAAAATTATACCTAGAACTTCCACCTAGTACAAATATTATTGGTACCAAACACAGTCATAATGATGGCATCATGTTGTTTAGGATGTACAGTGGTCCCTCAAGATATATGGGCCTCGAGTTAAAATATTTTCAGCATACAGTAGTCATTCCTAGGCTATTCTAACATGAAACCACATTTAACATACAAAGCTACAGACCGTCCATACCGCAATGCATGTAATTGGCTGCAAGCATTAGCCAATAAGAATGGGCATTTTACTGGTAAAACACCTGTATTACTACACTGATTGGCTGTCTAGTATCGCCTCTCTACAGTACTACTTTCATCTACTGCTCTTTACCTGTAGCAGGAGGAGTTGCTCCTTTGGACACCAGGCCCCATTTTGCTTTTCTGGTACACTGTCTACTGTACAGGACTCTGAAAATGCTACTGTCCATAGGAAGTGATTTACAGCTTCCAGCAGCTATTTCTGAATTTTTTATGTGAGGACCTGCTTTTTCTGTATTATTTGTAAAACTCGTAAAAGGTTGACACCACATATGATTTCTGGATGAGTATGAGTGTCAGTCCACTTGTGTGTAGGAAACACAAGAAAATAAACACGTATAGGAGACTGCACTTCTCAATTTAGAGCTTTTTATTACAACATGAAATGGTACAAAAATGACAAAGCAGAACAAAGTTCAAACCGACTTAAAAATGCACAATATGTTTCTATATTTTTAAGTGGTTTTAACTTTGTTTTGCTTTGTGTTTTTTGTACCATTTTCTGTATTCGTTATCTGCTTAATCTTCCTTTTTTCTTATTTTTGGTTGACAATTTTTGGGTTTAGGAGGACCCAATTACTAGTTTTCCATAAAGCCATAGTCTCAGGTTATAATATTTTTAACTTATAATGTTCGTCCTGAAGCCAATTAATATTGTAACTTGAGGAAACACTGTACAAAATAAAAATAAAGTATTCACTTATATAGTGAGTTAATGCCATCTGGTAGGATTACATATTAGTGTTAGCATGATACAGGTGTGTCCTCCCTTAAAGGGATCCTGTCATAAACATCTTACCTGTTAAACTCACCTGACCCCTCAATGGCCGCAGCTGTCCAGAGTTCGTTCCTGTTCTCTTCTTTCCTGAAGTCCTCCTCTGTCAGTAAATATAGTCGTTTAAACTTTTCCCGCCTTTTATGGTAATTATTTTTCCCTCTGGGATGCAGTTTCTTAACCATGCCCACTGCCACCACCTGTCCGGCCCTGACTGGCTAAGGAGCTGTCAATCAAAAAGAAGGAGGTGGAGTCCACTCTGAGATGCTGGGGGAATGAAAATCTGACTCTTTTCAGATGAAGATTTGACTCTTTTCTGCTTTTTTGCATACGGCGTGGGACCACTGAAAAACGGAATACTAAAGCTACAGAGCTTACTTAGAACATATTTATAGCTTAGATGACAATGATTTTTCACCCACTTTCACCAGGTATTGCTGGCTTTATAGCTAAAATGCTGGTGACAGGTTCCCTTTAACTTATCTCTAAGGCTCTGTTCACACTGCGTTTTAGTCCTTTTAATATAACGTATACATTAAAAGGAGGCTTTGACTGATTGCTAACTGTGGCATCCATCACCCATAGGCTAAAATGGTATCTGTTTAATGGATACATCATGAACTCTCATCACCCTTTTCATGACGCATCAGTTAGACATATATCATTATAGACTATGGGTGATGGATTCCACTTTTGGGCATCTGTCACAGACTCTGTTTAACGTGTATGATGGGAAGCCCCAGTGATGTAACTGTCCATATAGTGATCGTTATCACTGGATCTTCCTGATGCAGCAGAGTTACTGGCTGTTTTTGATCTCCATCCAGGGAAGCTACGGTATGTAACTGGAGTTTCCCTGGGGTAGCTCTAGTGACGCAACTGTTCCATATATGGGCAGTTAGGTAACTGGCGCTACCCCAGGGACGCTCCAGTGACATAATTACCCCTGTGCTTCCCCCTCAAAACACCACCATGCAGATTCAGGTTCAAAGCATGCTGACCTGACTATCCCCTTTAACATTTTTAAAGCAGCACGGGTCCCCAGCTGCTTATCTTTGGCCACGTTAAAAAAAAAATACAAGTTAATGTATGCTTTTTTTACTGGATGGTGCAAAATTGTATTGAATTGTTTTCATGACAATTTGCATAACTTAACCGAATTCAAGAAATTTTAAGGGTAGTCATATGTGTATGCCATTTTTTCGCCACACTCCCTGCTCTTCTCCTATATTACTAGAAGGGGGAACTGCATGCTCACAAAAGCCTGGTTGCACTTGAAATCTCTTCAAGCCATACAGATATGCACTTCTAATAAATTTGTAGTTTACGTGGTCCTGATTTTAGGTGTAATATAGTGAATTGGTGTAGAATAAATAGTTAAATTTTTAGCAAAGGGCCCGTGTCAGAATAACAATGAAGTTATTTTTTTATTTTGTGTTCTATACATGAAAATTGCTTTCTGCATTTAAAGGTTCTTAGATTTTCTCAGGAATTTCACTGACAGAGGTAGAAATGTCATGAATATTCAAATCCAAGACAAAGAATAACATAAACTACCAATGTATTGCTCAGGTCTGGTCTTGAAACTGTAATTTCAGTGAAAAATACTTGTATGACCTTGTTTGTGTTTTGGCCAGTCTGTCTGACCCTTTGGCACCATTTGAGTCTGACATGCTTGATCTAACATTTAAATATGTCTCGTTTCTGCTTCAATGGCTACAACATTCTGGATAGGATACTTCTCAGGTCATTCGGTAATTGCTCTGCTGATTTAATCTGGGGTAATATTGAATATGCTGGTGCAGTTGTTAGCATGCACAAATGCATTCATTTCCATTACTTGAAAATAATATATGCTTCCTATTTCATTATTAGAGAAAAATTCCGAATGTGATCAGCATTGTGAACATTGTGTTTCCATCATTATTATGCTAAATTATAATATTACAATGACTGATTAACAGGTTCCCGACCGCTGGCCGTAAATATACGGCCAGCGGTCAGGGTCTCTAAAGTCCGGCGTATAGTATATATACGGCCGCACTTCAGAGACTGTGCACGCGCGATCGCGTGCACACAGCTCTATGCCCTGTCTGTTGCTAACAGCCATGGGCACTGGGCAGAATGTCAGGGGTCAATCTTTTGGCCCCTGAACATGTGATCGCTGTGACAACCAATCACAGCGATCACATGCATTTCTGCATAGAAAACAGTGTGCACGCGATCGCGTGCACACAGCCCTGTGCCCTCGCTGTTACCAACAGCTCTGGGCACTGGGCAGAGTATCAGGGACCAATCTGATGGTCCCTGAACATGTGGTCGCTGTGAAAATCACAGCGACCACATTTGTTTTATTTTGAGTTTTCTGGCAGTAAATCTCCTGCCTCTTTTCTTCTCCTCAAATATTGTTTCAGTTTGAGGAGAAAAAGAGACTCGGGAGAATTGCTGCCAGAAGAATACAGTGAAAAAAAAAAAAACAGTTACACTATAAAACATTCTCTGTATAGATAGATTTCTATCTATCTATACAATCTATCTATCCATCTATCTTTTTTTCTATCTATCTACCTTTCTTTCTTTTATTCTATTAGAATAGGCAGGTAGGGAGTATATAATTATATATATATCCACATATATATAATATATATAGCAATAGCGGTTTATTTTTTTGTTAGCGGTAGTGTAGATATATATAGCAGTTAGGCCCCATGCACACGACAGCAAAAAACCTCCGTTTTTGCGGACCGCAACTGCGGTCCGCAAAAACTGAGCCATTCACTTTCATTGAACGCTGACACCTTTCAGTAGCACTACGGAAGGGTGTCAGTGCGGTGGAAATGTTCCGGGAATTATGGAACATGTCCGTTCTTTCGCATTTTGCGGGCCGTGCTCCCATACTTTGTATGGGAGCACGGCCCGAAAATGCGGCTGTCAGTCAGCGGCCGGCCGTGCCCGCGATCGCGGACAGCAATTGCGGGCACGGTCGTGTGCATGGGGCCTTAGTTTGTGTGTTTTATAAAAAAAATAAAAAAATAAAATTTGTTTAGTTAGTGTTAGTGTTAGTTACGTTATGGCGAGGAAGTTGTTTAGCGCCGAGGAGGCA
The DNA here is from genome assembly GCF_050947455.1 of Rhinoderma darwinii. Classification (NCBI taxonomy): domain Eukaryota; kingdom Metazoa; phylum Chordata; class Amphibia; order Anura; family Rhinodermatidae; genus Rhinoderma; species Rhinoderma darwinii. The sequence goes on from NC_134692.1 coordinate 58,779,043, forward strand.
TACGCCATGCTGTGGTCTGAGTCGGAGACCGCATCAGAGATGGCGTCCGAGATGGAACCTGTTTTAGGTAGTGACGATGACAGCGTCACTTCAGGTTCATCTTCAGGGGACGTTGTCCCTGATGCAGTCGAAACTGCAGAACATGAAAGCGCAGGGCCAAGTAGCGCTGTAGCACGGGACAGCCTGGTCCCTCCAGTCCAGGCTCTTGTATGGGCACCTGCCCCATCTTTTGGGCCTAGAATCCACGGATTTACGACCACTCCTGGCATAACCGTGGACAATACAAATTTTGTCCAAATGGATTACTTCCATTTATTTATAACGGACGACATCCTAAATCAAATTGTCCACGAAACAAATTTATATGCCACGCAATATATAAGGCAGAAACCTTCATCCACCCATGCCAGAGATTGGACGCCCACCAATTTGCAGGAATTAAAAAAAAATTTGGGGCTCACCCTAAATATGGGTATTGTCAAAAAGCCCTCCATTAGGTCTTACTGGTCAACAAGACCCGCCCAAGCCACCCCAGTATATTCTGCAGTAATGCCCAGGTCTCGTTATGAGACAATAATGAGGTTCCTCCACTTCAATGACAACGCACAGGCCCCCCCAAGTACCGATGCAAACCGGGATCGGTTGTTCAAAATAAGACCGCTAATAAATTCCCTGAATAATTTATTTCTGCAACTCTACACCCCTGAGCAGAATGTAAGTGTGGACGAGCAGATATTTTGGAAGTGTTATAGAAACTCTGTTGAGTTTTGTAAAACCAGCTTTGAAAAAAAGCGATATGTGAAATGATCTTCTTCTATCCTCCGCCCTCCTACATCTCTATGTGATAAATAAGGCCACATATTTGGTATCCCCGTGCACGGGAGAAGTGGCAGAATGTGAACGGAGATTAATTTTGGCCGTGGTCTATGCCGTGTGTGAAAAATGCTGGTATAAACTGACGCATTTGCTAAAAAATTGCTAATTTTATTTTGTTCCATCTTATTCAAGAAACTTTCAGAAGAAAACTGGACTGTCTAAAAATATGATAAACCCCTTGAAGAAAACCTTGTGGGGTCTGCTTGCGTGAATGAAGTCATTTATGGGGTGATTCTAATCTTTCAGCAGCATTAGGCCCCCCAGAAAACAGTATGCGGCTATAAAGTCAAGTGCAGAATTCCTGGACCGAAAAGGCCAAAAAGCCTCCTTTTATGCCAAGCCCTGGCACATGCCCGCACAGTGAATAAGGCACACATATTTGGTATCCCCATGCACGGGAGAAGTGGAAGAACGTGAAAGGAGATGAATTGTGGCCGTGGTCCATACCGTGTGTGAAAAATACTAGCCTAAACTGACGCATTTGCTAAAAAAGTGCTGATTTTATTTTGTTCCATCTTATTCAAGAAACTTTCAGAAGAAAACTGGACTTGCTAAAAATATGATAAACCCCTTGAAGGAAACCTTGTGGGGTCTACTTGTGTGAACGAAGTCATTTATGGGGTGTTTCCAATGTTTCAGCAGTATTAGGCCCCCCAGAAAACAGTATGCGGCTATAAAATCAAGTGCAGAATTCCTGGACCGAAAAGGCCAAAAAGCCTCTTTTTATGCCAAGCCCTGGCACATGCCCATGAATAAAGCACACATATTTGGTATCCCCATGCACGGGAGAAGAGGAAGAATGTGAAATGCGATGAATTTTGTCCGTGGTCCATTTTGTGTGTGAAAAAGCTAGCATAAACTGACGCATTTGTTAAAAAAAAAAGCTAATTTTATTTTGTTCCATCTTATTCAAGAAACTTTCAGAAGAAAACTGGACTGTCTAAAAATATGATAAACCCCTTGAAGGAAACCTTGTGGGGTCTACTTGTGTGAATGAAGTCATTTATGGGGTGTTTCTAATGTTTCAGCAGCATTAGGCCCCCCAGAAAACAGTATGCGGCTATAAAATCAAATGCAGAATTCCTGGACCAAAAAGCCTCCTTTTATGCCAAGCCCTGGCACATGCCCGCACAGTGAATAAGGCACACATATTTGGTATCCCCATGCACGGGAGAAGTGGAAGAATGTGAAAGGAGATGAATTTTGACCGTGGTCTATACCGTGTGTGAAAAATGCTAGCCTAAACTGACGCATTTGCTAAAAAAGTGCTGATTTTATTTTGTTCCATCTTATTCAAGAAACTTTCAGAAGAAAACTGGACTTGCTAAAAATATGATAAACCCCTTGAAGGAAACCTTGTGGGGTCTACTTGTGTGAATGAAGTCATTTATGGGGTGATTTTAATCTTTCAGCAGCATTAGGCCCCCCAGAAAACAGTATGCGGCTCTAAAATCAAATGCAAAATTCCTGGACCGAAAAGGCCAAAAAGCCTCCTTTTATGCCAAGCCCTGGCACATGCCCGCACAGTGAATAAGGCACACATATTTGGTATCCCCATGCACGGGAGAAGTGGAAGAACGTGAAAGGAGATGAATTTTGGCCGTGGTCCATACCGTGTGTGAAAAATACTAGCCTAAACTGACGCATTTGCTAAAAAAGTGCTGATTTTATTTTGTTCCATCTTATTCAAGAAACTTTCAGAAGAAAACTGGACTTGCTAAAAATATGATAAACCCCTTGAAGGAAACCTTGTGGGGTCTACTTGTGTGAATGAAGTCATTTATGGGGTGTTTCTAATGTTTCAGCAGCATTAGGCCCCCCAGAAAACAGTATGCGGCTCTAAAATCAAATGCAAAATTCCTGGACCGAAAAGGCCAAAAAGCCTCCTTTTATGCCAAGCCCTGGCACATGCCCGCACAGCGAATAAGGCACACATATTTGGTATCCCCATGCACGGGAGAAGTGGAAGAATGTGAAAGGAGATGAATTTTGTCCGTGGTCTATACCGTGTGTGAAAAATACTAGCCTAAACTGACGCATTTGCTAAAAAAGTGCTGATTTTATTTTGTTCCATCTTATTCAAGAAACTTTCAGAAGAAAACTGGACTTGCTAAAAATATGATAAACCCCTTGAAGGAAACCTTGTGGGGTCTACTTGTGTGAATGAAGTCATTTATGGGGTGTTTCTAATGTTTCAGCAGCATTACGCCACACAGAAAACAGTATGCGGCTATAAAATCAAATGCAAAATTCCTGGACCGAAAAGGCCAAAAAGCCTCCTTTTATGCCAAGCCCTGGCACATGCCCGCACAGTGAATAAGGCACACATATTTGGTATCCCCATGCACGGGAGAAGTGGAAGAACGTGAAAGGAGATGAATTTTGGCCGTGGTCCATACCGTGTGTGAAAAATACTAGCCTAAACTGACGCATTTGCTAAAAAAGTGCTGATTTTATTTTGTTCCATCTTATTCAAGAAACTTTCAGAAGAAAACTGGACTTGCTAAAAATATGATAAACCCCTTGAAGGAAACCTTGTGGGGTCTACTTGTGTGAATGAAGTCATTTATGGGGTGTTTCTAATGTTTCAGCAGCATTAGGCCCCCCAGAACACAGTATGCGGCTATAAAATCAAATGCAAAATTCCTGGACCGAAAAGGCCAAAAAGCCTCCTTTTATGCCAAGCCCTGGCACATGCCCGCACAGTGAATAAGGCACACATATTTGGTATCCCCATGCACGGGAGAAGTGGAAGAACGTGAAAGGAGATGAATTTTGGCCGTGGTCCATACCGTGTGTGAAAAATACTAGCCTAAACTGACGCATTTGCTAAAAAAGTGCTGATTTTATTTTGTTCCATCTTATTCAAGAAACTTTCAGAAGAAAACTGGACTTGCTAAAAATATGATAAACCCCTTGAAGGAAACCTTGTGGGGTCTACTTGTGTGAATGAAGTCATTTATGGGGTGTTTCTAATGTTTCAGCAGCATTAGGCCCCCCAGAAAACAGTATACGGCTATAAAATCAAATGCAAAATTCCTGGACCGAAAAGGCCAAAAAGCCTCCTTTTATGCCAAGCCCTGGCACATGCCCGCACAGTGAATAAGGCTCACATATTTGGTATCCCCATGCACGGGAGAAGTGGAAGAATGTGAAAGGAGATTAATTTTGGCCGTGGTTCATACCGTGTGTGAAAAATGCTAGCATAAACCGACGCAATTGTTAAATTCTTGCATTTTTTTCCAATTTTGCCCACTTTAGAGAAAAAAAAAAAATGATATATACTGACAAATGCCACTAAAACAAAGCCCTATCTGTCCTTTAAAAAGAGTGTAAAATTCAAAGATGAACTTTATTCACCTGCTGAGTTATAGTCATCTAAAGAAGCGCATAGCAAAATTGTGAAATTTGCTCTGGTCATTTAGCTGTAAAACAGCCTAGTCCTTAACCGGTTAATATTGTGGTCAAGTGCACCAGTAAAATACTTTCAATAGCAATTTTATATTAATGTTCCATTTTAGTTTCTGCAGGTTTAAAACTTTTTGCTGTATATTTAAAACCAATTACGGTCATTGTTTTGTTTTTCATTCTCCCCCATAACTTTTAAGAATCAAATATACAGTGCACATAGGCAGCACAAACCCATATCAGCCTTCATGTACGTGACTTTATTCAGAATCTGTATCACATGGATTTCTAATGAGTAGTCCATGAAAGCTTTGAGCCCATACTGTATCCCCGTGTGCTCCTGGACGCACATAGGGGTTTTATCCTCATAGACTCCATGCAAGGCCATGTGAAATGCAACATCACACTTTATACTACGGAGATATACTCCGTTAGGAGCATTATTGTGAATGGATTCTAAGTCATCAGACATATGCACTTTAATATGAATATCCAACAAATTACTTAAAAGAAAAAGCGCAAAAAGAGCAATGAGGAATATGTTGCTACTACACAGCCTACCAAACTACAGTTTGAGAAGTTGTGTGCTATCGCATAGGCATTGGCAGAGAATTAATGATCTTTCTACTTGACTTATTGCAGTTGGAGGAAGCAATTTGTAGTCTTCTGGTAATAGGTGTGTAATAATCATGGGGACAGACATATTGTGAATTTTGTTTGTAATCTCATTGGAGAACATTACAGTCAGGCTTTCCTCGGATCAAAATAGCTTGTTACAGGGAACAATAGATTATATTCCACTTAATAAAAAAACATAGTCATCATACCATTTAGACTTTATAAAGGGGTTGTCCACTACTTGACAACTGATGACCTATCCACTGGATAAGTCATCAGTACATGATCTGTGGGGGTCCAACGCCCAAACTCTGCACCGTTAAGCCGGACCGGCTGCCTCCGAGCACCGGACGTACATGCCGGAAGCAGTTTGCTCTGGCCACTGAATAGCGGCCGAGCTGCAGTACTGCAACTCTGCACCTATTCAAGTGAGTTGGAGCAGAGCTGCAGTTCGGCAGTTCAGTCGCTATGCTATGTACAGAGCCAACTGCTTCCGTCTCCGTACATCATAATATAATGGGCCATAACATCCGGTGCCCGGAGGCAGCCGGAGCAGCTTAAAAGGTGCAGGGTCCGGTTGTCTGACCCGCATAGATGATATACTGATGACCTATCCGATGGATAGGTCATCAGTTGTTCAGTAGTAGACAACCCCTTTAAGACGGCGATATACATAAGATAGCTGGTGGCCGAAAGCTCTTTTGACTAACCGCTGTCTTTTTCCGACCTCCCCATAAACATTCATACTTGTTTGAGTGTGCATGTTTATTTTAATGTTGAGATCCAACATCCCTGAACCTTATTTCCCCTGACATTTTCCATTGGGAAAGAGGCCCACATATACTGTACATTAGACTCTCTGCAGACCCTGTTGACATTAATGTAATGTATGGGCAACTTTACTGTTTTAAAACCTAAAATACTTGTAGTTTCCTAGTAGTAAGTCACATAGATAATGGCTAACAGAGTATTACCGTCTGAATACACATTTTGAAAATTTATCATAATGTGTTTGAGTGCAGAAAAATACAAACTTGGCTCTCTGTACCTCTTAATATAAGTTGACAAGGAAGATATTTAAAGTGCCTCATCAGTTCTAAGTGAAAAATCATATGCTGCAGTACTTACTATAAAAATAATAGAATTTTAGGCAGAAATTATATCAAGATTACATTGTCTAATTAGTGGGGCGCCATGAAGAGTCTCTATTCACCATGGCATTACTACTTTGCCCTATAGTTGATTAGAAAAGTCCTACTTTCAGAGTTCTGCAAAACAGGCATCCCTGCTGCTAACTATAATGTTCCCAGGCATCCGTGGCCAGCCGAAGTCTCTGCTGCAAAGCTCCCAGTGCAGTGAGGCTTCCTGCTGAATACAGAAGCCTAGCAGGCACCGTGCACAGAGTCTGTCTATCTAGTGTAGCTAAACCTTTGAAAAACTTCTGTCATGTCATAGTGACATGTCAGAAGTTTGGATTGGTGCGGGTCCGAGCACGGAGACCCCCACTAATCTCTAGAACGAAGCAGCTGAAGCGCTATGCATTCAGTGAGTTTTTTTTATATTGTAGAGAACAATGATAAAATCATAAAAGGGGCTGTTTACTTTTGCCCAATGTTTAGTTTGTACACCAGAAAAGCGCTTGACATACACACTTAAAGTGTCCATAGGGTTCCATTAACAGACGAAGGGCAAGTGTGTCCTTTTAGCCTCCGTCTAGCTGGTATTCACCAGTATACCACAAAAAAAAAAAACGTTGAATAGCATAGTAGACCACTCTATTACATACTGTCAAGTCCAGTAGAAAAACGTATGCGTTAAATGTATTACTATTTTTTTTTTTTTAACCCAGCAACCCATGGGTGACGAATGCCACTGTATCACAATCATCACGTACATCTGTTAAATGAATACGTCATGACCTTTTCAATAGCTTTTTATTATGCATCCATTAAATGGATACCATTGTAAGCTAGAGGGGACAGAAGCGTTAAACAGATGACTAACAGTGGCACCCATAGGCTATTATGGTATCTCTTTAGCAGATTCGTTATGAAAAGGCTCATGAGAGTTCAGTTATCCGTTAAATGGATACTAATATAACCTATGGGTGACGGATGCCACTGTTAGAAGTCCGTCACAGCCTAAGATTAATGTATACGCTGGGAGCTTTTTTCCGGCGTATATGTTAAATTCAGGCCAAAAAGTGAAGTGAACAGGGCCTTTCATAATACTGCAAGGAAGAATTAATGTATAAAATTAATGAATAAATAAGCTCATAGCTGGAGCTGACTCTTGTTTAGTCACTCTAAAGCCCTCCAAACATTTGGCCAGTCACATAGCCCCTACCATGACAAATCTAAAACACATAAAGGACGAAACAGGATGACACTCAATAATTTCATAATTTCAAAAGCAATTAAAAATGATAGTCTAATGGTTTGCACCATGATACGAAACAACCCATGGCCAAATATGCAATGATATAAATATATAATTTAAAGAATATTTTATATCGATGCATAGACAGAATACATAATAAATAAGAAAAAAAGGCGGAAATAGAGAATATCAAATTCCCTAATCACTTAAGGGTTCAGTCCCACACTGAGATAAAGTGAAAGTGCAAAAATTCCCAACAATTCATATAGAAATAATAAAACAAAGTGACATTAAAAAAATAAATAAAATAGTAGCAATGCATACAAAATGCATTTATGATGTAATATTTTAAGAAAAGATACGGTTAATGATATAATAATAGCAAAGATTTGATGATGTCAATATAACAAATACCTTTACATCCAGGGATTCCCACAAAAAAGAATCTAAAAAATATGCCAGTCACATAGCCCCTACCAACCATGATTCATTGTCAGCCAGCCCACTGACCAAGTCACTTCTTTACGAAGATATTAGAGAACACTCAGAATTACAGCTGTCAAAACACATATACTGAATATTATATAAATGAGCTCCAAAACGCCTATTTATTTATAACATTAACATACTGTTCTACTACTGCCCAAAATCCTTAACATCACTTACTAAATCCTGAATAATAACAAAAACATTGAAATACGCTACCCTGGTTGAGATGGTTCGCTAAATCAAAGATGGATGCTAGGTCATCCCTAGCAGTGAGAAGGTAAATCAGACTGGTTCCAATGTAATTTATTTTTATGGCATTTTCAGAACCTATTACTTGTGCCACCATACACCAAGGGACTCTAAACGGCGACATGGATATGCTTATTAATGGACCCTTTATTGTAACATGCGACTATGATTACATCTGACTAGGGAACTTGCTCATGTCAGACAGCAAATATATCAAGGTTACATGACCTAATTAGTGGGGCACCGTGAAGACTCTCTTTTGACTACAGACTATTGAAATTTGATATTGATGTTTTTTTTGGAACCTTTTCCTCTTCGCCTTTAAATCAGCTTGACATTCTTCTGTACTTCTACCTTTAATTGATACATATTTTTATTAGAAGTGATTACAGCCTGTAACCATACCCTGTATATTGTTAGTTGATAATGTTTCTGCAATTATTCTATGGCATTGCTGGTAAGGCTACAAAAGATTTTAGGTTATACCACCCATATTCTATTTAATCAACCTACTGAAACTTTTTAGGATTGCCTCCCAATTGCCCAGATTAGCCTTGCAGGGTCTCTCAGACACATATCTGTTTTCACTTTTTTTCGTCAATAATTTTACTTACAGATATATTATTAAAAATCTGTTGCTGTCCGCTATCTTACTCCATCCTTTCTAGTTTAGTGTTTCTCATAAAACCAGAAGCTGCTTTACTACTGTATAGAGGTGACCACAGTCATGGGGTGGTCAATTTGCAAGTAGATGGCATTGTAGATGGCATTGTCGGGATAAAAACCTCACTGCCAATGGTGAGATAACAGTTTACCTTAAAAATTGGAAAATATTTACTGCAATTTCCTTGTATATTTGTTATTGGATTTAAAATAAGGCAATTTTACAATAAATACAAAACCAAAGCTTGATATCTACATAAATTACTGGATGTTACTCATTTCAAATAACGAAGTGCAAATCTGTAATATCCCAATTAGTACATGTAATTAATAGGATGCTATCATAAGAGCATTTCTATCTGAAAATTATACGGTATATACAAGTGATTGGTTATTCCTAGATTCTCGCACCAATTGGACGGAGGAACTACATAGTATCATAAGAATAGAAGATATGATTGCCTCTGAGACTGCCAAATGTGTTCTGCTCCCTGTAGTACCCATTGACTTGTTTTCGGGCTTTTCCGCATCAGTCATAGTTAGGAGGGGGACCTCCACCCTAGGTTAGGGATTGGAGAAAAAAAGGCTACTTGGGTTCCTTCTCGCCAAACTTGTCAAACCATGTCTTTATGAACCTTGCTTTATTCAAAGGGGCACAGTCATGCTGGAACGGGAAAGGGTCACCCGAACTGCCACAAAGTTGAAATCATACAATTGTCTAAAATGTCTTTGTATGCTTTAACATTACCCTTTACTGGAAATAAGGAGCCCAAACCCTGAAAAACAGCCCCAGACCTTATGCCTCCTGAACCAAATTTTACAGTAGGCACTATGCATTATAGTAGGCAGCGCTCTCCTGGCATTTGCAAAAACCCAGATTATCCATCAGACTGCCAGATAGTAAATTGCGATTCATCATGCCATAGATCACATTTCCACTGCAAAGTCCACGGGCGGCATTTTTAACAACACTCTTGTGGCCTGGCTCTGTGAGTTTGTGTGGTCTACCGCATGGTGGCTGACTCCTGGACGCTTCCACTTTACTAGCAATACAAACCTGGACAATGGGGCTGCCAGTAGATGTAAAATACTTATATTTTTCTAAAGCATTTAATACTGTCGATCACATGCAGTAGTTGCACAAGTTAAACAGATTGCTCGATGCCTAAAAAATATGTTCTGTGGTGTGCAAAAGGTAAAATAAAGCAACTTACAAATATACTCTAGTTTTCACCCACTGTCACGTGGTCCCAAAAGTCTAGGACTTTGCTAAGCTCTAAAGCATTGTAATGAACTGAGCCAGACAGCCAGACCCTCCATAAATGCCACTGACACTCAGGGAAGGGGAGGAAGCTCTCACCTCCCTTAGGGCTCATTCAGACGAGCGTAAAACTTGTTTGTGTGCTGTGCGTGGAAATCACTCACAGCACACGGACCCATTGATTGCAATGGGGCTGTTCACACATGCGTGAGTTTTCACACAGCGAGAGTCCGCTGCGTAAAACTCACTGCATGTCCTATTGGTGCATTTTTCACGCACCTAGCCGCCCATTGAAGTCAATGGGTGCATGGAAACTACGCACAGCACATGGATGCAAATCCGTGTGTGGTGTGTGTGATTTGCGCATAAATTCCATAAAAAAAAAAGTGTTGTGCGAGTACATGAAAAACGCTTGCCACTCACAAAGCACACTGATGCATAACGCAATGCACACGGACCAGATTTACGCGTTTTTTACGCGCGTAAATCTGTCACGCTCGTGTGAATGTAGCCTAAGGCTGTGATGACGCAGAAGAAATTTGTGGGTAAAATTGTGTTTTGAAAATTAGTGTATATTAGTCAGATGATTTATATTACATTTGCACACCACAGAACATGTTTTTACGGTGTTAGGCAACTACTTTAGGCTGGGCTTAGACCTAGATTTTTTTTATAGTGAGCGATAAATTGCTGTCCTTAGGACTGACTGCATTAGACAAGGGCTACTCAAAGAGTATTTAGCTTACTACAAGAACTTGCTGACCGAAATTTCTGTCCATAGGAATGCATTGAGTAACTAGAAAATCTTAGTCAAGTGATTTGCTAGAGATTTCTTTTTTTTTTTTAGTTGCTGCAAGCTGCGATTTCAGAGCTATACACTTGTCAGGAGCGATTTGAAGAGATTTTCAAGCTACTCCATTCATTTCTATGGACATCTATTGATCACAGACCTTTTTTGTATTGAGATAAATAGCCCTAGCTTAATGCATTCCTATGGACAGTGAATTATCGCTCATTACAAAAAGAAAAGTCTAGATCTAGCCGCAGCCTTAAGGTTTACATAGTACAATTTGTGATTGGATACAAAACACCATAGTCTGTGTGTAGTCAGTGGTCATATTCAAACTGGACTAATGTTATAAGTGGAGGACCCGTAATGTGTCCCTTACTGTTTAACCAGGTGATAATAATGCAGAAATTGGATTTTATTAGCATTTTCCCTGAATTTGCAGATGACCCAAATCTCTGTAGTGTTGTAGATACTGTACAAAATCTCTTATCCCTACTGGATGACTCTAATAAAGTTTCTTAATTGGCAGCAAAATGGCAGATGAGCTTTAATACTGATGAGAGAATGGTTATACATTTTGGGGCAAAAAATAAACAAGCTATATATACCATGGATAAATAACTATTGAGCAAGTATACAATAGAGAAGTTTGGCTGTAATTGTTGATGATAAACTAAATTATAGCCAGTCTGCTTCATCAATAGATCGGAATAAATTGTCTTGAATTAGGTAAGGCATGGCTTCTAAGAAAGAAAGTATTATTTTACCCCTTTATGCGGCCACATAAAGAGTATGCAGTCCAGTTTTGGGCATCGGTCCGTAAGAAAGATATCAAATAGCTGGAGAGAGTTCAAAGGCGGACTATATTAATACGAGGAATGAAAGCTCTCGGTTATGATGAAAGGTTGTTAAAACGACATTTATTTATCCTAGAGAAGAAAAAGCTGAGGGGTGATGTGATAGCTTAAAGAGGTTCTGTCACCACATTATAAGTGCCCTATGTCCTATATAAGGAGATCGGCGCTGTAATGTAGATGACAGGAGTGCTTTTTATTTAGAAAAACGATCTATTTTAAACCACCTTATGAGCGATTTTTAGCTTTATGCTAATGAGTTTCTTAATGCCCAAGTGGGAGTGTTTTTACTTTAGACCAAGTGAGCATTGCACAGAGGAGTGTATGACGCTGACCAATCAGCGTCATGCACTTCTCTCCATTCATATACACTGTACTAGCGATATAGTTATATCGTTATGTGCAGCTACAGACACAAACTCTAACATTACTGTAGTGTCCTGATAATGAATATACATCACTACCAGCCTGGATGTGATGTTTATTCAGAATCCTGAAACTTCTGAATCTTTTCCGTGAGATTCCAGCAAGGCAAGTGTAATCTCGTTTGAAATGACAGGTTACATCGTAATCTCGCGAAATTACGCTTGCCTTGCTGGAATCTCACAGGAAAGATTCAGAAGTGTCAGGATTCTGAATAAACATCACGTCCAGGCTGGTAGTGATGTATATTCATTATCAGGACACTACAGTAATGTTAGAGTTTGTGTCTGTAGCTGCACATAACGATATAACTATATCGCTAGTACAGTGTATATGAATGGAGAGAAGTGCATGACGCTGATTGGTCAGCGTCATACACTCCTCTGTGCAACGCCCACTTGGTCTAAAGTAAAAACACTCCCACTTGGGCATTAAGAAACTCATTAGCATAAAGCTAAAAATCGCTCATAAGGTGGTTTAAAATAGATTGTTTTTCTAAATAAAAAGCATTACTGTCACCTACATTACAGCGCCCATCTCCTTATGTAGGAGATAGGGCACTTATAATGTGGTGACAGAGCCTCTTTAATATAGATCTGTATTATTTTTGCAGGCCTCACAGAGAACACGGGTTTACTGCTTGCGGAACTGCACTTCCTTTCAAGTATCTTTTTATTAAATTTTTTCACAATTTATACGGAAACAAACACAGAGGGTTATAAATGTTGTCATAGATACACAGTTGAAGATCATAAAGAATAAGTTCTAGCACAGATATGCATCTAATCCTCTTTGTATATTAGACATCCCCTGTAACCTTTACTAAAAGAATAACAGGTAATGTAACTAATTGATGTCCAGTACACCCATAACATCCTAGGACAAATATTCTCAAGTTAATATATCAAAGTTATATCAAGGGAAATTACCCTATAATGTTAATTATATTATGATCTTGGAGACATATTCTGACCAGGGTAGATAGATTTTCTTGTATTAATCTGGGTTCCCTTGGTCTACGTGGTTTTCCACAATATGGCTGTAGCGGCTAGAACTAAATGTGACCATAGTACGTTATTAAAGGGGCTAAGACCTGAATTTGTCAGTCCCGCGGACCTGACGGGTTCAGTGTCAGCGGGTCCACGCAAGATGCAGCTGAAATCTATCACATCTAAGTTATGAACTTAGATTTGATGAATAACAGGTGGATCCTTTGTGTCAGAGAGACACAGGACCCGTGGACACTAAACCTGTCTGTCCCGCGGACCTGATGGAAACAGAATTTGTAATAAAAACTAATTATACAGTTGCACCAATCACACTGATTGAACTTTTTATTAAATAAAAATAATCCCTTTCAAAGGCTTACATAGCCTTTAACTTTGAGAAATCATATTGAGGAATAAAGAATTAGGGGTTATAGAGGGAGCTTGGGGACTTGTAGATTGAATTATGTCCTTGATTTTGGACCAGAATGATCCCTCTTGCAAGAAGCATCTCCTGCAAATTTAAGCTATAGATTCTCTTCAGGAGGACAAGAGTTTCATACCATATACCCAGTGACGTAACTACCGCTATAGCAGCCGTAGCGGCTGCTACGGGGCCCGCAGCATGAGGGGGCCCGTGCCACCCGCCGGCACGGGTCCCCCCCATGGCCGGAGGCTCCGCTAGCAGGGGTTGTTCCTACAAAAGACATGCATCCCCTATCCACAGGATAGGGAATACATGTGTGATCGCTGGGACGCCCAGCGATAAGGAGAACGGGGGACCGAAAGTCCCCCGAAGTTCTCCATGACAAACCTCGGACTTCCGGGGTCTGTCTGCAGCTCCATAGAAATGACTTGCGCACCGGTCGCGCTTGTGCGCATGCGTGACCAGCGCTCCATTCATTTTCATTGAACTGCGCAGACTCCGGAAGTCCGAGGTTTGTTATGGAGAACTTCGGGGGACTTTCGGTCCCCCGTTCTGCTTATCGCTGACAGCGATCACACATGTATCCCCTATCATGTGGATAGGAGATGCATGTCTCTTGTAGGACAAACTATAGGCCGTTTTTTTTTGGGGGGGGGGGGGGCTATATGGCATTATCTACAGGGGGGTCTGTATGGTGTTATCTACGGGGGGTATGTATGGTGTTATCTACAGGGGGTCTGTATGGCGTTATCTACAGGGGGGTCTGTATGCCGTTATCTACAGGGGGGCTGTTTAGCGTTATCTATAGGGGGACTCTGTATGGCGTTATCTACAGTGGGGTCTGTATGGTGTTATCTATAGGGGGTGTCTGTATGGCGTTATCCACAGGGGGGTCTGTATGGCGTTATCTACATGGGGCTGTATGGCATTATCTACAGGGCGGCTGTATGGCGTTGTCTACAGGGGGGATTTGGGGCTGTAAGATGTTATCTACAGGGGGGCTGTATGGCGTTATCTACAGGGGGGATGTATGGCGTTATCTACAGGGGGGATTTGGGGCTGTAAGACGTTATCTACAGGGGGCTGTGTATGGCGCTATCTACAGGGGGCTGTGTATTTTGCGATCTATAGAGGGGCGCTGTGTGGTGGAATCTATAGGGAGGCACAATCTACAAGGGGGGGGGGGTGGTGGTGTGATACCCATCAGAGGGGGGGCCCCAGTCAAAAGTTTGCTATGGGGCCCAGTCTTTCCTAGTTACGCCCCTGCATATACCCTATACCAATTTGTAGCTAGTTTCTTGGAAAGTTATACATCTAGAGGGGTCACAGCAGTGTATAGATTGGTGCGATTTCTGAGTTGGTAAATTTAGTGTCAAGTTACTTTTCCCAGGATTTTATAAAAGAAAGCATTCTTTCCGAGTCTTGTGCGGCTAATTTCCTATAGATCTTGGATGTAACTTTGGTGGTTGGTTTTTCTGGAGGCTATTAGTTGTTCATACCACGTCAGGTCTCTAAGAAAGAAACCCTGTTTCAGTAGTTTTTTTTTTGTTTTTTTTAAAAATTAATCTGGATCTGAGATTAATTTAGATGATTAATAGGAGCCTGTGGGAACAGGGATCGCATTTGCATGAGAATTCGTAGTGCCCCATCCCCAAGGATATTGCATATGGGCTATGAATGTGCAATTTGATCACAATGTTTGAAAGCATTACTGTGCGAATCCTTAAGCTATAGAACATGCTTCTACAAAATTTGGTAATGGCTGTGGGTAGATTTATGAATTTTTGAGTTAAACATATTCCTTAGGAAGTACAATATACTGGTTACTGGTATTAATGTAGAATGTTGATCCAGGGATCTATCTCATTGCCAGGAAGGATCAGGAAGTATTTTTTTTTCTACTTAATGGCAAATGGGGTCTATGACAATCATAGGGTGGTTTTTGCCTTTTTCTGGATCAACTGAGGTTTGTAAGTATAAAAAGATGAATAATATAGATTTGGATCTTTTCTCAACCCCCTAACTATGTAACATTTGACCAGGGCAGATCATAAATTTCACATATTGACGTGTCGCAAAGGTTGCATCCTATGTCCGTGCCACTGAGCTATTCAGTTTGACCCATACTACTATCAATGTTTGTTTGTGGACAATGCATTGCTAAATCCTTGATTTTATGCACCTTTTTGCAATGGCTATGGCTGACACACTTGATCTAGATAGTTAGGAGGGTTGTCCACATATTCTTGGCAATATTTTGAATATATATAATATTTTTATCTATATTTACTACAGGTTTTTTCAAGCATTTATTCATTCTATTCAGCCACTGGGAATGCTGTAGGCAGACAATAAGGTCATCAATACAGCTCTGGAAGGGATTATGACTAATTTTCTAAGACCACTGAATGGCAAATCTTCCTAGTTGTTTAGTGATACTTCTCTTATTTGCACATCACTGCATAATTGGACAGACTTACCTTTTAGGTCTATACAGGATTTATACAGGATGAAATCTGACTAGTTTTGTAACTATATGGGAACTATAAGGGAACAGTATATGGGAACACTTTATGACTGGGTGAATTTTACATTCTAGGGTGGCTGGATGACAACCACTGTGGGCGATGCAATAACAGCCATATTGACTGTTACCCAGCTTTCCCAGTAATGTGTATAAAAAATGGAAAACTTTTTTTAATTAACTTAAGAGAGGAAGTTAATGCAAGGACTTTTATTGTTTTTTTTTTCTCGCTGTAGGGAAAATTTATTTTAAAGGGTTTGTCCCATTAAGAAAACCCTTGTCAATATGTCTTTCTAGGGCATATGGTCCTCATGGAGGGATCCTTCCTTAATCCAGGGTACAGATCCACTAAGTAAGAGCAGACCTGACTTGTCCATTTATTACATAGTTGGTTATCCGTTTGAATGGCCAGTATGTAACCATTTATATATTTGGCAAGGATGTGGTGTCCGAGCACAGTTAGCTCTGCCCACAGCCCGTCCTGCAAGAAGCCTGTGAGGAAGAAGATGAAGTTCCAGTATGCGCGTATGTGTGTCTTTGTGTGTGGGTATTTGTTTCTCTAAGTGCCTATATATGTATCTGTATGGGTATGTATTTCTGTGTGTGCATCTACATTATCTGTACTCAGAGTTATCACTGTGGTGTTAGGCCCTATTCAAACAACTGGGATTCTCGGACATGTGACGGCCGTTATTCGAACGGCCGTCGCACGCCCGCAGTAGGAACAATAGATCCCAAATGGGGCTATTCACACGGCCAATTTTTTTGTAAACCGGGCCATTAAAAAAATGGAACATGTCCTATCTTAGGCTGTTCTCCAAGCCGCACAGCTCCCATAGATGTCTATGGGGCCGTGTAAAGCACGGCTATCACTCGCATGTGATCCGAGTGATGGATGTGCATTCTGCTGCTTGCTCTCTTCTCCTCACAGTGCGGAGTGCATGTGAGGAGGAGGAGGGTATTTTGTTGCTCCCTGTAGGAGCTGAATCCCTAATCCCCGGCCACAGCTTCGGCCGAAGCTGAGGCCGGGGATTCCGCTCCAGGAGAAGTCCCTGACGTCACTGTCCATATATGGGCAGTGATGTCAGGGACTTCTCCTGGAGCGGTTCCCTACTCCTGAAGGGGAATCCCCGGTGCTGTGGCCGGTGATTCTGCTTCAGGAGAAGTCCCTGACGTCACTGTCCATATATGGACAGTGACATCAGGCACTTCTGAAGCGGAGTCCCCAACGCTGTGGCCGGTGATTCAGATCCAGGACAAGTCCCTGACTTCACTGTCCACACAAAAAAACGGTTGTGGGAATAGCCCCATTTGGGGGTCTATTTTTCCTACTGCGGTCACACTGCCGGGAAACCCTGTCGTGTGAATAGGACTGCAGGTGACATCTACATTATCTGTACTCGGAGATCAATCACTGTTTTATCTGTGGTGTTACATAGGACTGCAGGTAACATCTACTACATTATACCTTTACCTTGGGTGAATAATCTATTATTCAGCAAACACTCCCACATTTTTATTAGGTCTCAAATTTTGGTAATTATGTTTTAAAATACACTTATATTGTTTTTTTATAATATTTTTTACAAATACTTATCATTCCTTTTGCTATCAAACACATGTAACGGGTTTTATATACTAGTATTATGTGTATGGCTAAATAAAACTTCTGTTGGGGCTACCAGGACCCAGACCCTTTATGTGTATTAAATAAAACAAAACAAAAATTAAAAGGAAAAAAAATATATAAACTGCTCTGTGCTTCACTGATTTTTTAGATGTTTAGGGTATGTTCACACTGACTTTTTGCAGGCTAAAAACTCTGCCTCAAAATTTGTGTTTTTTGTCCCTGGACATTGAGCGCCGTGGGCAAAAACGCAGCGAAAAACGGTTTCTCTATCTCCCATTGATGTCAATATGAGTTCAGAGACGTAAATGCCCAAAGATAGGGCATGTCGCTTCTTTTCCCCGCGAGCCGGTTTTACCGCTCGCGTGAAAAAACCGCCTCCGCCTCCCATTGAAATCAATGGGAGGCGTTTTCGGACTTTTTATGGCGCGTTTTCCAATGCGATTTCCTCGTCAAAAAATGTGTACAAAAAAAACAAAAAACTGCGTGAACAGGGCCTTAGGAGGGATTCCTTCTTTGTGTACTGTTGTCTAAAAGCTGCTGCACTAACAGAAGAGTCTGTTTTCTAAAAGGACTGTTTCTGCATCTCATGTATAAACTGTCTATATAACTCTTGAAATGCAGTTGACTTGAACATAGCTTGTTTTTACATCATATTACATTTACAGTCTATTGTTATAAAGCTATAAAATTGACCCAATTTTCGGTTTCTTTATACCAGAGCTCCTCATACCCAATTTTTTTCATTTAGTAGTTTCATCAAATGGATATAACTTTGGTCTGAATCTAAAGATTGTCTGCCTTCCACTGAATTGAAACAGACTGAATGTCTTTCCAAAGTGCAGAAGTTGTTTAGTTGGATAAAAGATTTGAAAGATACTTTTTCTTTTTAGATGATGAATGATTGACGCGTAAAAAAACCTCATCCAAACTGTGCAGGAGATAGAAAGATTAAAACTGCAGATAACATGCACAAAGATAAACCAGAGTCAATACATAAAAATATCAAAAGTCGGCGAGACAAAAAAAAGTGTCATTATTTCAATCAATAAGCAGGACAATGGTCAGCTAAGAAGAAAGACTTTCTTTTCTAACTGAATTTTTGAAGAAACTCTTAGAATTTCTCAGTAAAGGGCAACTCCCTGAGCCACAAGATGTGACATAATTATTGCCATTTGTGTTACTAAATACTGGGATAATCAACATACGGTAAGTCCCACAGGACACGTTATTGGCTAGGTGATTCCTACGTACGGTTAAACACCTCCAAATTATAAGAAAAAAGTGACAAAATACAAACTCCAACGCTTCATAACTTAAAACTCAGAAAGAATCAGACACTATTTATAATAGAAAATTTGAAAAAAATAAATTTTATTTCCAAAATGTAAACAATGAGGGGATATAAACTATACAGAGGATCCAAAAACAAGATTGGACTTTATTAGGGCCACATAAGTATATGGATTAATACGCACAGTAATTAAAGCATACATACAGAGTGAAAAATGCACGGTATTAATAATAAAGGACAGGTAGTGCCAAGTCTGAATAAACAGAAGAATCAATGCTGTTACATAGAGCTTAACAAACCATGCGATAGCAGAGAAGGTAAACAGTCAGTACAGACAAGAGGGTGGTACCAGCTAAGAAATAGTCATGAACGACTACACTAATGGACATATCTGAACAGATGTCCAAGTGAATGCAAACATGAACCTAAATGGAGTCCCAAACAAAAGTATATGACCTGGAATGCCTTACCCATGAGTGTCAGATGTATTCAAGTGGCCCAGAAGGACAGAAGCACCCCGACGCGTGTTTCGCGTATACAGCTTTTTCAAGGGGTGCTAGAGATGTGTTTAAGCCCAGTTTAAATAAAACACTAAAATGTTCAGGTGGTGCACTTGCGACCAATGAAGGACCTAGTCAACGGCGCATACGCGTCACTAGGGAGATGGCGCAGAGCACACAAATCGATGCCCGGAAGGGGAACTCTGCACCTCGCATCACCGCGCATGCGCAAACCCCAGGGAACGAACATGGATTGTAAGTATATATGGAGAGTAAAATGCAGAATAAAATAGGTAATGATATACAGGATAAGACCACATTACAGGGAAGTCCGTTTTCCCAGTGAGGTAAAACGTGAAGAAGTGAGTGAACAAAAAACAAAAAATAATCTGACCGTGGGAACGCACGGTTAGTGACGCAAAATGAAAAATATACAAAAGAGTTCAGGTGGTATAGAATATATGTAATGAAAAGGGGAAAAAATAGTGACAATATACATAAACACATCTATGGGTACCAACTAAAGGTAAAATATTCTAACAATAGCAAAGGTGATAAAGTGCAATAAAGAAATAGATACATCGCAAAAAACAAAAGTGACACACAGAATGAAATAATGTTAAAATGAAAAAAAGTGTTAGCACAAAAACCAAACTAAAAATAACTGATATGATATATAGCATGATATGACTGAGATAGAATAGAAATACTGGGATAGTCTAATATAAAATATTGTATTTCAATGGATAACCAAAATGTCTCTGTTTTATTGCAATGTATTAAAAGAGGCATGGACTCGCGGGACAGGGATGTAATAATGCCACTTTACAAAGCATTAGTGCGGCCTCATCTGGAATATGCAGTTCAGTTCTGGGCTCCAGTTCATAGAAAGGATGCCCTGGAGTTGGAAAAAATACAAAGAAGAGCAACAAAGCTAATAAGGGGTATGGAGAATCTCAGTTATGAGGAAAGATTAACTCCTTCAAGACCCAGCCTGTTTTGGCCTTCAGGACCCAGCCAATTTTTTCAAATCTGACGTGTTACTTTATGTGGTAATAACGTTGGAATGCTTTTACCTATCCAAGCGATTCTGAGATTGTTTTCTCGTGACATGTTGTACTTTATGTTAGTGAAAAAATGTTGTCGATAATTTTGGTATTTATTTCTGAAAAACACCACAATTTAGAAAAAAATTGCAAAAATTAGCATTTTTCTAAATTTAAACGTATCTGCTTGTAAAACAGATAGTAATACCACACAAAATAGTTACTAGTTAACATTTCCCATATGTCTACTTTATGTTTGCATCATTTTTTGAACATCCTTTTATTTTTCTAGGACGTTACAAGGCTTAGAACTTTAGCAGCAATTTCTCATATTTTCAAGAAAATTTCAAAAGGCTATTTTTTCAGGGACCAGTTCAGTTCTGAGGTGGCTTTGAGGGCCTTATATATTAGAAAATCGCCAGAAGTCACCCCATTTTGAAAACTGCACCCCTCAAGGTATTCGAATCAGCATTCACAAAGTGTTTTAACCCTTTAGGCGTTTCACAGGAATTAAAGCAAAGTAGAGGTGAAATTTACAAATTAAATTTTTTTTGCCGAAATTCATTTCTAATACATTTTTTTTGTAACACAGAAGGTTTTACCAGAGAAATGCAACTCAATATTTTATTGCCCAGATTCTGCAGTTTTTAGAAATATCCCACATGTGGCCTTAGTGTGATAATGGACTGAAGCACCGGCCTCAGAAGCAAAGGAGCACCTAGTGGATTTTGGGCCTCCTTTTTTTTAGAATATATTTTAGGCACCTTGTCAGGTTTTAAGAGGTCTTGTGGTGCCAAAACAGTGGAAACACCCCAAAAGTTACCCCATTTTGGAAACTACACCCCTCAAGGAATTTATCTAGGGGTATAGTTAGCATTTTGACCGCACAGGTTTTTCGCTAAATTTATCAGAATTAGTCTGTAAAAATGAAAATCTACTTTTTTCTGAAAAAACATAGAAGTTTTTAATATTTACAAGAGATAATATAGAAAATGCACCCCAACATATGTGAAGCAATGTCTCCCGATTACGGCAGTATCCCATATGTGGTAATAAACTGCTGATTGGACCCACAGCAAGGCTGAGACGGGAAGGAGCGCCATTTGGATTTTGGAGCACGGATTTTGCTGGATTGGTTTTCGGTTCAATGTCGCGTTTGCAACCCCCTGGAGGGACCAAAACAGGGGAAACCCTCCAAAAGTGACCCCATTTTGGAAACTACACCTCTCAAGGAATTTATCTAGGGGTATAGTTAGCATTTTGACCACACAGGTTTTTCGCTAAATATATTGGAATTAGTCTGTAAAAATGAAAATCAACTTTTTTTCTGAAAAAACATAGAAATTTGTAATATTTACGAGGAATAATGAAGAAAATCACCCCAACATTTGTAAAGCAATGTCTCCTGATTACAGCAATATCCCATATGTGGTAATAAACTGCTGATTAGACCCACAGCAGGGCTCAGAAGGGAAGGAGTGCCATTTGGATTTTGGAGCACGGATTTTGCTGGATTGGTTTTCGGTGCCATGTCGCGTTTGCAACGCCCTGGAGAGACCAAAACAGGGGAAACCCCCCAAAAGTGACCCCATTTTGGAAACTACACCTCTCAAGGAATTTATCTAGGGGTATAGTTAGCATTTTGACGACACAGGTTTTTTGCAGAATTTAGTGGAATTAGGCAGTGAAAATGAAAATCAACTTTTTTTCTGAAAAAGCCTAGAAATGTTAAATTTTTACAAGGAATAAAGGAAAAAAGAACCACAACATTTGTAAAGCATTTTCTCCTGATTACGGCAATACCCCATATGTGGTAATAAACTGCTGATTGGACCCATGGCAGCGCTCAGAAGGGAAGTAGCGCCATTTGGATTTTGGAGCACGGATTTTGATGGATTGTTTTTCGGTGCCATGCCGCCTTTGCAACGCCCTGGAGGGACCAAAACAGTGGAAGCCGCCCAAGTTTCCCAATTTTGGAAACACCCCTCAAGGAATTTTTCTAGGGGTATAGTGAGCATTTAGACTCCACGGGTCTTTTGCAGAATTTCTTAGAATTAGGCGGAGAGAATTAATATCACAATTTTTTCCACTAAAATGTTGAATTTTCTCATTTTCACAAGGGATAAAGGAGAAATAAACAACCAATTTTTGTAAAGCTATTTCTCCCGGGTACGGAAATACCCCACATGTGGTCATACATTTTTTTCATTAGAAATGAATTAACCCTTTCAGGACTGATCCATTTTTTGCTTTCTTATTTTCGTTTTTCACTACCCGCCTTCCAAGAGCCATAACTTTTTTCTTTTTTCGTCAGTAGAGTGATGTGACGGCTTATTTCTTGCGGGAGGAATTGTAGTTTCTATTGGTACCATTTAAAGTGCCATAAAAAGTACTGGGAAACTGAAAAAAAATAGGAAAATATAGGAAGAAAATCTGATTCAATTTTTTGGGGTTTTGGTTTTTACAGCTTTCGCCGTGCCGTAAAAACGAAAACGACAGTGATTTTAATGGTTTAAATTATTTACGTTTTTTACGGTGTTCACCGTGCGAGTTAAATAATGGTATATTGTAATAGTTCGGCCTTTTACGGACGTAGCGATAACAATTCTATTTTTTTTTTACATTACTTTTGAAGAAAAATTGGAAAAGTTTTTTTTTTTTAACTAAACTTTTTTCTTTCTCACTACTAATAACTTTAATTCTTCTACACATTTTATTAGTCCCCTTAGGGGCCATGTACCAGCGATCATTGGATCCGCGGGTACAATATGCTGCAATACTAATGTATTGCAGTATATTGCTATATTTACAGACTCCTGTAACAGCGCGATCGCTGTTCCTGTCCGTTAGTCCCGGGTGTCAGCTGTAATACACAGCCGACACCCGCAGCGTATGGAGCGGGCTCAGCACGTGAGCCCGCTCCATACATCAACCCTTGCACCATTACGTGCTATTAAGTCATAGTGCTCAAAGGGGTTAATGCACAGCGGATGGTATGAATATTGCAATTTTCCACTGATATGCCATTTTAGTGCATATGTCGTGCCCAGTTTGTGCCCCTGAAGACAAATACCTCAAAGCTTTAAGCGGGTTCTCCCGGGTATGGCGATGCCATATATGTGGACGCAAACAGCTGTTTGGGCACGCTGCAGGGCTCAGAAGGGAGGGACGGACGCCATTTTGCTTTTGGAGCGCAGATTTTGTTTGGTAGTTTTTCTGTTTGGGGTTTTGCTGGTATTTCAGTTTATAATGTGGGGGCATATGTAATCTGTGCGGAGAACATCAGGGCATAATAAGAGGGTATAATAATGCGGTAAATAAATGATAATTCATAGATGTGTGGCCGGCGTCGCACTGATAAATGTTGTCGGATGTTACCCGCTTTTAGAAAACACTGCACATTTTGCATCGCCATATTCCTGGGAGCCAGAACATCTTTATTCTTTCACCACCGGAGCTGCGTGAGGGCTTATTTGTTGCGGGACAATCTGTACTTTTCATTGGTACCATTTTGGGATACATGCGATTTTTTTGATCACTTTTTATTGCATTTTTTTGCAAGCCGGGTGACCAAAAGGCGTTCACCGTGCACTATAAATGACCATTATATTTTATTCTGCGGGTCAGTACGATTACGGCGATACCATATGCATATAGGCTTTTTTTATGTTTTGCAGCGTTTGCGCAATAAAATCACTTTTTTATATAAAATAATTTATTTTCTGTGTCACCATATTCTGAGAGCCGTAACTTTTTTATTTTTCAGTCAAAAAGCTGTGTAAGAGCTTGTTTTTTGCGGGACGGGTTGTAGTTTTTATCGGTATTATTTTCGGGTACATGCGACTTTTTGATCACTTTTTATTCTCTATTTTGTGAGGGGTGGTGACCAAAAAATAGCGATTCTGGTGTAGTTTTTTATTGATTTTTTTTGGGGTGTTCATCGTGCGGGAAAAATAACATTATAGTTTTATAGTTGGGGTCGTTACGAACGCGGGGATACCAAATATGTGTACTTTTTTTAACGTTCATTTTTTTCCTATAATGAAAGACTAATTATAGGAAAAAAATGCAGTGCTTGTTTATATAACTTATAACTTTTATTTTTACACTTTTTTTAAAACATTTTTATTCTTTTTTTTACTTTTTTCACTTGTCCCACTAGGGGACACTTAGACTTGCAGCTTTGATCGCTGCTGGAATACATTACACTACACACGTAGTGTAATGTACTCCAACTGTCATTGTGACGTAACAGTCACACTGACAGGAAGCCTCGGAGGACCGGTGGACGCTGCTCCTCCGAGGCTTCCGTACATGGCAACCCGGAGGTCATTGTCTGACCTCCGATTGCCATGACAAGCATCGGTAGCCCCCACGATCACTTCGTGGCGGCTGCAGATGTGCTTCAAACCCCTTAAATGCGGCGACGGCAATCCGTCGCCGCATTTATGGGGTTAATTGCCGAAATCAGCGGCGATGGTCCGCTGACCGGCAAGGCTGGAGTGTCAGCTGTCAGAGACAGCTGACCTCCCGGTTCCCGGACACTGTCCGTTAGGACAGTGTGTGCCGGGAACTACTCCGCAATAGTACGTCTGGATGCGGGAACTAACCCCGCTGCAGGACGTACTATTGCGGCGCAGCGCGGGAAGAGGTTAAAAGAACTAAACCTATTTAGCCTTGAAAAAAGACGACTAAGAGGGGACATGATTAACTTATATAACTATATTAATGGCACATACAAAAAATATTGTGAAATCCTGTTCCATATAAAACCCCCTCAAAAAACAAGGGGGCACGCCCTCTGTCTGGAGAAAAAAAAGGTTTAATCTCCAGAGGCGACAAGCCTTCTTTACTGTAAGCACTGTGAATCTATGGAATAGTCTACCGCAGGAGCTGGTCACAGCAGGGACATTAGATGGCTTTAAAAAAGGCTTAGATAATTTCCTAGAACAAAAAAATATAAGCTCCTATGTGTAGAAATTTTTCCCTTCCCTTTTCCCATCCCTTGGTTGAACTTGATGGACATGTCTCATTTTTTAATCGTACTAAGCATGTAACTATGTAACCTGGCAGATACATTTTGGTTATCCGTTGAATTACAATATTTTATATTAGACTATCCCAGTATCCCAGTTTCCCCATTTGAAATAAAAATAAAAGGAGGAAATTACTGGTTTCCAGCCCCATGGTTACAGGTGAATAAAGAAGGCATTTGCTTAAAGAGATTGTGCTATTTTATTTTAATTTTTTTTAAATATCGGTTGTAAATGTATCCCAAAATAATCTTTATCATATACATGTATCAAACAGATTTCATTAGTCGTTATTTATATAGAGCCAACATATGCAGCACTGTAAACAGAATGCACTCACATTACACAATCTAAATTCAGACACATACATATTAGTATTAGTTTCAGAAGCATATCTTTGGAGCAGTGATAGATTAATATGATCTTGGGCCCTGGGCTGTACATAAGCTATGGGCCCCTACCTAAATCTCTCACCTACATGTCAACATACATCATGTAGTATGCTACACACTGACATAAGAATACGCTGGTGGACATCATGATGTTCATAAAAATGCTATGAATAGAATGCCCTGACTTGCAAAAAAAAGACAATATACTGTATAATTTACTATGATACTCATGATACAAAAAAAAAAAAAAAGTTATTGCCATGTAACCAGCACATGGCGAAAAACACTTCAATGTGCCTGTACACCAAGCAAAAAAATACCCTGGCCATGAAGGGGTTAATAAAGTGCTAATGAATAAGCAGGATGAAGGAAAAATAAAGTTCATGGGGGATATTATATATATATATATATATGTATATGTTAAAATATAATATCCCTCTGCTACAGGATGCGCCTGTGCATGACCTGGTTTGCCTTGCAATTACAAATTATCCATTTTAATATTAGAGATTAAAGTATTAAATGAATATGGCATCTAAATTATAATAAAATAGCACAATGTGTTATGAATGATCTAGTTTTATGATATTTGATATATTATATTTTAGATGTCATATTTACTTATTATTTTAATCTCGAATGTAAAAATGGATAATTTTACTTAAAAACAATGTAAACTAGAATTTTTATTGTAAACATTTAAAGGTATATATATTTAAGTAAGGTACCAGATGCAATCTTTTAATTATTCCTGTCACATCACTTTTCATCATAAGGCTAGGGTTACACCTGAGGTCACAGCACCCGCAGCACAAAATCCTATACACTGTGATACCGGTTTTTCGACTAAAGTTGAGTCGATTGTAAAAATAGAAATGTCATCCGACCATAGGGTAAAGATGCAACGTGCTGTTTTTTCTCCGGCTGTCAGATTGGATTGTTGGGGGAAATGCTCCATGTAGGTTCCATCATATGATCTCATGTTACCTTTCACAAGCGATTTACTCATGTGTAACCTTAGTCTTACCTTTGTAATATCTTAAAATTATTTTCCAGCATTTTGTAATGCTAGAGCTAACAGAGATAGCCGCTTTTAGTGCCACTGGGCACACTGTGACCAGAACTCCGGGGGGTCCACAACTCTGAGCCAAATGCAGCCATGAAAATCGACATGGCAACCCAGATGGGGCTATACGAGAGGTCAATGCAGGTTAAAATGCATACTCAAGCCTGCCATAACCTGCACTGACCTGCAGCAGTGGCATAACTTCCGCTGTATCAGCCATAGCGGCTGCTACGGGGGCCCGCCGAATGAGGTGGCATGTGCTCCCCCCCCATGCCCGGAGGCTCCGCTAGCACCTGCTATGGCTGATGCAGTAGCGATGCCACATTCAATAGTAACTGCCATAAAGTACACATACCTTCCAACCGTCCGGGCGGTGTCCCGCTGTCCCGGGCGCTCATGGGTATGTCCCGCTGTCAACTGTATCTGCGTCCTCAGGACGCAGATACGGTTGAACTCAATTCCGGAGCAGGGAATCATCAGCTCTCTGCTTCAGAATTAGTTCAGAGTGGAGGAGCAGAGGAAGCTCCTCCGCTCGTCGAGGACTACCCGGGCACAGCGCTACTTTAATCACTGTTCTCAGGGAACCCCTGATGTCATTGTCCATATATGACAGTGACGTCAGTGGCTACTCCTAGAGGGGAATTCCCGTTGCCGATTATCTCTCCGGGTATTCCGCTCCTAGAGGAAACCCCTGAGGTCACTGTCCATATATGGATATTGACGTCAGGGGCTCCTACTGGAGGGGTATCCCTGGACAGTGTTGGCAACTGGGATTCGCTCAAGGAGTAGCCACTAACGTGACTGTCCATATATGGACAGTGACGTCAGGGCTTCCCTCTAGGCGTGGAGTCCCCGGCCAATGCTCTGACTGGGTATTCCACTCCTAGTGGGAGTACCAATGGTGCTATCTACAAGGGGGTGCTATCTTTAAGGGGGGTATGGCACTATCTACATAGACACTGTGGCATTATTTAGGGACACTGGCACTAGGGGCAGCTAAGGGGGCATTATACTGTATAAGGGCAGCTAGGAGACATTATATCCCATGGGGTCATTATGCTGTATGGGGCAGCTTTGGTGGTATTAGGCTGCACGGGGCAGCTATGGGTCATTATACTGTAAGGGGTAGCTATGGGGGCATTATACTGTATGGGGCAGCTATGGGGTCATTATACTGTATGGGGCAGCTATGGGGTCATTATACTGTATGGGACAGCTATGGGGTCATTATACTGTATGGGGCAGCTATGGGGGCATTATGCGGCATGGAGGCAGCTATGGGGCATTATGCTGTATGGGGGAATTTGTTTGGGCATTATAGTGCATGGGAGCATCTGTGTGGGCATTATACTGTATGGGGGCATCTGATACATAGTTTTATTGGTACTCAACTTAATCGGTTCACAGCATCTTATATGCAGCTTCTGAACAGCTGGGGTGCCCAAACTTTTGCAGTTTTGTGCACATTTTTGGGTAAGGATTTATAATACTCGGATTATACTCTATGTAACAGCAATTTATCCTTCCTAAGTAGAAATTCTGTATACTGTATAATATCTGGGCAATTCTATGTAAGGCTTAATGTAGATACAGATACCGAATGGTAGTAATATTCATCAGTAAAGGGAAAGTGTAGTACCTTTGTCTCTTACATCTTCCACAATATATTTTTATTACTTTAGCATCTCTCTTTCATGTGAGAAAGATGTTTGGAAATCTCTGTCCATGTTATAAACATATTGGATGAGTATTAAAATATCCCTGCAGACCGAGTGGAGCCAGTTTAGCAGCTGTCTTGTACTATGGAATGGTTTATTTTACCGTGAAATTGTTAGGTGCTTCCTGTCACACGTTAATTCTTCCTTTGTTCCAAATCCTAACTTACAGGAAACAGTCTAACCTCATCAAATTCCACCCATGAATGCTTATTATCTGAGAAATAGGAATTCACCATAGTAGCTAACGCTTCTCCTTCTTAAGTTCTGTGGTCTCAACGCAGGAGAGCCTCCACTTATAAGCAGTTCAGCAAACCCTATTTGTTCTACCTGCTAATATTTTGAGGACTTTGGATTACTTTCATAATAGCTGACTATTCCTTGTAATAATATTGTACTACTCTGGCAAGTAGAACAACTTGTTTATAGTGTATTTTCCTATTTGTATTGTTATAGTGCAGTATTTTTCGGGACTGTACAGAGTATATCCAGTCACATTAGTCCTAGTCCCCCAGTGGCACTGACTATCGTCCTAACCTTTGAGCTAGTTGAGAATCTGGAGCATTACATTTGTGGGTTCGATTAAACTCTCAAAATGGCTAGAAAAAGAGAGCTTTCATGTGAAACGCGACAGTCTATTCTTGTTCTTAGAAATGAAGGCTATTCCATGCGAGAAGTTGCCATGAAACGGAAGATTTCCTACAACGGTGTGTACTACTCCCTTCAGAGGACAGCACAAACAGGCTCTAACCAGAGTAGAAAGAGAAGTGGGAGGCCCCGCTGCACAACTGAGCAACAAGACAAGTACATTAGAGTCTCTAGTTTGAGAAATAGACGCCCCACAGGTCCTCAACTGGCAGCTTCATTACATATCACCCGCAAAACGCCAGTGTCAACGTCTACAGTGAAGAGGCGACTCCGGGATGCTGGCCTTCAGGGCAGAGTGGCAAAGAAAAAGCCATATCTGAGACTGGCTAATAAAAGGAAAAGATTAATATGGGCAAAAGCACACAGACATTGGACAGAGGAAGATTGGAAAAAAGTGTTATGGACAGACGAATCAAAGTTTGAGGTGTTTGGATCACACAGAAGAACATTTGTGAGACGCAGAACAACTAAAAAGATGCTGGAAGAGTGCCTGACGCCATCTGTCAAGCATGGTGGAGGTAATGTGATGGTCTGGGGTTGCTTTGGTGCTGGTAAAGTGGGAGATTTGTACAAGGTAAAAGGGATTTTGAATAAGGAAGGCTATCACTCCATTTTTCAACGCCATGCCATACCCTGTCGACAGCGCTTGATTGGGGCCAATTTCATCCTACAACAGGACACTGACCCAAAGCACACCTCCAAATTATGCAAGAACTATTTAGGGAAGAAGCAGGCAGCTGGTATTCTATCTGTAATGGAGTGGCCAGCACAGTCACCAGATCTCAACCCATCAAGCCAATCCAACTTGTGGGAGCGGCTTCTGGAAGCATGGGGTGAAATTTCTCCTGATTACCTCAGCAAATTAACAGCTAGAATGCCAAAGGTCTGCAATGCTGTAATGGCTGCAAATGGAGCATTCTTTGACGAAAGCAAAGTTTGAAGGAGAAAATTATTATTTCAAATAAAAATCATTATTTCTAATCTTGTCAATGTCTTGACTATATTTTCTAGTCATTTTGCAACTCATTTGATAAATATAAGTGTGAGTTTTCACGGAAAACACAAAATTGTCTGGGTGACCCCAAACTTTTGAACGGTAGTGTGTGTGTGTGTGTGTGTATATATGTATGTATATATATATATATATATATATATAATATATACTCTGACAAATTTCATAAGAAGGCGATTAAACTAAACGAAAATGTTTTTGTAGTATGAAGAGATACTTATGCCAACATAAAGTGAACATACAATTTTCACAGAGGTGGACTCAAAGCCTGGACCCAAGGCTTGCAAGACACCCACTAAAATACTTATCTGTAAGCTAAAGTGGAGAGCAACAACAGAGAGGGACCATCACTTTGGAGGACCAAGCTGGGCAATAACATACACAAATAATCAACATATTTCAAGGGTTATGTGCTTGTGCAGTAGGGAAATAAGAGGCTTGCTGCTAATTTTATTAATAGATTACAGCTGATTGTGAGGGGTCCTAGCAGCAGGGCACACTGATCAACTTATCGCTTTGGGACTCTGCTAACTAAAAAGATTATCAAAAACTGAGAAACCCTGTCAATTCTGCAGATTGACGAAGAATAATAAAATTGCTGTGGCCAATCTGTTGAGAATTATTAACTATTTAATGCTTAGAGGTTTTTGGGGTTTAAAAACAGACAAACCAAAAAAACAAAGCTGCAAATGCAATAACCTATGGAGATAAGTCTATACTCACTTTTTAAATCCACTGCCACTCCAATGATCCCCCACAGTGTGTGCTTACCTGGGTGAGAATGTGACATGCCGTTTGACTGCTCCAGCCTATCACTGGCCACAGTGATCATGTGTCATGCATGCTAAAATGACTATTACAGCCAGGTATTGGCTGGAGCAGTCACATGATCGTATGATTCTATGCAACATAAGCATAGAACGGAGAGGTATGAGATGTAAAAGGTGATTATGGGCTATCCTGTTTTTCGTGTATGGTTTTAAAATCGGGAAATTTTAGCACAGAAGACTGTTCACTTCCAATTTGCAGCCATCTTGACTTATTATTCATTTTATATATATATACTTCACACTGGACCGCGAACTTGGATTGAGAGCTTCTCCACTCTTCCTCCAGACTCTGGGACCTTGATTTTGCATTGAAATGCAAAATTAGCCTTCATCTGAAAACAGGAATTTGGACCACTGAGCAACAGACCAGTCCATTTAAAGGCTTAGGAAACCTTTGCAGGAGTTTTGTGTTGATTAGCTGATTAGAGTGTTACACCATGAATCTACAATCTTCAACTTTTACCCAAAATTCTAATGTTCTGAGAGACTAAGTTAAAGTCCAACCTGGCTGATCTTTGTTTCCCCTCAACGGTAAATGTCTGGGAACTGTCTGCAGAGCAATGACAAGGAAGTGCTTTAGGATTCATTTGTGGATGTATGTTGTAAGCGAGAAACTGATTTAATTGAATTGCTAAGTTCAGTCACATGGATAGTTATCTGGAATATGATATAACTTTATTTTGCTTTTGTCTGTAGGAAATTATATTCATATTTCGACTGCACTATTGATTCCGTCACAACAATGGAATATTCCGTCACCATTGATATCAATGGTGAGGGAAACGGAAGCATAGGTTTCTGTTTGCCTTTCCGTTGATGGGTTAACCTGACGGAACCCCTCAACGGAAGGGCAACGGCGCTGTGAACCGACCCTTAGAGACCTATAACCCAGTCCAGAATTTTCATTGTACAATTGTGTCATCCTCCCAGAAGATTCTTCAATAATGATCTTGGAAAAGCAAAAGCTTCTTCCTAAGGTTCTTTGTGTAGAAATCCTGGGTTTGTTACAGTATTATGATTGTAGAAATGTAAAATAAAGTCTGATCTACAGAGACAGTCGATGAAAAATCAGAGATGTTGAAATTGTGTTTCTCAGAATTTGTATTGTTTCATCTACACGGCCATGCATAGTCCATGTGCACCAGTGTCAAAGTTTTAGCTGTACCTATAAATAATAGCAACGGCTTGTCCAGTTTTAAGACGGCAGATTATGGTTCAGTGGCTGTGACGTATTGATATGCCTTGCCTGACTTATTTTCATGCTTTGAAGAACTCTTATACATGGCTTAAAGCCACAGCAATTGCAGAAAAATCCAGCAGCCTTTCATGAAATGAACTTGCAAAGATCTCGCAATGATTTATGTGAAAATCAGCAGACATCCAAGCAAAATATCTCCCTGTTCCCAGCAAATGGTAGACTGCAAAAGCATAAAACCATTTCACTCGCATTCCAAAAACCTCAGTTAGTCAGAATTTCCACGTCTTGTCATCTAGGTATCATGTGTTAAGACGTTTAAGTATACATCTAATAATGACTAATTTTGCAGCAAATACTCTCTTCATGCTGCTAAGTGTTGAAGATTAGGTGTTAAACTGTGTGAAAGTGAATAAGATAATGATATTTATATGGTATTTCTTTTTACAGTGGCTGATGAAAGCAATATTGATTCATTTAATGGACACAAGGAAGGTAAGTAATTTCAGTGGTCTCTGTCCTGGACATTTTGTAGAATACATGTACTATGTGAGAACTGAATTTAAAGAAGGAAATTTGTGTAGTTGTCACCCATAATGCACATAACTTGTCATGTAATAGTACTTTTCCCTTGTATAGCTGATCCATTATCTTTGTGAGACAACCCCTGTAACTTTCCCTGGCACTGCTTTTTGTCCTTCTCGTTTTAAATGAAGATTCATTCATCAATTAAAAGTCCAAGGGCTTTATTCATGGGTTGAAGCAGGTATATGTTATGCCTGATGAAGGAGCCAAATAAATACAATGTATATTAATACAAACATCAAATCTGGTATAGATAGCGGAGCAAGTGAATGTTAAAGTCCCCACAACTTTAAAAGTCAGTCCACAAAAGTATATACTTCACCGCTCAGATGTTATCTGGACCTGAGGCACTCTTGTGCCCACATGGGAAGACTTTAAAGTGTTTGTCCTTCAGAGTAGATGCAGCAGGCTAAAAAATGAGTTTGAGCAACCTCGTGTTCTGGGGCCAGTGTTTCTCCCTCCAACTTTATACTGACAGTAAGATAAATTTCACAACCGATATGATAAAAAGCTCTCATCAATAAAATCTCTCCCACAGCACGCCAAGTTGCACCCCGACCCTGGGTTTCGCCCTATTCTGGCTTTGTATTTTTCTTCCTTGTCCATCTCCTTGCAGACGCCTATCAGCTACCCTTTATATATCCCTTTGTATAGGTGCTGTTGTAAATACAGTACAGACGTGAAAAAGAAGACTGAAAGTTAAGTGGAAGTGTACCCACCCTCCCTAAAGGGGTTTTCTGGTCATGGGGCTTTTTTTATACTGACCAGCTATCCACAGGACAGGTCATCCGTATATGATCGGTGAGGGTCTGACACCCGGACCCCGCATGATCAGCTGTTCCAGCTGGCTCCACCACCCTGAGTAATACAGTGTTTGGGGCCAGAAGCAGAATATTCTGTACACTGTGTAGTGGACTTTCTGGGTTACTTCAGCTCTGCTCCTATTTACTTGAATAGGTGCACAGCTGCAGCTCGGCCAATATACAGTGGCCGGAGCCTTCTGCTTCCGGCTTCGAATACTGTATAACTCTCGTATAGGTCATCCGCATAATTAAAAACGCCCTATGGCTAGAAAACCCCTTTAAGATACAAAACCGAGACTGTCAAATTTATCTGAAATGTTTGGCCATATATCCCTGGCTACCAATATTCTGTGCACTTAGAAAGAGCACAAATGCTCTACTTTGGTATCTTAGATTGGATTAAAACTCATTAAAGGATTTGTACCTCAAAGGACATTTATCAACTATCCACAGAATAGGTGAGAAATGTCTGATCGCTGGGGGCCCCATCATCCAGTACAACGCTTGGCTTCTTCCTTTTGCTCCATAGACATTGAATTGAGGATCAGTGTACATGTGTAACGCTCGTGTGAATCCGGCCTTACTTTGTACATAGCCTCAGCTCTGAGGGACCAGAGACATTCTATTGGGAGGCAGGGGCATACTGTGCAGTGATAACAGTCATACCCAGTCCCTGGTGCCTGAGAGTGCAGGTGGGTGTGGGGGCCCTGTTCCAAATTTCAACCTATTCCTCGCTGTGGTCGTGCAGTGAGGAGGAAGAGGGGGCTCAAGACTCTGATTCTAGTGATTAGTGGGGGTCCCCGGCATTTAGACTTTAATCAGCTATTCTTTGGAAAGTTAATAAATGTCCTTCTCGGGACAACCCCTTTAAATTACAAAATTTAGCTGGCAGCCCATGTATAATTTCCAGTGTCGTAGCATTGAAGATTAGGTAGTGCTTTACATGATCACTAGCAGTAAGCCTCTGTTCACAACTGCATTGTGGTTTCCATTTGTAATGGAGACAAAGACACAGTGCCGGATCGATCGCACTAAAAATAGTGGGGCTTGCCTTTAAAATATTTTTGTTAGTTTGTATTGCATTTTCTGCAAATTAAGTAGAATAGGAAAATTACATTAAAATGGAAAAACTGTAAATGAAAGTCGGGTACACAAAGTAATTTTTGTAGCAGTCCATTCTAACAAGGACTCTCGTGGTTGTAATTCATAACTTGTAGAACAGTATTACAATAGCCACTAATGCCTGAACTGTAATATTATACGTTACATATTATATGTAATGATCCAAGAAGTAACCGTATACTGCATTGGAGAAAAAGATAATAACTACCATTCACTGCTACATTCCTTATTGTAATTATCTTAGGTTAATTAAAATATAGTTATGTTGCCCCATATAGTAGACATATATCACACTATGTGAACTTTATTTTCTCTCAGTGCAAGAAAAACGAAGGATAGAAATTCACAAATACATTTATTACTATGGGCTGTCAAGTTTAAATTCATTTCTGGCAGTGAAAATCCGTTCGTATGAGTACATTAAAAATGAGCACACTGCTCAAAAAGTATAAAACTACTAATAATAACATAATAAATTACATAATAAAAGAATATCATTTTAATAAAATACTGCATAGCAAATAAATCCACTATTATTTTTCTTCTGCACTTCGCAAACTGCATTAAGTTTTTTTTAATATGCTCTTTGGAAGTAACTTGCTTTTCCGCACACTAATTTTTATTCCAGCTTCACCAAGGGAGAATTTATTTTTCCCTGTGTGCTCAGTCGAGCAGTGTTTCTAATAGATGCAGGCGGAAAAAAATTACTTTTTTTCTTGGAAAGGTTTACAATCGGACAAAGGAATTTTGTTCTTGTAGTAGTCGGCATTTACAATAACTTTTGATAATTAATGGCAGTGTCTTAGCAAATAAATGTAACTTTTTTCACAAGACAAATCCAACTAATGTTTTAATCCAGCTTCCCGCCACCATATTGCTTGCAGGAACCACACTGGTTTACCGTGTCATGAAGCGGCTGAGCAACTACATTACTTTGTACGTAGCCTCAGCTCTGAGGGACCAGAGACCTTCTACTGGGAGGCAGGGGCATAGTGTGCAGTGATAACAGTCATACCCAGTCCCTGGTGCCTGAGAGGGTAGGTGGGTGTGGGGGCCCTGTTACAAATTTTAACCCAGGAACTCCAAGTTATGCCTCTGCTGGGAGAGAGATGACCGCCTGGCAATATCCACCAGTCATCTAAAGGGGACAGCACGCAGCTGTTGCCTATGATCCTTTATTGTTTAGAACTCTTAGGGTATGTTTACACGCTAGCTGGCTTTTACGGCTGAAATGACAGCCTGTTTTCAGAAGAAAACAGCTGCGTCGTTTCAGCCGTAAATGCTCCTCCTCGTAATATACGAGGCTTCTGTGACGCTCATATATCTTGAGCTGCTCTTCATTGAGTTCAATGAAGAACGGCTCAAATTACGTTGCAAAGAAGTGCCCTGCACTTCTTTGCCGAGGCAGTCAATTTACGCGTTGTCGTTTGACAGCTGTCAAACGACGACGCGTAAATTACAGGTCGTCTGCACAATACGTCGGCAAACCCATTCAAATGAATGGGCAGATGTTTGCCGACATATTGTAGCCCTATTTTCAGACGTAAAACGAGGCATAATATGCCTCGTTTACGTCTGAAAATAGGTCGTGTGAACCCAGCCTTAAAGTCACTACTAGGTAAAATTATCCACTATAACTTTCCTTCAACTTCCATCAACTCCCCAGAGGATACAATATAGATATGATAACCTGTAAGAAAATATATTTTATATACACCTTATTTATTAACATGGTTAAATTATATAAAATATTAAAATATATCATTATGAACAAGAATTTTGACAAGTTACTATGAAAGAGGCATTGAATAATGGAAACCCCCATCTCAAAAAGAGTAATATTTTAGCACTCAGGAAAAGAAAATCACCTGTGGAGGAAGGCATTGGGTTCATCTACACATGTGAACCTTCGCAAAGAAACCAATTGAAACGTCTATATCCACGCAGTGATGGCTGGAAACTCCCGTCTGCCGTATGTGATGAGACTTGTCACACCTTGGTGTACACCACCTGATAATTTAGCTACAGTACCTAGAAGAGAAGGGACTTCTAATGGGCTATCTGACATAATGAATCCTAGTGTGAACAGAGCCTTACTCTAAGTCAGCTTTGCCTCTCATTGTGGCAATTCAAGACACCCTGTCATGTCTTCCTATAAGCACCTATTTTTATTCATATACAATTCTGCACTAGAGAAAATACACCATGGATGTCCAGGTTTTGGTTTTCAGTTACCCCCTTCCCTCCTTCCTCTCCTTCACACACACACTAAAGCTCTGGAATTTGTGGACAGACGCAGTACCAGAGTTACGTTAAAAGGTTACATCCTTTCCATTTTCCAAGCTCTGGGCACATTTCTTTATTGCATTGAAATTATTGGACAAGTAATCCATTCTGTATGTATATATACGGTGCACGTCTGGTAGGGGAGTATGAAACGGGCTGACCGACACTTCAGGATAATGAGTAGGATCCCGCTCGAGTGCAATCCCGCTTGTTTAACCCATTAAATGCTGCAGTCAATTGCGACTGCAGCATTTAAATGACTAGAAACAGGCGGGCGGCCCCCTATAATGTTGCAATGCCTGCGACGCGATCGCTGTGTCCCGTTGGTTGGCATGGTAGCCTGATGAAGGCCCCCATGCCTGCCATCTTTGTACTCCAGCTGGGCTTCAGAGTAGAGTGTCAGTATCACGATAGACTGCAATACATTAGTATTGCAGTATATCATGCAAGTGAAGTGATCCTAGAGGGACAAGTAAAAAAAACTGTAAAATAATATTTTTTTTTAATAAATTTAAAAAAAGTAAAAGTTTTAAAAAAAACACATTTTCCCTCAAGCACAATGTAAAAAAGAAAAATGAACATAACTGGTACTGTTGTGTCAGTCGAAGTCTGAACTATTACAATATTTCATTATTTAGTAAAAAAATAAATATTAAGCCAGAATCGCTCTTTTGTGGTCACTTCATCTCCCACAAAAAATTGAATAAAAAGTGATCAAAAAGTCTCATGTACCCCAAAATGATACAAATAGAAAGTACTGCTCGCCCCACAAAAATAAGCCCTCATACCGCTCATCAACAGATACAAAACAAAAATTTTATTTTTAACAAAAAAAACTATATAAATTTGGTATCACCGTAATTGTATTGACTAGCAGAATAAAGTTAACATGCCATTTTTACCACACGGTGAACAGTGTAAAAACAAAACCCCCCAAAAGATTGAGAAATCAGTTTTTATCCTATTCCACCCCACAATTTTTTTTCCCAGTTTCCCAATTCATTATATGGTACTATAAATGGAGCTGTGGAAATCTACAACTTGTCCTGCAAAAAACAAGACCTCATATGGCAGCATTGATGGAAAAATGAAAAAGTTATGGCTTTTAGAAGATGGGGCGGGAGGAAAAAACGAAAGTGAAAATCCCAAAAATGGCTGTGGCGGGAAAGGGCTAGAGGAAGTACTATATGTTTTGAGACTTGTAACAGGGCAACATATGAATTATTATTATTTTTTTTCCACAAAGTGTATTATTTTCCTGTTTTGATTAATTCTTTGACTTGCAAGCGTCACTTACAGTTATTAGACATTAACACCAGGACTTGATAGTAAACTGACAGCTGGAGTGACCATACTTCTTTTAATGGGTCTAGAGTAAATTCTTAGTACCGTGGTAATATACAAGGTAGCAGCAGCTGGGGCCTGTTAAGATTCTCCGTACTGAAATATGCATGGCAAGAATGTGGGCAGAGGTAGGACATGCCTGTGACTGTAACCAGAGAAGTGTCTTTGAACTTGGTTATGTGGTCTCCTTGTTCTTTACAGCTTGACTCTGTTTAGCTAGACGCATCTGCAAAGCACCATGTTATGGATATTGAGATAATATGATAATATGGTAGAATAGGGATTGTAGAATAGGAATAATTCGGAAATAGTGAGGGTCCCTGTAGAATATAAAAGAGAATTCCACCTTGGTCAATTAGATGGTCAATAGGCTGAGCACCTATGACTTTGTTCACGTATGCAATAGAGGTTACGCTGCAAATTCTGTCCATTTCGATGGGAAAATTGTTCCTCAAGCAGCACTATTTTTCTTCTCACAACAATGGACTTCTCTGCGGAACTTGACTCTTCGCTTAGTAAGTCAATGAAGTCCGTCCCACTTTTTATATGAACAGTGACACCAAGAACAATACTCTAGGACAATGGTGTATTGGGAAGCTGTACTTTGCCATATCCGATACATTCATAAAGTACAAAACATGCAGGCTGTTAATAAAGTTTAGCCCTGCGACTTTTTCAGAAGGACTATTGTATTTTTCTTAAAAGAGAGAGACTAAAAATAAACTGTATGTTTGCTAATGCAGAAAAAAGTTTACTGTTTTTCAATGTCACCTAGCTGAAATAAAGCATATTTCTCTGAAATATAATGGGATTGTTTTGATAACTTTGAATTTCTGAATATGATAAAACACTGGTGTCAAAGTCTAGAAGTATATGCAGGTAATAATAGAAAGAGTAGACAAACAGACAGTTAAGTACACAGATAAGCCGCAACAATTTGTAGCGTACAGCACGGACTTCATCAAGTTTGCTTCCCAGATAATGGCAACAGTTTATAGTGTAAGGCAGAGATGTGATAGGAAACAATCCAAGTTTGGTACATGAATAAGCAACAATCGTTTCTAGAGTAAAGAAGCAATGAACTGGACTAAAGGCACTAAGTTAAATAGTCTGGCAAGGAGAAAGTTTAAGAGCTTGTCCACACGTAGCGGAATTGCTGCATATTTTCCATCTGGAATTGCAGATGGAAAATACGCATCAGAATACAGTAGCAGCAAAGTAGGTGAGATTTAAAAAAAATCTCATCCACATGCTGCGTAAAAATTCCGACCAGAAATTGACCTGCGGTGCGTAGTTTTCGTACTGCAGCATGTCAATTCCTGCTGCGGAAAGTGGACTGAATTGCTGTCTTTTTCAGAGGGGATCTCACCATCTCGCAGCATTGTGAAAAACGCAGCAAAATACGCACCATTTTCTGCAGTAAAAAATGCAGGAAATGGTGCATTTTTTCCACAGCGGAATGTCTGCTACTTTCAACGGAATTGCTACAGAAATTTTCTGCATCAATTCCGTTACGTGTGGACAAGCCCTAAGGGTCTGGCTTATGTAGGAAGTCAAAAGGGTGAG
This sequence comes from Rhinoderma darwinii, assembly GCF_050947455.1. Taxonomy (NCBI): domain Eukaryota; kingdom Metazoa; phylum Chordata; class Amphibia; order Anura; family Rhinodermatidae; genus Rhinoderma; species Rhinoderma darwinii. The sequence goes on from NC_134692.1 coordinate 58,819,054, forward strand.
ACTAATCAGTTAATCAAGGCAATAAATCTCAAAAGCCAAGAATCAAGTGAACCTTGAGAAGTAGAGATGTCTGGCTTGCTCTTTTCTGCAGACAATGCTGCTGATGTACTATATAGTTTGAATGAGCAAGTATTTATATATCATCACTGCAGAAGAGTATGTACAAGCTCTAATGGTACGGTACTCTGGGCAGCACAGTATACCTGATTAATTTGGAGCAGTAATGTAGTATACACTGCTACTGTTTAGTATATTCAATTTGCCGCATCAATACTCTTTAAACAATGCTGCAGCAATAAAACCTGAAACTATAGTTGGTAAGGGAGCATATGATCTTAAAGGTTGCTATGGGGGCCCTGTGGTTTCTACGTACACCCTATCCTCTACTGAAAATTCCATCAGATTTGACAGGAAGAATAACAATGCATGACGCACTATTGTTACCATCAAATGTGATGGACACCATGACAGAAACCGAAGGATGTCATTGGATGTAAATAGGGTCTGTCAGGCGCTGGTAGTGTCTGTTGTATGACAGATCTGGAACTGCTTTGCGGTTTCTGCTACAGACAGAAGCCACAACGCAGATGTGAACAGAGCCTTATTGTGAAGTTTATTTTCTCTGACATCTTGTACAGTATATGACGTTTCTCTTCTTGCCTTTTAGTTTTAACATGCTCATGGTAATTTAACATATTAATCATTCAGATTTGCTCAGTTTATTTAACTTCTGTTTTAATTTTTTACTTTTTTCCAATTGGTTGGCATGTCTATTATTTTTACGTTTATTTAGCTATTTAACTTTGTTGTGAAGTTGTTGATTCAAATTGCCTGTGACACAGACACAAACTCTTCAGGCACTTTCTTTGGATGGTGGTAGTTTGTATAATACTCGCTTCAAACTTGCTATTGGTAATTATTTTTCTTTCAGCCAAAAGGCATTCCTGAAATTTTAACCTACACAAAAGTAACCCATAGACCATTTAGCCTGTCAATCATACCTACGCAGGCTATTTTATATGCTTGGTAAAAAGCCATTACAGTCTAAATGTATGTTAATATAAATGAATAAATATTCCTGGATGCCACCTGACATTACTTAAAAGACGTTGCCCGAAAATAATAGAGAGAATTATATGTGTCTGATGTATTTACAATGTACGTTGTTTAGCATCAAAGAATTACAAAGTTACAGTTTGAATGTTGCAGAATGAATTGTATTAACCATGTCCTGGCCTGCCCTACCTACAAAGTTTAGCATCACAGACAGGTGTAATATTCACAGTTCACAGTAGGAGGCAATGTGGATGAGCACAGACACATATCCCAGAGCTGTGGACCACCTCCGGGAACAAGAAGGCAGATGTCTCTAGAGAAAAATTACTATTGCCCTGTTAGCACATTTGCTTTAAGGGGGTATCCAATTGTTGACACTTTCTGTACGAGTCTGTTTCATTGAAGAGGTGGCCGTACCATGCAGTCCTATCCCCAGCTAAATCAATTTGATTTACAGAAAAAAATGATGTTTTTTAAAGTATTTTTACATAACTACCAGTGACTTCAAGAAAACCCTTTTTAATCATTATCATTAGCCACCACCACTAATATTTAGTCAAAAGATGCTGATTGCATGTGCAACAAAGGAAATACTTTTACAGAGTACATCAGTATATTCACTATTTCACTTGGAAGGGACCCTTAATAGTTGATAGTTTTTGCTTTTTATTTGAAGTTCTCCTTTACAGTATTCACAATGAATAGCTCTGACTTCTATTGTTATTACTTAAAGAAGCACTCCACTTTATTTTTTTTATTGCACCCTCCATTTGTACATTGGTGTTTCAGTGGGGTGCTGTGTGTAGAAATACTTACCGATCCCTGCATCTTGACGTTTTTCGGGTCCAGCACCGCTCACGTGATCTTTATTCTTACCTGGTCTTTGTAGATGTTTAATCTACATAGAAGCTGTTATACTTGTTCAGGGGTGGACCTGCATTTTAATGTGGACAGCAGGATCATTTCATAACACTATTTTTCCAGCAACTGTCTAGGATCTTAATGATGTTACTGTGGAACAATCCCCTAATGTGATAATAAGGAATATTGAATCCTGACCTAGATAAGTACAATGCAATTAACCCCCTATTCCTAGAGAAGTTTCTACCTGAAGTGGCATTTCATCTGAATAGTGGATAATAGGTTCATAAAACTTAAACACAATACAGAGACAATTAAAGACAATATACTATGTAATCTTTTATTTATCAGACCTGGCACCTATGTGGATTTACAGAGGGAGGGGGAATCGTCTCTCAGCTCATTGGCTCCTCATCATGCGATCATAGAGTGGCAGTTGTCATGCCATCCAGGGCCTTACGTGTCTTTGAGCCTATTAGGCCATGCCTATCAGTGATAAGATTACCATTCATTGAAAAATGGATTAGAGTCCCCTAGTCTGACTTTATTGTGTAAAAAGTATAAATTTTTTATATTACGGGAATTGTAATGACCTATAGAATTAAGTTAAGATGTCATTTATACTGTACAGAGAGTGTCATTAGAGCATTTACGGTCATTTTTCCACCCTCCCCCCCCCTCCATAAATAAGAATGAATAAAAGTTAATCGATCAATAAATTTTCCAAAATTTGGCAGTAATTTTTGGCTAAGTTGGCCAGAAAAAGAAAACATTTATTAGCAACACGTGAAGTCAGAATCAGACTACACAGTTTGTTTGTCGTCTGTAACCATGGAGACACAAGTCTTCATAGAAGCTGCATAGCATAGGTAGGATATTTTTAATCAAGTTTTTTCATTTTGTATTTTGAAAATTTCAGGGCAATCAAAAAATAATTTCAAATGTGCACATTATTTAAGTTTTCCTTGAGTACATTTTAGATTTAATATCTTCACCTGACATTGGCCAGTTTAGCCATTATAAGAAAAAAAAAACATGGTCTATTTTATAGCTCATTCTTATATCCCATTCTAATGCTACACCTAGACTTTTTGTAGCGCTACTGATTGATTTTAAAGAGGCTCTGTCACCAGTTTCATACTTCCCTATCTCCTACCTAATGTAATAGGTGCTGTGTTGTAGATAACTACTGTGTTGTTTTTGGGTTTTTTAAATGTTTATTAGTAAATGAGTATTATAACATTCATGCACATGTTTTGTAAAAGCTCAACTGGGCGTTTTTTTTTTACTTTAAACAAACGCTGTGCTGTGACGAAAGCTGGATATGAATGATGAGAAGTGTATGACGCTGATTGGTCAGCGTCATACATTTTTCTTTACAATGCCCACTTGGTTAAAGTAAAAAAAACGCCCAGTTGGGTTTTTTTACAAAAAATGTGCATAAAATGCTCATAACTTTGTCACTATTAAACATTTTTTTTTTTAAACTGCGCAGTAGTTATCTACAACACAGCGCCTATTAGATAAGGTAGGACATAGGGAAGTATGAAACAGGTGACAGAGCCTCGTCAGCTACAGATACCAGTTTTACACAGGTGCAGACCATACAACTTAACTGATCAGACGCAGTCAGAGGCAGAATAACAATAACATTTAGTGACTCACAGGGGACGTCTTCTCTGATTGTAGATGCTCGCTTTAACTATCTTCTCCGTCTGGCCTAGACCGCCATGATGACTTCTCCTGACGACTGCAGAGTTTGCTACCAACACATCTTGGACCTCTTATTTCTTCAGCCCATTCCCTGCCTCTACAGCTACACAAACCCCTTACCTTTAACACTGCCATCCTGCTGCTACTACCAATGCTGTGCCTGCTGCTGCCTCAGGTGCCCCTATTAATGTAACTTGAGTGCTGTCCAATGCCCCAAAATACTATACTATTGAAATTATAGTGCCTGAGAAACTGAATATAGATAAATGTGGGGAGATTAGTAGAAAATGCTAGTCTCCAAAGAAAAATTTTAGACCCTTAAATTAATTGACACCAGACCCCTAAATTAAGTCATACACCAGACTCCAAAATTAAGACCCCATAGTAGACCCCCTAAATTAATTTAGACCCCACACAAGACCTCTAAATAAGTTTAGACACCAGACTATAAAATTAATTCAAACCCCATACTAGAATCCTCAATTAAGACCCCAGCCCAAACCAATACATTAATCAGACACTAGACCACCTAAATTAACCAGACGTAGACCAGACCACCTAACTAAATCAGACCCCAGATAAAACCCCTAAATGAATTTAGATCTCAGACCAGACACCTAATTTAAGTTAGACCCAAACCCAGACTCCTAAATTAATCAGATTCCAGACTGGACCCCCTAAATTAAACATTCCCCAAAACAGAACTCCTAACTAAAATAGACCCCAGACAAAACCCCTAAATTAATCGAAGCCCAGAGCAGAGCCCCTAAATTAATCAGACCCCAGTCTGAGCCTGTGTTGTGTAGCTTATACTTCTCCCTACGGGCAGAGTCAACAGGAAGTCCGGCATGTGTGGGACATGGGAGGGGAAGCGAACAACAGAAAAATTCAAAAAAAAATTGTATTTTACTGTTTTTACTAGCCACCCCCCACAGAGTTGCTGCCCTAGGCACTGGACCTCCAAAATACAGCCCTGAACATACTGTACCACAAAGTCTGAAAGTTAATAACTATACTTAGAAGTGATGATATACCTACAAGTCTCTCATATACCTTGATTCAGTTCCTATCTTATGGTTATGAATAAAGTTATAGACCATAAAGTAGGACATATGTATATTTAAGTAAAAAGAAGTAGCAATCTTTCGTTAACCTATCCCTAAGAAGAAATTACAATTTCCTGCAGTAAAAGGGAAACAAAGATGGATAGGCCCTTTTTAGTAAATTGCTATTCCAATGACATTCCTTTAAAATACCATCATGTACCATAAATTTGAAACCCAGCCAAGAGGCAATGTGTAACCTGTTCATCACTGCATTATAGTAGAATAATTGTTTTGAAGCTGGAACAAGATCTTGACTATTTTAGCTTTGCATCAAAATTCATAGAGCCTAGTGGAGCCTCGATAGGTTAATCGCAGCCCCCACTGAGACATACATACAAATATGCAGGAAGGCATATTCCTTGTGCAAAATAGATTATAGACATATGTTTTTCTGCCAATTTAAGGGAAAATAAGCTCTACTTAGGTTTAATAGGGCACATTTTCAGCTATTTTTCAGCTACGGTGACCTTTACAGTACATATGCATTTAATTGAGAAACACGGAAATTAGTTGCAAGGGGAGCATGATAAAATAATGCCAGTTCGTAAGTATATCTAAGGAACATCTCTGACCTGCAATATCAGAATGAACTTAACAGAAATTATATTTGAAGTATCTGATATAAAAGATGCCGTCATGGAATCTAGAAATGTCTAGACATCATGTTCTCCTACAGAAAGGCTGGAACCATAAAAAGAGACCATTATAGAGTTCAAGTCACAAACTATTTATTCACAGATTGTATAATTCGTTTTTTTAAGGTTTTTTTTCTGCTTTAAGAAACACAATACTACAAAAACAGAGTCTTTGATTGATTGATTGATGCATACATAATCTGGATTCCTGGAAGAAGTTGAGAAGGTACCCAAAGTGAGCTAACTTAACTGGACACGAAATTTGAAATGTATGACAGATGTTTGAGACACTTTACTATTGGGCGATGTATACAAACATACAATAAAATATTTTCAGCTTTAGCAAGGAGCAAAAACAACAAAAAACCCTAAACCCTACTTTCCATAATACACAATCAATTGGCCAGCTATTGCAAGAAAGAAACCAATGCAACAAATCAAAATTTGGACAGATTTTTAATTGGTCATGAAAGAGCAAAGCCATTTAAAGAGGCTCTGTCACCACATTATAAGTGCCCTATCTCCTACATAAGGCGCTATAATGTAGGTGAAAGCAGTGCTTTTTATTTTTTAAAAACGATCTATTTTCACCATGTTATTATTATTGCTTTATGCTAATGAGTTTTTCAATGGACAACTGGGCGTGTTTTGCTATTGACCAATTGGGCGTTGTACAGAGGAGTGTATGACCCTTACCAATCAGCATCATACACTTCTCTCCATTCATTTAGTCAGCGCATAGGGATCAGTATGTGCTGTCTTATACTAACACATTAACGATACTGAAGTGTTTAGACAGTGAATAGACATTCCACGGGATGTCTATTCACAATCCCAGCACTTTGTTAATGTTTTTGTGGTAGTTACAGCAGAGCAAGCGTAATCTCGCGAGATCACGCTGTAAAGGAGCGGTTAGAACGAGATTACGCTTGCTCTGCTGTAACTACCACAGAAACATTAACGAAGTGCCGGGATTGTGAATAGACATCCCGTGGAATGTCTATTCACTGTCTAAACACTTCAGTATCGTTAATGTGTTAGTATAAGACAGCACATACTGATCTAAAAGGATCCCTATGCGCTGACTAAAAGAATGGAGAGAAGTGTATGACGCTGATTGGTCAGCATCATACACTCCTCTGTACAACGCGCACTTGGTCAATAGTAAAACATGCCCAGTTGTCCATTGAGAAACTCATTAGCATAAAGTTAAAATCGCTAATAACATGGTGAAATTAGATTGTTTTTTAAAATAAAAAGCACTGCTGTCACCTACATTATAGTGCCGATCTCCTTATGTAGGAGATAGGGCACTTATAATTTGGTGACAGAGCCTCTTTAATGGTATAATCTTAGTGGAGTTTGAAATTGAGATCTGCGTTGGAAACTCTAAGAGCCTCAGTTGCAGATTCTGTAAAAAAAATGCTGGAAAATAGTGCATGCTGCCCTTTTTTACCTGTAAAATGACAGAAACCCGACAGAACCGATTAAACCCATTGTTTGTCATCGTTTTATGGATCCATCAGAGCATTTAATTCCATTTCTCTGCTCCTATGACTGAACAGTAAAGCCTAAGCATGGAGCTTTGTTTTTGAAAGTCTGGAAAGGAAGAACACATCTCAAGGTTTGCTAGATTTTGAGTCATTTAAAGAGGCTCTGTCACCAGATTATAAATGCCCTGTCTCCTACATAATCTGATTGGCGCTGTAATGTAGATAACAGAAGTGGTTTTCATTTTGAAAAACGATAATTTTTGAGCAAGTTATGAGCAATTTTAGATTTAGTTTCTTAATGCCCAACTGGGCGTGTTTTTACTTTTGACCAAGTGGGTGTTGTAAAGAAGTGTATGAGGCTGACCAATCAGTGACCAATCAGTTTCATACACTTCTCATTGTTCCAGCCCAGCATGATCCACAGCACAGTGAGATTGTGCAGTGAAAGAAGCTGGGCTGGAACAATGAGAAGTGTATGTCACTGATTGGTCACTGATTGGTCAGCCTCATACACTTCTTTACAACACCCACTTGGTCAAAAGTAAAAACGCGCACAGTTGGGCATTAAGAAACTAAATCTAAAATTGCTCATAACTTGCTCAAAAATGATTGTTTTTCAAAATAAAAACCACTGCTGTTATATACATTCCAGCTCCGATCAGATTATGTAGGAGATAGAGCACTTATAATGTGGTGACAGAGCCTCTTTAAAGAGAATGTGTCATCAGAAATTGTTCTATGGTTTACATCAATCATGTCTGTCGTTTTGATGGGAAAAATAGCGTTGCAAGCAGCAATATTTTTCCCATCAAATGTGATGGAATCTGCGACAGAGGTTCCGGACAGAGCCACCAACGCAGATTTGAACATGGCCTAAGGCCTTATTCAGACATCCATGTTGGGTCCATGTTATGTGGACCGTGTGTCGGCCGTATTTCCCAGACCGACCACAGTTCAGGGAGTCAGGTTCCAAGCATAATAGTTATTGATGATGCTAGGTGTTCCTGCCGCCCTGCGAGAATACTGATTATAGTATGGAATAGTATTTACGCGGAGAGGCAGGGACTCCTAGCATCATAGATAGCAATGATGCTAGGAGCCCAGCTCCCTGAACTATGGTTGGTCCAGGAAATACAGCTGGGACACGGTCCGTATATCACGGACCGAACACGGCCATCTAAATAAGGCCCAACTCAAATTCGGGGCGAAATGTGTAAAACACAAGGATTTAACAAGTTGCTTGTAGCTTTATTCTTCATACAGTTCTGGTTAAAATTTTGAGACTGATACAAATTTTGATTTCCACAAAGTTTGCACCTTTAATTTTTATAGTGGCAATTTGCATGAACTCTAGATTGTTATAGAGTGATCAGATGATTTGGAATTAATTGCAAAGTCATTCCTTGCCACGAAAATGAAAAACTCATTTCCACAGCATTTCATCCCTGCCACAAATTGACCTTCTAACATCATTTCAGTGATATTCTCGTTAGCTCAGGAGAAAGTGTTCACGCGGACAAGACAGCTGATATCACTCTGTCATGCTGATTGAATAATAAGAGCAGACTGCTTGCTTTAAAAGGGGGTTGGTGCTTGAAATCATTGTCCTCTTCTGTTAACCATGGTCACCTCCAAGGAAACACATTCATTCATCGCTACTTTGTATTAAAGGGGCTTTACAGGCAAGGAAATTGCTGCTTGTAAGATTGCCCTTAAATCAACCATTTATCGGGCCATCAAGAACTTTGGGAGCGCTTCAATTGCTGTGAAGTAGGCTTCAGGGCACCCAAGAAAGTCCAACAAGTGCCAACACCACCTCCTAAAAAGGATTCAGCTATGGGATTGGTTCAACGCCAGTGCAGAGCTTGCTCAGGAATGGCAGCAGGCAGGTATCAGTGCATTTGCACGCACGATGAGGTGTAGGCTTTTGGAGGCTGGCCTGGTGTCAAGAAAGGCAGCAAAGAAGCCACTTTTGTCCAAGAAAAACATCAAGGACAGACTGACATTCTTCAGGAAGTACAGGGACTCGAGTGCAGAGGACTGGGGTAAAGTTAGTTTCTGTGATGAAGCCCCATTCAGACTATTTGGGACATCTGGAAGAATGATTGTCTGGTGAAGAAAAGATGAGCGATACCATGAGCCCTGTGTTATGCCAACAGTAAAGCATCCTGAGACCATTCCTATATGAGGTTGCTTTTCATCCAAGGGAGTGGGCTCACTCACAATTTTGCCTAAGAACACTTCCATGAATAAAGAATGGTATCTAAGCATCCTCCAAGAGCAATTTCTCCCAACGATCCAGAAGCAATTTGGTGATGAACAATGCTTTTTCCAGCATGATGGACCACCATGTCACAAGGCAAAAGTGATAACGAAGTGGCTCGGTGAACAAAATATTGAAATTTTAGGTCTATGGCGAGGAAACTCCCTAGATCTCGTATAGATTTCAGAGGATGTTTGTATGGTAGGAGTGTTCATTTTTACTAAAACTGTAATCTTTTTAGCTTTTTAAGTTTTATACTTACACTAAATAGCATCCCATAAATGTATACGGCATTCAGTGCTTCCACATACCACAATTTATACAATGCCTCTTCATGGTCTGCTGCTGTAATACATATATATGGAAAATTAAAACCATCAAATATATATATTTTATATTGTAATACATTTTCTTGGCATTTCTATGTTTATTCCATTTCAGAAAGCTCCCAGTAATAATATAATAACCTACAGTTGCTTTTGTTCCTGGTGTGATTATTTATTAGCTATCTTCTTTTCTATCCTTCCCCTTTCGCATTTCATTTTGATTTAGCGCTTGGAACTCTTTTTAATATGTATTGACTGTCTGCCGAGACTCTGCTGACATTACTCTTTTAGAATGATGCAGTGCCCAAGAAAAGCTGACGACTTTCTTCTTTATGAGCTCTGACATATTAATTAGCAAAATGGAGGAAAGAAAGCGTCCTCCTTTTTTTCCTTCTTATTTCCAATTTTCATTTCTCTCCAAACACCTGTCTGAGAATATCTGGTAATATCTGTCATTCAGTATTCGCTTGACCCCGTGAACCTAACCAGAGAACAAACCAATATGTAATCTTGACTGGATCCATATTGCAGACATGACCTCCCTGTCATACCTTCAGTATCAGGTCAACCGTTCATATTTTTCATGGGTTGATGATGTTTCTTTATTTTGGAAAACTGATTCTAATATGACAGAGCATTGCAACTGACTTTGAAGTATCACGTTTGCAAGATACAAGAAGAATCCTAAATTGAATAGTATCTAAATAGAATACATATGCCTCTTATCTTTGAAACTTTTTTTTTTCTTAGAGAACAGCTGAGGGATATTTACTTAGAATAGCTTCTATGGCAATCTGTATTTTGGTGCCACATGTAAAGACTATTGTGATTTATACTTTTGATTCTGTATGCTACAATTTTCTTCATTTAAATTACTGGGGAAAATGGCTCACAAATACCAGAGAAGGGGCATACAGCATTTTGAATAAATGCAGCCTGTCCAGGAACATGTGCACCTTTTTATTTATTTATTTATTTAAATAAACATCTGACTACTACTGTAAAGCACGAACTGAACAGGGCCTAAAAGGGTTGTCCAGATTTTTTTTTTAAGAAAAAAGTTTTACCTTTTCCCCTAAAAATAGCACCACTCATTGCTATGTGTGGTATAGCAGCTCAGTTTTATTCATTTAAATGGGGATGAGCTGAAATACCAGACACTGTCCATGGAAAAGGGTGTACTTTTTTTCCCTAGTAATAGCGCCACTCATTGCTATGTGTGATATAGCAGATCTGTCTTATTCACTTAAATGGGGATGAGCTGAAATATCAGACACTGTCCATGGACAAGAGTAAGTGCTCAGTGTAGGGATTCAATTTCACAGACACTTCAGATTCAGTGACAAATGTTAAATCACCATGGCGAAACGACTTTCATCAGAGTAGAAGGACCATATTAAAACGTAAAAAAATGTTTGCCCTCCTTTGCCTCACTTTTATTTCCACTCCAAGGTCCTTAAAAAGCTGAAGAGCTGTCATATTGCATCGTACATATATCTATCCGGGTATATATTCAGTATATAAAACATACACGTACAATGTTAGGCCTCCTTCACACATCTTTTTTTTTTTTTCTGGTGAGTCTAAATTGCAGCCAAAATCGCACCAACAACTATGAAACAGGTCACATTGGCAGTTGCAGTTTTTGTAAAAATAAAGTGTCATGGGTGGAAAATACACACAAAAAGACCACAACTAGAGCATGCTGCATATTAGAAAAGGATTTACACAAGACAAAGGCACTAAATAAAAAAATCCAGAAACGAAAATGAATTGTGGACAAAATCCTAACCTAAGCGTTGTATGTGAATCCAGTCTCCATGTTGCTGCCTTAATGCAGATGTGATGGCACAGAAGAGGCTTTTTTTTTACAAGTTAATCTATGTGAATACTTCAGGGTTGTGATGGTACATGTTCTCCAACTGGTTTATTCTCTTGTATACTAACTAGGAGCCACAATATGGTAACATGTTTTAAACTATTAAATCGATGCTCAAACGCACTTTTTCCTACGAACAACGACCTACAGATCTGTTTTGAGGTTAGTGAGCCTTTAATTGCTAAAATGTAGTGAATAAAAGCCTCATTGAGCTTGTGGTCCTCGGTAATTACACCCAATTTTCCTTACATGAAATAAGGCTGTAATGCTGCATGTATGTAATATTAGACTTGTTTGTTATTGCTTGTGCTCTTTTAATGTTATTGACTTGGGCTCACACGATATTCCGCATAAATCTCTCTTTATGATTTATTGCATTCGGAAATGAGAAAATCTGGTCTATGTCCTGTCGTGAAATTTCACCCTGTTCCAGGGGTCTGCAGTTTGTCATGAAACACATGAAAGTGGTTTCCTCTAGACACCAGCCAATAATTGTTTGTATAAAATTGTAGGTATTTCTAAAGCCTGTGACTCTTTTTTTGTGTCTTGTCTTAATTTCTGTAATTTTAATTCAAAATCGTAAAATAACTGTAGCTATGTATCGGTCTGTACAGCTCATTTTAGCTGGGGTTTCTATATTGTAGTAACCAATGCAAGTCTCCATAGAAATGCAATAAGTTGCACAATTTGGGCAACTCAGTGCTACTGAATTTTGAGTTGACTGCAACTTTTGCACAACTGTAGATGCTATCCAATACAAATGTATGAGAAAGCAAGTTTGTTATATAACTGCCCTTTAAAGGTAATGTATTGTCAGAAAATTACATATTTTTTTTTAAATCAGATAATTTTTTTATTGAAGTTTCAAAATTATATAGTACAAAACATACTAAACAAACCCTATCCCAAACCCTTCCCCCAGGCACCGTCACAAAATTCCAAATTAGATAGTATATGAAATAGAAATTGTACCAAATATCGAATACATTATTCACAAAATACAAGGTACATGGGAAAATTACATAATTTAAATAAGGTTTTATTATACACTTATCTTTAAAAAAAATATATATATATATAATTATTATTTTTTTACTTTTTACGTGACTAGCCACATTTATTTTTTTTCAAATATTACAGTTTTCACATTGGTCACTAGAGCAGTCACAAAAAGATAATTCCTGTTCTCTGTAGCTCACTTGTCTTTGCTGTATATACAGGCACAGCATGAGTAGCATAATCTAAGTTTTTATTAGAGGGTCGGCAAGTTAATGACTGCTCTATTGTATTACTTTAAAGGTAAGGTAGGATAACATCACTTAACACTATATACACTGTTTAGGCTCTGTATACATCTCCCCTGGTTTCTGCAGAAGGGGCTTCACTTCCTTGAGACTAAAAATTGATCAGATTTCTCTGTCAATTGACTCACATTAATTTCAACTGCTAGAAGGCCCATACACACTTCTATACTGACTACACAGGAAGTATAGGAAGGAAGGATGTGTCTCCAATATGGCTGACCCTAGGGAAGGTTTTACAAATAGAATATAAATAGCTACAACATTTAAAAAGCAACCAAAAAATTATATAACATCTATATTCTTAAATCTGATTAACAAAACAAAAATTAAAAACATTACACATTCCCTTTAACTCTTCCCATTCACTTCGGTACAAGCTAATAAAACTTGCACCACTCAAGTGATGTGACGATCGCATTATGCAATTTGAGTTGCACAACTGAGGGCCAGTTTACACCTGTGTCGGTGTTTCCATTGTTTTGCTCTGTCAGAGGAGTAAAACAGCGAAAATACTGTAAGTGCCGGTTTCGTTGTGTGACGGACACCATCGGAACTCGAAAGAACACATTGGCTTCATTGGGTTCTGTCGGGTTGCCATCAGGGTGTCCATGGTTTTACTGGAAGCAATAGCGCAGCATGCTTCACTATTGATTCTGGTATTTTGGACCGGATCTGTAACGGAAGCCCTTGACGGAGCCTCCAACGCAGATGTGAACAGACCCTTACCTGTGCCTTAAATTGTATGTTTGAGTTATGTGATGTCCATAAAATCAAATGAATCCACAGAGCGAACAAGGATTTCTTCACAAAAAGATGGAGAATAGGCTTAAAGTGCAAGCCCCACTAAATGAACTCTTCAGCCCTTATTTCTGTTGCTTGTTTTTTTGTTTTCTTTTAACCCTGTGATAAAAAACAAGTTTCCTGCAGTTCAAGGTTCATAGCTGGACTCTCATTTTGCTTATACTTTTTTCAGTCAATTATCGGTTCACCGGAACAAAAAAAAATAAAAAATCAGCCATTATCTGTAATCACTTCCAGTCTTAAGTGCTTCAAATTTTTCTTCACTCCATCAAATCTTAAATGCTGTCTTTCCAATTACCAGAATTCAGCCTGTAATAACGATCACCCAGGCCTGTTTGATATATTTCTATCACCTTTCCAAGTGAAAGAATAGATGAAATAATGAATGCTCTGGTTTCACAGAAAGTGTAGATGAATTGAGCTTATATTTGTACCAGGGAATGTCATCAGTTTTAGTTTGTTTGTTGTTAAAATTTAATCATGCCTAAAAGTGTGACAGAAATACACCGATGTACACTGATGTGGTAAACTGCATGCTGCCCCTAGGAAGAGTAATGTGTTAATGGAAAGCAAAAAATAAATAACAAAATCTCTTACTTTATCTGGATCAAGATCTAATCTTTACTATTTTGCTATGTAATCATTTTTTGCTTTGTATTTGGATGCATGAGTCCCATATTGTATGACTGGACAGTTATAAAGTTAGAAAATATGTTGACCTTATGTATTTGAAAATTGTAGTTTGATAATCCTATGTAGGAAGGAAGACAATCTTCCTAATAACTTGTTGGACATACGTATGAGTTTTTCATCATCAGCCTCATCCAAATTTTTAGAATATTCCTGGTTAACATATGGTTATGTCAAGTTCATAGTTTCGGATTGTCTAAATAATAATAATAATATTTATGTATGTAGATATGGGAATATTTAGAGGAAAAAGACATGGACCACAATCCACAATGTATACGTTGTTCTGAGCCGCTAGGCATAATTTCTAAACATGAACATGAGGTTCTTAGTTAACATTTTGATCAAACTGTATAAGCCCACTTTTCACTACATGGCGACCTCTTTTAAAGTGGGTCCCTACTCTAGCGGTTGCATCACCGCTCCTGCAGAGGGAGCAACCCAGGGGCCCAAAAGCACCCATTCCATCAGACCGTGCCAAGCCTCCTTGGCTCTGGGCTACGTCCCCCCACAAATGCAGCACTACAGCAACTGACAGGACAATACAGCACCAAAACATGTGAACAGATGGAATAAACTCACCTTACCATGCGCCCCCAGTGGCCGACTGACAGCACAAGTAAGAGCAGAAATACTTATGAGGTCATTCCTGGATTAAAATCAGCTGGGTTTTTTTTCAAATGTGTGGATAGCTAGTCCAAGTAAAACAAATAAATGGAAAAGGGTAGATTATATATATATATATATATATATATATATATATATATATATCTATATATATGGCAATATTTAGAGGAAAAAGACATGGACCGCACAATCCACAATGTATACGTTGATCTGAACCGCTAGGCATAATTTCTAAATATGAACATGAGGTTCTTCGTTAATATTTTGATCAAACTGTATAAGCCAACTTGCCACTACACTGCGACTTCTTTTAAAGTGGGTCCCTACTCTAGCGGTTGTGCTCTCAATTGGCCACTGGGGGCGCATGGTAAGATGAGCTTATTCCATCTGTTCACATGTTGTGGTGCTGTATGGTGGTGTCGGTTGCTGTATTGCTGCATTTGTGGGGGGGGGGGCGTAGCCCAGAGCCAAGGAGGCTTGGCACGGTCTGATGTCATGGGTGCTTTTGGGCCACTGGGTTGCTTTCTCTGCAGGAGCGGTGCTGCGGTGGCCGCCATGCGGTGCTGCAACCGCTAGGGTCCCACTTTAAAAGAGGTCGCCGTGTAGTGGCAAGTGGGGTTATACAGTTTGATCAAAATGTTAACTAAGAACCTCATGTTCATGTTTAGAAATTATGCCTAGCGGCTCAGATCAACGTATACATTGTGGATTGTGCGGTCCATGTCTTTTTCCTCTAAATATTGCCATTTATTTATATAGCGCCAACATGTTCCGCAGCACTTTATAATTTGAAGGGTACATGTACAGACAATATCAGACACTACATGTTGACAAAACTAATTTACAATTCAAACAAGAGGAGTGAGGACCTGCTCGCAAGAGCGTACAATCTGAGGAAATAAGGGAGACACAAAATGTTAAAAAGTGCTTGTTCAGTACAATGGTCCAGCCATCTTTTATAAACAGGGGGTAGTTCGCATAAAGCTGCATGAGCCGGTTACCAGCCAGTATCTGTGTATGACAGACATGAAGTGTCTTAGGGTGCAGGGAGTGTGGGGGATACTGCTGAATGAAGAAGTCAAGTCCTCATGACTAACGTAAAAGGGGGGCCAAGGAAAGGAGTTATATTAGGGAATGTTATAGACCTGTCTAAAGAGATGTGTTTTCAGGGCACGTTTAAAACTGTGGATGTTGGGAATTAATCTGATTGTCTGGGGTAGTGCATTCCAGAGAACTGGTTCAGCACGAGAAAAATCTTGAAGATGGGAGTGGGAGATTCAGATTATGGAGGATTTTAATCTAAGGTCGTTGGCAGAACATAGAGTGCGGGTATGGGGGTTAGACCAATATGAGGGAGTAGCTGTAAGGAGGTGTAGCACTGTGGAGAGCTTTGTGGGTGAGAAAAATAAGTTTGAATTTAGTTTTGAAGGGTATGGGCAACCAGTGCAGTGACTGGCACAGGGTTGAAGCATTGATATAGCGGTTGGTCAGAAAGATGAGCTTGGCTGCTGTATTAAGGATAGATTGGAGAGTTTATTAAGTGGAAGTCAACTACGCTATTGTTTTCGCTAAAAAAAATGGAAACCTTATGGGAAGAAAACAAATGGAAACCAATTGCAACTAAACTATTACCATTTAAATCAATAGTAATGCGAACAGAAACTATGGTTTCCGTTTGGCTTTCCGTTCATCGGTTCCTCAGATGGAAAGGTCGAGTGAAACCAATGAACGGAACCCGACGGTGATGTGAACATAGCCTAACTCAAATATTGGTCCCTATAATTGAGTCTGTCCCAAGGTGAACATCTATTTCTATGACCATCTTTAGGTACAGATAAAAAAAAATATATATATGTATCCTTTTCAAACAAAATGCATGTATGAATTAGGGTTTCCTTGAAAAAAAAACATTAACGTCATTCAACAAACATAAAAAATATATATATTTTGCCAACTAAACACAATTTTTTAGGCATTTCAAATGAATTCTTTGGCTGATGAAACACTTGTTGGTCGGAAACAATTATTTTGTTACCATAGATTATCAGCACAGACACTATCCGTTGGACAGAATATCTATGAGTCTATAACTATCAGGTTAAGCTTGATCCACAGCTATTATTCATTTACTTGCTGTTCATTATCTTAATATGCTGCTATCTGATCATTTGGAGTGAAAAGAGAATAGTTTATGTGTAATGAGAATCTACAATGACAAATTCCAAAGTGCTAATCTCCCTTTAGAGATAAGTTATCTCCTGTGTTTCAGTGAAGAAGTTGAGCTCACAAGCTGAGCAAATAGAAGAAGGACCCGTGTTGAAGTTCACCTCACATGTAGCTGCAGATAATCAATTGTTTGACAAAGGTGACTTGCGGCCGGACAAGGCTGTAAAATACTATAGAGACGTACAGCAAGTGATGCCTCCTAGATGACATTTGTTCAGGGGTTGTTCATTAAGTCGCCCCTTTGTAATATTTAACTTTGCAAAGAATATTGCTCTATATGATGTGTGTGTGTGTGTGTGTGTGTGTGTGTGTGTGTGTGTACGTACATATATATATATATATATATATATATATACACTACCGTTCAAAACTTTAGGGTCACTTAGAAATTTCCTTATTTTTGAAAGAAAAGCACAGTTTTTTTTCAATGAAGATAACATTAAATTAATCAGAAATACACTCTATACATTGTTAATGTGCTAAATGACTATTCTAGCTGCAAACGTCTGGTTTTTAATGCAATATCTACATAGGTGTATAGAGGCCCATTTCCAGCAACCATTACTCCAGTGTTCTAATGGTACATTGTGCTTTGCTAACTGTGTTAGAAGGCTAATGGATGATTAGAAAACACTTAAAACCCTTGTGCGATTATGTTAGCACCGCTGTAAACAGTTTTGCTGTTTAGAGAAGCTATAAAACTGACCTTCCTTTGAGCTAGTTGAGAATCTGGAGCATTACTGAAGATTTCCTACAACGTTGTGTACTACTCTCTTCAGAGGACAGCACACACAGGCTCTAATCAGAGTAGAAAGAGAAGTGGGAGGCCCCGCTGCACAACTGAGCAACAAGACAAGTACATTAGAGTCTCTAGTCTATCTGTAATGGAGTGGCCAGCGCAGTCACCAGATCTCAACCCCATAGAGCTGTTGTGGGAGCAGCTTGACCGTATGGTATGCAAGAAGTGCCCATCAAGCCAATCCAACTTGTGGAAGGGCCTTCTGGAAGCATGGGGTGAGATTTTTCCCGATTACCTCAGCAAATTAACAGCTAGAATGCCAAAGGTCTGCAATGCTGTAATTGCTGCAAATGGAGCATTCTTTGACGAAAGCAAAGTTTGAAGGAGAAAATTATTATTTCAAATAAAAATCATTATTTCTAACATTGTCAATGTCTTGACTATATTTTCTAGTCATTTTGCAACTCATTTGATAAATATAAGTTTGAGTTTTCATGGAAAACACAAAATTGTCTGGGTGACCCCAAACTTTTGAACGGTAGTGTATATATGTATGTATATATATATAGATATATATATACATATATATATATATATATATATACACATACATATGCAATAAAAAGCATTTACCTAGCTATCCCATATAACTATTTAGCAAACTGAATGCTTCTTGATTTATTTATTTTTTGGCAAAATGTAATATTAGACAAAGGAAACCTAAGTAAAACAGTTTCAATTATTAATGGGTTTATTAAAAGCAAAACTCCAGGTTTCTCCTTTAGGGCGGGTTCACACGTGGCGGAATTTCACTGAAATTCCGCTGCGGACACTCCGCAGCGTTAATCCGCAGCGGTGCCGTTTGTCCATTGACTTACACTTTAATTTAGCAGTGTTCGTTTAGACTAGGCGTAAAATTCCGCTGCGGAGCATAGGCTGCGGAGCGGAATTTGGTGTCCGCAGCATGCTCTGTCTGTTGCGGAGCAGTGGCGGACTCATGGCGGAATTTCTCCATTGACTTCAATGGAGAGTCAAAATTCCGCAATGAAGTCCGCAGATCTTATGTGTGCTGCGGAGCGTATTCGTTTTACTACCATGACATTTCTTCATTCTGGCTGGACCTATGTATTTCTAGGTCTACAGCCAGACTGAGGAAGTCAATGGGGCTCCCGTAATGACGGGAGCGTTGCTAGGAGACGTCTGTAAATAGTCACTGTCCAGGGTGCTGAAAGAGTTAAGCGATCGGCAGTAACTGTTTCTGCACCCGGGACAGTGACTACCGATCTCAATATACATGTATCTGTAAAAAAATAGATAAGTTCATACTTACCGAGAACTCCCTGCGTCTGTCTCCAGTCCGGCCTCCCAGGATGACGTTTCACTCTAAGTGACGGCTGCAGCCAATCACAGGCCAAGCACAGGCTGCAGCGGTCACATGGACTGGCGCGTCATCCAGGGAGGTCGGGCTGGATGCCGAAAGAGGGACGCGTCACCAAGACAACGGGCGGTAAGTATGAAAATCGTTTACTTTCACTCGGGAAAGTGCTGTCCCTTCTCTCTATCCTGCACTGATAGGGAGAAGGGAAGTACTTTTCCCGCAGTCCGCAGCAGCTAGTCCGCATCAATTTACTGCACATTTTGTGCAGATCCGCAGCAGAATCTGCAACGCAGATTCTGTGCGGCATTGATGCGGACAGTTGCGGAGGAATTCCGCCACGTCTGGCCGTGCCCTTACAAAATCCCATTTGCCTTTGT
The DNA here is from genome assembly GCF_050947455.1 of Rhinoderma darwinii. Lineage (NCBI taxonomy): Eukaryota > Metazoa > Chordata > Amphibia > Anura > Rhinodermatidae > Rhinoderma > Rhinoderma darwinii. Next base: position 58,838,528 of record NC_134692.1, read on the forward strand.
AAATGTGCTCAAATAGTTACTCTGTTTTCTTTTTTTCACTGTTGGTTTAGTTACTTGTTGACTATAATCGTTCTCCATGCTGATAGAAGCTCTCTATGCACTTACTTTTTGGGGAGCTTGTTTTGGGTTTTCACATAAATGGTTGGTTTTGATTCATGAGCTATTTGGATCAGGTTCTGCCACAGCATTTTCAGGTCTAGCCCATTGGAGACGTTTTGGCAGACCCTACATTCATGGGCAACTTTTCCACTGTTCTAAGTCTTTAGTTTGGTGGATTTCCAGAGCCTAAGAAATTACTTTTTATTTTATTTTTCCATCTGCTAGATTATGGCATAATGTTCTAATAGAAACTTTGCGTTCTTTTCCCTTAGATCCCACAAGCAAGTGAAAGACTGATATCAATTTATAGGAAGTTTTTTTTAAATAGAATTATTGTAGCTACAGGTGGTACAAACAGTTCTTAAAGAGGATCTGTCACTAGTTTAGTAATGCCCATTCTCCTAGCGAAATCTAATAGGCGCTGTCACACTGATAATGCTAGTAAAAATTGTGTCCCAAAAAGTTTATTATTTTAGAAGTTATGAGCTTTTTTTCAAAAAATATGCAAATTAGGCTATACTAGACAAATGCGTGTCAACATTCTCCTGAGGTGGAGCCACCTCACAGACTCTGACGCTGTCCTATCAGCACGAAGCTGCTTCACACAGTATGAGGGACTGAGGCTGGAATGAAGGGGATAATTTAAAATAACAATATCTCTGGAAGTGGACCTGGTGGCATATAAAAATGGGATTCTAATCTTTCATATGATTCCAGGATCACAGTTCTAGCTGTGAGACAACTGGAGATATCGCCAGTTGAAAACACAGTCGGGAATGGAAGCTGTATATTATATGATTACGCTGTGTTGCTGGGCTGGGAAGAGGGAGAAACTGTATGATGATTGGACAGCGTCATACACAAAACACAACACAGCCCAGAGTGAAAAGAAAGTCACCTTGTATTTGGCAAGTATAGCCAAATTAGCATATTTAGTAAAATGCTCATAACTTTGCAAATAAACGTTTTGGGGGAAAAATGACACTGTAGTTATCAGCATCATAGCGCCTATTAGATTAGTTAGGAGATAGGGAATTAATAAACTAGTGACAGATCCTTTTTAAGTCTAAGGGTAAGGCCCCCGTTAATACACCTCCACTATGTTGCTAATAACTCCGCCAGCTCCTTTATGGTCACATCATTTTACAGGTAAACAACTGCAACAACTTGCTTTCATTAATAAGCACTTTTTCACCTAGCTGTGGCTTAGGTTTTCTCCGCATGTCTGGCAATGCATGTGATAAAAAAACTTTTTTAATTTATATATATGCAAATATTTTGTTAAGAAGCAGGCTATCTTTTAAGAAAAGAATATTTGCCTGATTGGAAGTAAACCTGTGATACCTAGCATACAATATTAATAAGCCCCTGAAAATTCAGAAAACTCAAATGTACAAGCTTTGACGTAGCCTGAGTCCGAGGTTAATCCAAGTACAATCCACTGGGAGGTAACCATTTTTTAGTAATGTTGATTTAACATTGCTTTTTATTGGTGTGTCAAAATTAGAAGTTTTGTTCTGATGGCACGGTGGGATGCAACATTACTTGTATTATCTTCTGTAACAGTAATATAAAGCGACCTTTCCTGCCATAACTGACATTGACTCACTTTACTAGCCATTAGTCTCAAAAAGTAAAATGCCTAATCATAACAGGGATAATTATCACAATTAATCACATGTTATAATAACATCAAAAGGAAACAAATGTTTTTGATGCTGAGCAACAGAAAGCCAAACGCCTGTTGATAAAAGACGATTGCTGGTGGTGTGATGATTACAAATCACCAGCAAAAGGAAATTGTGATTTTCAGATGAAATGTTATAGCTTTGAGAAAAGGTTTGAGGTCAAACACCAGGAGACACCCGAGCAGAACAGCTGAAAGTTGTGTTGAAATGAGTGGACACATTTAGAGACTGTTGAGAGACGCATATCACCGAGAAATGGGAAAGAGGTTGGAGAGCAGTAGAGCCTGTAAGACTCTCCGACTGTTTATTGCGGCTCAAGATTGAACCAAGGACATTTAAAGCTGAAATAGGCTCCATTATATAACATGAGGGATGATGTTTTTGTGGCTGATGAGATATAAATACAGTGGTGCTGATTTGAAAGAAGCCATACACCTCTTAATGTATACTATGTTCATGTTACAGTCCTCTGATTGAAAAGCAACATTATACTTGCCTCTACCCATAAAAGAAAGAAGTGTCCGATAGCTTTCAATTTGACTTCTTCTGCGTGCTTGATTAAGAAAGAGATTCAAAGTAGATCAATGCCATTTTTTTTTTATATTGTATCGCTATGAACCCTCTTATATGGAGAATGATAAAAATATATATATATATATATATATATATATATATATATATATATATATATATAAATCACACAGCGTGCAGTCACACATGGAGTAGTTCTCGTAGTGGATAAATCTGCCACACATACATTTACAACATGTATGCCTACGGGTGGAAAGAAAATCTCTCAAACGTGGTTTAATTTTCCTTGCAGAATTTTTCCACTGGGTTCGCTATATGTGTGTTTGATTTTGGATGCAGAATACAAATACGGCACAAGACCTGCAACAGTAATTCCACTGCAAATTATTGTGGCATATTTTACGCCACATGTCACTGCACCCTAAGGCGATATTCAGAAGAACGTGTGTGAAATTGATGGTTAAAAACTGCCATTTTTCACATCTGGTTCGCACCCTTGCGGGACCCATTTTTACGGATCCCTTATAGACTTGAGTTCGTTGAGGGATCCGTGAAAACGGGCAAAAATAGGACATGTCCTATTTTTTGGACGGGTCCTTCACGCATTCCGTTAAAACAACAACCGTGTGAACAGCCCCATAGAAATCCATGCAGTGTATGATGACAATAAAAAAAGTTGTCCGTTACATGGACTATTTATACGTTCATCTGAATAAGCCCTTAGGGTGTATTCAGACGTTATGGTTGAGATGTGGTTAAAATCACATTAAAACAACGCATCCAAAAACTGCATTCATTTTTACAATGATTCGATACATATTTCAATATAATTGCATTTTTTTTTACCATGGTAAAAATGCATTCTTTTTTAAATTTATTTTTTATGCAGGTTTAACCGCCTCTCAACCATAACGTCTGAATAGACCCTATTACAGCCTGTCAAAATTCAAACCACAACTGATAAATTGTCCTACTTATGTTATGGCATTAGGTTGCTCATATCCAGTCTTTTGGTGCCACAGTAATAATGATTACTAGTTATCACCATTATTAATTGTATCATTACAATGTCTCAACCTTTAGCTGGACAGACAACATTTAGAATATTCTGGCTCAGCCATGTGGTACAAATTTTGGGACTGGGCGATCCCTGCTGATGCTTTGAGCTAGGGTTCCCAGCCTCTAATTTAGGAATTTTTCATAGCATAGAGTATAGACTATTCCAGTATTTCTCTATAGGGCCCTTTCACCTCTTGATTATATGGCAAGACAAAGTCTGGATGATCATTTCTGTCACCAGAAGATGATCAAACTTAAAGCACCCAATACAGATGTAGCAAAGTTTAACTTTAATATTAATGTGTTCAATAGGTTTTCAGTCTTTTTTTTCTCAGCTGGTAGGGCAATTTATTAAAAATACAGTTATACAATTTATTTTTTACCAGAAACAATTTTTAAAATCTACTTGCGTATTGCTTAGATTTTTAATTGTATGTCCGTTATTGGTTATAAATCCATTGTGAAAACACCTGCATGTAAAGCTTAGCCAGGCCAAAGCTTTATCCAACAGAATGAGAGAGCACTCATTAGAGAGTTTACAAATTGCATTGTAAATACCCGGATAATTGAAATAACAATTCCTCCCATTTAACGATCGTTTAATTTATTTACAGCAGTCAAAACATTAGATTGCATTTAGAGTCTTTTATACGTAAGAGCATTGTCTCCTTTTTTCTTGGAGTGTTTACTATGTTTGGACTGGTCTCCAGATCTACAAGTAGTTGCCTTGATAAGGATAAAGCTTACATAATTACTCAGGCACTTCAGATCCCTTTTAATTGCCTCTTGGTCAACAAACGTTTGCTGCAGTGCTTCCTTCCTGGAGTTCTTGGGTTCAGACTTAGTGAGTTATTGACTGCACCGGGGCAAAGAAAGTAAACAAAGAATTTTATGCTCGCTTAATTCAGGGACAAGTGGATTTAGATTAAGTGTTTATTCAGTTTTCTGTCTGCCGAGGATTCCTGTTCCTTATTGATTTCTTTTATTACTAGTAACCGCTTAACCTGACCACCTCCAGACACACTATTTTAAAGCCTATAAATTGGAAACTTACCAATGAGTTAAGCTGGGAATTTTGTGAAAAGCTTTTCATTAGCATAGTTGTTCAGTGTTCCTGCACATTCTTGTGTCACCAATAGCAACAATGTGTATTGTCGAATTTAGAGTGACCTCTGAACAGTGGAGAAGGGAGAAGTCAGTGGCAGTCTGATAACAGTTCGAAAGTGGGATTGGATTGAGCAGGAGAATATAGGAAATGCACTAAGCAGAAGAAAAAAGGATTTCTTCCTTTACAGTCTTGTTAGATTCAGAGATTGACTTCTCCGATTGTGTTTTCGTTTTTGGAGAAGAAATAGAAAAAAAGCTTTTACATTGTTGCAATCGTCCCGGTTTCTCTTTGTTTTTATTTTTTCTCTATAAGCAGCTGGAGGTTAAATCTCTGGAAGTGAGATATAGATTTCCACTTTCCTGACCCTGTCTTTGAGACTTTCATTTCACGCTCAAGTTCTTCGGTAAAGTGGCTGAAAAAGTCTAAGGTTTGAAGATATACAGCAGTGTGTAGGATAGAATTAGGTACTTAGGAAATTTAGTTTGGTCTTCCCTTTACTTCCTATTGGCACATCTCCTAAAAAAGTTTCGTTATTTATCAACACATGTTAATATTTTGGTACCGCTACATATTAATTCAGTTTTTATTCAAGACTTTGAGATCCCGATTCAGGAAATAAAGTTAATTGCTTGACACCGAGGGAAACTTTGTTTAGGAAAAACATCAACTTAGCAATGTACTTGATCAGAGTAAAATAATCCTCTTTCCGAGTGGGCAAGTTTAAAGGGGTATTCCAACTGATAACATTTATAGAATGGATAGGTTGTAAATATTAGATCGGTGTAGCGTTTAGACCCCCACCAATCGCTGGAAAGACCACAGTAAGGAGGAGTTTGTATAGAGTATTGGTAGAGTGGGTGCTACTGGAGTACACCTTTACAACCTTTTTATAGTGATATTTCTATTCTATTTTGTCACGGCAACCATTTTCACTAAATTGACATATTATTTGTCACCTTGTAATTAGCAACTCAGAAACGGATGGTAAACTGTCATTTTGTAAGCATGTTCTGTATATAACAGTGACAATGTACAGAGAAGCTAATTCAAGAGCGACAACCAATATAGCTGCACTTATTGTTGTCACTTTGGCAGCAATGTCCACCGTAACTGTATAGTAAAATGCCAATAACTCTATCGTAAATAAAATATTGTTGGCAACGTTTACTGCTCTAACTTCTGATTTACTAATATATTGAACTTTTTGTGTGTAGGGTGGAAATCCAATTTAACAAGTCAGAGTTTTTATATTGCTTCAGTGGTGTTCTGCTCATTGTTTGCTGGTAGTCCTAGTACTCTGGTCCTTTTATTGCAAAATAGCCAGTGGTGAATTAAATATACCATTGGCTCTGGGCTGTTCCGCAAACTTGCCTTTCCTCCCCTCATCCCTGCCATCATGTCTACAGTCATCACCACCTTTCTGTGCCGGTTGGTTTCATTCTGGTTAAATATTATGCCTTTTTTTTTGCATCTATGAAAAAATTGACAACTGGGTGTTACCATTCTCCTTGTCAATAGGGTATATCCCTACACAGTCTGGCAGTGTCCAATCATTGCTGACAGTATCAGGCTGTGCAGGGACCCTTCCTCTGCAGAGTTTGCTGCTGAGACATCTTTGGCCTCTTGCTTCTGTAGCCATCCCCAGGCTCTCTAACAGATAAATTCAGGTCCAAAGACCTGAACCCTAAATTAATGCAGATCCCAGACCTAACCCCTAAATAAATGCAGACCCCAGGTCCGACCAATTAAATGAATTCAGTCCCCAGGCCAGACCCCTAAATGAGTGTATACCCCAGATCGGACTCCCTCCCGTACTCCTCTTCAGGTTCAGGCACGACCGCACTGGTTCCTGACTATTTAGCGTCCGAACGTTGAGCGTGCGACTGCATATTACCTTTTGATGCTGGACCGCATCCAATTCTGCAGCGCCTTGACTTGAAAAGGAGTCCAGGAATGAGTAGAGTAAGTATACCTATTGAATTAATCCAGTAGATAAATTCTGATTTGAAAAATTTGGCGCAGTGGCAGATTAAATGAGTCTTGGGCCCCAGGCAGGCACCCTAACCACCCACTGGAACAAGCATATAACATGGTCACATATTACAATTAAACTGTATACAAAGTCATATTGTCAAAGTTGTATACATACACTGAAAATACAGGTGAAAAGTCCAAAGAAATATAACATTCACAATTGTGAACCATATGTGTAGCATCAAATACTTAGCATGAAATTTTATTTCAAATTATGTGAAGGAAACAAAGGGGAAAACCAGGGCAATCCTGATGCAGCTCATACAAATATTTGTGCAGTGAAAAACTGAATATTCAGGGATGGAAAGGCATTTGAATATAGTCTCTCGGGTTTATAAAAGGGAAAATAAAGGGGCCAAAGATTTTTTTTTTGTTATGCTAATATTTTTATATTTTATAAAAACTCATTGTAGTGCCCGTATTATGGCAGCAACATCCTGTTGTAGCGTAATATATAGATGCTTAGTTGAGGCTATTTTATACCTGTGTGAAAGTGGCCAAAGACCTTAAACAGTTTTTTAGGGGTAAAGGAATTCCCCAAAAAGTGTTGCATTGGTGATTATCAAATGTAAGTGTGGAATTTGTCATCCAGCCCTTACTTGTAGGCCTACTTTATACAGACTAATTTCCTTTCTGCTATCATTGATGTCCAGTTTTAGGCAAGCAAATATAAATATGGATGACATCTGGGGTTTATTATCTCCTCAGATATTTAACTAATTTTTTTTAAGCGGGGGCTGTTTAGGCAATTACTTTATTACTATAAAGGACTTAAAATAAATTAGTTATGTGCAAGTAACATGAATAAATTACAGAAATTATTTTTCCTCGTGGCAGTTTTCTTCATTGTGATTCTACAATTCACCAGATGTAAATATAAGCCATTTATTTCTGCTCATTTTGGTATTTGCTTGAAGACTCAAGACAGCCTTTGATCTTCAGCATTATTTTACGTTCAGCATAGCGGTATCCTAAGTATATTATAATTCTCCACTGTATTAACCTCTGACACTTTTGTTGGAAGCTTATTTCATGTACCCACTTCGTCCTGAAACTATATTAGCACTTATTGAAGATTTAGATTTTTATTTGAATTATGATCTTTTTCTTCTCCTGTAATGTTTATGGCAGAGTGTGTTCCTTTCTCTTTTGCATATTGATATAAGTTTATATCCTCTATATAAAATGATCACGTCTTTATTTCTGGTTTTATTAATTTGTTACATGTACAATGGTTATCATATAAGAACTTTCTAGACCTCTGTCCAGTGTCCTGTTTCATAACATGCCCGACCTTGGGTTCCGTCAAGAGGATAAAATGTAGCAAAGGTCCTTGCCAGTTGCTTATTACCATCTTTATGCCATACATATGCCTGCTCAGGTGAGCCAAGCGTTCATATTATATAGACAAGTTGGGAGAGCGCTAATGTGTAAAGGCCCTATTACACCGACCGAGTTCGACCGGTGCTGCGTTTGCTCCTGTCATAAGGAGCTATGTATGGGACGAGCGGTCGTTACTCTTTTTAGTGTTTGATAGCAAATGCTGTCATCTACCACCAAAATGCATTTCTTATAATTTTTAAACAACATATGCCCAAGACCCAAAAAAACGAAGAAAAAAACAAGAGGTAAACACGTCTTCGAGTAAAGGCCCTTTATCGTTGATCGGCGCTCGTTTGCTCCTGACACACGGAGCTATGGATGGGGACGAGCGGTGGTTACTCCGATCGCTCCTCCCTATACATTATTAACATGTCGGCAGTGCGTTTCCCTGTTTAGACAGGGAGATGTGCTGCCGACATCGATATTATTTAACTTTTTTTAAACTATACGATCAGCAGATGATTGAGTGTTTACACAGGGCAATGATCGGCAATGAGCGTTCTATGAACTATCATCTGCACAATAATTGTCCTGTGTAAAACCCCCTTAAGGCCAGCTTATGTTAAACTTTCCACTGTGCATAGCTGCCCTATCTCCAATTTAGCATTTAATCCTAAGGGTATGTTCACACTGCTTATTTTCAGCCATTTTTCTGGCCGTAAATGGCCGAAAAACTTTTGAAAGATCGGAAGCAGAACGCCTCCAAACATCTGCCCATTGATTGCAATGTGAAAAACTGCGTTCTTTTCCGACAGGGCGCTTTTTTATAGACTCTATAGAAAAATAGCTCCAAAAACGGCTGTGAAAAACACGAGTTGCTTAAAAAACGTCTGAAAATCAGGACCTGTTTTCACTTGAAAACAGCTCCGTATTTTCAGACTTTTTTTTAGTAAACGTGTGCACATACCCTAAGGCTGGGTTCACACGACCATGTTACGTCCGTAATGTACGGAACGTATTTCGGCCGGAAGACCCGGACCGACACAGTGCAGGGAGCCGGGCTCCCTGCATCATAGTGATGTACGACGCTAGGAATTACCTGCCTCTCCGTGGAACTACTGTCCCGTACTGTAATCATGATTACAGTATGGGACAGTTGTCCTGCAGCGAGGCAGGAACTCCTAGCATCGTACATCACTATGATGCTAGGAGCCTGGCTCCCTGCACTGTGTTCGGTCCGGGTCTTCCGGCCGAAATACGTTCCGTACATTACGGACGTAACATGGTCATGTGAACCCAGCCTTAATGTCATAACCCGACCACTAATGTTTTTGTACAGCTTATATTTATGTTCAATGTTTATAAACCACTAAAGTGGCAAAAACTGATAAGCAGGGGTTAACTCATTTTCGTGTTTTCATTTTAGTTTTTCTGTCGACACATTGCAAGAGCCGTAACTGTTCTATTTTTGGGTCAATAAAGCCATATGAGGGCTTGTTTTTTGAGGGATGAGTTGTATTTTTTAAAGGTACCACTTAATATTCTGAGAAACTTTTAAAAATTATATTTTTGGGTGAAATTGAAAAAAAACCTGCAAATCCCACAAGTTTGGTGGTTTTGTTTCTACGGAGTTTTTTTTAAAAATAGTTTATTCTGTCATTATTCGAAATTACGGATATTAACACACAGGTCATTAAAATAAATATATTAATTTCCCGAAGATTTAAAGATTTAGAGCCCCTCCGCCCCACCCCTAGTTGAGCACACGGAAACAAGCCTTTTATTTGAATTAAAAAAATTATATATATCTTGTTTATCAAACAAGCGTTTCATTAACCTTTCCCAGTGTTTCCTCTGGTATCCTTGTTTCTGGTAGATATGTAGCCATTCCAAGGTAGTATAAAATGTAAGTGTGTTCATTCTTCCAAACATAAGAAGTGGCAGATCTTTCCATTTCTGTAGAGTTTTTTTCCGTGTTGGATATAGTGTTTGTATATTGTTCTTATAAGTTAATTGCTTTGCGCGTCCAATACTTCTCTTGTTTTGCAATTTTGAATTCATGTCGCTGAACTTCAGTATGATCTTTAGTGTTGTGTACTTCATCAATGAACAGGACCTCGGTTTTATCATGATTTACTTTAAATCCTGAAATGGGGCCATATTCGTCTAGGACGTCCATTACATTGGAAAGTTCTTCATCTATGTTATGTAAAAAGATCAGAAGGTCATCTGCAAACATTGTGATTTTAACTTCACCATTGTTTATTTTAATACGACGAATATTCTTTTTTGTATGAGACCTTCCCATAGGTTCTATACATAAATTGTATAGTAAAGGAGATAAGGGGCATCCCTGCCATGTCCCTCTTGATAGCCCAAAACTTTTGCGTGATAAACCCTGGAATGAATATATGCGCTAAAGGGGAATGATATATAGCCTGTATCATATTGTAAAAATTACCGGTGATGCCGTTCTTTTTAATCACCATACTTTTTACGGAGTTCACTGTGCGGTACTAATGACATGTTAACTTCATTCTCCGGGTCAATGTGATTACGGCGATGCTAAAATTTGTATAGTTTATTTTTTACAAAGTAATAACACTGTTAAAAAAAAGAATTTGTTTTGCGCTGCCTTTTTTTCCCATCATTGGAGCTGTGTGACGTCTTGTTTTTTGCAGGGTGAGTTGTTTTTATTGGTACCATTTTGGGGTTACATTAAGCCTTGCCTCTGACAAGGCTTAATAACAACAGAGCACAGATGACAGACCTGAAGGCCTTCAATAGTTCCCCAGCTGCCATGGCAACTGATCAGTCCCTCACAATTTCGTTGCGCGGGGGGGATCCAGGGGACAAAAGGAGCCCCCTCTCTCTATCTAACCACTCATATGCTGTGACTGCAGCATATAAGGGGTTAAAATGTCGGGATCAGACTTACCTCGGATCCCAGGTGTTGCAGGCAGGTGTCAGCTGCATGTCCACTCCTGAGCCATGTTGGGGTAGCACACATCTGCCATACATGTATGGCGGATGTCTCTAAAGGGTTGAAAATTCCTTGTAATGGAGATGCATGTTTATCTTCGTTATAAAGGCTTTGAGAACATTTTATATGAATCATTTTTATATTTACTGGTTAACATGACAATATTGTTGCCCTGGTTGGCAGCTCCAATACTTTATCTGTTAAGTTAATCATTTTGTTTACACACATAAGTAATCAGATACCGGGGTCAAAGGCAAAAACCCATTCCTTTCCTTCCACATGTTTTTTATCACTAATGAAGATATTAAATATAATGGGCCACAAAATGTATTTGGATGCAATGTAATTAATTTTATTTGTGCCGATTACTAACTTACTTATTGTGGAAAACATGGAGATAAAGGGACTGGCTTGAGGTCAGCGCCATTGTTTGCTGAGAAGTATACCTCCTCCAAGGCATAATGAGAGATGAGTCCCATTTATAATAATTACATTGAATGCCATGTTTATGCCCTTTGGCATGTCACCTCTTGAGTATGAGAGATATCTGTTAATATGAGCAAGGGGATAGTTCACAGTGCCGTGGAAACAAGAGACCAATTTATATCCCCTATCTCTTACAGTATGCGATTTCCATATCTAATTAAGCAAAAAAAATCTATATAGGATCTTAGCAGAAAGAGACAAATTTCAGACAAAAGTAATCACTTGTTAGTGGAATGTTTACTGCTCATTCGTTTGAGACCGATCAATTAGAAAACTTGCAAAGCCCTCTCGAGAGACATGTTTTGTAATCTGCAGTTTTTCCAATCTGTTCTTCCCCACTACATCTGTATGAATGAGCAGTAGAGCAAAGCGATCTACATTGTGTTTAACACACAGCATAAAAAAAACTATTAAGTGGGGCAGCACTCACCAACTGCGTTGTGGTAACAAGTGGGATCTCCCTCTCTCTTCTTATATTTGCTTTTCATTATTATTACTATTTTATAGACATCATGCTAAATATTTACGAAAATGTTCCTAAATGACTAACACAATTGTGTGACACGTAAACAAAATATTTGATGGGACTTTTTTCTTCAAGCCAAATAAGCAATTTGTAGTAGTTATCACACCTGTAGATCCATATTTCATATAAGAGTCTTCAGTTAAATAGTGTTTTATTGGGTAATGGAACTAAAATAATGTGTTCTGCTAATTGCACATTTACCATAGCGATCAATTTTTCCCATAAATAGATACTTGCCAACTGGTATATGAATTCTATAGAAAAATCGACTCCATTCATGTACCAGCATAAGCACTATTCCTCATTTTCTTCAAATTGGAAAATACAAAGCTATTAAAGTATCTTTTTGAGTTCTATGTTAATTAAAAAAACTTAAGCTAGCCATAATTTTCCAAAGTAATGTCTATGGGGCCTAGGAAAGCTTCAGTCCAGGGCTGGTGCCGGGGCAAATAAGGATCCTACAAGTTATAGTTGATGATTAAAGTTGTTCGAAGATGAGCAGCACCATAAGTGTCTGACAACCACTTCTTCCCCCTGCTCTATTTAAAGACCATGCACTTTCCGCCCAGTCAATAGAACATGTTAATGGTTGAACTTGAATTAAAGCAGCTCTGTCACTAGTTTAGTAATTCACAATCTCCTAGCTAATCTAATAGGTGCTGTCACACTGATAATGCTAGTGAAAGTTGTGTCCCAAAACGTTTATTATTTTAAAAGTTATGAGCGTTTTTCTAAATATGTAAATGAGCCTATATTAGTCAAGTGGAAGGTAACACGGCGGTTCTCCTGAGGTGGCGCTACCTCACAGCTTCTGACACTGTCCTATCAGCATGAAGCTGCTTCACACACTGTGAAAGAGTGAGGCTGGAGGGAAGGGGGATCTCTTCAAACAGCCATAGCTGTGGCTGTGCACCACCTATAACAGTTCTGTTGGCATATGAAAGATGGGATTCTAATCTTTCATATAACACCAGGATCGCAGTTCTAGCTGTGACACAACCGGAGAGATCGCCAGTTGAGAACACAGTCAGGAATGGAAGCTGTATACTATTATACTATATGATCACGCTGTGTTGCTGGGCTGAGAAGGGGGAGAAGCTGTATGATGATTGGACAGAGTCATACAGAAAACATTACACCGCCCAGAGGGAAAAGAAAGTCATCTCCTATTTGGCTATTAGAGCCACATTAGCATGTTTAGAAAAATGCTCATAGCTTTGCAAATAATAAAAGTTTTTTTTAAATCAAATCACACTGTAGTTATCAACAGCAAAGATCCTGTTAGATTAGTTAGGAGATACGGAATTAATAAACTAGTAACAGATCCTCTTTAACCTCTTAGTGTCTAAGCCTGTTTTGGCCTTGTGGACATAGCTGATTTTTGCAAAACTGATGTGTTACTTTATGTGGTAATAACTCCAGAATGCTTTTGCCTATCCAAGCAATTCTGAGATTGTTTTCTCGTGACATGTTGTACTTTATGATACTGAAAAAAATGTGGTCGTTAAATTCAATATTTATTTGTAAAAAACACCAAAATTTAGAGAAAATTTTCAAAAATCTGAATTTTTCTAAATTGTAATGTATCTACTTGTAAAACAGATCGTAATACCACACAAAATATTTACTAGTTAACATTTCCTATATGTCTACTTTTTATTTGCATCGTTTTTTGAACGTCCTTTTATTTTTCTAGGACGTTACAAGGCTTAGAACTTTAGCTGCAATTTCTCGCATTTTCAAGAAAATTTCAAAAGGCTATTTTTTCAGGGACCAGTTCAGTTCTAAAGTGACTTTGAGGGCTTTATATATTAGAAAGTCCCCATAAATCACCCCATTTTAAAAACTGCACCCCTCAAAGTATTCAAAACAGCATTCAGAAATTATTTTAACTCTTTAGGCATTTCACAGAAAATAACGCAAAGTAGAGGTGAAAATTCAACTGTAATACAGTTTTTTTCAGTAACACAGGTTTTACGAGAGAAACGCAACTCAATACTTATTGCCCAGATTCTGCAGTTTTTAGAAATATCCCACATAGATAAAGGAGAAAAAACACCCCAATATTTGTAAAGCAAACTCTTCTGAGCACAGCAATACCCCATATGTGGTACTAAACTGCTGTTTGGACACATGGCGGAAGTTAGAAAGGACGGAGCGCCATTTGACTTTTGGAGCTCAAGTTTTGCTGGAATGGTTTGCGGCCCCATGTCACATTTGCAAAGCCACTGAGGAGCCAAAATAATGCACACCCAGCAAAAATGACCCCATTTGGGAAACTATACCCCTGGTGGAATTTATCTAGCGGTATAGTGAGCATTTTGACCCCACAGTTTTTTTTGCTGAATTATTGGGATTATGCAGTGAAAATGAAAATCTACATTCTTTCCACTAAAATGTTGAATTTTTTTCATTTTCACAAGGAATAAAGGAGCAAAAGTGCCCCAACAATTGTAAAGCAATTTCTCCCGAGTACGGCAATACCCCATATGTGGTCATAAACTGCTGCTTGTATACACCGCAGGCTCAGAATTGCAGGAGTGCTACTTGGCATGTAGATTTTGGTTGATTGTTTTTTGGGCGCCATGTCGCATTTGCAGAGCCCCTGAGGTACCCGTACAGTAGAAACCCCTGAGAAGTGACTCCATTTTGGAAACTTTACCCCTCAGGGTAATCATCTAGGGGTGTACTGAGCATTTTGATCCCACAAGTGTTTCATAGATTGTATTAGAATAAGGCAGTGAAAATGAAAAATTATTTTTTTTCCCAAAAATAGGTAGTTTTGCACACAATTTTTTTTCCCACAAGGGGTAATAGGAGAAAAAACAACACATAATTTGTTACCCAATTTCTCCCGAGTATTGCAATACCCCATGTGTGGCCCAAAACTGCTGTTTGGGCACATGGCAGAGCTCAAAATGGAAGGAGTGCCATGTGGCTTTTAGAGCACAGATTTTGCTGAACTGGTGTATGGGCGCCATGTCGCATTTGCAGAGCTCCCTTAGGTACCAGTGTAGAGTGTAAAACCATGAGAAGTGACCCCATTTTGTAAACTGCGCCCCCCAAGGCATTTATCATTTGCCTGGACATGTGACAGGGCTTAGGAGTGAAAGGCGCATGTGAGACCTATTTTGGTGATTTTCGCAGCATTAGCCCACAATAGCCCGGCTCTGAGGTCAAATAGTAAAACAAACCCCCAAGTAGTGACCCCCATTTTGGAAACTGCACCCCTGAAGGCATTTTATTAAGGGGTGTAGTGAGCATTTTGACCTCACAGGGTTTTTTTTTCTATTAGAAATTAACACTCAGTGGATGGTGCAAAGTGAAAATTGCAAATTTACACAGGTATGTGCCATTTTAGTGCACAATATTTTGTGCCCAGTTCATGCCACTGAAGACAAATACCTCAAACTGTTAAGCGGGTTCACCCGGGTATGGCGATGCCATATATGTGGACATAAACTGCTGCTTGGGCACGCTGCAGGGCTCAGAAGGGAGGTAGCGCCATTTGGCTTTTGGAGCGCAGATTTTGCTTAGTGGTAGTTTTTTTGGGGGTTTTGCTGGTATTTCAGTTTATGATGTGGGGCATATGTAATCTGTGCGGAGTACGTCAGGGCATAATAAGAGGGTATAATAATTGGGTAAATAAATAATTATCCACAGATGTGTGGCCAGTGTCGCACTGATAAATGGCGCCCGATCTTATCCGCTTTTGGACACTCTGCACATTTTGCATCGCCATATTCTGAGAGCCAGAACTTCTTTATTTTTTCTCCACCGGAGCTTTGTGAGGGCTTATTTGTTGCGGGACAATCTGTAGATTTCATTAGTACCATTTTGGGGTACATGCGATTTTTTGATCACTTTGTATTTCATTTTTTTTGGCAAGCAAGGTGACCAAAAACCTGCAATTCTGATGTGTTTTATTATTTTATTTTTTTACGGCGTTCACCATGCGCTATGAATGACAATTTTACTTTATTCTGCGGGTCGGTGCGATTACGGAGATACCAGATGTATATAGTTTCTCTTATGCCTTGCAACGTCTACACGATAAAATCACTTTTGTTTCAAATAATAAATTTTTTGTGTCACCATATTCTGAGAGCCATAACTTCTTTATTTTTCCGTCAAAAAAGCTGTGGGCGGGCTTGTTTTTTGTGGGACGTGCTGCAGTTTTTAATGGTATCATTTGGTACATGCAACTTTTAGATCCCTTTTTTTTATTCTGTTTTACGAGGGGTTGTGACTAACAAACAGCGATTCTGGAATAGTTTTTTTTTTTTTTTTTTTACGGTGTTCACCATACGGGTAAAATAGCGTGATATTTTTATAGTTTGGGTCGTTACGGACGCGGGGATGCCACATGTGTAATTTTTTTTATGTGTTTTGTTTTTTCCTATAATAAAAGACTTATTATAGGAAAAACGGCTGTTATAGTGGTTTTTAACATTAAACTTATTTTTTTTTACTTTTTTTACAACATTTTTATTAACTTGTTTTAACTTTTTTTGTGTCCCACTAGGGAACTTGAAGACATGAAGCCCTGATCGCTAGTCTAATACACTGCACTACCTACATAGTGCAGTGTATTAGAGCTGTCAGCTATTCACTGACAGCAAGCCTATTAGGCTTCACCTCCGGGCGGGGCCTAATAGGCTTCCGTACTAGGAAGCGATTGTTAGGCTACGGTTGCCATAGCAACCATCAGCACACACACGCGGGTGCCGATGGTTGTCATTAGCAACCTTAGGGTGTGATATAATCACTTAGATGCAGCGATAGCTGCATCTAAAGGGTTAATCGGCCGGATCGGAGCCTAGCTCCGGTCCTGGCCGTTAGAGCACGATGTCAGCTGTAACAAACAGCTGACACCCGCGCCTGTGGCAACCATCGTGGTTGCCGACATGCTACAAGACACTTCGATGCATCGATCGCGTTGATCGAGGCATCGAAGGAGTTAATCGGCCAGATCGGAGCCTACCTTCGGTCCTGGCCGTTGCAGAGGGGTGTCGGACAGCTGATTGCCGGCGGTGATAGCGCTGGCTCAGCTTCTGAGCCAGCGCCATCACATACACACGTCATGGAGCTGTGATTGGTCAGTCTGCTTTGACTGACCAATCACAGTGATCGCCGGCAGGAGACTGCTGTGAATGGTCCCTAACCGTCTTACTGTGCCGATCAACTGTCATAAACAGTTGACGGCAAAGTTCTGTCACCTTGTCCTTTGACAGGGTGACCGTTTTTAGCCAGGACGCACCGGTACGCCCTAGTGCCTTAAAACACTTCAATGCAGGACGTACCGGTGCGTCCTGGTGCGGTAAGGGGTACTACCAGTTCACAATAAAGAAAATATAAGCTTCACCTTAGTGAAAGACCTTTTGGTCCAACTCATCCATGCAGTCTAAACAAGTTACGCGAAGTTGGAGACATCATGTTGGATTAAACACCTTTGTTTTTTTACTATCTCCTATGAACTTTGCGTAACCTGTTAATACTACCAGCTGGGACAGTTAAGGGGGTTTTACACTGGACGATTATCGGGCAGATGAGCGTTCTAGGAACGCTTGTTGCCGATAATTGCCCTGTGTAAACAGTGGAACTGCTGGTCGTATCGTTTTAAAATTTTAAAATATTATCGTTGTCAGCAGCACATCTCCTTGTGTAAACGGACTGCCGACATGATGATAATATATGTGGACGAGCGCGATCGGAGTAACGACCATTTGTCCCCATCCATAGCTTCGTGTGACAGGAGAAAACGAGCGCAGATCAACGATGTCTCGTTGACCGACGCTCGCTGCATCGGCTGCTTATCAGCCGGTGTAAAAGGGCCTTTATCATATGTCTATGTCTACAATTCTTAGTGAGGACCATACAAAGTAAATATGTGCATTGTATGTATAAGTGAGCAATGTCAAGTAAATTCCAGCATGAAAACAATGTAGAAGAACTGACACTTTTAGGTTGTATAAATATTATAAATGTATATATTAAAAATGCGTTTGTCTATATTTAATAGATTGTAATAGCTCAGGATCTGTAGCATTCTCATAGCAATCATCAGGCATTTTATGTAGTAGAATAGAGGTATGATTAAGAACAATCTTCATCAGCATTCAGGGCACTAGTTATGGATTTATAGCTGGTAGTTATAATCTGAACATTTAACCCTAGTTGCCTTCTAGGTGGCTTAGCTAAAATGACTTGCATTCATTCATTTATTTAATTAAAAGGATAAACTGAAATCCACTGAGTGTTCTTATTTGTGCTTTTTCTCTATTATTTGAAACCCAAGATATGGTAATTATTCCCCTATGACATGTACAAGAATATCACAGAGATTGTAATTTTCTATATTATACAAGGACTCTTATGTAAAATTCAATATATTAGAGTGCAAGTGTCCAAGTTACTTTATTATTAATGTTGACAGCCTTTGATTTTTCTTGATATTAGATTAGAGAAAAACTTACAGCAGGTTATAAGCATGAATATTGGGATGTAGTTTACAAACCATTCATTCCTGTAAGTGCACCCCCACCCAACAATCTTAAACTAGTAATCGATATCTGTGAGCTCAACAAATTATCATGTGCATGCTTATTTTTCAGGATTTCAATTTTGCCTTTGTTTGAGTGCAATGAAACAAAAGACAAATAATCAATAGAGTTTAATAGTAAAACAGCAGGTCCAGGTATCCTGGTTAAGGAAGGTATATTAACATTTCCAGTAGAATATGTTTTTTTACATATTTATTCCTTCTGCGTTGTTCTTTTCCATATATGTTTGAGTCATTATACAAAAAGTTAATGTCACCTAATAAATTTAAGCTATTGAGTTCTATTGCCCTCTTTGAATACCCCCCAACTTCTTGAAGTCATCATAGAGATAGGGCCATGAGATCCTCTTAGCCAGTCAGCTGAGCGGGATACGTTTAATAGAATACAATGGCTACCCCAACAGGTTTGGGGGCATTTAATGGGTGCCTAAATTCCGTCAAGAGGTTTGTTTTTTTTTTTGTTTTTTTCCCACCACACATCCAAAAAGGAGGAGAGGTATGGGTGGGTAGTTAGATGAGTAATGTTTAGGCTTTTTTTTATTATTATATCCTATATGTGTTCATGCGTTTTTAGTATGTCTTGTATAGGGATTAATTGGAATAAATAAAACATTTGTATAATTATAATTGGTTTTGTATATTTCCATTTTGTGGATAGATTAAAGGGGAAGTCCAGGAGTTTACCATGTATGGTTTAGTTGCTTTGGTTTATAATTATTCTATCCTTAGAGGACGTGTTTGGCATTAGTGCAACAGTGAGCTGGGGTTATATACAGAGAAAGCAAAGCTGCATTGTAAAATAGGGAGGATGGACAGAGGCAGGGAGTAAGGACAACCTGAGGCTGTGATATCGGAAATTAGGTTGATGTTTTTTTTAATTCAGTAGAATATATTGATGTAGCTTAAATAGAGTCACTGATCATAATGTGGCTCAAATACATCAGGGAATTATACCAACCAATAGAAGGAACTCTAAAGAAAATAAGTAATAGGTAAAAGTATAACTTGTTACTGACTTATATCCAATTTTCAACTCAACACCTGCACTTCCTCTCTCAGAAGTATTTGAAACATAGACATATACTTTGCTCAAACATGGCTAGTGATACAGTAATATATTACCTGCGATCATTTTAGGCTGATTTGCTATTCTAGTATAGCTTAGTGACAACTCGTGAGGTTGCTGTAATAGAAGACATAGATGGCGTTGTACAAGATTGGTTGTCACTATTGTTCCCAGATAAAGATGGCTCGTTTACACGGCCCCGACGAGGGCCGTGTAAATGAGCGCCGATCAACGAGACAGCTTGCTGTTCGGCACCCGTTTGCTCCTTTCACAAGTAGCTAGTATGGGGATGAGCGCTCATTACTCCGATCGCTCATCCCAATACATTTGTTACACAGGGAGATGTGCTGCCGAAAACGATAAAAGTTTCTGTATTGAAACAACGCACATCGCACGGCCCCATTATTCACACATGCGTGAGTTTTCACACAGAAAGAGTCCGTCACGTAAAACTCACTGCATGCCCTATATTGGTGCATTTTTCACGCACCTAGCCGCCCATTGAAGTAAATGTATGCGTGAAAACCACGGACAGC
Organism: Rhinoderma darwinii; assembly: GCF_050947455.1. Lineage (NCBI taxonomy): Eukaryota > Metazoa > Chordata > Amphibia > Anura > Rhinodermatidae > Rhinoderma > Rhinoderma darwinii. Next base: position 58,858,529 of record NC_134692.1, read on the forward strand.
ACACAGACGACATCCTTGTGTTGTCCGTGCTTTACGCATCAATTACATTTTAAAAAAAAGTGCTTGCGAGTGCGTGAAAAACACATGCCACACGCAAAGCACACTGATGCATAACGCACACAGATTATATGCGCGATTTTTACGTCCATAAATCTGTCACGTTCATGTGAACGTAGCCTAACTCAAGAAAGTGTTTGCCTGTTTTTTTTTTTGTTTTTGTTTTTTAATTGTATTTGGGGCTGGGGCACATGTCGTTTAAAAATTATAAGATATGCATTTTGGTGGTAGATGTCAGCATTTGCTATCAAAAATTAAAATGTTTTATTTTATATAAAATAAATAGATAACTGCGGCCTAATCAGGGCAATCATATTTACTTTCTTTAGAAACCTGGCAGAAACATGTTGCAAAAATCTGGTAGGAGTTGTGCTGAGCTGCTGACTTTTCACTTTATTCAGGTTTGAATACAGGTTGTTCTTTTGGAACTGTCTACTTTAGTAGAACATTCCTGTCCTCTGCAAATCAAGTTTCTAAATCCATTCCTGCACTTCAGAATAATAGTAGGTCTTGGAATAGTAATTAGTGAACAATGGAGCAAAGTGTGACCTAGCAACCACATCTCCATTCTAATCTCTTTGATGAGATTTGAATGGGGAAAAAAAATGTGTTTTTTTTTTACTGACTCATTTTAGGGGCTATTTATTGCTTTTACTATAAAATAAATCATCAAGCACTCAAAGTTAGACATTGGTCTAATTTTAGACTTCAAATAACAAAAAGTCACTCTCCCTGAAGTAACAATAAATTGAAATGTTGTTACTTTGTGCATTTTACTCTGGAATAAATCTGTATAGACACTGTTTGAGTTTATGTTCAATGGGTTAAGGCTCTAAGAATTCTCATAAAACGCAACTGTGCTCCCTCTCCCCTCTACTCTTAAACTCTAAACCAGTGGTCTCCAACCTGTTGTCCTGACAGCCTCATTAGAACATTAGTTTACTTTTCTGTACACTGAGAAAGGTGACAGATGGTGGTTGTGGCATGGTATGTTTACATTCATAGAGTAGGAACTGTCTTCACGTCATAGAAAGTAGACAAGAGGCGACTTTGACAAGGCTTCAAGAGATCGAGATAACAGACCTGTAAACATTTTGCAATCACAAACCAGTTCACCCTCACAAATCCGTGACCATTTGGCTATCAATGGAGGCAACTTAAAAATGCTTGACTTAAAAAGGCTCTGTCACCAGTTTATAACTGCCCTATAGCCTACCTATTCTAATAGGCGCTTTAATGTAGATAAGTTTTTTTTTTAAAACACTTATTTTTGACCATGTTTTGATCATTTTTAGTTTTATTCAAATTGTTTTCTACTTTTCACCAAGTGGACGTTATAAAGAAAAGTGTATGACGCTTATCAATCAGTGTCATACACTTCTCTTCATTCATGCCCAGCTTGTTTCACCGCACAGCGTGATCTCACAAGATCACGCTGTGACGGGACTTCCTCCCACAGGTCCTTCACTGGAGCCATGGAAGACTGAACAGACATCGCCTCTAGCCGCTGCAGATTTGGGTAAACATCCTGGCATGGCTGGAGGCGATGTCTGTTCACTCTTCCGTCGCTCTGGTGAAGCTATAATTAAGTATCCCAGTGGTCTGAAACGCGTAAGCGTGGTCCCGGGATTTTGTTTTATCCTTAAAAATGACCTAAATAAAATTGGAATTTTAATATTCGAGTACTGGATCTGCCTTTTCTACACACCATTTTTTGCTTCAATTGCCTGCAGTCGACACAGGATTAGTTCAGGAGTATCTACAAGCACCCACAGTGTTTGGATTTATTATATATTTTCTGCATCAGTCAAGCATTATGAAAAACGCATTGGAAAACGCAACCATAGCGTGGTGGTTATGAGGTGAGCTAAACTTCTAGTAAAATATTTTTCATTTTTTCACGCTCTGGTGAAGCACCTGTGGAAGGAAGCCCCGTTACAAGCTGGGCATGAATGAAGAGAAGTGTATGACGCTGATTGGTCAGTGCCATACACTTTTCCACTTTTCTTTACAACGCCCACTTGGCGAAAAGTTAAAAAAACAAACCTAACTTGGTCAAAATGTTCATAACTTGGTCAAAAATAAGTGTTTTTTTTAAAAAAAACTGTGATCTACATTAAAGCACCTATTAGATTAGGTAGGATATAGGGCAGTTATAAACTAGTGACCGAGCCTCTTTAAAGAGAACCCGTCACTAGTTTAGTAATGAACAATCTCCTAGCTAATCTAATAGGTTCTGTCATGCTGATAATTCTAGTACAAATTGTGTCCCAAAACTCTTTTTATTTTAAAAGTTCTAAGCTTTTTTTTCTTAATATACAAATTAGGCTATACTAGCCAAAGGGGCTGTAACGCTGCTCTTTCTCTGTGGGCGGTGTCTTTGTTGTCTGTATGACGCTGTACAATCAGCTTCAATCGTGAGATCACACGGTCTTTACATTTCCAGGCGCAGGTCCTTCACCACATCGCCTCAGTGCTCATCCAGGAAGACAGTCTCTGCATCGAAGAAGTAGTAGTCCCCGTTGAGGGGAGATGTCCTGGCACAGCTAGAGTAAATGCACAGACCGTCTTGCTGGATGAGCACTGAGGCGATGTGGTGAAGGATCTGTCCCCGAAAATGTAAAGACAATGTGAATTTGCCATTGAAGCTGAATTCATGCTGTACAGGGAAGGGGAGATGCTGTATTATGCTGATTGGACAGCGTCATACAGATAACAAAGACACTGCCCACACAGAGAGCAGCGTTACTGCCCCTTTGGCTAGAATGGCCTTATTTGCATATTAAGAAAAAAAGCTCATAACATTTGAAATAAAAAAAATGTTTTGGGACACAATTTGCACTAAAACTATCAGTGTGACGTTGCCTATTAGATTAGCTAGGAAATTGGCCATTACTAAACTAGTGACAAAGCCTCTTTAAAGTACTGTATACACAACTAAAGTTATTTAGTTGGCAACTGCCAAATAAAGTCTTGAAGACAATGTAGAAGATGTAATGTTCTTAGTAATTTTGTAGTATATCATTGATATGTAAAAAAAAAATCATGCTTACAGAAGTTTGGTACAATATGGGAATCAGAAGTCCATGACTAACAGGACAAATTTGAGCGTATAAAGTAATTGAGGTTAAAGTATTGTTGTGGTAGAACCATTAATGATGGACAAGTCTAAATATGGTATGAAAAAAGTCTGTGACCTCAGAAGACAATGTGAGAACCAACAGCAGATGTTGAGGACACATACACAATAATGTTAGGTAGACAAAATAAACATAATGAGATGTGATGGAAACACATCTTCATTTCTCGGCACTTATAGGATCTAAAGAGGAGAAGAAAGAATTCTTTCTACAAGATTCCACTTCTAGTTAATCTGACCAAAACCATCCTATAAATTGAGTGGTTTTTTTTTATGGGAATTTTCAGAGGTATTTAATCCCAAATGGTCATAATATCTGACTTTTTTTTTACTTTAATATTGTGTATAGTATTATAATGTTTGTTTTAACATTATCAGACATGTATGATGTCAGAATATTTTTTTAGAAGTTATATATTTATACGTATTGTAGGGTTTAACCATATTATTTTTTATTATCTTATGCAATATAACATAATATAAAACATTTTTTTTGCAGTTTATTCTGGAAAGGATCTTGGTCCACGGTTAGGTTTGAAAAAGTCAAGCTCACTAGAGAGTCTACAGACTGCTGTCGCAGAGGTTAAAAAGAATGAGCTTCCTTTCTATAGACCTAGACCACATATGGTTCGTGGCAGAGGCTGTAATGAAAGCTTCCGGGCGGCAATTGATAAATCTTATGATGCGCCAGAAAGTGAAGAAGGTAAATATGGTACAAATACTCAAGTATACATACCTCAAAGTTATCATAACCAGTAAAACCTATATTTCCAATACATATTATGACATACTTCTATTTGTTGCAAATATGCTTGCTTTTTTATAATTTTTTTTCCTTAATCTTTGCTAAAAGTTGTTACATTTTTGCTGATATTTACTCTCATTATATGCACCTTGTAATGGTAATGTGGATCCTATAGATGGCACTAGCAAATAGTACTGGCTGACCCAGGGGCACGGAGTCTAATGGACATCTGGTATTTGCTAGGGATCCCCACGAGGAGGTGTGGGCTTTGTGTGGTGAAGCTCGCGGGGAGTGGTTTTCTGGTTAGCCTTACTAGGTGGCAAAGTTATACCAAGGCACAGTACAGAGGATCATCCAAAGGCTATTCGGCGAGGTAAAACATGTGCCAAGGTCAGCGGCACAAGAATATCAGCATGGTCAAACAATAGGAAGTCCAAATAGTGTGAGGCCAGAGCACAGCAACCAACACCAGAGGGAATTAACCTGGTGGTGTTCTGTCAAAGAGAAAGGGACTAATACTGCTAAATAAAGGGAGGTGAGTGATGACGTCCCGGCTGGAGCGTCAGTTGCGTAACCAATCACAGAGAAGGGATTATAAAAAGTTTTTGAAAGTGAGCGAGCGTCGCTGGCTACACAGAAGAGCATGTACACACATTAATAAATAGTTTGGACAGGTCTGCGAGGAAGCTTCGGCAATGGATAACAAAAAACAGGTAAGTTTTTTTCACTCCTGATATTGAGGTAATAAATAGAACATCACAGTAGTGAGATGTCACCAAACAGTGGCTAAAATAAGATGCTTATAACAGTGTATTCATTTATTAAATGGATTCTTATCTAGTATTATTACGGGCCCATCTACCTTATTTTCCCAGAATATGGAAGAAAGATATTTCTGAATGAATACCCTTTGAGTAGTTAATTATTGTTATATTTTTGCAGCACAATGATTTGGTGAATATATGTATATCAACATCACCGCTCTTGTAGAGATCAAAGTTATTCTTTAAATTTTTGAGGTTTTATGTAGTACATGTTAACTGCAGAAAGGGACACCATCTGGAATATTTTACATTTTCTATGCTGTATTGATCGTGTTGGACACATTATGGAATAATAGTTCATATTCATGAATATGACAGAGGTTATTGCCTTTTAACCTCTTTGTGGTAAGATTATGTACTAGCTAATGAGAAGCATACATAACATACAGCATGTGTGTTGGACCATTGACCAGCTGTAGAGACACTCTCTGCTCCGATTATTAACTTCATGCTTTAATGCTTAGTGGTCTCATTGAACGCTTTCATATGCACCACCTTATTGATTTTCTACTTTTATCTGCAGATGACCTTTCTGATGTGAGTTCCCACTCTGATCGAGAAGCTCCAAACACTGAACCAATCTCATTGGGAAATCCAGACCTCGATGATACCGACACAGCGAAAAAAGACAAAAAAAAGAAGGATAAGAAAAAAGAAAAGGAAAAGGTCAAGTCAAAAGTAAAAGATAAGAAAAAGAAAGAGGAAAGTGAAGAGCAAGAAAAGAAAGCAAAGAAAAAAGGGTTTGGAGCAATGCTCAGGTAAAACTACCATGAATCACTTTTTACATCATGATAGTAATGCAGAAAGTCCTCCAGTTCTGGCTTCGTAGTGTAATAAGAGAGAGTTATACATAATTATGGCCAGTTTATTATGACCACCTACTTAAAAACATCTGTGTGGACTCCTACAGATGTGTTGTTCTTACCTTTCCTCTCATCTCAACATATCTTAATATCTCTGTCGCGAGATGACCGGATTAATAAAAACACAAATCATGCATTTGCGTTGCTATTTGTGGCCACCCACTGGTTGTGATGTGAATTGCAGCCTGTCAAGGGTTTCACTAGCATGTCACAATACTGTATTGTAAGGATTTCAGGAGAAATTGGAGTCCTTAACCAAATTCAAGCAAAGGTAATGGTGGACACATCTGTATCTGAGTGCAGCATATGACAGAGGGGGACACTGAGCTCAGGCATACATAGTTTTCTGTGATTTGATGTAAAAACTGTTTGTTTGCTACCAGCACTCCTAGAAAGTCCCTGTGGCGCAAATTAACTAAGACTGGCTTTTCATACTCCAATCTTAGGCCCAATCCCGCTGGAGTAAGATGCAACAAATTTATTAAGAGGCGCATGCCACTTAATAATTTTTTGGCAACTTGAGCTGTCCGTGCACAACAAACTGAAATCTACACCAGCTACTGGCTGCCATAGATTTCTGCTATAATTTCTGCCAATTTATACTGAATTTGTCAGGCCGAGGTTGACCCGGCCCACTCTTTTTAAAAACAGTTTAGGTTGGCATAAAAGTGTCAAAAGTCATATATTTTTGCACAAAACAGACATGCGCCAAAATGTGTGACTTTTTTTTACCCCATTTAAGTGATAAAAACCTCTTGTTAATTCCCCCCCCCCCCCCCCCCATGAGTCCTGCTTCCTCCACCTTCTCAGAGCAACTACTGCGTATGAGCAGGGAAACCAGGATTTACAGGCTTCTTATTTGAGTTCTGGCTGCAATTAATCCACTTTTTACATAAAAATATTGCATCCAAACATAGAAAACTATATATACCCCGAGATCAGCCTTTTCCTCTCTATGCTAGACAGGGTAGCTTAGGAGACCTGGCAGAGCTGCTTTAATATGTTGTTGGGCCACTTTTGCCCATCCCCATGCATGGTAATGTACCACATTGTACTGAAGGTTGCACGGCTGAAATCTGGTTTGTTCCCCGATATAGATCGCCTGTTATGTTACTGTTTTCCTGTACACGCATAACAACCGTTAGCTCCGCTCCAGCATCCAATAGCCGTTTACCAGCACATGCATTGTGTTCAGTCCTTGTTTTTTTGTTTTCTATTCCACTCTCTGAAAATTATAACTGTTGCTTTGGAACAATTCACAAGTGACACGGATTTACTTATACACGCTCCACTGCTTCCCTCATAATCATCCTGTAGTACAGAGTTTGTGAGGACATACTGTTTACCCTTTGTAGTTTGTACGGAACACTCTGGCGGTATATGTCATTAAAATTTGAGGCAAAACCTCAGTGTAGTACTGGTGGACCACAGTTCAGGAACATAAGGTGACACATATTGTGCATGGAAATTAATTTGAAAAGAAGGGCAATACATGACTAGTTAATGATTCAACAGAATCAGCTATGATTGATACATACAGATGTAGCAGTCATCACCTTGACATCCGTGAGCTATTTGCATAGTACATCACTTTTTCACTTTGAATGAGAACAGGCACACTATAAAAATAGGGTAAAGCGACATTGCTCGCTAAGCTATTTACGTTGCGTGCCAGCAGTCAATTTGGTTGCTAGATCAGTATCTTTACAAAATCGCAAGTATTCTTTAGGCAGCTGTAAATGTGTATATTTGCAGATGGTGTATTCAGATATAGTGTTGCTAGGAAGTGAATGACATGAATATTCGTCAGATGTATTCCTCCCACTTCACTCCCTTCTCATAGCATGCTGTATCACAGACACATTCAGGGAGAGTTACTGCAGCTGCATCCCCCACCTCCCCCTTCTCCCATTCTTCTATTTACTGCATTACTGCAGGCATTTTCTTTTTAGTGACTGCAGAGGTTTGTGAACATTTAAAAAGACCCTGTAGGGGAATTACATGCTGCTGGAAATATATGACAAAGTTTCATTAAAATACATGTTCTACTGATTTATGTAATAATGTTATAATGACAGGTACACTTTAAGATAGTTGGTGAGAGAAGGAAATATTACGTTATGAAAATGCTCAGAACCATTTACATGGTCCACAAGAGTAATATCAGAAGCATTCTGGCTTCTCCGGGTTATTTGATTGTAACACCTACTTTCCGAAAGATGGCAATGAATTCTCCCAGTACTTTTTCAAACACATTTAAAGCAATTGAAACAAGTCTTTATGATGCCTAGAGGTTATACTCTGCAATATATTTGTTGTCGCATAAATATTCTGTTGTTCAGTAACCATGTAACAATTTAACTGATGTAAACCACAGTTCTCTGTATCTAGTTCTCTTTAAGTATCCCATAAATTAGCTTGTAGTTAAGAAGTTGGTCCTAAAATAAATAGTGTCCTGCTGACTGCTGTTTTTTTATGGTCGTTTTTTTAAACTAACTTGCGGGACCTATTTTTCATGGACATTATCCCAGTAATTTGATCATTTGCCCAAAGCTCAATCCTTATTTATATATTGACACAACTTGCTTCTGGTCAGGGTGTACCACAGTGTTCCAGTGCAGTTCTGGCTAATGAGGCATCCTAAGATACACTGCTAGTGAAATGTTTTATGTTTGTGTGTGCTCGCTGTTAATCGCCTCCTCCTTACTTATGGTTACCAGAGCAGTCACTCTAGGTTAAAAACCACAGGAGGGTGCTGGAGATTCTTCCGACCTGCGTTTTTGGAAACCATGCCATACAGGTGCTTTACTCCCCAACAGTTTTTTGAGCTCCTATTAAAATTAATTATTAAATCGTGAAATGTAAATATTAAAGATTTCCATTGTCCGGAATTGAGTGTTGTTTTTTTTGTTTTTGCTATAGTGTAATAATTATTGTTAAAGTTTGTAAAATTGTTTGGTTCATTAATGATAATTGATACATCTATAGCCTGCTACAAAATATAATTTTAGCAACAAACCCTCCAATTAGGAAGAGCAAAGAGAGTCTACAGTTTCCAAAGTCTCCATTTTGCCATGACCACATCACTTTGTTGATCTGGATAGACATTGCATTTCATATTTACTTGATTTCCTTCTTTTTATTTCTTTCTTTTTTTTTTATTGCACAATTGTGCCATTCAAAAGCTACACACACACACACACACACACACACACACACACACACACACACACACACACACTGTATACGCACACATAGACTTCTGCATTTGCTGTGCAGTGTTGTCCAAGCTCTTAAATCCATGTCACACTAGTATCATCCTTTGACTCCCAATTTTCTACGATTCTCAATTTTTACTGTTTGACAATTTGTTTTCAATTATTTACTTCTCCTTTTACATCGGTCATGAATATTTTATTCTTTTTTTCTAGCCCTGTTAATTTGCCAATTTTCCTTAGAGCAAAGAGCCACGGTGATTTAAATGTTTCATTCTAGTTGGGGAAGAGAAATGGCCCTTTTTATCATTACTGTTATGGGCTTGTGCTCAGAATGATACTTTTTATGACCAGCGGTGTAGAGTCTGTAATGGAATTGCAGAGTGGATAGTATAATATACAGATATTGACTTCCATTAAGCCGAGCAGTGTGAAGGCTGGAATACATTACATATAAAATATATTTTTTTAAAGCATAGTTGCTTACAAAGTCGAGCATCCAAATGGAAGGCTCCAAATATGTTTAAGATGAAAGAAAAGTTATTGGTGAATTAATAGAGATATGTGCTTTCATTGATGTAGAATGTGATGAAACATATTTAATATTGATAAAGGAACTGTATATACATCTATCCATTGCTCGCAGGAAGGGGGACAGCAAGGAGACATGATGTTTTTCAGAAGAAATTATGTGTTCAGCACTAGTTATAAAACAATACATTCTAGAAATGCAGATAGAGCAAATCTGAATGTGCAATCGATTATTTTTGTGCGCTGTGATAACTTTGCTCAATAGGTTTACCTGCAGTCCTACGGAAAACTCATAGATACTGTAATATCAGGAACTGTGCCAAGTAAAAACGTAATTCCTGTATACTCTATGTACTTCAGAGTGTTTTTTTTTTAATATTTCTTTTTATGTTACTGTCATATTTGGTAACATTGTTTACCTATTATTTCATTTATTTTCAAATATATCACCATTAAAAAAATAAAAAAATTACCCAGAAGCTCTGTGTATAAAATTGCCCTACAAGGAGATTCTGCGCAATTAGAATGCAAATAAAAGAAGCAGGATAGGAGGAAATGGAAATATAAGGCCCCCTGTACACACAGCGGATTTGTTGTAGATTTTCAGTCCAGATTTTCGAGTGGAAAATCTGTAGTGGAAGACTCTTGTAGGATGTAAAATCTTATCCACATTTTCTGACTGTTCACTGTGGATTTCACTCTTTTCAATCTAAAAAAGGTGAAACCTTCCGCAAAATTGGATTTTGCTGCAGAAACTTACCGAAAATGCTGCAGATACACGTATAATTTCCTCACAGACAATATGCAGCTTTTCCGGCCTGAGGCTGGAGTCATACGGGACAGAAATGCTGAGAAAATTGCGTGCAGAAATGCTGCAGCATATTACAGTCCCAGCCATGTGGATGAGATTTGAGTTTACTGTGGATATCCCCATTTTCAATATAGAAGGGGTAAAATCCACAGCAACGTGTTGTGTGGATTTTGCTGCAGAAAATCTGCAGCATTTCCATCCCGTATAAATCCAGTCTTAGGGTAAGTTAGAGGGGAAAAGGGAAAATGCCTCAGCATCAATAGTCTCAAAAAATATGATGCACCATAAGTACCTACCAGTGGAGGAGAGTGGAGCAAATAATCATAAGACAGTTGTATATGGGTAGTACCCCAGAGAAGGGGCGCATTAGGTAAAATATTGTGTATAGATAGGTATCCCCAAGTATAGAATACCTACTGATGTCCAAACAAATAGATAATTAGCCTGTATGGAGGCTTGTTGAGCTGTAGACATTGAGGGCCTGTGATTTGACCACATTGACTTGGACCATGATCCAATTATTTAAATTTAAATGGTATAAGGCAATGATAATTTTTCAATCTGCACGTTGTACCCTAATACCCTGTTCTGGTGTATTGATCACATTTATTTGTTTCATTTATTGTTTTATTATACATTTAACACAGTCATGATGATTACAATTATCATGACAATTCTCTTTGTAGTTTTACAGTCTTTAAGTACTGAAAAATGCCTTTTAAACGTGTTTCGTTTTTCTCCAAAGTTATTGTCTTTTATAAACTGAACCCTGTTGAATTTTTGAACACTTTATATAATTAAATTGTTTCTTTTTGTAACAAACATGGCTCTGGAGGGTTAAAAGTAGGGTATTAGATAAAAATAGGCCATAGTGGACAATTTCAACTTTTTCAGCCAGTGGTTCTTAGAAAAAACCCCAGATCCGGCCGGATTAAGACTAGGACTGTTTGGAAACATTTGCATTATTTTTTAAGTCAGACACCGCGTTTTTCTATAAATTGATGCCGTCTACCTCCAAAAATAAAAGGATCATTGTTTAATGTTGTTTAATCATTAGTAATACTGAATATTGAAGCATAGCTCCATGGAGAGCGTAAGTTTGACTTGAGATCAGCACAAAATCCTACTATCCCAAGTTGTACTTTTAGCAGGATGCCCACACTGTAGGAGTACCTAGTACTTGTTGACAATTTTGCCTCCCTTAAACTGCCCATTCACAAAAGATAGAAGGTGGCAGATGGTGCATGGGTGACAGGTCATACATCAGATTATTTGATTAATAACTACCCCAAATACATTAACAACACAATAATGTTGGCTGTTACCATAGCTTCCATAGACTTGCATAGAGATCTGAGCACATGGTCGGCTACCTATATCCATTCTGCACCTGAATACGGAGATAGGTGGAACCCACATTTATCAGTCATTTATGGCATATCCAATAGTAAAACCGCTGAAGTAGTTGCTGGATGGTGTACGGATGACCAGTAATTCATTAAAGAATGGCAAACACAGAAACAAACCTTAAAAAAGTAACTCAGGACTAAAAAAAAGGTAATGTTGTCTTTGTATACAATGCAAAAAATACAGTATTATTGTTGTATTCTCAATGTAAGTTACAAAACATTTTTTACAGCACAGTTAAGAGAAATTGATGAGATATGTGTGGTTGATAAATACAGTATATGACAACTAAGGTTGATTTCATATGTGCAGACTTCACTCCATAACCAGATGGGCATGCCCGATAGCTAATTGTTTATTAATAATTACATTGACCCATCCAAGCAAAATGAATCCCTTCTAGTCCCTATAATGGGGGTTGATACACAACTATAGTGGCAATAAACATAAACAGTATAGACAAAGTGTACATTTCAGCTCATGATTGACATTATAAACATTTACACATCAGTTATCACTACCATCCAAAATTCTCTTTTAGATAGTGGCAATAATTGCTTTGGGTGATGTGTCGGCAGTCTTGTTCCTTAGGATTTGGTTTAGAGTTTTGAAATGTCCTTTATTTGGGTATTCTATCAATGTCCAATATCATTATCCTCGGTGCAACATAATACTTCTATATTATGTTGTGATTTACAGTTAATCTATGCACATTCACTGCATGTATATGTAATTTATTATCGTGTCTCTGGATTCCCTAGAATCGTACTATCTCATCATTTCTAATATCTAATAATGTATTACTTTATTTGGATGCCACTTGAACAAGAGAGAACAAACCACTTTCAAGTTCAGCCTCTTATCTTGCACTCACTGTACCATCATAAATCTTCAGCCATGCTCAGATACTGAGAGCTGAATTGGATTAAATAGATTGGTAAAAGACAATGAAGAAGCAGACTGCTGAGTGGACAAATGTCCTTTTTTCAACTTTAGACAGAATAGTTAGTGTCTTATATCAGCTGGAAAAATAAGCAATTTTTCAAAAGCTGCCACAGTAAAGTAGTGGAGTGAGATGCATCTTTAATTCCAGTGCAGTGCCGTAACTATCACTGTAGCAGTCACAGATACTGCTACGAGGCCCACGTTCCCAGGGGGACCCAGGGTACGATGTGCCACTCTCAATTGTACTGAGTGGGCACTAAGTGGGCATCATTATAGTGAGGGACGCAGTAAGGGGATATCCTTACTATGTGGAGGCACTAAGATGGCAACCTTACGGTATGGAGGCACTAAAGGGGCATTACTACTGTGATGGAGGCACTAAGGTGGAAGCATTACTGTGAGGGTTACTAAGGGAGCATTATTACTGTGAGGGGGCACTAACTGGGCATCATCACTGTGAACGGGTATTGCGAGGGCATCATTACTGTAAGGATGGATAGTTTATAGATAGGGACACTAAGGGGGGCCTCCCTACTGTGTTGGGGTCTTTACTACTGTGAGGGGGCACTAAGGGGGCATCTTTACTGTGTATGGGTTTCTAAGCGGGCATTATTACTGTGTGGGGGCACTGTTAATATATCACACAAAGAGAACACAATGAAAGTGGGTGGGGCACATAGGGGCACTATTACTGTGATGGGGTACTAAGGGGCCATCATCTTTGTGTGTAGCACTGTTACTGTGTGCTACAGAAAAATGGCACTATGAAAGTGTGTGGGACAAAAGGGGAACAATACTGCGTGCAGGCACCAATGGGCAATATTACCCTGTTTTTGTCACTATTATTTTGGCGGGCACTATTGGTGTGGCACTACTTTTGCAGCACTGGGACACTGTTAAAGTGGGCAGGAGTTGGGAAGTTTCTGTACAGTGTGAGGATGTGCTGGAAAAGTGAAGAACTAAACATCTGTGCAGAAAACTCTGCAGAGATGAGTTGTGGCGGTCTGCGGTGGAAGGAGAGAAAAGGGAAAGTGAAGTACTCCGATCAGAGAAAATATTATTGTAGTGTAGTCATTGCATTTTATTCACAGTGGGGTAATACTCTGTAGAACACCAGTGTGGAACTGATATGTGAAAACTGGTTACTGTATGGTAATATTATTGGTATTTGTGGTCATGGTGTGTAGATATTATTTAGCCCATGCATAGTAGTATAAATTGGCAATTGCATGACTGTATTATTAAAAGATAAACCATCATATATACATTAGGGTTTATGACGGGGGAATTTATTTGTTGTTCAATGCTGATGCATTTATGGATAAAGGTCACAATGCTGATTTTCATTATAAAATAATATCCAGGGACAGTTTACTGTTGAGAGATGTAGTTAAACCTATAATTTGTACCAGACGTTTTCTTTTAGCTATACTGTCTTCAATCATTTTTTTAATATTTTTGTTTTGGGAGGGGGAAAAAATGTCTTTGACTTGTGGCCTTGATCTTCCGGAGTTGGTTTGGTCTGATGTCTAAATGTTGTTTTTTGTCTGGTCTGATAAATGCAATGAAAGTCTTAATTTTTACATGGAGCTGATTAAAGTTCACGAGGCGTTGGGGGACTTTCAAAAGTTTGCTATGGGGCTTAGTCTTTTCTATTTACAGCTGCACGAGTTCAAAAGGGTTTTCCGGGACTTTTATATTGAGGGCCTATCCTTAGGATAGGTAATCAATTTCAGATCGGTGGGGGTGCCGTGAGTCAGATCCCCACCGATCTGTAATTAATGACTTATCCTAAGGAAAGGTCATCAATATAAAAGTCCCGGAGAACATGTTTAAAGGAAAACGCTGCTAAAATCAGTTTTGAAAATGTAATTATTCATTGTTTAATTCTTTGGTGATGTGGGACCAGCAGTTCAGCATCCAGGATACTGCTAGTTCTAAGAGATAGGAATGAAGTAATAGTGGTACTTTGTGGAGGCAGCTAGAAACATTTTCTTCAACTAATGAAGATTGTTTAAAGCTTAGCTCTACTCTACCTTGGAAATTCTGGTTTGATTGTAGTTATGCAGTTACATAGTTAGTACGGTTGAAAAAAGACACATGTCCATCAAGTTCAACCAAGGGATGGGAGAAAGGGAAGGGATTTAACAAATTCTACACATTGACATGGGAGCTAATATTTTTTAGTTCCTGGAAATTATCGAAGCGTTTTTTAAAGCCATCTCCTGTCCCTGCTGTGACCAGCGCCTGCGGTAGACTATTCCATAGATTCACCGTTCTCACAGTAAAGAAGGCTTGTCGCCTCTGCACACAGAGTGATCTATTTCCAGCATTTTTTCTTTTCATGTTGATGATTATGGCTAACAGTTCATGAAAACCCAAAATTTAGTGTCTCAGAAAATTTGAATATTATATAAGCCCAATTTCAAAAATGAGTTTTACTACCGAAATGTAGGCCTACTCAAAAGTATGTCCAGTATATGCCCTCAACACTTGGTCGGGGCTCCTTCTGCATGAATTACTGCATCAATGCGGCGTGGCATGGGGGTGATCAGCCTGTGGCACTGCTGAGGTGATCTGGAAGCCCAGGTTACTTTGATAGCGGCCTTCAGCTCGTCTGCATTGTTGGGTCTGGTGTCTCTCCTCTTCCTCTTGACAATTCCCCATTGATTCTCTATGGGGTTTAGATCAGGCTAGTTTGCTGGCCAATCAAGCCCATGATACTGTGGTTATTAAACCAGGTATTGGTACTTTTGGCAGTGTGAGCAGGTGCCAAGTCCTGCTGGAAAATTAAATCTGCATCTCCATAAAGCTTGTCAGCAGAGGGAAGCATGAAGTGCTCTAAAATTTCCTGGTAGACGGCTGCGTCGACTCTGGAATTGATACTTCAACTGTGTTGACTCTCGCAGTTGAACCGAACCATGACACCAATTAATATCTGGGTAATAGGGCTTATTCACACTAACGCGAATCTCGTCTGTGTGACGGCCGTTATACAACGGCCGTCACACTAACCCATGCATTTCAATGGGGCCGTTCACATGACCGTTGAAAAATAGGACATGTCCTATTGTATTCCATTTCACGCATCCCTCCATAGACTGTAGTCTGTAGGGGATCCGTGACATTGCGGCCCACACAGCTCCTCCTCGGACGTGGAAAATGGCAGTTTTTCACGTCCGGGTGGGCAACGTTCGTGTGAATGTAGCCTGAGGCCTACATCTGATAAGGAGCCATATAAAAGATATAAAAAAAGCAGTTGTATCTTAAGTGAATGCTTTTGCTTACATATTTCTTACTTTACCTGTAATAAACCATCTGTATAACTTCCTCCATTTATATCAATGAGCTGTTAATATCTTGTGTATCATGGTGTGGCTCCTTGTGGAGTGCTTGGAGTCCTGCAGTCCCTAAAAATGGTAATAGACATTCGTTTGACAAGTCTATCGGTCATTTAGCCAATATTGTATCTCCAAGAATGTCTGTGGGTACCTTTAGGCATTCAAATTTTTTTTTAAACATCCTAAACTTGTATATAGCACATGACCATACAACTTCGCAGAGGAGAGGGCTGTTGCCATTGTGTAGTATGGTAAACTAATGAGTCTTAGCTTCTGGCAGCAAACAGCAACAAAGCTTCATTAAAAATCATTGGTAACATTACCCCTAAATGTATCTAAAGTAAGAATCTCTGTAAGAATACTTTATCCCTACCCCTTGATGATTCATTGGCATAAATCCATTATACGACATCGGCAAATAAATGTTTTCTCTTCTCAATTAGTAAAAATCTATTGTATTTTATATTTTTATTTATTTATTACCAAGCTGATTTAATATCATTCTGAGATTTGGAAAATCATCCTGAACAGTCTGAGCCAATTATCTACTCATAATTTCAATGTCCATGGATAATTTTCTTTCTCGACCCTTTTTTCTAAAAGGTAATTTTTTTGTTGTTACTCAAATCTGTAACATGGTTTTCAATATTATCAAGTTAGTAGCTCTTGAAAGAAAATATAGTAACAGAGGTTTTGAGAGACTTCCACCTGATAATGCCATTTATGAGCCTATATTGATAATAATTGTCCAGTGTCTGTGGTGGTGATGCATGCACCTTCATCCATAATTTGTAGGTCAGTGTAATTTGTGCTGTAGTGTGACTTCTCACATAGCTTAAAGAGTCACCCCAGGTTGAGCTTCGCAAAGAATGATAAAACCTATCAATGTAATCGTCTTCCTAAGAGAGATTCAATCACCCTTTAAATTAAATTTTCAATCACTTGGTCGTTGATTAAAAAATAAGTCAGTCTTCAGTTTCTTGAGGGCCATTTAATCTTAACCTTGCGTGTAATTATCTTTCTTCCCTATTGTTTTATTCCATTTTTTATTTTGACATCCTTACCTAAACAACTTGTAAAATAAGGACTTGTATGTGCTAGTTCCTTGGGAAAATTTCATTTCATGGAAACTGAATTAGTTTCTAATCTCATTGAAGCCGATATGCAATTTGGCATAACTTTGGAAATATTAAATGTAAATAATTTTTCAAAAATTAAAATCTAAACATTAAAATATATAGTGTAGATAGTGCTCCATATATAGCCCCCCTGTAGATAGTGCCCCACATATATCCCCCTGTAGATAGAGCACCATATGTAGCCCCTCCTGTAGATAGTGCCCCACATATAGCCCTCCTGTAGATAGCGCCCCACATATAGCCCCCTGTAGATAGTGCCCTACATATAACCCCTCATATTTTTAGCAGAAAAAAAACTTTACATACTCACCTGATGCCGTTAGTGCGCCCCCCTCCTGTAATGCAGGCCTGCTCTCTTCTGAGCAGGTCTGCTGGGGCTGAATGACGCAACTGGCGCGACGGCCACTTTTATTTCATTTAAAGGCACTAAATGGCAGAGCAAGGCATTCTGCCCTGCCAATCAGCACCTTTCAATGACACAAGTGGTGCGATGACCTCTTTAAAAGACACTGATTGGAAGGCTGCCTTGCCATTCAACAATGCAAGTGGCGCGATGTTGTCATCGCGCCACACGGAATGTGCCCTGCCATTCAGCGCTTATGCAGTTCTTGTGCATGTAATTTTATCTGCCTCCTATAGATTCAAGCAGAATTATAGTGCAGGAGGGGATGGCGGCGGCTGGTATTAATTGCACCGTTGCCACCTCAGAGAGGCAGCAGGCCGCCTGAGGCGAGATGCTCATCCCGCCTCATGGACAGTGCGGCCCTTTGTTCCACTAGCTACTACTGTTGAGCTTAACTAATAATGTGCTAGTATCATTTATCTGACTAAATCTTCTGTATTACATCTCAGTTTAAAGTGGAAAAGACTAACATTTCTTTAATTATGAATGAGGAATCTATGTGATTCCATCCTGTCACCACTACTAATTCTTTCCTACTCAAGACTTTGTATTTATGTGAACTGGACAGTGCCAAGCATCCACTGCCATGTAGTATGATGATGAGCTGAATCCTCCTCCGTCATCTTTTCATTAGGTTGAGGGTTCCTGAGCACTCTCTTGCCATTCTGCCTCTTGGTGCTGCATATCTTCTAGTTTTCTATTGCTCCTGCACCTCCCTTCCAGTCATGCTGAGTCTATTATCTGTATTGTCTGCTTTCAATAGCTAGCACTTGAATCACGAGAGCTTTAAAAATATTCTGAGAGCAAGATAATGAAAATTGAAGTATAATTAAGCACGTGACAGTAAAGCTGCTCACATGTAGTGTCATGGTGTGTTTACCCGCTTGTCATACCAATGACAAGAGATTATATATCTTTAAAAGATATACTATGTTTTATACTACAATTAAAATGTAGCATTTTCCATATCTCCTCGGAATACTTTGCATGAGTTAAATGCAAACTTACACATATAGTTACACATCCTAATTATAGAAAGGCTGCTGAATATGAAGGTGGCCAGAACCAACATTGCTGCTGTAAGCTAAAATGTTTTTCCATAGTTGGAACATTTGCCAACAAGCAGTGTGTAAGCATGTTTTTTTTCTATTGCTATTGTTTAAATACATGGTTAAATAAATTTTCATGTAAAAATCCTTATGATCATAGCAAGAATAAGCAGAGCAATACAGTGTTTTACCCCGCATGGGAAATCTTTGCCTATTACCATTTAGTATGATGAGATTAGCAATAGTGATAAACTGCGAGTGTGGTGGTGATGGTGGTGTTGGAGTTCAATACACTTTCCGACCAGCTTTGCAGATTTCTGTCATTTAGAAATGGTACTTTTGTCACCACAGAGATACAGATTGCAGATAAAACACCCTGCACTAGAAACATCTAAAACTGCTCATACACTTTAGAGAAATGTCAGCTGAATCTGACAGTCTAATGTCTATTGGGGCACTTCAACAGTCCCTACAACATTGGCTGTCACAATAGAGAAGGTTCGGGCATGTTGGATTTTAACATGATCAATACTTTGTTCTCCCAGAAAGATACGTGACATGCGTCATCCAATGATATCAATGTGGGTGATTAAAGTGCGTTTGTCTTTTTTTTTTTTTTCAGTTAGTATCACAGAAATCCAATTTCATTATTGTGGTTTCATCAATGCATCTATTATCTTGATATGCCCCAACATGTTAAGCACAACTTGGTCTTTTTTTTCAGTCTTCTTTTGCATTCAGTCTAAATACTTCATAAACTGCAGCAGCATAATTTTAGCGTTTCATAAGTGCATTCAACACTATTTTATTCTACAATATTATCAGCTCCTGCCATGGTGTGTTATGCACTCTACCAGCAACACAGTTAGGATCTATTCAAGTGAGCGTTTTTCATATCTGTGTGCTGTTCGTGTGTAAAACAGGCAGCACGCGGACTGAACACTCACACATTAAAGTCAATGGCCTAATTCACATGTCCGATTTTCCGAATGGACTATTGGTTAGTGTAGAGAAAATCGTTGCATGCACTATTTTGGTCCGATTCTCACACTAGACTTGCCTATTTAAGTCAATGGGTCTGTGAAGAAAATTGGACAGCACACAGACTCCATCCAAGTGCGGACCTTCTTTTCACAGATGGGTTTCTTGGGATGTACCCAGTCTTTTTTTGACAGATGTGAAAAACTGATGATCACTGATACGATACAGATATTAAAGACTGACACATGGAGCGAACTCTGACACAATACTGATTGATGTAAAGTTGTCAGTTTTTCCTTGATGAAACACAGACGAGTTTGGATTCATACAGAAAGGTGTACACACAAGAGCCATGCAGTTTAGTCTCCAAGGTATGGCTACTAATCACATATCAAAGACATAATAACTAATATATTTTATAGGAACAAAATCTCCATTTTCATTGGACCTTTCAGCTTAAAGATTTGTCATTTTTTATTGCTGGCCTATCCTTAGGACAGGTCATCTATATAGAATTGGGTCCAAGTCCCGGCACCCCCATCGATCAGCTAGCTGAAGGGGCAGTGATGTTCGTCACTGCTGCCTTTTCCCAGTTCACAGGCACAGTGCCGTACATATCAGGCGCGGCTGTGCCTCGGATTGTAGTTCCAGTCCCATTCAAGTGAATTGGAATGAGCTGCAATTCCAGGCACAGCTGCTACCGATAAGTATGGCACTGTTCCTGGTCATCAATAAAAGATGTCCGGACAACCCGTTTAATTTTAATTTCAGTAATTTATAGAATGATCAAAAAATTGCATGTATTGAAATTGAGCATTAAGGAAGTTGTCCACTCTGCACATTTCCTTGGTGTTAGAGGGAACCCCGAATAAGAGATTGATCACTAGGTATCCCGCTGCTAGGACCCCCAGCGATCAGCTGTAATCTACATGGTAACCTGGCAGCAAGTGCTCAACTCCCCTTCAGCACCACAATAGGAAATTAGGAATTACCTGGTTCCCATTGCAATGCGGGGTCCTCCACAGATCGCTCCAGAACGAGGAACTTTTCTCTAATATCTATAATGGGGTATATTAAAAAAAATAATTTCTGTGAACCCATGGAGTTTACAGACTTAAGCACTAAAAACAATGAGTTGAGCATTAAACCTCTGGATAAAGTGGGGGAGGCATTTTTGAAGTTCTGTCTTGGGCCAAAAAGAGCTAGTCATTCTACCGGCCACTTCTGTAACATGTGGGAGGAATATTTTTTGTATTTTAATATCAGAAGAAGATGACAAAATCCGTACCTCCCAATCATCCCGGATTCAGCGGGATAGTCCTCGGGTAGTGTCCCGCTGTCCCAGTGGTATGTCCAAGTGTCAACAGGACACAGATACAGTTGAATACAATGCTGAAGCAAGGAACCGTCCGTTCCCTGCTTCAGCATTGACTGTGTAAAGCGGCCGCTCGGCGCTCGGCACAGACAGGTGCGATGCAGGGATGTCATGGCGCCTGTCTGCACTGAGCCACTGATAGTACAGAGCGAAGGAGCAGAGGGATCTCCTCCACTTGTCGTGGGAATGGGGCTAGTTGAGCATTTATTTATTTTTTTATTCGGCATTATGGGGCATTATACTGTATGGTGACAGCTAAGGGGGTGTTATACTGTATGTGGCCATCTATGAGGGCATTATACTGTGTGGGGGCAGCTATGGGGGCATTATACTGTATGGGGCATCTATGGGGGCATTATACTGTATGGGGCATTATACTGTATGGGGCTTTAAACTTTAGGGTGACAGCTAAGGGGCCATTATACTGTATGGGGGCATTATAATGTATGGGGGCAGCTGTGGGAGCATTATACTGTATGGGGGCATCTGGGTTGTTTTACTGTATGGGGCAGCTATGGGGCATTATGCTTTATGCGGGCATTTTCAGGAAATGTGTGGGCATTTTCAGGAAATGTGTGGGCATTTTCAGGAAATGTGTGGGCATTATACAGTATGGAGGCATCTGTGTGGAGATTATACTATATAGGGGCATCTGTGTGGGTATTATACTGTATGATGAAGCTATGGGGGCAGCATACTGTATGGGGCAGCTATGGGGTATTCTACTGTATGGGGAAATTTGGGCAGGCATTATACTGTATGAGGCAGTTATGGGGGTATTATACTGTATGGGAAAATTTGTGCAGGCATTATACTGTATGAGGCAGCTATGGGGGCATTATACTGTATGGGGGCATCTGTATGGGCAGCTGTGGGGGCATTATACTGTATGGGACAGCTATCGGGGCCTTATGCTGTATGGGGCATTATACTGTATGGGGCTTTAAACTTTAGGGTGACAAGCTAAGGGGGCGTTATACTGTATGGGGGCATTATAATGTATGGGGGCAGCTGTGGGAGCATTATACTGTATGGGGGCATCTGGGGTGTTTTACTGTATGGGGCAGCTATGGGGCATTATGATTTATGGGGGCATTTTCACAAAATGTGTGGGCATTATACAGTATGGAGGCATCTGTGTGGAGATTATACTATATAGGGGCATCTGTGTGGGTATTATACTGTATGATGAAGCTATGGGGCAGCATACTGTATGGGGCAGCTATGGGGTATTCTACTGTATGGGGAAATTTGTGCAGGCATTATACTGTATGAGGCAGCTATGGGGGTATTATACTGTATGGGAAAATGTGTGCAGGCATTATACTGTATGAGGCAGCTATGGGGGCATTATACTGTATGGGGGCATCTGTATGGGCAGCTATGGGGGCATTATACTGTATGGGGCAGCTATCGGGGTCTTATACTGTATGGGGCATTATACTGTGTGGGGCCAGCTATTTGGCATTATACTGTGTAGGAGGCACTATAGGGCATTATACTGTGTGGGGGACAGCTATAGGTGCATTATACTGCGTGTGGGTTCTATAGGGGCATTATACTGTGGGGAGGCACTTTGGGAGCATGATATTGTGTGTGGTGAACCGGGTGTGTATGGGGGATTGGGTGGGGTTAGAGGCGTGGCTTAACCGGGAAATATTTTGCCCCACTTTGCGATACTTGTGAGTTGGGAGGTATGCCAAATCTGATTCTGGGGGACCTTCACGGCAGATATTGCAGGGTCGGCCTTTCAGTAAATTTTGTTCATTTGCTCTCAGGTTTAACAAGTTCAATGTTAGAAATAGCTTATGTCTCAGCTTGAATCAATTTTTAGAGCTCTTGTGGTAATGGACATTTTTGGTCCTTTACTTCTTTACTTTTCCATTTATTGTACTGCATATTATGCTTAGAAACATACTCAATTGCTTATGATATACTTACATCATTAGGCTATTTTTTTTAAAGTGATACAATCACTTTTATTTCAGATAAAGCATGAAGTTTAGAGATAAAATGTTACATGATTTTGTAAAATCTGCCGATAAAAATAGGTAATAATTAGTATTCTGTTAAATATTCCTATTCATTTAATCATCATGTCCCCTTGTCTGTTCTCATTTTCTGAATAAGAGTGCAGAGGCCGTTCTGTACTCAACTGCTACATTTTAATCTCATATTCTCAATTTCCACACTACTATTGTACATTTTTAGTTAATATTACATTGTTAAATATTTTATATTTGCCCATCTGACTATGAACTGTAGATATTACATTTGTTTAAATATAAATAATGCATTGTTTGTACTTGGTTGAAAACAAGTGTCTAAATGAAAAAAGAATATTTTTGGACACATTGCAGATAGGTGCTGCGGGCAGTATTAATATGAGATTACATACGGAGAGTATTAGCATAATATGATTGTGTGCATTTTCTTAATCTTTTTTGGCGATATGAATACTGTGTTTGCTCCAAGACTGCTAAGTTCCCCTTCTGAAAAGATTCCTGCTCAATACTTGATACTCACGGCCAGCCCTGGGGCAAACATTGTGTGAGGCCCTTCTCTTTAACATTTTTTTTGTTGTGATGGATTTTAGGATCAAGCCAAGAATTGTTCCTTGTAAGGGTATGTTCACACAGGGTGGATACACTGAGTAAAAGCACACAGGGTATCCGTCCTGGACACCGCAGGGAATTCCGGCCGAAAAAAACGCACCAAATTGTGGTGCCGTTTTTCAGCCGGAATGTCCACTGTGGAAAATAGCACGTAAAAATCAAACAAACACAGTCGCTATGGTGATGCGTCCCTCTGACGTCATGCAGCCCGGCCTACTGGGATGACATTTCATCCCATGTGACCGCTGCAGCCTGTGATTGGCTGCAGCAGTCACATGGGATGAAACGTCATCCCAGGAGGCCAGGCTGGACGAAGAAGCACAGCATTCTGGGTAAGTGTATGATTTTTTTTTCTGCGTTACAATTTTTGCGGCGGAATCGCAGCCTTTCCGCCACAAAATCGCAACATCTGCTATTAGTTGCAGGTTTTACCTCCCATTGAATTCAATGGAGAAAACCCGAAACAAAAACGCAGTGATTATGCAAATACAATTAACATGCTGCGGATTAAAAAAAAACACTGCAGGTCAATTTCTGATCGTTTTTTTTTTTCTACATATCATTCACGCAGCTTGTGGATGTGATATGTTCAAATCTCATCCACTCTGCTGCTACTTTGTTATGCTGTGAATTTTCCGCAACTAAATGTGTCGCGGAAAATCTGCAATATTTACGCTACATCTGAACTGAGGCTAAGGGTTAGAATAAGTACTTCAGAACACCCACCCAAAGAGCTCGATAAAACACAGTCAGTTTCCAGCATAACAAATATCTGTTCATAGTCCCTACTTTTCCTTATACAAAGAAGGAGAATTGAACTTCCACAGTTCCAATAGCAGAGAAAAGCAGTCTAAGAACGAAAAACTCTCTGTATGGCTGCGGCTTTGTGGTTATGTCAGTTTCTCTAGGTCTCTCCCCAGCAAGACTTCCATGCAGAGTACACTGTACTAACTAGTGGAAGTAGTCGATTTCTGAGTGCCAGTATAGACATTCAGCACAATGCAAGAGAATGCAGACCTTTTTTTTTTGTCTCTTTTATATTCTATTCTGAATTTTTCCCGCCTTGCTTATTTCTTACTTTAGGATGCATTTGTGCCCTTTAAAGTGTTTTTCAGGGTTTAACACATGAATGGGGCTGAGTTGCAGTATCATGATGCAGCTAGCCAAGCATGGACAGCCCTGTGTCTGTTACTTTAGTGTCCGTACAGCTTCGGTGCCTTCTTTCTACTGATTGAGAGGTTCGGAACCCCCTCCCCAATCACATATTAATGGCCTATGTTCCTTTAAAATCCATATTGTTTAATTGTGGCAGACCTTAGTGACGTTTCATCCTTAGTGACGTTTCATCCTTAGTGACGTGACATCCCGATTTGACAATTGCATCAGTATGAGCGCAACATCATTGAGGCCAAGAGGGACCGGTGACGACTGTCAGAGTGAGACAAGAAGAGAATGTTAATAGTTTATATACTCCAAACGTTTTTTTGTGTTTTTTTTTACAGGTTTCTGTCAGTTCGGAAAAATGTCTGATTCTTGGGCAGCCACTTCTTTAGAGTATATATCAAAGTTAGGGTGTATCTATTTTTCTTTTAGTTTTGTCTTTTTTATTAAAATCATGGAACTCTTAAAATCTCTGGAGACCCACATAGATTTTTTTCTGGAGTTATAAATAACTGACTCGAAATTACAGCCAGGTTTAAAGAAAAGCAAAATTTCAAATATATAAACAAAATTGTGGTAAATTCACAAGGATCATTGCCTAATAACTCATACCTGTGTTGTGTAGAACTGATCCGTTTATATCCATCATTTTCTTTGCTCAAATGTTTTGTTTTTTTCTTAATTCAATAACTGTAATCCCCGGAAAGGAGGGCCTACTCAATGTCACTGAGATGATACAGTCATCTGATAAATTATCCCCATATATTTTAATGTCTTGTGTGCTGTATGAGACATATCCTGCACCATGCAACAATAACAAGTTCAGACAGCCGACTAAATTATTTATCAGGTAATACGTTTCTTATAACGGCATCCCTGAAACTTGGTGTGATTGATGTGTGTTGAGCAAGTGTTGGGTGGTGATCACTCTCCCGGCTTTAAAGAGATTGAAATGAAAGTGTAAATCATTCTCTGCTGCAAGTGCCAGATAGGTAGAGCGGCTGCTACTTTACTGGCAGACAGCCTGGCACTGGCAGTGCAGACGGCTGGGCGTGTGACATCAGCACAAAATATGCACATTCACCAATGGTTGGGGGAAAATGCTGAGTGAGTGATTGGTTCCCTACTGAATTGCACATGGCGACAGGAGCTGGAAGTTAATACAAAAGCATCACAAAATACAAGAGAGCGGAGTGCCTGCAAGTCATACTAATGTGCAGCGCATAACAGCACGCCTTTGTGAAGAGGCCTGCCTGAGTATTGTTCTACTCTACCGAGCCATTGAAGATGTGCTATAAAACCTCCTCGTGTCTCATGCAGGGAAATGGTTTATGTTCAGGACTCAGACATCTCTATAAGTATAATTGTTTCTTTTCTATTATCTTGTTATATAGTTGCTGTATATATCTTGGGGACAAAATGTATAAGACTGCATCACCATTAGCTGTAATTTATGTTTATCATCATCTTCTTCTTTCTGATAAATAACAATATCTACCGTACATTTTTACTGAAGAGAGATGGAGTCTGATCAGAGGAGGCATGTAAAGGTCCCTTTACACTAGGGCAGCTCATTTCCAATAATTGCCATATGTAAACTGGGCAGCGATCAGCAGATGAACGAGCAAATGCTCGTTCATCAGCTGATCATATAGTTTTAAAAAATTAAAATATTATCGTTGTCGGCAGCACATCCCCCTGTGTAAACAGTGTGACACGCTGCCGACATGATGGAAATGTATGGGGACGAGCGATCAGAGTAAAGACCGCTCATCCCCATACATAGCTTCTTGTGGCAGGAGGAAACGAGCGCCGATCAATGAGCTGTCTCGTTGATCGGCGCTCGTTACATCAGCCAAAATTGGTCAGTGTAATAGGGCCTTAAAGCGGGTGATTCCCAGTTACCCTGGGTATGTAAATGAGTAAATAAGCTCATACTATAATTGTTTTATCAAGTTTTCTTTTAATCGTCTTATCAACCAATACTTCAACCACAACTTGTTATAATTATTACAAATTTTTAAGTCTCTATTTAAAGAAGAACTACACAATCTTCTGGGATTTGTCCCAAGGAGAACATGTCCTCCTCTGTGCCCAGTCACTTCAGTATTCCCGTCAATTCAGATCTTCAATCTTACATTGAAGTCTACATACTAACAGCTGCTATTTAAGGCAATAAGATTCGAACATTGATGGGAATAAAGCTTTTTATCCACATAATATTCCTATGATAACCATAAACCACCATCACATGTAAGAACTAGAGTAATTGCTGCCACATCAAATAAATGAATGCTGGGCGACTTTGTCAACCCTTCCCAGTGTTTTTGACAATAGACCAAAGTAAAAGTCAGGCTTGGACATTACATTGGACAAGGGAAACGTGAGATTTCTCACATAGGACAAATTTAAACTTTTGAGGGTCATCTCATTTACATATTAGGTGGCATGTGTTCAGCTTTAAGATCTTCTGCATTTAAAACACAGCGTTGAAAGACTTTTTTAGGACTTATTTAAGATTTATTCTCTCTTTAATCCATAAGAGTATATTTGCAAAAATACCCAACACTTTGGACAAGATTGTTATGGGGTATTGCAATTAAATGACAGATCCGCTTTTAATTTATACGTTTCTACAGTTTGCTGGCACTAGGGGGATTAAGCTGAAGATCTATTTGTACAGGCTCATGACCACCTTGTAGTGTAGGGGGCAGATTTATTGAAGAAACGCCATTTTTAATCTTCTTTTGCAATATATAGGACAGGTTGCACCAAATTTATTATGAAATTGAGCCATATTTGGCACAAAATAGTGGCATACGTGTATGACTTGTACATGTACTGTATTGAGGTGGTACACGAACAAGACGTGGAGGTCTAGAATGCCTTAAGGAGTTGCGCCAAATGTATTATGAAGCATTCTGAATTGTGTTAGGATTTAATAAATGTGATTAAATTTCCACCAAATTAAAAGACTTGTGCGCCCTATGTAAAATGCTGCTGTTACGATGCAGGGTTTTAATGTGCCCCTGTGAGTAAGACATTGGATGGCAGTGGACAAGTTCTTAACTGCCCTAATTTTCATATTTTTCATGATTTGGGCAGGATCAGCTGACAAACTTATGTGTATGGGCCTCCCGACTGTCTCTCAGCGGTGTTGACAGCGATGTCGTAAAAAAAAGGAATCGGACATGTAGGATTTCAATATGCCCAAACCTTCTTACCCACGAGACATAAACCACTGCCAGAAGTGTATGTTAGCAGTTTATTCCCCTCTATTCAGTGAAATAAACATTCCCGCCTGGCCAAGCCAAGCGTGCCTGTTTATGTGGGAGTCTGGAGAAATAGCTGTCAGTCGAACAAGGGGGCGGCCGACAACTCTCTCAATTGTATGGCTGGCTTTATTTTGGTACATAGGCCGATTTTTATCTATCACTAACATGCGTGGGAAATGTCCTTCCAAATTAATATACCCAACAAAATTGTATTTATGTGCTTTAATAATGGACTGCATAGTCCCTAGTTATTATTGTTCACTTTACAAATTGATGCTGAGCATTGTACATGTAAAAAAGGCCAATAATGTTATAGAAAATCTTGTCACAAAAAAGACCATGACCTGTATTGTAAGTTTCAGCTTGAAATGTAAAAACCACACAAAAAAACACATTGAAAGTTTTTGTTTTCCTTTTTTAGCTTTTTTTTTTTTCTTTCAAAAGAAGAAGAAATGCTTTAAGAAGCATTTACTGTGGTTTTGGCATGAAAGGATTAATTGGGCTACTGTATTAGTTTACCCATTGTAGTCTTGGCTAGAAAATGACTCTATTCTATGCCTTTTGAGAACACATATGAGTTCTAAATGAGAAAGCCCCAAGGTGAATAAGCTGTGGCTTCTCCAAATCACAGTGCGGATAAGTAGATGTTAAAACAAGAGGCAGAAAACAATTACATTTCTTAATGGGAAATTCCAGCCTGTTTGCTTCATACAGTTATTTAGAGAGCTGGATTTGCGGTGATCAATTGCAGTGTTATTCTTCTTTCAGCCTTTCCATTCGACTGAAATAGATACATTTAAAAGAAAAATGATTTGCCCTAGATGACCCAGACAACGTTTCTGTATTGTAATGATTTATCAGGAGTGGTACACAAGAAGAAATTAAACCTTATAAATAATATCTTAATAAAGTCTGCCCTGTCACATTCACTACCAAGCTGGTACTGTACGCATGTTGCATAGACCAAGTCTACAGAATAATCCTTCCTTTATGTGTACGACATAGGGGAATGCAGGCGGTGCTCAGCGTATACAATACAGTCACTGGTCCAGTTTTGAAAATGTCCCAGGGATTAGGCAGTTTCCGTTTTATCCTTGGTTCCTTGCCTTCGCCATTCCACTGCAGGGTTCCTGTATAATTCCAGAAACAGATTTTGTTAGTCTTCTAGTCTACATGTCCATGTGATACAATATGTAGACTTGTATGGCTTCTATAAAAGATGCAAATTTTGGTTTCACAGTGTTACTTAAGTAGTTAAGACCCGTTTACAATATCAATTATCGTTACGATCCGCGTGCGTCTGAGCGATCCTTACAATAATTGCTTAGTGTAAAAGAACCAAAAAGATCAATGCTAAAAATATCATGTCATCTGTAACATTTATCGTTGATGAAAATGGATGCTATACCTAAAAATAATTTTGGTTATGAAGTTGTTAAATGTTCTTTCTCACCAGTCAACTTTTTCTATTGAAGTAAATTGCTGTTATGATTGTATCTACCATAAAAAAAATGTATTGTAATTATGGAAAAGCCCATCTAATGCTTATAGCGATTTTTAGGATCGCCAAATTTAAGGGTAGCACATCACAGCCTAATTGAATGCAGCTCTTGTATTTCCCTGCCAAATTAAAGGGGTTGTCCAGGATTATGAGAACGTGGCTGCTTGCGCCTTACTTGTCCACAGTCAAATCCATTTGCTGTATTGGAGCTGAGCTGCAATACCAGACACAAACCATAGAGAGGTGTGGCGCTGTTTTCTTGAAAATAGCAGCAATGGTCTTCTAACTCTGGACAGCTCCTTTAAGCCATTGTAATGGTTCCAGAACAAAATGTACAACTATGGCTTGGTATCCTTCATCTGTACAATGGCTTGTGGGACATATGACCATATAGTACCTGTATGAAGCTTGTAGTTTATATGATTTTTAGAGATCTTACATTCAAAATAAATACAAAGTAGTCTTTTATTACAAAATATATTCAAAATATGTTTTATAATCAAATACGCCTGCGATTTTTAGTGCCATATCTAATAAGAAACACAAATATGAGGTTGTAAATAGTGTCTGAGTGTATAATAAAGTATATTTTAAACATGGGCAAGAACAAGAAGTTCATTTATATTTATTCTTACTGAAATAATATGCACGATCATTTATAATACAATCCATGGGACTTACGTGACCTTGGCCAAGGAGCCATCTGAATCTAATTCATTGGCATAACCTCACATTGAAATGGAACTGTACAGTGGCTCACAGAACTCCTATGGATTTCAGAATTTCATGGTCGATGCAAATTTAAAGTAATGTGAACAAACAAAATTGAAAAGGCAACTCCTTACTTGATACAATATATTTAAACTGAATGCTCAAAGGGTAAAACTGGCCAGTAAATGCTGTATTAACATCAAATGTGGAGGCAGATGATGCATTATAACATGGTGTAAATGCATGAGTCAGAGCTAGGACTGTAAGGCCCAGCTCATATCATATTAAATGGCCTATGTTTGACGTATACGGAGGGAAGACCTCCCGACGTATATGTTAAACGTAGGGTTTGATGAAACCCTAACAGTGGCATCCGTCACCATAGTTTATATTAGTATACGTTAAATTGATACATGATAAACTGGGTCATGAGAGTTCATGACGTATCTGTTAAACGGATATCATTAAAGTGTATGGGTGATGGACGCCACTATTAGGCATCCTTTACCTATAAACTAACGTATATCCCAAAAAAAGCTATTGATAAACCCATGATGTATATGTTAAACATATGCCTTACTGTGAAATACGTCACCTATAGACTCCCATATTAAAAGTAAAAATATAAAAGTAAAAATATTTTCAAAAACAAACATTTCTTTGTTATTCCAAACTTTCTTGCTAGTGTATATATAAATAATGATATGAAAACACGCAAAAAACAAAAATCTATTGGTGTTTACCTGACCTTCTATACTGTAGTTTAAGCCTACATTAGCCTATGAAAAATGTTGCATGTTGGCTGTGGAGTAAGACGCCATGCCAGAATCAGCGTGAATTGCTGCCCACAGCCAGCGTACAGAATTTGCATATAAGACATGGAGATATTTCATGCTCTCTCCTAGGATCAGGGAGCAGTAAGGTACTTAGATCTTTCAGGTCATACACAGTGCACAGGGCTCTATGTAAAACTGCCTTTATCATAGAAATGACAGACTTTCTTTAAAGTCTAACTCAATAATCCTTCATTTCAGTAAGGCAGTCTGGCAGGATACCAAAGTAGACCATATGAACCCAAACTATCCACAGGAAAAGCCAAAGACAAAAGTATTGAATTTCTGCACGACGGAACAATGTACACAGACAAAAGTGAGAGCACTGTACGTGTTCCTTATACAGTACGACTTAGCTTCTTATAACAAGGTTTTTTCTATCTTCAGCATTTTACATTAAAACCCTTTTTATAGTAATTATTTGGAATGTTCATTCAGCTGGTTTAGAGGCTACATGTTAATGGCGTGTCATATGCTCCATTCTTGCTGGTAATAGCATTTATATTTTCATCTGCCAGATAAAGATTTGTGAAGCGTGCTAGCAATGCAATCCGTTGCAGACTGTTGACTGAGATTGTATGTAACTTTCTAATGTTAAAGCTGTTTGAATGGGAGCCAAAGCTTTCATGCAGATTTATAATACAATGGTAATATGAGATCCTACACACTAAACGGAACATTTGATAGTGTTAAAAAAATTAGGGAGTTCAAATATACAGCGATCAGCCATAACATTGAAACCACCTGCCTAATATTGTGTAGGTTCCCCTTATGCTGCCAAAACAGCTCTGACCCATCAAGGCACAGACTCAACAAGAGCACTGAAGGTGTCCTGTGGTATCTGGCACCAAGACGTAGGCAGCAGATCCTTTAATTTGTGACGTGGGTCCTACATGGATCGGACTACTTTTACCTGCACATCCCACAGATGTGCGATCAGTTTGAGGTCTGGGGAATTTGGAGGCCAAGTTGAACACCTAGAACGCTTTGTCATGTTCCCCAAATTATTCCTGAACAATTTTTGCAGTGTGATAGGGTCCATTATCCTTTTGAAAGAGGCCACTGCCATTCGGGAATACAATGTTTATGTGTTGTAGGTGGTACATGTCAAATAAACATCCACATGAATGATTTCCCATTAGAATATTGCCCAGAGCATCACAATGTCTCCGCGGCTTTCCTTCTTTCCATAGTGTATCCAAGTGCCCAAAAGCAGCCATCTGCAATGCATTGTATGTTTTGATACTTTTCTATCATAGCCAGAATTAACCTTTTTAGCAATTTGTGCTATAGTAGCTCTTCTATGGGATCGGACCATACAGGCTAGCCTTTGCTCTCGGCATGCATCAATGATACTTTGGTGTCCATGACTCTGTCACTGGTTTTCTGGTTATCCTTCCTTGGACCTCTTTTGGTAGGTACTAACCACTGCATATTTGTAAAATACCACATCTAGTTATCACAATCTTGTCTCTTATCACAGTCGCTCACCATTTTTCCTGTTTCTACACATTAACGCCAAGAACTCACTGCTCCATTGCTGCCTAGTATATCCCAACCCCTGACAGGCGCCATTTTAGTGGGATAATCAATGTTATTCCCTTAACCGGTCAGTGGTTTTAATGTTATGGCTGATCTGTAAATACACTAGAAACACCTAACTCCTATATTTTACCTCCTGGGAAATGTGATAGACAAACTTGCCATGGTCATATTTTTATGTTTCCGAACATCATTTTCATATTTCTCATTTAACTTTTTCCATTATGTTCTGTAGGATTTGCTCACTATTCTGTTATGGTGTGTAAGATTTAGAGACTTAAAGATATATTTCACGTTAAAGTTATCCCACCATAGCAACTTATCACCTATCCACAGGATTTGTGATAAGTGCTTGATCGCTGGGGGTCCCACTGCTGGGACCCTCACTAATCAAGAGAATGCGGATTCCGAGTCCCCTAAATGAACGGAGCGCCAGTCGCGCCTGCATACTGCCGCTTCATTCGTTATCTATGGGACTACTGAATGTGGGCCAAGTACAGCAGTCCCATAGAGAAATATTTATTCAGGCTACTCGGGACCCCCGTTCTCTTGATCGTTGGAAGTCCCAGCAAATTATGTTTTTACTATGACACAAACAATAATTAGGACAAAAAGCTTAGGGACCTAAAGGGAACTTTAATGTGCATAGGCATTCACCCCTGAAAGTGAATACTTTGTGGAGCCACCTTTTTCTGCAATTACAGATGTGTCTCTTGGGGTTTGTCTCTATTATCTTGACACTGTGATTTTTGCCCATTCTTCAAGGCAAAACTGCTCCAATTCCTTAAAGTTTCATGGGTTGTGTTGGTGTACAGCAGTCATGCCACATATTTCTAATTGGACTGAGGTTTGGATTTTAACTCAGCCATTCCAAGACATTAAAATGTTTCCCCTTAAACCACTCCAATGTCACTTTAACAGTATGTTTAGGGTCATTGTCCTGCTGGAAGGTGAACCTCTGTTCCAGTCTCACAGCTCTGGCAGACTAAAACAGGTTTTGACCTTCTTCCTTGTTTTTGGGGAGCTTGCCACATGCCGTTTGGGAAATGTAAAACATGTTTTTATGTTTTTCTTTAAGCAATGGCCTTTTTCTGGCTACTCTTCCATAAAGACCCACTTTGTGGACTGTACGGATTATAGTGGTAATATGGAGAGATACATTCATCTCTGCTGTGGATCTTTGGAGCTCCTTCAGTGTTATCATTGGTGTCTTTGTTGGATATCTTATAAATGCCCTCCTTGCCTGGTCTGTGAGTTTTGGTGGGCAGCCTATGCTTGTCAGGTTTGTAGTTGTGCCATATTTTTCTATTTTATTATAATTAATGGTGCTCCGTGGGATGTTCAACGTTTGTCATATTTTTCTTTTAACCCAACCCTGATTTATACTTTTCCACAACTTTATCTCTGACCTGTTTGGAGAGCTGCTTGGTCTTCGTGTGTTTTTGCTTAGTGATGTTGTAAACTCAAGGCTCTTTCACAACTGGTGTATTTATACTGAGAACATGTGACACTTTATTTGCACACAGGGGACCATAGTCAACTGATTATGTAACTTAGGGAGTTTTTTAGGTGTTTCATAGCAAGGTGATGAATACATATGCACTTTTTGTTTGTTCTTTTGTTTTTTTAACAATGCATTTTTTTCATTTTGCTGTAACAATTTGGTCAATTTTTCACGTCTATTTCATAAAGTCAAATTTAAAGTCCATTTAAGTACCAGGATGTAATGCAATCAAACAGGAAAACGCCAATACCGGTGAATACTTTTGCAATGCACTGTGTAACATCATAAGAGGAAACAGTTTGAGTTAGCGAAATGGCTCAAATAGTGACAAATTTAACAAAATTGCACACACACGGGCTGATATGTTTACGGTAATTGGGTAAGCATGTTATACAGTTTTTTCCTCCATGCACCACCTCATGGCTCACTTACAAATACACCAATATCTTGTGGCATGTTTTTAATAAATTTGGCACAGATTTGACTCCTCTCAGCCACACCTCAAAACTGTCATAGACGTAATCTGGCAGCCATAAAAGGTGTCTAGAACACATAATAAATGTGTTACACAGAATGTACTCCATTATTTTGGTGCAATTTGTTTAGTAAATCTTCACCATAGTGTTAATGTTTTCTGATGTTGATACATAAGCCCCCTTGTGTTAATAAAGCCTCCACTTACAAATTATTAATTAAAGTGGTTTCATTTCTACAGGGTAGGCAACCATATGGGTTATTATACACAGAAAAAAAAAATCTAACCAGGCAAAGAAAAATATCTAAGTTTTTTTTTCTATAAGCAAATTCAAAGTAATTGATGTACTGCAGGTTATGAATAATAGCAATAAATGAGAGTCCCAGCTTTATGGTTTATCATGATCTACACTAATGTTATCAATTAAGTCTATTTTGTTGAAAGAAATGTTTTCTCTTTTATCTTGGCTATGGATTTTTTTTAACCTCTTAATCCTGCCACATGATACAAGTAGTGTAGAGCATATTGGGTCTCTTCTGCTCTAGTAATGTATCTGCCGCCAGACTTAACCCCCATTGTGTTTTCTCAGCTCTAGATGTATCTTGCCCTTTCTGTGTGCTCAAGCTATTACCTTTATACCAGGTTGCTCCTTAGCCAGCAATGATTTTGGCTGGTGGGTTACTATACCGTTGTATACCTCGCCTTTCTCCACAGCCCTCCTATCTTTGTTCTACTCATCCTTTTATCCCTTACCCTTTATCTTAACCATTTTCAACATATGTGATGCCAACAAAGAAGCTGCTGCAGGGAATCTCAAAGCTCCTACCATATGGAGGCAGTGATGTGTCTAGATAGGATGTCTGAAAGATGTATTTATTCTTGACCTGCTGTCTCGGTTCTAAACACAAAGCAGAAGCCCATCTTCTGCTCATTCACTATTACGAGGGGCTTCCTTCAAAATGCTTCAGTGGGAGTTACAGTGATGAAATCATTTTTTTAGGTCTCTGAGTTGGTAACGTTAGAGGGAAGGCATGCTCAAGCTACGTCTCTCGCTCATAAAATAAGCTAATGGTAGCTGTGCACAGACTTGCATGCTGGCTCCCATCGGCCCCTCCTGTGAATAGCCCCAGTGCCAGACTGAAGGCCCAGTGCCCCTAATCCTTTTGCAAGACCTGTTTTCTAATTAAATAATATCAAATCATTTCTTTTCCAGAACCATCTAATGGGAATCTTAATTTAATGCTCTCCTTAAGAAACACCGCTCGAAAATGTTTCATACATTAACCCTTCATAGACTTTATGCTCCTATCTTGTCTGCCTTTCTTGCCCTATCACGTTATTCAGAGAATGTACACCGCAAACAAAGAGTATAACTGAACTAAATACGTTTTGCTTGCGGATGAAAGTAATCCGTTAAATCTATCCTGCTATAATTCACATAGCTTTCATGTCAGGGCTGGTGATTGTAAAGCTGTGGCTGCAATAATTCTCATCTTTACAGCAGCTCCAATCCCAGATAAAATTACACAGAACAGCACAGGTCATGGCAATGCTTGCTCTGTGCAGAATATTAAAATCATATTTAATATCTGTTTGCTGATCGTATAGAAGGATAAAAGTAGAATCCAGTTTTCAGCATGTTGAGTCAGCTGTTAAATGGATTTACAGATATGAAGCTTTTATTTTTCCTGGCTGGTTACTCTTACATTTCAGACGTTTAAAAAAAAACACTGGTATGCGGCATGTAAAATTATTTATTAGGTAATTGAGGGTGGGCCCTCATCCTAAGGCAACACATTTCTGCAATGGATAAAAGGTGATTCAGTGAGAATGAACATATCGTTCCTCTGCATATTCTGTAAAGACATACTATTGCTACCGTCCACTACAAATAATATAATGCATATATGATGATGGTGTTTAAAAAGCGTATGAGAGTCAAAATATGATTGACTTAAAGGAACCTGTCACCAGCATTTCACCTATTAAACCAGTAATATCTTGTGGAAGTGGGTGAAAAATCATTTTTATGTAACTTATAATCAGGGCCGGCTCAAGGTTTATGTGGGCCCTTGGGTGACACAGACCTAGTGGGCCCCTTTGCGGGGTAAGTTATGGTGGCAGTAAAATGGCAGAAAACGTCACTTTGTGCCACCATATAGAAGTTAGGCCCTGTTTATGCCCCCATAAAGAAGTTAGGCCAACAGTTTGTACCCCATAAATTTAGTGCCCACTGTAGATAGTGTCACATAGCCCCCCTCCCAGGTAGGGTCACACAGCCCCCCCTCCCTTGGAGTGCCACACAGCCCCCCCTCTATTGGAGTGGCACACAGCCCCTCCTCTCTGGGGGTGCCACACAGCCCCTCCTCCCTGGGAGTGCCACACAGCCCCTCCTCCCTGGGAGTGCCACACAGCCCCTCCTCCCTGGGAGTGCCACACAGCCCCTCCTCCCTGGGAGTGCCACACAGCCCCTCCTCCCTGGGAGTGCCACACAGCCCCTCCTCCCTGGGAGTGCCACACATCCCCTCCTACCTGGGAGTGCCACACAGCCCCTCCTCCCTGGGAGTGCCACACAGCCCCTCCTCCCTGGGAGTGCCACACAG
Source organism: Rhinoderma darwinii (assembly GCF_050947455.1). Taxonomy (NCBI): domain Eukaryota; kingdom Metazoa; phylum Chordata; class Amphibia; order Anura; family Rhinodermatidae; genus Rhinoderma; species Rhinoderma darwinii. The sequence continues at coordinate 58,895,574 of NC_134692.1, forward strand.
CCCCTCCTCCCTGGGAGTGCCACACAGCCCCTCCTCCCTGGGAGTGCCAAACAGCCCTTCCTCCCTGGGAGTGCCACACAGCCCCTCCTCCCTGGGAGTGCCACACAGCCCTTCCTCCCTGGGAGTGCCACACAGCCCTTCCTCCCTGGGAGTGCCACACAGCCCCTCCTCCCTGGGAGTGACACAAAGCTCCTCCTCCCTAGGAGTGCCACACATCCCTTCCTTCCTGGGAGTGCCACACAGCGCTTCCTCCCTGGGAGTGCCACACAGCCCCTCCTCCCTGGGAGTGCCACACAGCCCCTCCTCCCTGGGAGTGCCACACAGCCCCTCCTCCCTGGGAGTGCCACACAGCCCCTCCTCCCTGGGAGTGCCACACAGCCCCTCCTCCCTGGGAGTGCCACACAGCCTCTCCTCCCTGGGAGTGCCACACAGCCCCTCCTCCCTGGGAGTGCCACACAGCCCCTCCTCCCAGATAGAGCCACACAGCCCCTCCCAGGTACTGCCACACACCCCTCCTCCCTGGTAGAGTCACACACCAATCCTCCCTGGTAGTGCCACACAGCCCCTCCTCCAAGGTAGTGTCACACAGCGCCCCTTCCCTCGTAGTGCCATACAGCCCCCTCTCTGGTAGTGCAACACAGCATGCCTCCCTGGTAGTGCCACACAGCCCACCTTTCTCTAAGTAGTGCCTTTGGGGCTCCCTCTAGGAGTGGAATCCCCAACCAGAGTATTGCCGACTCTCTGGCCAGGGATTCCATTTCAGGAGGAGCCCCTGATGTCACTGTACATATATGTTGGGGGCAACCCCAGAGCCATACTCCCAGGCAGAGCGCTACTATCACTCTGCCTGGGACTCCTGCTCTGCTCATGACATCACTGTCCATATATGGACAGTGATATCATGGGCAACCCCAGAGCTAGAGTCCCCGGCAGAGCACTAGTAAAGGCTCTGCTCTGGTACTCCGGCTCTGAGGAAGCCCCTGACATCACTGTCCTTATATGGATAGTGATCACAGGGGCAATCCCAGAGCCAAAGTCCGGGGCTATTTGCGCTCTGCCTGGGACTCCAACTCTGCACCTGACATCACTGTCCGTATATGGTCAGTGGTCAGGGGCTTGCCCAGAGGCGGAATCACGGAGCAGAGCCGCTTCTAGCAATCTGCCTGGGAGTCTGTAGCCTAGAAAATGGCAGAGTAGGGAGCTAGCTCCCTGCTCTGCCATAGCAAAGGGGGCTCACTCCAGAGGCAGAATCCCATAGGCAACGCTCTGGCCGGGGATTCCACTCCTGGAGGAGTCATGCAGCATCAGCACCCGCCGAGTGGGCCACCCGCAGGGTAGTGAGCCCCGGCAATTGCCCGGGTTTGCTGGGTGCTGATGCCGGCCCTGCCTGTAATTATCTTCTAAGTAGGCTCTGTACCTTTCGTATTCAGTTTTTTAGTGTTCCCACACCGTATGCTAATGAGCATGAGTCATATCTTCAGTCGAAAAGAGTTATATCTTCATTCCTCAAGCCTTTCAGAGTTAACCCTGTATTCTTACTTTTGATTGACAGCTCCTCACCTCCCCCAGAACATACAAAATCCCACGCTTGCACTTCGATGTCCTCTTCTGGTGCGTGTGCAGAATAGGACACCATAGCGGCACACGTGCAGTAACTAGATTTGAGGCCCGGACTAAGCAGGGAAGGGTGCCGGATCATACATGCGCGCTATCTCAGACAAGATTTCTGCAGTCAGGGCGGGCCAGTTTTCGGCAGTGGGCGATCAGAAGAGAGGAATGAACGAGACTGCCCGATTACTACCATAAAAAGCGCAAAATGTTTGCAGACTGTTAATTATGGTCAGAGGAGGAGTTTAGGAGAGGGGATAACGACAATGAACTTTTGACAGCAGGAGCCAGCGAGGGGTGACGAGAGTTCAATGGGTGAAATGCTGGTGAGAGGTTCCCTTTAACACGTACCTCATATCCTGTTCCCCACTTTGTTTTCCTCGAGGTTTATGCCATTGGTATATTTTACTATCCGTATAATATACCGTACTAAGCACTGATGTTATAGATGCTTTCTGTCATAAATACATTTAACACTATATTTATGAAGCCCCTGCACCACTTTTTTTTTTTGACACATACGTATACAGTAAATGTGTTGGAAACATTTCTATTTCAGTTTTAAATGTTGGAAATGAAAGCCAGTACTAAACGGTATTGATAAATCTCCCCTAGTATGTTTGCAGGCAAATGGACTATAAGAATAAGGAATACACAATTTCTTGTTCAATCAACTTGGGTGATTTATACAGTTGCATTTTTTATGTATGCAGCTTTATGTAACTCTTGTCTTCATTGTCTGATCCCCTTCTTCTAAAACGGACACCTGCATCAAGTGCAGCTCATGGCATTAGAAGACCACAGAGTGTTCATAAAACCAATGAATGCCATGGTCCCCCATTGGTTTTAGTGGGCTTCCTGCCATGTTTTTCTTTCCCTTCATTGAACTTGAAGTGAAAATTGGCATTGACATTACAGTTCCCCCAGCTGAAAGCTGCTCTTAGGGTTTCTAAAAAGAAAATTGCAGCTAAACTGTACCTGCAATATGAAAAGGAGTTGTGCAAATCAGACATCTCCCTTAATTGCAACTCAATATAAGTCAATATAAGGCTTGTGTGCACCTCCTGCGTTAACCCTGTTTTGTCCTCAGGAAATACATGATCCTCTGAATAATACTGCACATGAGCAGGAGGGCAACTATCATCAGACAAACACCGTCCATACTTTACAACAGTGTTGATATAAATTGATGTATACGTTTCGTGGCTATTAGTTGGGATTTTCCTTAATTACGTACTTAGATATTTTCATGTATTCAAAATTATGTATTTTTGAGATAATAAATTTTTGCTTTTATTCTATATGGTTACTGTATTGCCTAGAGGTATTCATAAAATAACAAAAGAGTTAATGAGTAGTTATTACTCCATGCCACAAAACAGTGCCAAGGAGACCGTTAAAAAAAAACAACAAAAAAGAAAAAAGCAGGAGGTGGAGAGGGAGCTATGAGTGAAGGAACAGACAATCACCTAATTGAAACAGACAATCACTTAGTAAAAACAATATGTGCACATGCTGGCTGGAATAATAGGTAAAGAAAACAGTATTTAATTAGGCAGTTGGATGTTTAAAGGAGAGACAAAGTGAAGTCTGCCGTCTTCTTCATCGAATTATACACTACTCTCAGCTATTTACATGCAAAAGACCCCTCATCCATTTGATTAAAATTTAAACTCAAACTTAATATGCAGAAAGGACAAATAGAATCATCTTGGATTTTGCATTTTAATGTTTTAAAGGCACCATTTTTTGTTAATTTAAAGGGCTTTTCCCATCTGAGACATTTATGACATATCCACGGGATATGTCATTAATATCTGATAGATGCGGGTCCCACCTGGGACCCGCACCTATCTCTAGAACTGGGCCCCCTAAACACCGTTCTACTGCTCTGTGTTGTGACTGAAGCGTGCGATTCCCGACCATGGATTACGGAAACAGCGTAGCTAGCTGAGCTACGCTGTTTCCGTAATTCATGGTCAGGAATCACATGCGTCAGCCACAACACAGAGCGGTAGAATGGGATTTAGGGGCCCGTGTCTAGAGATAGGTGTTGGTCGCAGAGGTGGGACCTGCATCTATCTGACAATTATGACATATCGTGTGGATATGTCATAAATTTCTCTGATTGGAAAATGAAAGGCTATCTGTCTATACAAGACTATTTAGATTGGAAATCTTGTTGGTAATTCCTTCTGGAGAGACACAATTTTCATTTGCATAGCTTAATGCATTATTTATATGGTTGTATATAACCTCAAAAGCAAACTTATAGATGTACCCCCGACTCACATATTACCTGCATTTTCAGGACCAGTGTACTAAGTTTGTGCTATTTATCATGTAGTCAACTTTGGTCCAGTAGCTATGGACCTAAGCTAAAAAAACAACATTTTAGCAGCTATGGTAATATGATGTTGTCACAAGGTCACTGATGCTATAAAGGCATGCATAGGCCATACGTATTCCTTCCTTTTCCCCTACTGTCTCTCTGTGGCTCCTCTTGAAATCAAAATTCCCTTTGCTACCCTAAAAAAAAAAAGTTATAGGGCAATGTAAGCCGTTTTATAGCCTTATATTTAGAACTGCCTGTGTAAACGTTTTAAAACAAAATTTATTAAACAAAATTCATTATTAAAAAATGTAGGGCAAAAGTTGCCAAAGAAATCAGCTACAGGCGTTGGCAAGCAAATCCGGACTGTACACAATAGCTTGCGGGGTGTGAACATGTAGTCAGCACCAAAATAGAAGTGCCTAGCATGTAATAAACACCCCACACATTCACAGCTGCTAGGTGTGCTGGCAAAATATTTGAATGGGTTTGCCTGCCACAGATATAAAAAGACCACTTCCCAACGCGTTTCTGCACCAAGTAGGGGAGCGTCCTCAGGGGTATATCTTGTCTTATTAATCTTTATTGGTAAAGGGCCGGTCAGCATGTATTATGCTGTTTAAATTTCAGTTACGGCACGTATGAGACATCTGAAGTCGGTCCCAAAGGTTTATAGCCTGAGTTCAACCGGCAAACCCCAAGCTGTCATAAGAGACTTTCAAGCTGCAGAGACAACCAAAAGATTTTTTTTCCCTCTAGCTGCAGGTTGTAAAAGTATATTGAATAATCAAAGCCAACTCAAAGCCCCATGATAGTGTGTTACTAGTGGGAGTGCAATGCTGCTCTGGAACATCTAGCTTCATGTAGTTGTAGCTTTAACGGACAAGATTTCCTAAATGTAGTGCAAAGGCAGCATATGATCTGCAGTGTTCAAAACCCACCAACCAGTAACACGTCTCAGCTTCCTGGACCCTCTGTTACGGTCGCATAGTCAGGGCCGTTTTAATCCTAAGGCAAAAGGTGCACTGGGCCCCCTTAAGTGTTGTCAGCCTTGGGGCCTGTATTGCCAGTCAACTCCTTTTCTCAAAGCCTCCTCCTTACTAGAAGGACCACAGACAGGACCTGCGAAGGTGCTGCTGAGATCCTGCCCAGAACGACAGAGCTAAACACTAACACTTCTAATGTAGGTATCACGACATCTAGCCCAATGATTTAGGAAATGTAGTACTGTGTGTATGTATGTATGTATGTATGTATGTATATATACAATCCAAACACAGGTGAATATTAGGCCATGTGCACGTTACCAGAGGATGAATCAATTCCCCAACTATACTATGAATAAATATATATATATATATATATATATATATACATTTATTATTTTTCCATGAATATATAAGCATATGTGTGTATGTATATATATATATATATATATATATATATATATCTCAAAGAAGAAAATTCAGCAGCACTCCAACGATCAAGGTGAAAAAAGTAAAATTTATTGTGCCAACATGGCAATGCAACGTTTCCGTCCCACCTTGGGACCTTTCTCAAGCATAGTGATACATACAAATTCAGTGGTTTATATAATGTGTATCCAATCAATGTCGTCAATCTCATTAAGAAAATGAGGTTGGTATATACATCTTAAAACAACGTGATATAAACAAAGAAAGAGTATCGAAGTGACATAAGTCGATACATATGGTGAAAACAATAGGTTGATGTTAAAAACAACATAAAACATACATTACTTATGCAAGAAAATACAAAATTCCATAGATCGCAATATTCACCAGCTGGGTGAAATACGGAGACTGCACGACCACTTAACCAATCAGAAAGCAGGTATTGTTGTAAGACGTATAACACTTGTCATTCACAGCCCGTGTCTGTCCGGCTCCACTGCGCATGCGTCGGATCAGTCCGGACCGGATATGACGTCTCGCTATAGTAACTAGGATACCGATCGTTAGTAAACAAAGTCCTCTCAGCATTCAGTTTGGTCGATCAGTATAACCCGGAAATGACATATCGCTTAAAGAGTTAAACATATCGATTCTCCGAAAAGACCATTGCGTATAAAATAGGTAGGAAATATAAATCAAATAAGCATATTGCTCATCTTGTCTTTACACAGCACCTACAGGGTAAATATACCCAAATGTTATACCTACATGAAAATAGGCAATTTACCGCACATCATAATTAGAGTATCAAAAGCTCATTCATGGTAATATATATAAAAAAATAACCAATAGAATCCACACGAGGAAGGCGGGATCCCGATCACATACCGTGTACGGCGATCTTCGTCATTCAGGTTCGTGGAAAGAAACGCACACAACATCGTGTACGCGGTCCCAACCATATCGCCTATAACACGTGTAACGGACTCACAATATTTAAAATCATAAAAATAAAAAAAGAAAAAAGAAAAAAAGAAGATGTGCCGTAAATACAACCCAATCATGGGAAAGGAAGAAACCAATAAAATATCAAATATGCTGAGAAACAGACACCTTGAGCAAGAGAATACTTCAACCACCTCTCCATCGCAGATATGGCTAATATTGGTTTATCATAATATCAATGAAGTCGATCTGAAGTGGTCCTGCAGTCCCATGTTTATCTACAATAGAAGAATTTTTTATTAAAAACATGTCGAATTCATGTATCACACATTTACTTTTTAAAGAGGAGAACATCACCAGAAGTTAAGACACAACAGAAGGTAACAGATTCAGGGAGCAATTCTAGATACATTAAATTCAACGTTAAGGCCATTAGGTCGCAAAGAATTCAATTGGAAAATCCATTTAAGTTCACATTTATGTAGTGCCCCATGTCGATCACCACCCTTATAGGATAAAGGGATATGGTCAAGGATCATAAATTTCAAATCCTTTTCAGTATGGCCATGATCAGTGAAATGTTTTGCAACAGGTAAGTCACATTTCTTTTTTCTTATTGAGTACCGATGGTTATTCAACCTCGTTTTAAAATCACATGTAGTTTCCCCTACATACAATAGATGGCAGGGGCACCAAAGTACATAAATAACCCAATCTGTATCACAAGTTACATGATGTTTAATCTTAAATGATTTATGTGTCACAGGATGTTCAAAAATATTACCCCTCTGCATAAGATTGCAGTTGATGCATCTATGGCATGGGAAATTTCCTGGTCTTAAAGACTTTAATAACGCTTGTGTCCCTTTTAGCTGTTGTTCACCAACTCTGGTTCTGACAAGATTGTCCCGCAGATTCTTAGCTCTACGGTAAGACATTAAGGGCGGATAATTAAGTTCACAAATATGGTTATAGCTATTTTTAATGATAGGCCAGTGTCTATTCAAAATGTTGGATACACTACCACTCAACACATTGTATGTAGATATGAATGGTAATCTTTTATTTTTAATACGCTTACATGGTTTAGTCAGTGTTTCCCTCGGGATACTCTTAATCTTCATTTTGTGAGTATATAATAAATGTCTAGGGTATCCCCTTTGAGCAAAATTGGAAATCATGAGGTCTAGGGACGTATCTAAATCATTCGGATCATCCACAATCCGTTTTGCTCTCATCATCTGACTTAATGGCAGAGACCGTATCATGTTCTTAGGATGACAGCTCTCAAATTGTAAAAGGGTGTTACGATCTGTATCCTTCGTATATAATCTAGTGGTTAGGACATTGTCCCTCAGTATTACATTGACATCCAAAAACTGTACCATTTCATTGGAATAGGTCATAGTAAATCGGATATTATGATCAATCTGATTAAGGAACTGATGAAAAGACTCCAAATTTGTTACAGTATCTGTCCAGATGAGGAAGACATCGTCTATGTATCGCCACCACCCCAGTACATGAGTGAAGTGGTGGGACACATAGACGCATGTCTCCTCCATCATGTCCATGAAAACATTGGCGTAGGTGGGGGCCATATTGGACCCCATCGCCGTCCCCTTTAATTGAATGTAAAATTTATCATCGAACATGAAGTAATTGTTAGTCAAAATCAGTTCTAGGAGAGACATGATGAATTCCCTACACGGGATATCGTAATCAGAATCCATTAGTCTCCGTCTCACTGCCTCCATACCTCTATCATGTCCTATAGAGGTATAGAGGGAGACAACATCAAAAGACACCAACAGTGCTCCTGCTGGAGGTCTTGTCTGTTTTAATTTCTGAAGGAAATCTGTAGTGTCCCTAATATAGGATTTAGTGCCTGTTGCAAATTGTCTCAATGCCTTGTCCACAAAAATCGAGATATTATTTAAAAGGGAGCCCCTGCCCGATACAATCGGGCGACCTGGCGGATTCACTAATCCCTTGTGAATCTTGGGAAGCAAATAAAGACAAGGAGTATTTGGATGATCTATAAGCAAGAAGGCATATAACGCAGAATCGATAATGCCCTCATCAACTGCTGATGTCAAAAACATTTTAATCTTCTTCTCAATATCACACCTAGGGTCAGTTTTTAATAATTTGTAAATCTCTATATCACTCAGTTGTCTATGAGCTTCTGACATATATGTTACGGTATCCATAACCACGACCGCACCCCCTTTGTCAGCGGGTTTGATGGTGAGGTCGTGGTTATGGATCAACTCATGCGTAGCCGTCATTTCTGCAGTAGTGACATTAGGATGATTAAGACAATCGTTATTCTGTTCACGTAATTTAGACAGATCTTTCTTGACTAACTCAACATATGTTTCAATAGAATTAGATATCACAGGCGGCTGAAAGCCACTTTTGTTAAATAAACCAAAGTCCTTAAGACAAATTGGTTTAGATTCAGTCTCCACTACATTATCGTGGGGCTTTGAATCAAACCACACTTTCAGTTTAATTGATCTAATAAAATTATATAAATCCAGTTCTAATTGAAACCAATCTAGGCGTTGACTCGGACAAAAGGACAGGCCTCTGGCTAACAATTGTAACTGTGCATCAGACAATATATGAGAAGAGATATTTACCACGGTTTCACTACATTCCTTTTTTGGTTGTTGTACACAGTCCTCTGATTCACTTGACGCTGTTGCGAACCCTTATGCCGATTGAGGAATTTGGATTGCACATGGAAAAACTACAGGTCACTCTCTCTAGAACACGAGCTGAAACAGAGGAGGTCAAAAAACGCAAATGGTATAGAGATCAACTTGATTATAAAACAGGTCAAATATTTACATGGGACCGCTCTAATGATCGGGCAAGGGATCCATTGAGGAACGAACAAAGGGGACGTGGTCTTAAGAATTATTACGGTGGAGAAAATCGATATCAGGAACATCGACAAAAGGAAAATGATCAATACCGATATGAAAATCAGGCCATTGATTTTTTAGGAGGAACAAGTATGGAGCACAGAAACCAAAACCCACCAGGAGGGCAGGACGTAAAAGAAACCGAGGAAGGAAGAACCCGCTCACAAAGGCAACAGCGTCAAGTGAATCAGAGGACTGTGTACAACAACCAAAAAAGGAATGTAGTGAAACCGTGGTAAATATCTCTTCTCATATATTGTCTGATGCACAGTTACAATTGTTAGCCAGAGGCCTGTCCTTTTGTCCGAGTCAACGCCTAGATTGGTTTCAATTAGAACTGGATTTATATAATTTTATTAGATCAATTAAACTGAAAGTGTGGTTTGATTCAAAGCCCCACGATAATGTAGTGGAGACTGAATCTAAACCAATTTGTCTTAAGGACTTTGGTTTATTTAACAAAAGTGGCTTTCAGCCGCCTGTGATATCTAATTCTATTGAAACATATGTTGAGTTAGTCAAGAAAGATCTGTCTAAATTACGTGAACAGAATAACGATTGTCTTAATCATCCTAATGTCACTACTGCAGAAATGACGGCTATGCATGAGTTGATCCATAACCACGACCTCACCATCAAACCCGCTGACAAAGGGGGTGCGGTCGTGGTTATGGATACCGTAACATATATGTCAGAAGCTCATAGACAACTGAGTGATATAGAGATTTACAAATTATTAAAAACTGACCCTAGGTGTGATATTGAGAAGAAGATTAAAATGTTTTTGACATCAGCAGTTGATGAGGGCATTATCGATTCTGCGTTATATGCCTTCTTGCTTATAGATCATCCAAATACTCCTTGTCTTTATTTGCTTCCCAAGATTCACAAGGGATTAGTGAATCCGCCAGGTCGCCCGATTGTATCGGGCAGGGGCTCCCTTTTAAATAATATCTCGATTTTTGTGGACAAGGCATTGAGACAATTTGCAACAGGCACTAAATCCTATATTAGGGACACTACAGATTTCCTTCAGAAATTAAAACAGACAAGACCTCCAGCAGGAGCACTGTTGGTGTCTTTTGATGTTGTCTCCCTCTATACCTCTATAGGACATGATAGAGGTATGGAGGCAGTGAGACGGAGACTAATGGATTCTGATTACGATATCCCGTGTAGGGAATTCATCATGTCTCTCCTAGAACTGATTTTGACTAACAATTACTTCATGTTCGATGATAAATTTTACATTCAATTAAAGGGGACGGCGATGGGGTCCAATATGGCCCCCACCTACGCCAATGTTTTCATGGACATGATGGAGGAGACATGCGTCTATGTGTCCCACCACTTCACTCATGTACTGGGGTGGTAGATACATAGACGATGTCTTCCTCATCTGGACAGATACTGTAACAAATTTGGAGTCTTTTCATCAGTTCCTTAATCAGATTGATCATAATATCCGATTTACTATGACCTATTCCAATGAAATGGTACAGTTTTTGGATGTCAATGTAATACTGAGGGACAATGTCCTAACCACTAGATTATATACGAAGGATACAGATCGTAACACCCTTTTACAATTTGAGAGCTGTCATCCTAAGAACATGATACGGTCTCTGCCATTAAGTCAGATGATGAGAGCAAAACGGATTGTGGATGATCCGAATGATTTAGATACGTCCCTAGACCTCATGATTTCCAATTTTGCTCAAAGGGGATACCCTAGACATTTATTATATACTCACAAAATGAAGATTAAGAGTATCCCGAGGGAAACACTGACTAAACCATGTAAGCGTATTAAAAATAAAAGATTACCATTCATATCTACATACAATGTGTTGAGTGGTAGTGTATCCAACATTTTGAATAGACACTGGCCTATCATTAAAAATAGCTATAACCATATTTGTGAACTTAATTATCCGCCCTTAATGTCTTACCGTAGAGCTAAGAATCTGCGGGACAATCTTGTCAGAACCAGAGTTGGTGAACAACAGCTAAAAGGGACACAAGCGTTATTAAAGTCTTTAAGACCAGGAAATTTCCCATGCCATAGATGCATCAACTGCAATCTTATGCAGAGGGGTAATATTTTTGAACATCCTGTGACACATAAATCATTTAAGATTAAACATCATGTAACTTGTGATACAGATTGGGTTATTTATGTACTTTGGTGCCCCTGCCATCTATTGTATGTAGGGGAAACTACATGTGATTTTAAAACGAGGTTGAATAACCACCGGTACTCAATAAGAAAAAAGAAATGTGACTTACCTGTTGCAAAACATTTCACTGATCATGGCCATACTGAAAAGGATTTGAAATTTATGATCCTTGACCATATCCCTTTATCCTATAAGGGTGGTGATCGACATGGGGCACTACATAAATGTGAACTTAAATGGATTTTCCAATTGAATTCTTTGCGACCTAATGGCCTTAACGTTGAATTTAATGTATCTAGAATTGCTCCCTGAATCTGTTACCTTCTGTTGTGTCTTAACTTCTGGTGATGTTCTCCTCTTTAAAAAGTAAATGTGTGATACATGAATTCGACATGTTTTTAATAAAAAATTCTTCTATTGTAGATAAACATGGGACTGCAGGACCACTTCAGATCGACTTCATTGATATTATGATAAACCAATATTAGCCATATCTGCGATGGAGAGGTGGTTGAAGTATTCTCTTGCTCAAGGTGTCTGTTTCTCAGCATATTTGATATTTTATTGGTTTCTTCCTTTCCCATGATTGGGTTGTATTTACGGCACATCTTCTTTTTTTCTTTTTTCTTTTTTTATTTTTATGATTTTAAATATTGTGAGTCCGTTACACGTGTTATAGGCGATATGGTTGGGACCGCGTACACGATGTTGTGTGCGTTTCTTTCCACGAACCTGAATGACGAAGATCGCCGTACACGGTATGTGATCGGGATCCCGTCTTCCTCGTGTGGATTCTATTGGTTATTTTTTTATATATATTACCATGAAAGAGCTTTTGATACTCTAATTATGATGTGCGGTAAATTGCCTATTTTCATGTAGGTATAACATTTGGGTATATTTACCCTGTAGGTGCTGTGTAAAGACAAGATGAGCAATATGCTTATTTGATTTATATTTCCTACCTATTTTATACGCAATGGTCTTTTCGGAGAATCGATATGTTTAACTCTTTAAGCGATATGTCATTTCCGGGTTATACTGATCGACCAAACTGAATGCTGAGAGGACTTTGTTTACTAACGATCGGTATCCTAGTTACTATAGCGAGACGTCATATCCGGTCCGGACTGATCCGACGCATGCGCAGTGGAGCCGGACAGACACGGGCTGTGAATGACAAGTGTTATACGTCTTACAACAATACCTGCTTTCTGATTGGTTAAGTGGTCGTGCAGTCTCCGTATTTCACCCAGCTGGTGAATATTGCGATCTATGGAATTTTGTATTTTCTTGCATAAGTAATGTATGTTTTATGTTGTTTTTAACATCAACCTATTGTTTTCACCATATGTATCGACTTATGTCACTTCGATACTCTTTCTTTGTTTATATCACGTTGTTTTAAGATGTATATACCAACCTCATTTTCTTAATGAGATTGACGACATTGATTGGATACACATTATATAAACCACTGAATTTGTATGTATCACTATGCTTGAGAAAGGTCCCAAGGTGGGACGGAAACGTTGCATTGCCATGTTGGCACAATAAATTTTACTTTTTTCACCTTGATCGTTGGAGTGCTGCTGAATTTTCTTCTTTGATATACGTATAGTCTTTGGATCGGGACTATCAGCTGGCACCCTCCATTACTGGAACCTGCAAATTGAATTAGAGTGCTGCCGTTTTTCTACTGGTATATATATATATATATATATATATATAGAAAGAAGCATAGAACACAGCAACGGCACCAGGACTTCAAAGTAGATGAAAGCAAAAGTGGATTTTATTCACCTCAATAAAGCAACGTTTCGGTTCAACCGGAACCATTCTCGATGGCTTGAGAAAGGTTCCTGTTGAACCGAAACGTTGCTTTATTGAGGTGAATAAAATCCACTTTTGCTTTCATCTACTTTGAAGTCCTGGTGCCGTTGCTGTGTTCTATGCTTCTTTCTATTGGATGTTGGGGAATTGATTCACCCCCAGGTAACGAGCACATGGCCTGATTTTCTGGATACCATTGGAGTGCTGTGTTCATCTACTGTTGGACTGTATATATATATATATATATATATATATATAGACATACATTACCGTTCAAAAGTTTGGGGTCACTTAGAAATTTCCTTTTTTCGATGAAGATAACATTAAATTAATCAGAAATACACTCTATACATTGTTAATGTGCTAAATGAGTATTCTAGCTGCAAACGTCTGGTTTCTAATGCAATATCTACATAGGTGTATAGAGGCCCATTTCCAGCAACCATCACTCCAGTGTTCTAATGGTACATTGTGTTTGCTAACTGTGTTAGAAGGCTAATGGATGATTTGAAAACCCTTGTGCAATTATGTTAGCACCGCTGTAAACAGTTTTGCTGTTTAGAGGAGCTATAAAACTGACCTTCCTTTGAGCTAGTTGAGAATCTGGAGCATTACATTTGTGGGTTAAATTAAACTCTCAAAATGGCTAGAAAAAGAGAGCTTTCATGTGAAACTCGACAGTCTATTCTTGTTCTTAGAAATAAAGGCTATTCCATGCGAGAAATTTCCAAGAAACTGAAGATTTCCTTTGGTCTCCGACGCAGTGATAGCCAGAGATTGGTCTTGGCACGTGGGCAACGCCATGAAGAGGCCTTCACAAGGGAACATCACACCAGTCCTACTCCCAGGATTATGGTGTGGGGTGGCATATTGTACTGTAGCTGGACCCCTCTAGTCTTCATTTCAGGTACACTAATAACTCGGTATTGCATTGATTTGGTCGTGGAACCAGTGGTACGGCCATTTCTCCAAAGAGTTCCATGAGCCTTTTTTCAACAGGACAACACCAGGCCACATGTTGCTTGGGCTACTGTGTGCAGCCTGCATAGCCTGCAGCCTCTCCAGACTTGTCTCCCATAGAGAACATCTGGGACATCATTGGTCGGCAATTGAAAAAGGGAGCTGCCAGCAGCCAATCTTGATTATTGGCAGGCCCAAGTACATTCAGCACGGCATAACATTCCACAGACAACCATTAATAACTTCATTGATAGCGTGCCAAGGCGTGTAAGTGCGTGTATTTCTGCATGTGGTGCTCATACTCTATACTGAATGAATCAAGATGTTTGGAATATTTTGATTCAATTTTTTTTATCATTTGCATAACATTAACATATATTTTGATCCTTCAGTTTCCACAAATCTAAAACTTTTTCTTCTTGGGGTTGCAATTTCAAGGAGTGTAGTACATGAGGCAATAGGTGGTGGTTCCTCTTCCATTTTAAAATATTGGAGGGTATAAAAAAGTGATCAGAAAGGGGGGCACTTATTAACTCTTTGGACTGGGCCGGCTAATGTGTTAAAAGGGCTCTACACATACGGGTAAATTTAGAATGCCATTTGTTCCAGTATTCTGGTGTAAAAAAAAAGCTTCAAATTCTGGCACACGCGTGCTTTGCACAAAGACTATTTTACTTTTTTTACTTTTACTCCACTCTTGCCACTTTTTTAAAAAAGTGGGTGAGGCTTAGCTGGAGGGAGCCACCCATGGCATGAAAAATTTACTATAATTTATGACAGAAATTCTATCTGGCGTAGATTTGTGGCCCACGCACAGCCCAAAATGCAACAAATGTATTAAGAGGGGTGCAGCTCTTAATAAATTTGTTGCATCTTACCCTAGCAGGCTTGTGTCGAAGACATGAAGCACAAGTCTTAGTAAATCTGGGCATATAATGTCTCCCAACTGGGATATCTGGGGAAGGGAACTGTGGTTACATGTGAGTTTTCTGATTTAGAATAGAGTTAGCCTCAAACCATTTTGATTTGATTGTTAGGAATAGAAAGTAGATTACATTTTATACATTTATAAATTGTACCCTTTATTGATACACAGTATTTGTCTCATCGTGTAATCAGAAGTTTATATGAGAAGTGTCTACTGTGAGGATGGAGATATATCTACCTTTTATAAATCAGTATTGCATTGATGAATGCCTATAAATGTTTTCTCTATGTCCATGTACTTTTCATAGGTCTGATAATCGCTAAAGATGTTTCTCAGATCTGTGGCATGGTCCTGTTTGGACAGATAGACTAGACATCTACCTAGTTCACATGGGTTAAACGCTTTCAGTGTAAATTGTCTCATCAGTTGATAAATTGATTTGTTGGTCCTTCGCTTCAGTCTTTAGTTATTATTGCCATCTTCTACAGTAATACTTGAGATTCACAATTTCTTGTAGTCCTAGTGAACCCATTTCCACTTGAGCCTCCCCCCCCCCAAAAAAAAAAACTGTCTTCTCTTAGACCAATGATCTTCTCTTCTCTATTTCCATTAAATAGTTTCATCATAACTCCACTAATTCTTAGCTCCAGAAATAGACTGGATTGCTCTTGGTGCAAATTTGTTGACCTTTCCAGGAATAAAAAAACGATTACAGTATTATAAATCTACACTCATCAGGCTCCAGCTCCATGACACTGCATAGTAATTTTCTCCAGATCTGAAGATGACAGATTTAGTTTTGTATACAAAATGTTCACAGCTGCATCATTTCTACCCAAATCATTATATGGCCTTTTGTGCCTCAAGGTCATTGCATATTAACATATAAATAACCCCTCTTAAATCTACATTTATCCTCTTCCATCTCTCATGTATCTTGATAAAAAGTTATTTTCTTCACTTTTTGTTTTTATCCAAATACATTTTCCATCTGGTTTCATTCTGGAAACATTGAGCATTCAGAGATATACGTAGCTCTAATTGAGCCCTTAAACAACATTTTTTTTTCACATCATTTTTTGTGAAGCTTGTCAATTTAATTTAAAGAAGGTTTTTGTGTAATATGCCTGCACGCCATCTGCATGGCATGTATTAAAATATGATGCCAGGATTAAAAGCCAAGCCGCCTACTTGCAGTAGATTTTATTGTTATTTTAAATTTGACACCCTTCTGTTTTCTTTTTTTCTCCGTCAAAAATAATTCCTGAGTTGTGTTAAGCTGCACATCGACGTCACACATTTAAATTTAACTCCAAATGATTTAGCTGCAGGAATTAGCTGTTGATATATGCTGCTAAGCAGTAAAGGTTAAAGCGAATGCACTCGGTATTTCAGGCTACTGTGTTTCTGTCCATTGTTGTATTGATTCTGTATATTAAAAATCAACAGCAATAATTGTCCATTTACTGCAAATTGGGTGAAAATCCCCATGCAAGTTTTCATAGAACTTTCTGACACTTAACGAATAAGTAGTTATAGAACCAATCCACTTGGGAGATTAAAAAGTCATGTGTCCCTGCTGTGGGATGAAAGGGTCTCCAGTGGTGTACTGTCAGAAGACATTATATGAGATAATTTTACTCCTCATCTGTTATTACTAATGAATTCCCTGGGTTATTCATTTATATACGGTGGCAACATGAAATAGCTGCCAATACAGCTCCCACAGTTGTTGTGACCCAGCTTTCCTAGACTTCTGAATAGACTAAGACACTTAGTAATGCAGTAATAGCATCCTCTTTTCCAATATCACCTAAAGGGCTTATCCATTGACCAAAAATTGCATTGCAATAATATATTTATGTGAAACTAACTTCCTAATATACTTTAATTAAAAATTCTGTACTAAATGGTGCAGTTCAAGCCTCTTGAATTATTCAGAAAGTGCTGGAGCTTTTTTAATAATGATGACGCTCCGACACAGCCCCACATGACTGAGCTCTTGCTTCATGTGCTGTTCGTGAACATGACCGCAAGGGGCTGTCACATTGCCTATTGCTTGAGTCCCGAGCAGAGCATCAGCCAATGCTTTTGCTCGGGACTCCAGCACTGTTCCCGACATCCATATTTGGTCAATTCAGAGGTTTCCTATCACTGGAGTCCCCGAGCAGAGCATCAGCTGATGCTCTGCCTGGGGACTCCACAATTTCTGCCGACGCCACTGTCACTGTCCATATATGGACAATGACGTCGGCAAGACTACTGGAGTCCCGGAGCAGAGCATCAGCTGATGCTTTGCTCGGGGACTCCAGGACTTCTGCCCACGTCACTGTCACTGTTCATATATGGACAGTGACGTCAGCAACAGTAGTAGAGTCCCGGAGCAGAGCATCAGCTGATGCTCTGCTCGAGGACTCCAGTACTGCTTCCGCCATCATTGTCCATATATGGACAGAGACAATGACGTGGGCAGAAGTTGTGGAGTTGCCAGGCAGAGAATCAGCTGATGCTTTGCTCCGTGACTCCAGTACTGCTCTGCCGACATCATTGTCCATATATGGACAGTGACATGGACAGAAATTGTGGATTCCCCAGGCAGAGCATCAGCTAATGCTTTGCTCGTGGACTCCAGTACTACTCTATCGATGTTATTATCCATATATGGACAGTTACAGTGACGTAGGCAGAAGTTGTGGAGTCACCATGCAGAGCATCAAATGATTCTTTGCCCCGGGATTCCAGTACTGCTGCCGACATCATTGTCCATATATGGACAGTGACAGTGATGTCGGCAGAAGTTGTGGAGTCCCCAGGCAGAGTATCAGCTGATGCTCTGCTCAGGGACTCCAGCGGTAGGAAACCGCTGAATTGACCAAATATGGAGATCGGGAGCAGTGCTGGTTTCCTGAGCAAGCGCTAGCTGATGCTCTGCTCGGGACTCAAGCAATAGGCAATGTGACAGCCCCTTGCGGTCATGTTCACAAACAGCACATGAAGCAAGAGCTCAGTCACGTGGGGCGGTGTCGGGGCGTCATCACTTTTAGAAAAGCTCCTGCACTTCCTGAATAATTCATGAGGTTTGAACTCCACCATTTAGCACAGAATTTTTAATTCAAGTATATTAGTAAGTTACTTAGTTTCACATAAATATATTATTGCAATGCAATTTTTGGTCCCCCGAATAATCCCTTTAATTACAAGTCAGCATTGCCTTTCATAGGTCTGACGAAACTAAAGGTGCCCCCTAGAGGAGCTGTATTCTAATTTCCTGTTTATTAAGAGAATAGTAACATACAATTAAAGGGGAACTTCCATCTTAAAGGGGTTTTCCACGACCAGAAAACTGATGACCTATCCACAGGATAAGTCATCAGTATATGATCAGTGCAGGTCCGACACCCGGACCCCGCAGCGATCGGCCGCTCCGTCTGCCTCCGTGCACCGGATGTTTTGAACGGTATGCAGTTGTCGGAGCCGGGAGGAGATGGCTCCGACCACTGCATTGCGGCCATACTGCAGCTCTGCGCCTATTCACTTTAATTAGGAGCAGAGCTACAGTACTGCAGCTCGGCCGCTATTCCGTGACCGGAGCCATCTGTTTCCAGCTCCAACTACTGCTTACTGTTCAAAACATCTGGCACACGGAGGCAGCCGGAGCTCCTGATCGGTCTGGGTGTCGGACCCCCACTGATCATATATCCTGCGGATAGGTCATCATTTTTCCGGTCGTGGAAAATTCCTTTAAAGAGGCTCTGTCACCACATTATAAGTTCCCTATCTCTTACATAATGTGATCGGCGCTGTAATGTAGATCACAGCAGTGGTTTTTATTTAAAAAAACGATCAATATTAAGCATGTTATTACATATTTTAGATTTATGCTAATGGTTTTCTTAATAGACAACTGGGTGTGTTTTTACTTTTTGACCAAGTGGGCGTTGTAAAGAGAAGTTTCTGACGCTGACCAATCAGCGCCATACACTTCTGTCCATTCATGTACTCAGACATTGTGATCTTGTGCTGTCACTCACACATTAACGTTACTGAAGTGTCTTGAGAGTGAATAGACATCGCTTCCAGCCAGGACGCGATGTCTATTCACAATACCGACACTTAGGTAACGTTTGTGTGAGACTTAATGACAGCAAGCGTGATCTCGTGAGATCACGGTGTAAATGACAGCACAGAGTGATCTCGATGTGCTGTGCTGTAAGTCCCAATGTGTGAGTAAGTGACAGCACAAGATCACGATGTCTGAGTACATGAATGGAGAGAAGTGTATGGCACTGATTGGTCAGCGTCAGACACTTCTCTTTACAACGCCCACTTGGTCAAAAAGTAAAATCACGCCCAGTTGTCTATTAAGAAAGTCATAATAGGTCATAACTTGCTCAAAATTGATTCATTTTCTAAATAAAAGCCACTGCTGTGATCTACATTACAATGCAGATCACATTATGTAAGAGATAGGGCACTTATAATGTGGTGACAGAGAATCTTTAAGTATCTATGGCAAGTCCACAGGATATGCCTTATGTGCCTCATAGGCGTGGTAACAAACGAAATTAGCAGCACCCATTTAGCAATTGAAAGGGGGTGCACAGCCGTCAGCCTCCCGGTTTCTGAACAGCCCATATTTTACATTGAAGAAAAACAGCAGCAGTCGACACTTGAAATCCAAAAGAGGGTATTTATTTACCAGGACATGTTTGACAAAGACCTGATGGAGGTTGAAACATTGCACATAATAGCATTCTGTCTGCAAGTCTCCTGTCTAACTTTCCACTCCTCCCCTCTTCAGAAGTTATTTTCACTATCTATCCAATCATTCAACCAACAGCAGGGAGGAAGTAAAGGGCTGCAGTAATTCTAGTTTTCTCTAATCTGTCCCATATTGAAATGAATGAGTGTGCATCTTGCAAGTGAATGAAACTACCAAACAGCGTAGAGAACTCATGAAGTTTTCACACTCAAAATATGCATAATAAGCTGGAAATCAATGTAAATACTTTGTCTCATTTATCATATTCTGCTTTTCATTACGCAGTGATTTATTCTCTGTTTAAGCAGAAAATTACATTCAGAATTCCGCTCTGTTTCTATAACCAGAGAGCAGGGAATTATAGGAGCTCAGATGACCATAATCCATTTAGGCCCCAGGCGCTGTATATTATGGATCCTGAATATAGCGCTTATGAAAATCTGAGGCCTGTGCTTCCATGTGCCTCTTATTTAACACTGAAGAGTGTGATTTTATTATGCGGTGTCGCAGAAAAGAAAAAATGATGGCATGCTCCATCGCTTTCTTGAGGTTCATGTAGAATCAGTGCTTCTAGGGAAGAATACTGTGCCTCACCATACTGTGGCATACTGAATCTTTATTAATGTACTGGTCTGTGCACCCAGAATAGCTATGTGTATGAAACCTAGCTCAGAGGCGTAGCTAGGTTCTCCAGCACCCGGGGCAAAGATTCAGTTTGGCGCCCCCCCCAACCTCTTTCCCGACATCTCCTTCGCCCTAGCCGTGTTTGTTTTCTCTACCAATCAATGACGTGTCATTTCTTTTCCACATTTCTTTTTATGTAACTCGAGCATAAAAACATTTGTACCTTTTTACAAGCAATATGTTTCTATACACAACACCAGAACAAAGCTCAGTACATATATACAGCACCAGAACCAAGCTCAATACATAAATACAACACCAGCACAAATACAGCTCAATTTAGTGCAACCCCTGCTGTATAGGTATGTACGGCGTAAAACAACAGCTCCCAGCATGGCCCGAACAATGGTAAGGATATGCTGGGAGATGCTGTTTCACAAAAAATAAATCATATCATAATCATACCACCCATCATCTCACTGCAGATCATACAGTGACTACAGTACTGATTAGAGGCAGAATAAATATTTACATTGAGTGACTCACCGGTGACGTCTCAGATTCTAGCTCTTTTACTCCATCCGGACCAGACCTCTATGATGACTAGCCCTCCTGTAGATATAGCCCACCCCTGTATATAGTGCTCCACATATATATAATGCTCCACATATTGTCCACCACTGTATATAGTGCTCCACAGGTAGCCCACCCCTGTATATAGCCCCCCTGTAGATATAGCACACCCCTGTATATAGTGCTCCATAGATAGCCCACCCCTGTATATAGCCCCCTGTAGCTATAGCCCACCCCTGTATATGGTTCTCCATAGATAAAGCACCCCCGTAGATAAAGCCCCCCCATAGATAAAGCCCCCTGTAGATAAAGCCCCCCTGTAAATAAAACCCCCCTGTAAATAAAGCCACCCCCGTAGATAAAGCCCCCCTTGTAAATAAAGCTCCCCCCGTAGATGAAGCCATACACTTTTGTATTACAATAAAATAACAAACTGTTCAAACTTACCTTAATCCCGTTCCCACGCCGGCCGGCAGCAATGGAGACCTGCTCTCTTTTGCGCAGGTCTCTTGGGGTTGAACGAAGCGTCTATGAAAGGCGCTGATTGGCTGGGTAGAATGACTTTCCCTGTCAGTCAGCGCCTTTCAACGACGGAAGCGCGATACCGCTTCACTCGTGGAAAAGCGCTGAATGGCCGGGCACGGAACGTACCCGGCCATTCATTGCTTCTAATTGTACCTGTGTCCTATAGACGCAGGTACAATTATAGTGCAGGAGAGGGTGGCGCTGGCGCCCCCTCTAAGTTGCGCCCGGGGCACATGCCCTGCTTGCCCCCCCTTAGCTACACCCCTGCCCTAGCTTACATGACTGTCTGTGGAGTGTAGATTTGTATAGACATACAGTGGCATATGTCACCATAGGCTCCCATGTTAAAAAAAAAACTGTGCAGTATACATTTTTGTGTGGGATGCCTCGTAGTAGACTACTCTTTTCTATACAAAAAAAGGGTGCACAGACGTGCGAAAAACCTGACGGAGGCCAACAGGACTCTCTCGAGTGAATGAAGCCTATGGATATGTTTGGTGTATAAGTCAAGAATTTTTGCTGGCATATACGCCAAACATAGGGCTCAAATTTGATGTAAACGGACTCTTAGTAAAGAAAAAATTGTATGCAAAATTTAACTGTCAAATTATGTTTATAACTGGAGATTTTGGTGCTGGAATAAAAGAATTTAATTGTACTGTTTATATACTTTCCACGTCTGGAATAGTCATTTAATCTTTTTTTAAGTTTAAAATGTTGCATTCTTCACAGGGCCTGTAATGCTAATTTTAAACATTGTCATTTTGATCCATGATCTCTGGAACAATCCGGATAAATATTTATAGAGTAGGTGATATAATTCTTGGTGAGATAATATCACCTCCTGGTGTGCTATGCAGTAGGGTTAATATATCAAAGACAGTGATATTTTTCATGTACAGATGCAATAGCAGTTGAAAGCGATAATATCCCCCATTTGAAGAATATCTTCATAAAAACACAAAGAGTTCATATCAGAAGATGAGATGTCAACGTACCTACTTTACCTACCACCTTATCGTATTGTAAAAGTGAAATGTCATGGTAAGTTAAATGGACTATCCTTCCATGTATTCTATATGAATATGTGAAGAATGAGGACAAATCTCCACCTTCAGGCTATCCCCTTTATAGATATTTAGCAAGCCAGAATAGCTTCTTGGCAACCAACTGTTGGTATTGTGCACATAAATACCCCTAAGCTGTTTTAACCAGCAGACCGACACAAAACAAAGTACTCAAATTTCTAAAAAGTGAAGTTTTAGTGTGTGTCTGGTTTGGTTGTACTCTGGATAAAATATAAGGGGTTGCTTTATTAGAATTGGTCCAGAATGGCAACGGACAAATGGAATAGTACTGCTGGTATTTTAAGTTCTGCTCAGTTGACCTGATAGTAAGTCGATTATTTATAGTGAGCAGATTTATAACACAGAATTGTACTGCA
This sequence comes from Rhinoderma darwinii, assembly GCF_050947455.1. Classification (NCBI taxonomy): domain Eukaryota; kingdom Metazoa; phylum Chordata; class Amphibia; order Anura; family Rhinodermatidae; genus Rhinoderma; species Rhinoderma darwinii. The sequence continues at coordinate 58,918,639 of NC_134692.1, forward strand.
AATGCCTTGACTTTGTTCTCTGTCCCCAAAATGGCTCAAAATCTAGGTCATAGATGCACACCAACATTCTGGGGGTTATGTCACAGTATAGGCCAGGTGTATAATGTTGTTTTTTTTTGGATGATGAATGTATTTGTCATCAGGTTGGGACAATAAGTGTGGGCCGTAAATGCAAAAATCAGAAATGGGGCACTCGTTCTCAGGCCGGATAAGATAAGCGTGAAGAAAGTTAAGGGGGTTTTCCCATCAGAGACGTTTATGACCTATCCAAAGGATAAGTCATAAATGTCAGATAGATGCGGGTCCCACCTCTGGGACCTGCACCTATGACTAGAACAGGCCCCCCCAAACTCTGTACTACTGCTATGTGTTGTAGCTGAAGTGTGTGATTTCTGACCATGAATTACGGAAACAGCATAGCTCGCTGAGCTATGCAGTTTCCGTAAGTCCCATAGAACTGACTGCTAGTTATGGAAACAGCGTAGCTCGCATGCTATGCTGCTTCCTTAACTGACATTCACAACTATGGGAGATATGGAAACAGCATACCTCGGCGAGCTACGCTGTTTCCGTAATTCATGATGGGAAATCACACTTTTCAGCTGCAACACATAGCAGTAGAACGGGGTTTAGGGGGCCCCGTTCTAGAGATAGGTGGGACCTGCATCTCTCTGACATTTATGACATATCCTGTGGATATCCAAAAAATGCAATATTTGAAGCAGCACAAATCCCGTTATCGGGAGCGGTGTCACGCTGTAAGATCAGACAAACCAGTCTGACATAATGTAATCTTCAGAAAAAGCGTGGTGAACAGCAGCACACGTTTCCCAAGTTTCAATCAATAAGTTATTTTATTGGTCAAACATCCAGTAAAAAAATGGCAACGTTTCGACCCGTGACAAGTGGAGGGTCTCCAGGCTTGAGAAAGACCCTCCACTTGTCACGGGTCGAAACGTTGCCATTTTTTTTACTGGATGTTTGACCAATAAAATAACTTATTGATTGAAACTTGGGAAACGTGTGCTGCTATTCACCACGCTTTTTCTGAAGATATCCTGTGGATATGTCATAAACGTCTCTGATGGGAAAACCCCTTTAATAGATTAGTCTGTTTGACCTTTAAAAGGACTAAGAGCAAATCAGTCCATAGCAAAATGTGTTATTGTTGACCCCTACATCAATTATTTCTGTAGCTGTCTGCACATGATAGGTTCTTTTTCTCTAATGCTGTTCTTGGACAGTAGTTGTTTTACCCCTTCCCGCCGCATGATGTAAAAGTACGTCGCGGTGAGTAGGTCGTTCTCGTGAACCACCATAAACTACAACAATGTAGCACACAAGACTTGCAGTATAGAACCACATGGTATATGTAGCTATACGCACAGTTCGTAGATACACAGGATGCAGGGTCAGAGGACATGTTTCTGGGTTGTGTCAAGGGAAGTACAAAACCAGATGAAATATCACTACATAGCAGGATGTATGTGAACACCTGGGGTCACATTATATAACCAGCTCCAGTGTAGATGAGCTTTGTCCTGTGGGGCTTGTTCATCTCAGAATTTCTTACGTTATTTACCCAGAGGAAAATTTCTGTATTAAATGATGTAAAAGCTGCCGGCTCCATTATCTGTTATCCCGAAGGGACTGAGCTTCAGTTTTTTTTTGTGGGTAATGATATAGTTGAAGCAGCCATGTGTTTGAGAGACTATTGCATTTTCTGAGAACTGGATTTTGTGTGTACCATGACTGAAACTGTCCGTAAATGTGTTTGAAATAACGCAACAGTCTCGTTACCAGGCAGCCTGCTTTCTTCATCATCACAACCCCTGACACAACATTCATCTTCTTTCAATGCATTCTTTAATAACAATGAAACCATTTTTAAAGAACTGTATTTTGTTCACAGCTTAAGAGACAACTGTCCGGGACAGTCCGTCTAGTTTGCGGTGTCTGGGATGGGAAGATGTCACATGTGTCCCTAGTTTCGTTATTGGTTGCTAAAATCATAATAACCATGACCATTGAATATATTTATATGTCGGGTCTAGTATGTAAAATTGTTTATATACATTGTTTAGTACCATTTTATGTTTTCAAACTTTGAAGATTTTAAATGTGTCTTATTTTTATGATTGTTAGTCTGACCTATGGATCCCCCATGATCCTGAGAGTGAAGGTGGTCAGCGCTAATTTAGCGCTGCGTCCCCACCACAGTTTTACTTTCACATCGGCGCCTGGCCAACCACCGTTCAGGGAACTGCAGCACGGCCCCATTTTCTTGCGCAGCGGTTGGTGGGGAGCGCCGCTGTGCATGGAAAACTTTCTGGATTGGTTGGGGTCCCATAGGTCGGACCCCCACTGATCATAGCCTACGGATATGCCATTCCTTTATAAGATTGTAGTGTCCCTTTAACTATGCATTGTTAGTATAATTTTAAACAATTTCTCTCAGTATAGAATCCATCAAATGTTTTTCCCACTACAAATGTCTTTTTTTTCTTTCCCAAAAAGATAATTCCCCGCTCTGTTTAGGATGTATGTATTTACATATTGAAACACCCCCCTCCCCTCCTAATAACATATCTGGCAGACCTTGCCCACAAAAGCTTGAACAAGTCTAGAAAAATATATGAAATAAACAAGTTAAGAGATATGAGAAACGCAAAAACAGGCAATTCATTTTGGAAAGCAAATTTGTTCACAAAAGATTGAATTTATGTGGGGAACGGAGTCTCTAGGCGCATTGTTCAGGAATATTGTTATAGGCTCCAGATAAAAGGTCAGACTGGAGAGGTGCTTTGAGTCCATAATTTCAGCAGTTCTAAAGCCTCTCCGCTCTTGCATGTCTGAAGAGCTCTTTGTGGGAGTAACTTTTAAAGCAAATGGTGCATGAATCACACCATTAACGATAAAAAGTTCTCTTTCTGCAAAAATCACCACTGTTTGTTGTTCTTGTGCATTATTAAAGGCCTCGCTCTTTGCCTTGTCATTGTCAAGAAATTGTTTAATGAGTGTTCATCTAAAAAGTGGGGCACTTCATAATACAAGACAGATGCACAAACTACGCCTTGTGTCTAATGTTACAGAGGCAGCTTGTGATTATCATAAAGTAGTCCCCTTTGTTGTGGCCTTATTGATTTGTGGGTCACGCATGAATGGAGCATGGCAAGAATGTACTAAAGGGGCATTACCCACCTCTGTCCCAGAGATGCAGCAGTGCACACTCCAAGGCCATCTTCGGAACAGGGATCAACTGTTTTTCATGCTTTATTTGCTGCGTTCTATTCAGCAATCTGCTCTGTAAAGTGCATGCGAAGTGGGATTAAAGGCTTCTTTCTAGTTTTCTCTGAAATTCCCACATTTCATCTGCGTGGTATTAATTATAAATTGTTTCTTTTGTAATATTTATGAGGAAAAAAAATTGTTTTTTGTAACTAGTACACAGCTGCAAAATATTTTTTTTTTTTGGGGGGGTGGGGATTTACCAAAAAATGCTGCTCCATTCAATGTGTATGGGACTGATGGGAATACTCGGCTGTTTCCGTCAGTCCCATAGACTTTGAATAGAGTGGCAGCACGCATTCTGCATTCAAGGTCTTCCTTACTGCGGTCAAACAATGAGGAGGAATAGGGGGTTTGGGATTTATCTTTCTCTGAATAGGTGATAATTGTCAATTCTGGGAATACCCCTTTAACTCTTTATAGGCATTGGATATAGTAGGTGCCCCTGTTTAAAGCCCATCGGTCCCATGACAGGTTCATTTTTAGTTAAAAAAGTTCAATTATTGCTGCTCACAATAAATAAATGTGTTAAATAATGACAAAGTACGTTCCTAAAAACTAATTTATACTTACACAAAAAAACGGGGAAGGTAAGTTTGGACTCTCCATGTTCTAGAAGGTTTGGCCCTTTACTAAGTAAATTGTGGATGTGTCGGCTTGTCATCACCTCTTGCAAATTCCAGAATTTCAAGATTGGCAGCTGTATTATGTTAACTATAGCAACAAAGCTGTATACTTTCTTCTTCAGTTGTACTATAACCAAGTGTAATGGTTACATTTCTACAAGATCATATATCTTGCGGCATTTCTCCGAAAGGCTGTGTCACAAATTGTTTGATTCAAGGTCTTATCTGCAGTTTCGTGACTCTGTGTGTAATTTTCATATTTCTTTTGGTCTAAATGTGTATTTCTTTAAATGTGTCCCCTGACACGTCTCTAGGCATCACGCAGTGTGTGAGGAAAATAGACCACTGGCCGGTGATTTACATCATTTAGTTTGGTAGTGATATAGTTAATGTAATATTCATTTGAAATGCTGCACCAGTAAAGTTTATGCTTTGATCCTATCTGGACTAATGCCTTTGTTACTGAACTGATTAATTCTGAATAGGGAAGAAAAGATGCTAATTTGGGCATCAAAGATGTGATAATTTCTTGGTGCAATCAGAGTTATACAGATAAATTTTTGCTCCCCTTAGGCTGAATCGAGACACCCAGGGGGTATGTATGAAGGTAAACGCATTAACACATCCACCAGTGACCTTGTTTAAAATGCCTTAGTTCTCTGTCAATTAAATGAGTTGTGGATGACTTTATGAAATATTCTTCACATTGGCATTTCTTCCTGAGGCTTTTGGTGAAAACTATAAAGGGACACTTAAAAGGTCATTGTAGCTTGTGTTGACTTGTTTATCTAACCCCATGTGACATGATATTCTTCAGATAAATAATAGTGCAGAAGATATAGCAGAGATCTAACGTGCTGAAAGGTGCCATTCACTAAAAATACTTCAATAAGCATATACGGCAGCCATTTTGTTCTTGACAACCTTTTATGTATATTACAATTGTGATCTATAAGGGATTAATGGATTAAAAAAGAAATGCAATAAATAGACTTCTACCTTTTAACACCATGTAGTTCTTTCCTTATTCATATCTTAATATATCTTTATAGCGTTTGTAGCTTTGTTTTTCTAATAAAGAACTCGAAATCTTAAGCAAATACATATAGTAAAAGGGGGTTTGTCAGCACATTTTAGGCTAACAAACGTCTAGCAGTGCTAGTTAGCGGAAGTGTATAGGAAGATGTATATACCCGTGATGTTTAATCATAAGGCTTGCATCAGGCAGGGGCGTAGCTAGGAGGGGGCAGACGGGCATGTGCCCCGGGCACAACTACGATGTAGGGAAGGGGCTGTGCCGCAGAGCAGCCGTATCAAAACAGACGATCACTGGTGATCGGCGCTCTGTCATCAGTGATCAGCTGTTTTGATATGGCTGCTCTGGGCGGTCCTATCCTCTCAGGGCCCCAGCTGCTATAGGGCCCATGCTGCCCAGTAAATTACATTTATGGGCCTGACTGCAAGTGCCCCCTTATGCCCAGTTGCGTCGCTAGCACCAAGGTTGGCCCCAGTGCTAGCGATTACCACATTAAATTGTATCGGCATCCTCAGGGCGCAGGTACAGTTAAATAATATGGAACAGCAGATCCCTGCTCCGCCATCACTAGGCTACAGGCCATGTTAGGCCTGCAGCCTATAAGATGCTTGGATAGAGTCTCCGTGCAGGCCGGCGTGATGACGTCACTGGATCACGTCGGCCTACGCAGTGGTCTCGGAGCAGGGAATGGGGCTAGGTAAGTATTTGTTTTTTATTTCTTACTACAAGCGGGGGCTGTGTGGCACTATCTACATGGGGGCTATGTGGCACTATCTACAGGGGGGGCTGTGTGGCACCATCTACAGGGGGCTTTGCGGCACTATCTACAAGGGGGCTGTTTTTGGTGCTATCCACAAGGACGCTGTTTTTGGCGCTATCCACAAGGGCGCTGTGTGTGGAGCTACCTACAAGGAGGCTGTGTGTGGCGCTATCTACAAGGGGGCTGTGTGTGGCACTATCTATAAGGACGCTGTGTGTGACCTCTTTATTGTATTTTCCTTTCATTTATCATTATGGTAACTCCCTTATATAACTATGTTGCTTGAAAAATTTACAAATGTTTTTTTGCTCAAGTTACATAAAAAAAAATGACACCTCATTGATTGGTAGAGAAAGCAAACATGTCGAGGGGAAGAAAATGTCGGAAAGTAAGTTGGGGGGGGGGGTGTTAATCTGAATCTTTGCCCTTGGTGCAAGAGAACCTAGCTATGCCTCTGCATCAGAATATAAAAATAAATTGTATTCCACCGTGCGCCATATTTTAATTAGATTGGTGTGTCTTCCAACCACTCCTCTTTCCTCTGCAGTTGACTGATGGCTCTGCTTGTCTTCATCGTCATACAAGCAGAGCCGTCAATCAATTGCAGAGGGGAGGGGAGTGGTTGGAGCTCTAGATGCCGGATGCTTCTTGGTTCAGAGGACTCTCCAACCTTATTAGCATGCGGCACGCGGTGGATTAAAAGTAATTTTTTTACCCTGATGCAAGCCCTATAATCCACTTCACTGGTATGTATATCTTCCATTACCCTATCGCTAACTAGAGGTGCCAGACATTTATTAGCCTAAAATGTGCTGACAGACTCCCATTAAAAGTTACAATTCTGCCTGCAGCTGCCACTAGCGAGAGCTTACTGAATACTATTGAATTATTAAGTTCAATGTGTAAACGGTATGCAGCAAGCTCCTAAGCACCCTCTAGTGGCGGCTGTAGGCAGCCAGAATGCTATCATTTAACTTGTATGTTGTAATATGTCTTAGCAGGGGTAATATGGCTTTATCTACTATTAGCCATTATACTTACTGGCCAAAGTGTGCTATTGTACTGAAACACTTAAAGAGGCTCTGTCACCAGATTATAAATGCCCTATCTCTTACATAATCTGATCGGCGCTGTAATGTAGATAACAGTGGTTTTTATTTTGAAAAACTATCATTTTTGAGCAAGTTATAAGCAATTTTAGATTTATGCTAATTAGTTTCTTAATAGACAACTGGGCTTGTTTTTACTTTTTACTAACTGGGCGTTGTGAAGAGAAGTGTATGACGCTGACCAATCAGTGACCAATCAGCGTCATACACTTCTCATTGTTCCAGTTGATCGACGTTTGCTGCACTGGTCTATTATCGGCCGGTGTAATAGGGCCTGTTCATGTCAGCGTTGTCTTTCCTTTCAGGGGTTCCATCTGAGGTTTCCGTTGGGGGAACCCCTCAACGGAAAGGTAAACGGAAACCTTAGTTTCCGTTTGCATCACTATTGATCTCAATGGTGACGGAAACTTTGCTAATGCGACTGTGCTATTGATTCAGTCAAAAACAACGAAACCCTGTCACAACGGTGACAAACGGAAACCATAGGCAAAGTTTCCTTCACCATTGAGATCAATAGTGATGCAAACGGAAACTTCCGACAGAACCCCTCAACGGAAAGACAACGCTGATGTAAACAGGCCCTTATGAGCATTTTTCTAAATATGCTAATAGCCAAATAGGAAATGACTCTTTCTTTTCGCTCTGGGTGGTGTAATGTTTTCTGTATGACGCTGTCCAATCGGCATACAGCTTCTCCCCCTTCCCAGCCCAGCAACACAGCGTGATCATATAGTATAATAGTATACAGCTTCCATTCCTGACTGTGTTTTCAACTGGCGATCTCTCCGGTTGTGTCACAGCTAGAACTGCGATCCTAGTGTCATATGAAAGATTAGAATCTACTCTTTCATATGCCAACTGCTGCTCTAGGTATATGGTGCTTTGAAGTGATCCGCCTTCCCTCTAGACTGTCTCTCACACTGTGTGTAGCAGCTTCATGCTGATAGGAGAGCGTCAGAGGCTGTGACATAGCTCCACCTCATTGAATCGCTGCTGTTACCTCACAGTTGTCTAATAAAGGTTCATTTACATATTTGGAAAAAACTATTTTCACTAGCTTTATCAGTGTGACAGCTCCTATGAGATTAGCTAGGATATAGGGCATTACTAAACTAGTGACAGTGCCTCTTTAAGGCCATATTCACAAGGTCAGAAGCTTGTAGGATAAAGGGCTGGTTTACACAGGCAGATTTCTGCCCATAAGGAGTGCCAATCAATGATACAACAAGTTGTTCGGTTCTCATTAACAGGCCCTTTTACACAGACCAATGCTTTCTGTATGGGAACAAATGATCATCCCCATATAATACTGTCCCCATTCAGTTTGCATCATCATCATGAATGACGTGATCAACCGACAAACGAGCGTTTCCTAGATTGTTTGCTGATCGCTGCCTTCTTAACACTGGCCAGTAATCGGGAAAGAGCGTTCGCAAGAATGCCGATTATTCGCCCATAAAACGGTCCTTAAAACGCGGGTCGCATTGCTGTCCGTGCGCCTGAGAGTATAATAAAAACTGCCCTACATTTCCGTTATAATTTACGCCAGTTTCTAACCCTTTTTTTTTTTAGAAAATTCCCGGGAGTGGCGTAGAAAGACTGAATTTTTTATCTCTAAACAGATGTGCATCTAAACTTGCAACAATTTTTTTTTACCATCAAATGGCGCAAATCTCATAATAAATGAGGGCTATAGTTTTAATGCATTTTGTTTTTAAGTAATAATTTGTGTGTCTTTCAACAACCCAGTTTAAGCCAGACCTTAACACTTAGGATTATAGATTGGTTGCATAGTCTTGTCTATGAGGTATTATAAACACCTGACTATAAAGCCTAATAATTGAGTGGCCACTATACTAAAGGGCCTTTTACAGCGGCCGAGAATCGGCCGGTGCAGCAAGCTCCGATCAACGAGACATTGTTGATCGGCGCTTGTTTGCTCCTGTCACATGGAGCTATGTATGGGGACGAGCGGTCGTTACTCCGATCGCTCGTCCCCATTCATTGTTATCATGTCAGCAGTGTGTCTCCCTGGGGAGCTGTGCTGCCGACAACGATAATATTTAACTTTTTTAAAACGATACGATCAGCAGATGATTGTGTATGCTCGTTCAACTGCTGATCGCTGCATTGTTTACACAGGGCAATTCTCGGTAACGAGCGTTATATGAACGCTCGTCTGCTCGATAATCGGCCAGTGTAAAACCGTCTTAAGGTATTGTTTAGTCAAAGGGCTATCCTTTCAGCATTTCCTCCACCAATGCCTAGGCATGCATACTGAGAAGCTGTCAATTACTCGGTAGTAGGCAGAAGGAGGTACCCGAAGGTCTAATAAACGAGCCGGGCTCACAACGTGCTGGTTTACATACTATACAACTACACATTTTTTGCCTCTTTATTTTTATAAAACAAATATCATGAGCCTGTCCAATGTCAATTCATCTTCCTATCCACAGATAGGGCAGCATGTAAAAGAGGTTCACTTTTAGCACAGCTTACTGGAAGGCCAAATATATAGCTCTATTTAGTCCGTAAATACTCTACCATAGTAATAAGATAAAATATTCCACAGGAAGCCTTCTCTTTGTAGAAAGATTCTATGTAGACCACCGTATAAAAACCATTCCATGTATGTACAACAATTGAATATAATGAACATGTCACACATATGCAGAATAGCTGTAGTTTGCTCCAAGGTCATTTAAATGTCAAAATGAAGTTATGATCCCTCTCCAGTGCTAGCTCTGTCCTTCACCAGAGTTTCCTGTGCATTATTCATCCATCTTCCCATTCTTTCATCACTACAGCTGGGTATTCCTTTAGTAAAATTAATGCTGAAATGTTGAAAAAATGTTTTACTTCTCGCTTTGCTCATGGTGCACCTCTTAATACTGCACATTTTTCCATATGTACGCAAGTATCAGTACTTGTATTAATAAAGTGTCTTATTCTATCTGGTGAATGTATAGCAATCCTCCTTTTGTTGAATAGTGTGTTATAGGACATCAGAGCCAATGGCTGGTTATGTTGGCTCATGCTCTGGTATACAACACATGATGCTGAACAAATTCCTTACATTACATACTTAAAGAAGTTGTCAATAGAGATACAATAGAAGTACTACTACTTTTTTGGGGGGAGAAATTGTAAGCATAAGTAGATCTTAGACTTATCTGTTAATTTACATGAAAAATGATCGGGCAGTTGAAAGGGTTTTTCCATGGCTTTCAAGACAGGTCTGACATGTCCTAAAAGTTAGAGTGGTGGGGCTCGCAGCCTGGGCTCCCACACGAGTCTTGATCACCAGAGCCATGCTGAGGTAAATGTGCATGCTGCTAGACCCACTGATCTGACACATCATAGTAGTTAACTATATACAATCACCGTACCGATGAGACCGTCCTGAACTGAGGTCAAATTAAGTTATTTACGACTCCAAATCCCTGCAAGATATTGAAATATTGATTTTTCTGTGTCATCCATAGAGGTTTAGTGTAAAAGCTTTGCACAAGGTGGTGGCTTTTCTAATAAAAGATTAATTGGTCATTTCAGAATCTAGACATATGTTAACAATACAGAGCTGTTCAGGCCAGGAAACCTAATAAGCAACAGTTACCTACATTTCTTTTATTATCCGCTTGTTAGAGCTTGAAATGAAGCCCCGTTAGGTCTACAATCAGACAATTTAATGCAGGACATCAAGCTCATAGGGTTAGTAAATATAATCTCCCGTTAGTGCCACTTTGCACACTTTGTATGTATGTGTGTATGTATATTTAGATTGTTCAGTCATAGCATGAGAACCACTGAGAGGTGAAGTGAATAATATTGATTATTTTGTTAAAATTGCGCCTGTCAAGGGATGCGATACATTAGGCAGCATGTGAACAGTAAATTCTTGAAGTTGATGTATTTGAAGCAGGAAAAATGGGCAAGCTTAAGGATCAGAGCGACAATGAGAAGGGCCAAATTTTGATCATTCGACAACTGGGACAGAGCATCTCCAAAACAGCAAGTTTTTGGTGGTTAGAAACTACGAAAAGTGGTCCAAGGAAGGGCAACCAGTGAACCTGCAACATGGTCATGGGTGCCCAAGGCTCATTGGTGGATGTGGGGAGCAAAAGGTAGCCCGTCTGGTCCAATCCCACAGAAGAGTTACTGTAGCATAAATTGCTGATAAAGTTAATGCTTGATATGATAGAAAGTTGTCAGAACACAAGGTGCATTGCAACTTGCTGCACTTGGAGCTGAATAGCCGCAGACTGTCCAGAGTATTCATGCTTATACCTGTCCACTAAATATAGGAAGACTGCATCACATGTATTTTCAAGGTTTCGACCCAAGTGTTGGTCTTTTTCAAGCACTTGGGTCGAAACGTCGCTATTATGGTGGAATAAATGTTTTGTGCCGTTTGATACCTTGAAAATACGTGTGCTGCACACTTCCTTTATTTGATGTCTGTTTCTGGAGTTGACAAGGCTACAACTCTCACACTGCGTGCACCAGATGCATCAAGCATTGGTAAAACTACCTTCCTTGACGATTGGGGCAGTGATGTGTTGCTACTCCCTCTTTTTCTGGATACCTGTCCACTTCCACTTGAGCATCAGAACTAGACCATAGAGCAATGAAAGAAGGTGGATTGTTGGGAAGAATTAACATTTTCTTTTACATTATGTGGGTGGCCGGGTGCATGTTCATCACTTACCTGGTGAAGAGATGGTATCAGGATGCTCTATTGGAAGAAGAAAAGGTAGTGAAGGCAGAATGATGCTCTCTGCAATGTTCAGCTGGAGGACTTTGTGTCCTGACATTCATGTGGATGTTACTTTGATACGTACTATCTACCTAAACATTGTTGCAAACCAAATACAGCCCTTCATTGCAACGGTATTCCCTCATGGCGGAGGCCTCTTTTAGCGGGATAATGCACCTCACCACACTGAAAAAATGTTCCGGAGTGGTCTGGAGAACATGACAAAGAGTTCAATGTATTGACTTGGCCATCAATTTCCTAAGACTAAATCTGATAGAGCATCTGTGGCAAGTGCTGTAAAAACAAACCCGATCAATAAATACTCCACCCCGCAACTTACAGGACTTAGGATCTGCTGCTATCATCTGGTGCCGGATACCACAGCACACCATCAGAGGTCTTGTGGAGTCCATGCCTCAATGGGTCTGATTTGTTTTAATGGCACAAGGGGTCCTGTACAATATAAGGCAGGTGGTTTTAATGTTATTACTGAACAGAGTATCTTGGTGCCATCTTTTCCCCAGGTAAATGATGCACACGCACCCAGCCATCAACATGATGTAAATGAAAATGTGTTTCATCAGACCAGGCCACCTTCTTCCATTGATTCATGCTCCAGTTCTGATGCTCACATGCCCATTGTAGATGCTTTTGACGGAGGACAAGGGTCAGCATGAACACTCTGACCAGTCTCAGCCCCAAACGCTGTAAGCTACCATGCATTATGTGTTCTCACACTTGTCTATCGTAGCCAGCATTAATTTTTTTAAGCAACTTGTGCTACAGTTGCACTTTTGTGGAATAGGACCAGACAGCCTAGCCTTCGTTACCCACATGCATCAATGAGCCTTGGGTGCCAATGACTGTGTCGCCAGTTCAATGGTGGTCCTTTCTTGAAGACATTTTTAGTAGGTACTAACCATTACATACCATGAAGTTTGCAAACCTTGATGTATTATTTTTACTTTGTTTTTGTGTGAAAACTTCTGCTTGTATGTGAGTTTTAGGCGCAAATGTATGATTAATGCATTTATTTTCCGTAATCCCTGTTTGTCACAAAGTTACGTGATGGTGTATAATGTGCTGAGTGGCATTTTAAAATTTGTGGCAGATGTCTACTTTAAAAAATTTATGGGTATGGGGGTTTTGTATGTTTGTTATGTCTTTTTTATTTTATAATTTAGGTTTTATTTGTACATGCCAAAAGTAAAAATAATTGTCCTGGCTATCAGAGGTGCAAAATGTCCAAAAACCACTGGCAACGAAAGGGTTAAACTTAACATTTGTATTGTTACTTCTATTTCCCAGGCATGTCATTAGATTTAATGTCTTTTTTTTGTTTTTCAGAATGCCTTTACATGTTCCTGTATTAATATAAACTACACGCAGTCTCTGCGCTATAACACAATCACCCATCATTTATCACATATGTTGCCACTTATAGGTTCACTCTTTGTTTCCAAGGAAAATCTGTAATTCAATTTAACACTGTAGCTATAGTGGCAATTTATAAGCTTTTTATAGTCCTTTTGTGGTATTGGAAATAAGACCTCATTAGTACTTTATCTATTTTTTACTTGCTTATCCAATTGTTTCGTTGCTTTAAACATTCATTTCTCCACTTTCCCTTTTGGGTTCCTTTACTTAAAAAGGTATCTCATTAAAATGCAACTGCCTCCGTCTCCTCTTCTAAGAATCGATAAACGCACATAAACTACATTGTTTCCTTTGAAGAAACATGTTGAAGCCATTGAAATAATTTGTTGAACCTTACACGAGATGACACCGTTTTAAGGAATCGTTAAAAAGTTGTGCATAATTGAGAGCTATTTTGTGTTATCTTATTTCTTGCACCTTATTTTTTTTTGTGATTTAAATGCATGAATATGCAATGCCTCGATCCTCTTGACATATACCCACAAGAGGGAAACTATTCAATAAAAGAAGTCCCAGTGGTTTAATCTGTGTAAGCCGGTTATTGCGACGCAACAGATGTCTATTCCATGTGTACTTCTACACAATGTTTATCGTACTTCCCTTTAGCAAATATCACCATACTGAAAATCTGGGTATGTCTTGCACAACAGAAACACAATGTTGCCATGGTCACAATCTATCATGAGATGAGAGCCCTCTACATGTTTCTTATCCCATATTTAATTTCTTATTGAAGCTTAATAAGGCAAGTGACATTATGCACATTTCAAGTTGGTCAAAATCTATTGACCTTTAGAGTGGCACTTTAAATATGCCACTCCAAGGGTGGTCAAGTCAGCATCCCTGCAGCTGAATTTCCACTCTCAGATCACGTCCTAGGCATTCAGGCACATGATGAAATTCATCTTGCTTGGATGTGATTCTCTAAGGTTTCCTTTCTACTAGGCAGGTGTGACCGAGAGCTGCACTCTGGAAAACAACTCCAAAAATGTAGCATGTCAGACATTTCGAAAGTGCTATTTGCTTCCTGTCATGACTTTTCCTCTTACAGATTGCCTGTTATGCCCTTCAGTGTACAGAAAAAGCATACCGTAAAGATCACATACAGAGCAAAAGCCATGAATTCTGAGTGGTCTCGGTTGTAGGTCAATATCTGTTTTATTTTCTGATATGATTATACAGCAGTTGGAACGAGAGCTCAAGTTTATTCTTTTTGACAGTATTTCAAATTGTAGAATTTTGTTAAAAACAATGTTTACACACAGTATTTGCCTACTGATATTAAAGTGTATATCCCCTTACAAAGTATCATACCATATCAGTAATGCTGGACCTGCAGATACATATTTCTAATATAATTTCTTTGCGATGTGATTTAAATATATAGTATGAACATTTAATATTGGCTTTATGCGGGTTTTATTGTGTGCTGACAGGGGGTAACTGATCCATTCTACAAACTATATATAGCCCCTCAACAAAAAAAGGAACTCATACCTTCAAGGGATTGTATGCGAGCCGAACTGTATAATTCCATACAACTAGGTGACAATAAGACGTATAGATGTTACGGAGAACACACTGTTCTTTGTTATATTTTTGTTTTTCCTAAAATACTGCACGTTTTCTGGATCACGCGATCAAGTTCACCTGTAAATTTGGAACTATAGATGGGGATTGCTTTAGATTAATAATTGAAACAAATATTCTAAATAAGGCTCAGTCATGTGCAACAATTTCTGTAAAAGAAAAGAGGCTGAGCCACTCTTTATAGATGTGCCCGCTGCTCTTGTATAAAGTCCTAGCCAAAATAATGGAAGGCATGACCACAGCATTGTCTCCAAGTCCAACATAGGGTATAGCATCAACTCTAAAGTTAGCTGAGGCCTGTTATGGATATCACTTATGTGATTTGCAACTATATTTATATATAACTTTGCTTTATTTAGAAAATCTGATTATTGTGGATAATTGATGAGTGTTTTTTTTGTGGTTTTTTTAAACACCGATAAACATTCAAAACCAGAATGTTTTTTTGGGGTGATGGTGGGTGTTCGGAAAACCATGTTTCCTAAACGATCCCTCTAGCTTGTTTCACTGATCTCTCCTTGACTGGTAGTTCCTTGACTGCTGTTAAGTGGTTAAACTGTAATATAAAATTCCCAAAATGTGAGAACTTCATGAGCTCACACTGTAGGCAACCACTAGATTGAGATCTACTGGTAGATCTTTGACAGGTCCCGGGTAGATCACTGATGTCTAAATTCAACAATGTGGGCACTTCATTCCCCAAGTATTGGACTAAAGCAATAGTTATTGTTATTACCATAATCTTCTGGAAATGCTGTTTCTGTTCCGTTTTTTAAGAAAACATTTACAGGCTTACAATATGATTGGAACATTGAAAAATCAAAATCATGTGGAAATGATACCTTATATAAATACAATCTATGGCCAAAATTAGGTGGCTTCTTTTCTGTGTGAAAAAATACATTTATATCACGGTAGATCTTAAGAACCTTCTTTATTATTACAGTAGATCTCTGCCTCAACAAAGACTGCCCACCCCAGGTCTAAGTTAGTTTGATACAAGCGTGGGACTCCTTTACTAATATTTGTATAAAAATGAATTTAGGTGGAGAATTTAAAAAAAAATTGTGACGTGTTTTAAATGAAAACTCTGTACTTCAATACACAATATTCTGCAGTTTATTGACTTTATACTGCCATATTACAGATCTTTGTTTTACTGAACTGTTATATGGTGCCCATACACTGGTATGGACACATCCCGTACCTCCATTTTTTTTTTTTTTTACAAATTCAGACAGAACCCATTGAGAAAAAATATCTTGACATTTTACATAACATGCTGCATTACAAAGGAAAGAAAGTGGAAAATACGGCAGCAAACCCAAGCTTTGACTCAGTCCTGCCAAACCATTTGGTGCCAACGTACAGTCTGCCATTTTTTTGTAGGCTTAATCATGTGCTTTACTTATCTTGTACCACTTTTTAATTACATACATTTTTATTGACAGTTCAGATATTAGTAAATTAAGAATTCAGCTGGACTCTTGTTACCAGAAAGCAGTGCATTGTGGGACATCAGGTCACAGTTATACACTTAGGCCTTATGCAGGCGTCTGTGTTCAGGATTTGTCACATGAATCCTAAATATTGTGCCAATAGAAATCTGTGCACCTGTATTAGGGCTGGGCAATTAATCGGAAGAAGAAAAAAATGAAACCAAAATGCAGCGCAGATAACCGAGGTCATTTTACGCATTTCTGTTTGTAGAGCGCAACATCACTTCAGTGCTCTACTATTCACTGTATAACGCTGGCCACTCACGGCTCAGCGCGGATAGGCAAGGTGATGTCACTGCTTCACGCCTGTCTGTGCTGAGCTATGAGCGGCTCAGCACACATGTATTCAGAGTCTGCTGTCCTTCTGCCATATCAATAAGCTGCATTTCTGGCAGTTTATTGATCCACGGTCTCCTCAATGCCCACCCCATTTATTTTTTGTTTAGCCTCAATGCCCACCCCAATGGTATATATACACGAATGATGGAGGTTATATAAAGGGATGATGGGGGTCCCTGTTTATTAACCTCACCATCCCTGTATGTAACCCCTCATCATTCCTGTATATTACCCCCATTAAGCCTGTATACAGGGATGATATGAGTTATATATAAGGGATGATGGGGTAATATACAGGAATGATGAAGATAATATACAGGGATTATGGGGGTAATATACAAGGGATTATGGGGTAATATACAGGAATGATGAAGGTAATATACAGGGATGATCAGTAGTCCGTGCTCGGACAATTCCTTTAAGATTTTATTTTGCTTTAAAAGAAAAAATATATATTTTTTTTTTCAGCAAAGCTGATTATTTTAATGTGCATTTGAAAATATGTAAAAGTGTTATTTTCTTTTTCTTTTCTGTGTGATAGTCTCTCACTTTGGGTAATTCTCAACAATATATAAATTATAAAAGATGTATGTTCTAAATTACAGTGACTGTAAGGCTTAAAAAAAAATCAACTTCCTATGCTATTGTTCCATAAAACAAAATGTTAAATAGTGAACTATTCTGTTCAATAATTCTATACTTTTTACTGTGTAACGCCAGCGGCGGGTGCTGCTCCTGCTGGCGGCCCCCGTTGCCAGGTTGCTCACCTCTCATGCCGGCGTCCTGTTGCCTCTCTATGATGGCATTCTGTGTTCGCCATCAAGCTGCCTCTTCCCAGCGGTCACGGATGCCAAAGTGCCTCTGCTCACTGCCGATCTCCTCCTTCCTGTTGTGCACAACGTCCCATAGAGTGAGCTACCTTACCAGTACTTAAAGGGCCAGCATGCACATTAACAATCATCCCCAACCAATCCATGATGCTCAGTACTTATTTAAGGAGATAAGAGATACAAAACCCAGCGCCACATGGTGCAGATTACCAGGGGTAAAAAGGTACAATATCCAGAAATCCAATTAGGTGCTCACCTAGGATCAGAGGACAACGAACAGTGGAGAGAATGGTTGCTGCTGCTGCCAGGACTCGGTGCCGGTGTTCCAAAGAAAACCGCAAGGGATATACTGATATACAGATAAAAATGGAGTCTCCAAGACGCTGCTGCACAGGGAAGGCGATGAGCATGAAGGATATGTAATAAAAGATAGTTTATTAAACAAGGCTACGCGTTTCAATGCCGCACCGGCATCTTCATCAGGCCATAAAAGAAACATGTCAACTGCACAGTTTAAATACACACTGAACAATGAAAAAATTGGCGGGTTTTTTTCATTGTTCAGTGTGTATTTAAACTGTGCAGTTGACATGTTTCTTTTATGGCCTGATGAAGATGCCGGTGCGGCATTGAAACGCGTAGCCTTGTTTAATAAACTATCTTTTATTACATATCCTTCATGCTCATCGCCTTCCCTGTGCAGCGGCGCCTTGGAGACTCCATTTTTATCTGTATATCAGTACAGTACTTATTTAAGGCAGGTTAACTGGTCACCTGATGCCTGTGCAACTTTGGTGCAACTTTGTTTGTTCCTGCAAAGGTTCCATCCCTATACTGCTACCAATCCGTATCCTGCTACCAGTCTATTTCCTGCTACCTGTTGGCGAGCCTGAGACCCGCTATCCGCTACGAACTGTGACCTCAGATCTATACCTGCCGGCTACATTATCATCTGCCTGTGGCTGAATCCATGGTATGCTTCACAGTTGTCTCCTGGTCCATTGGGCCAGCTGCTTTTCACACCGGGGCCACCTGAGGAGGTAGCAAACTGCGATGTCTAGATCCCCGTACAGGAGTTAAAGGGTAAATACCGGGGATGCTACTTAGACAATGCCCTTAGTGGTGGCCCAAAATCAAACCAGTTGAGTTAGCACAGTGGGTCCACAACCCGCTGGTTATTACACACAGGTGAGGGGAATTAAACATAACTGTCACATTACGCTACGAAGGAAAACACTTATTTTTCATGTACTCGTGAAACATAGTCCCAAAGCTTGTAATTGCACCCGTAGATCATTCTTTTAAAGAAGAAAGATGAGGTGAATATCTCTGAGCAACAGTAAGGCATGTGAAAGTCACTAATCAACGAAAAAATTGTCCGGTCTGAACATCCAGGGGATTAGGTGCTGCATATGTGTTTTTCTTGTTTTTCTTTTTGATGAGCTGATTATTCTATCAGTTTTATAATTCAGAGATGAAAAAATATGCAAGTGAGGATGTCCTATATTACAAAACTCCTGCATTTAGTTTGCATATGATAAAAAATAGTATGACGAGTTGTGTAGGAAATCAAGAAATCTCTAATTAAATGCCTGTAAAATATTGAGTATTATGACTTTTTGGATTGCCGTATCTGCCCTTACTTCAAGTCACGTGGTTGTATAAAGCTGTTGTATTAAACTTTTAACCCCTTCCCGCCGCAGCCATTTTTCAGATTTTGATTTGGATTTTTTTTCTCCCCACATTCCAAGAGCCGTAACTTTTTATTTTTCCATAAATAGAGTGGTGGTAGCATATAATATATTGGGAAACTGAAAATGTAACGGCTTTCACTGTGCGGTAAAAACAACAACTTAACTTTATTCAGTGGCTCAATACAATTATGGTGATACCAAATTTATATAGGTTTTTTTATATTTTACTACTTTTATAGAAAAAAAACTTTTTGTTAAAAAAAAATATGATTTCTGTCCCCACACTCAGAGACCCATACATTTTTTCATCGATTGAGCAGTGTGAGGGCTTATTTTTTGTGGGATGAGCTGTCGTTTTTATCGCTATTATTTTTTGGTACATATATATAATTTTTGATCACTTTTTACTACATGTTTTTTTTGGGAGCTAAGTTGACCAAAAAAACAACGATTTTGGTGTTTTAAAAGGCAGGGCACCTGCAACGTATGGGGCGCACACCATACATTCCCCCACGCACTACGACGTACCAGACCCTTAGTTTTGTGGGAAGGGGTTAAGTGAGGAGTTAAGCTTGATGTTCTTTGCTGTACCTCTTGTTGGGACCTCCCACACACAATTTGCTGTCATACAGTGTACAAATAACCATATCATACAGTTAGGCTGGGTTCACACGACCTATTTTCAGACGTAAACGAGGCGTATTATGCCTCGTTTTACGTTTGAAAATAGGGCTGCAATACGTCGGCAAACATTTGCCCATTCATTTGAATGGGTTTGCCGACGTACTGTCCAGACAACCTGTAATTTACGCGTCGTCGTTTGACAGCTGTCAAACGATGACGCGTAAATGGACTGCCTCGGCAAAGAAGTGCAGGGCACTTCTTTGCCACGTAATTTGAGCTGTTCTTCATTGAACTCAATGAAGCACAGCTCAAGATTTACGAGCGTCTCAGAGCGTCTCAGACGCCTCGTAAATTACGAGGAGGAGCATTTACGTGTGAAACGAGGCAGCTGTAAACAGTCTGTCTTTTCACACGTAAATGCCTCTCATCGTGTGAACATACCCTTAGGCTGCACCATCCATGAGGTGAGGCAGCGCTCTATACTTACTGCTGAGGGTCTAATATCAATAAAATGTTTGCATTTTTTGATTTTTAATGAAAAAAGACGCTAATTTACAGAGATTTGTTTGTTTTTGATGCGGTTGCAGCAAATCTGTGAAATTTTTGCAGTGATTTTTGTGCAAATCACAGCAAAAAAAGCAGTAGACCTCGGGTCTGACTTCCCCATAATGCTTTGAAGGCAGCCCTCCCTCTAGCGCAGCTGATCATGAGGGGTATAGGTGTGAGTCACTGATGACTCAGTGGATGACAGTCATATGAATCACAGCCAATACAAACAGTCCAACCAGGAAATACTGGTGCTTTGTGGCTTGGCAGATCGGAGGGACGGGGTCAGACTGAAAGTGAGAGATAGTAAAACACAGAATACAGATAGATAGGGGATTAGTGTCAGTGAGTGTGTATCATAGTGAGGAGAAGAAAATAGATTAATAATAATTGTATATATAGATTTTAGAGAGATATGAGTTAATCTGTGTCAGTGTGTTAAAGGGAAGGTGTCATGAAATTATTATTTTTTTATCATATTGCTTTTAATATGATATTAACATAAATTAGATTTGTGTTCCCATGTTCTACTTTTACTTTGTTCTTACTTTTACTTCTTTATGGGGGCTGCCATTTTTTTTTTCATCTCTGTATGTGTCGCTTAACAACACATACAGAGATGGAATACGGCACATACAACCCCATAGAAAATGCGAACGGGAGCCATACCATTCTCTGAAGCGTACGCCGTCTGTGTGGGAACGGCACATGCGCCGCACACACACAGACCAAAACGAAGCTCGTTCGCAGAGCGAAATCCGGCGCCATTTTCATGCGGACCGGAAGCCGCTGCCGGACAGTAAAATGATGACTTCCGGCCGCGGCTTCCGGCCATATGTTCAAGGAAGCGAAGGCGCAAGGAATAGGAGTGGTGGCGGCAGGAGAAGGTCATTTATGTTCGTGTATGTGATGTGTGTATTATGTTCGTGTATGTTCGTGTTATACTGTCGTCTGAGCACTTTATCTAATCCTCCTACACTCTACAGTCGCTCAGAAAATGGCGGCACACAGTGTAGGAGGTTTGAAGTTTCAAACCCCTCCTTCTCCTGGCACTAGCCAGAATAAGGGAGGCGGGATTGTGTGAGGACACTAGAGAGTGTGTCTACCCCAAATTTGCAGCAATAAGCAATGAGGTTGCTTTACCAAATTGACCATGCTGCAATTTTGGGAACTGCCCCATCTAGTGCTCAGCACATGGAAATGTTATAAATTAGAATCTAATTTATAATATTTCCTGACTTGTGAAAAATGTAAAAAAATTAAAACAACGTGTAATCACTTAAATAATAATTGTTTAACTAAAAATAAAAATTTCTAGCGACACATTCCCTTCAAGGGGGTTTTACACAGGACGATTATCGTGCAGACGATAATTGCCCTGTGCAAACGGGAACGATCAGCAGATGATTGAGCAAATGCTCCATCATCTGCTGGTCGTATCATTTAAAAAAAGTAAAAGATTATCATTGTCGGAGGAACATCTCCCTGTGTAAACAGGGAGACGCGCTGCCAACGTGATAATAATGTATGGGGACGAGCGATCAGAGTAACGACCGCTCTTCCCCATCCGTGTGACTGGAGCAAGCAGGCGCCAATCAACGATGTCTCGTTGATCGGCGCTCCCTGAATCGGCCGCTTATCAGCCTGTGTAAAAGGATCTTAAAGCTACATTCACACGCACTCGCAAAGCACATCATTTTTTTCAATCAAATTGATGCGCAAATGGTGTGCCGCACATGGATGTGCATCTGTATGCGGTGCGTGATTTTCACGCACCCATTGACTTCAATGGGCGGGTAGGTGCGTGAAAACGCACCAATATAGGACATGCAGTGATTTTCATGCAGCGGACTCTCACTACATGAAAACTCACGCATGTTTGAACGGCCCCATTGAAATCAATGGGTCCGTGTGCTGCGCGTGATTTCCATGCAATCCACGTTCGTGTGAAAGGGCCCAAAGTTAGACAGGAACAGGCAGCCATTAATTTGTGAACTCCAATCTTCATCACATCATTCACAAATCTTCAGTAATTTGAATTCTGGTGCTGATAGCATACCGCTGCCTTTTGAAATTGACGTCACGGATGCTCATTGTTTTGCATATATGTAATAGTGCCACCAAAAATTGGTGTTTTATTCTACGTCAAGCATTTATACAGCACCATTACACTACAGTCGGTGTCCAAGTAACAATTTGTTTTTTTTCAAATAAATAGTGTAAAAAGCCATTGCTTCTTAATTTTCCAGGAGGATTAGCCACACTATAAGGCATATGTAGTTGTGGCGGCAAAGTGGTAAATAATATAAATATATATTTTTCTTTAAAATAACACCAAACCTGTTGCTACTCCCCAAAAAGGGATAATTTTTCGACCGCTTGTTATAAAGCAATTGCTTCTTCCGATGCCACAGTGTGGCCGGTATCTTCCCCCAAAAAAGGGATAATTTTTGGTGCGTTTTTTAATCTTAAAAATTATTTAAAAAATCTGACAGTGCTGTGTTTTTTTAAATAGGCTTTTTCTTACCACCGGCTACCATCAGTTTACTTATAGCCATAAATTCTTTCGGGGGGGGGGGGGGCATTCAAAAGTTTCTACCAAAGAGCTTGTTAAAATAGGAGCTGCATGACAGAACTAGGGAGAAGCAGGATCTCAACTGGATTGGGTTCAATAAAAGTATCTTGGAGCTATATTTAGGGCAGTAACACTGGTAAAGCGGGCAGCAGGATGAGGAGTTTGTGTTGTTAGAAAGCGCTGGGATTAGGAGGAGAAAAAGAAACCTAGGCGCAAGCTCTGCATCAAAGAGTCATGGTGAGGAGCAGTAATCATGGCTTTTTGGGCCGGAAAGAGAAGAAAAAGAAAGATAAAAACTAAAATCAGAAAAGATATCATCTGTGAGTCACTGGATGTAAATGTTTATTCACCCTCTGTCTAATCAGTACTGTAGTCACTGTATGATCTGAAGTGAGGTGATGGAGGGTATCTTTCTTTTTTGTGTTACTGAGCAAGCTTAGTTTTGGTATCATATTTATGTACCGTGAGTGGTTCTAGTACCATATTTATGTATTGGGCTTGTTTCTGGTACTCTACTAGTATATATCTACTGAGCTTGGTTTTGGTGCCATATTTATTTACTGGGCTTAGTTCCGGAACCATGTTTATGAACGGAGCTTTATTATGGTACCATGTTAGTATTTACTGTGCTGGAATGTGATACAGCATTTATTTACTGTGCTTGGTTCTAGTTCCATATTTATTTTTTGTTTTTTTGTTCTATTACTGTATTTATAAACTGAGCTTAGTTCTGGTACCATTTTCATGAATTGAGCATGGTTATGATACAGTATTTATGTAACAAACTTGGTTCTGCTACCGTATTTAATAACTGTGCTTCGCCCAGTGCATACTCTAATAAATTGCGCTCACCTAAGATGCTGAATGTGGATATAAAGGTGTATTTCTCTGTAATTTATCTGCAGGTAATATGTAATGCTGAATGTGCACATATAGGTCTATAATGGAGGAGTGTAATATGGTGAGTTGGGGTAGACAACTGTATACTGGATGAGTGTAATATAATTGCAAGGGAGGTGTATAATAAATGAGTGTAATATAGCAAGTGCAGGTAGGTAGATGTGTAATGGATGAGTGTAATATAGTGCTGGTAGGTAGGTCTGTCATTTATCTGCAAGTAAAGGCCCTTTTACACTGGCCAATTATCGGGCAAAGGAGCGTTCACAGAACAAACAAACAGGGCAGCGATCAGCAGATGAATATGCAAACGCTCATTCATCGGCTGATCGTATTCTTTTAAATGCCCAAAATATAATTGTTGTCAGCAACACATCTACCTGTGTAAACAGGGAGGCGTGCTCCCGACACGATAGAAATGTATGTGGACGAGCGATCGGAGTAACGAGCACTCATCCCCACACTAACTCCTTGTGAAAGGAGCAAACAAGCACCGATCTTCGAACTGTCTCGTTGATCGGCGCTCGTTGCCCTGGCCTGTGTAAAAGTACCTTAAGCATTGCACTTCAGTATTTACGCAACATGTGATCGGGATTTTTGTACATTTTTCACACTTGTATAAAACAGATTTCTATAATGTGTAAACATAAAAGTTGTATCGTCTTTTTCTTTTCTATCTTTTAATATCCTATACCCCCACTCCCAACCTATGGTCTGGGTGGGTGCGTGATTTTATTGTTCGCATAAGGCAGCAAAAATAGCCAGGTGCAGTCCTGCATACAGACCCTAATTATCGTTAAGCCAAAATGTCTGATGGTTACAAGCCGCTGGTGCCAGGCCATCAGTAGTGCCCCTTGAGCAGGGACACACAAATCACCCCTAAGGTGGCATACTGTATGAAAGCAGTCAGGGAGCAGAAAAGACAGACTCACATTGAGCTCATATTTATAAATATATCCTGTGGGTTTTTTTCTTCCTCCGTTTCCCTCCCCAACTCTTGCCTTTCCTTTCTCAACTTCCTATGCTTACTTTCCTTTCCTGTCTCACATCTATCTATCTATCTATCTATCTATCTATCTATCTATCTATCTATCTATCTATCTATCTATCTATCTATCTTCTATAAGAAAAAAAGAAGAGCAGCACATATAAACGCAAAGTATGCGTAGTTGTGTGTGCACAAGCCTTAGGACCTCAGACTCCAGTTCCACATATGTATTTCCAAACTAATAGGCAGCACAACACAGGTTCCAATTCAGTGAAAAAAGGTTTATTCACCCATACGTCAGGGCAACTTTTCAGCCCACCTGGGCCTTTCTCAAGCATTCAATGCTTGAGAAAGGCCCAGGTGGGCTGAAACGTTGCACTGACGTATGGGTGAATAAACCTTTTTTCACTGAATTGGAACCTGTGTTGTGCTGCCTATTCGTTTGGAAATGATCTATCTATCTATCTATCATCTGTCTATCCTTACTTTCCTTTTTTTATTTTATTTTTTTAATTCTGAGTTTATTTTTTTTTTAATCAAAGGTGAATGACAGAGAAATAACACATTTCACAACTCTGGAAAACATAGATATGACATGAGAGCACCAATGTAAATTATGCAGTCATAGGAAACACAAAAGAAAGAAAGGGGACCGGCGAGGTGAAGGAAAGAAGGGAGGGAAAGAGGGGTATTAAGGGGGGACCTATCCTCAGGGTCCGCCCCCTAGTCAGACGTCCCAGATAGGAACACGATAATCCAATAACTCACAGTTATGGACAGTAGATCCAGATACTCCGCAGAATTCTCGAAGCCAACCCACGTAGACCACACTCGCATAAACTTATCATGAGTGTCCCGCAGGCAGGGCCGCACCTGCCATTAGGTGAGGTGAGGCAGTGGCCTCAGGCGGCGCCACCGAGCTAAAAACGGGGGGCGGCATATTGTGGCAGGGCCAGGGGGGATGCGTGGGGAAGGCAGGGGAGAGTACTTTACCTAGCAGACGTGCAGCACGATAGGCGCACGTCTGCTAGTACACTCCCCCTCTGTGACACTGCACGCGCCGCGAGAGAGGAGCATAGGGAACCTGGAGGACTGCGGGAGGAGCGGCCGAACGCTCTCTCCTGAAGAAAAGAAGAGCAGCTGGTAAGTAATGAGTTGAGGACAGGAGGCTGAGTCGTTGATAAAGACTAGAGCGGCAGAGTGCCAATTACTGCGCTCAGCCTCCTGCCCTCACTAATTTAAAAGTGATGGGCTGCTACCATACTGACAAGAGGGGGGCATCTGACTGACTGCATTGGGCAGCCTTAGAGGTGTGCGACATGGTGCTGCATCCATGTACAAATATTACGGATTGGTAGTACAGATCCAACAGACGTGGACAGAAAGCAAGTGCAGCATGCGTTACTATACTGACTGTAAAGAGCAGCATGTGTTACTATACTGACTGTAAAGTGCCGCATGTGTTACTATACTGACTGTAAAGAGCAGCATGCGTTACTATACTGACTGTAAAGTGCAGTGTGCGTTACTATACTGACTGTAAAGTGCAACGTGCGTTACTATACTGACTGTAAAGTGCAGCGTGCGTTACTATACTGACTGTAAAGTGCAGCGTGCGTTACTATACTGACTGTAAAGTGCAGCGTGCGTTACTATACTGACTGTAAAGTGCAGCGTGCGTTACTATACTGACTGTAAAGTGCAGCGTGCGTTACTATATTGACTGTAAAGTGCAGCGTGCGTTACTATACTGACTGTAAAGTGCAGCGTGCGTTACTATACTGACTGTAAAGAGCAGCATGCGTTACTATACTGACTGTAAAGTGCAGCGTGCGTTACTATACTGACTGTAAAGTGCAACGTGCGTTACTATACTGACTGTAAAGTGCCGCATGCGTTACTATACTGACTGTAAAGTGCAGCGTGCGTTACTATACTGACTGTAAAGTGCAGCGTGCGTTACTATACTGACTGTAAAGTGCAGCGTGCGTTACTATACTGACTGTAAAGTGCAGCGTGCGTTACTATACTGACTTTAAAGTGCAGCGTGCGTTACTATACTGACTGTAAAGTGCAGCGTGCGTTACTATACTGACTGTAAAGAGCAGCATGCGTTACTATACTGACTAAAGTGCCGCATGTGTTACTATACTGACTGTAAAGTGCTGCAGGCGTTACTATACTGACTGTAAAGAGCAGCATGTGTTACTATACTGACTGTAAAGTGCAGCAGGCGTTACTATACTGACTGTAAAGAGCAGCATGTGTTACTATACTGACTGTAAAGTGCAGCGTACGTTACTATACTGACTGTAAAGTGCAGCAGGCGTTACTATACTGACTGTAAAGTGCAGCATGTGTTACTATACTGACTGTAAAGTGCCGCCTGCGTTACTATACTGACTGTAAAGTGCAGCATGCGTTACTATACTGACTGTAAAGTGCAGCGTGCGTTACTATACTGACTGTAAAGTGCCGCGTGCGTTACTATACTGACTGTAAAGAGCAGCATGTGTTACTATACTGACTGTAAAGTGCAGCATGCGTTACTATACTGACTGTAAAGTGTAGCGTGCGTTACTATACTGACTGTAAAGAGCCATTAAAGGAGCCCCGACACAAGTTTGAACACTGACATTGTTCTTTCATTTTTGTGTTTGAATTTTGGATACACGTTGCCCTGGTCATTTTACTAGTATTTATAGCTGGGGCAATATAGGGATATTTACTACACAATTGGCTGTAGCATTATGAGACCTTGCAGTTTATAACAATGATGTTCAATAAGGGCCTGTTCACATCACCGTTCGATTGCGTTCCGTAGTCGACTCCGCTATTGATTCCGTCGGAAAACCGGAAACCAGCCGGAATGGTGACGAACGGAAGCCATTAGCGATGTTTCCATCAACATTGAGATCAATGGTGACTGAAACGGAAGCTGTTGTAATGGCAGGAAGGAGGTGAAGGGAAAGTGAGCCCTAATCTACCCACCGCCCTGTCCCTGCCTACTTGCAACGACCCGCCCTAGGCGACGAGGTACAACTGGGCGGCGGTCCCTACGCTGGCTAAGTGCACAGGAAGACAAACAGGGAACACGCAAGGGAAGGGGCAGTAGCCACGGAACGCCACGAGGAAACGGGGCGGCGAACGAACAGTCAGGACCAGGACGAAGTGAGTACACCCGAGCGGGCACGGCGACAGAAGCAAGCCAGGGGCAAAGCAAAGCAGGTCAAGCAGAACTGCAGCAAGGCAGAAGCACGGCAGAAGCAGGCTGGAGCAAGCAGCAGTGGGGCCAGGAATCCAAAAGAATTACAAGCACTGAGGGAGAGCACAGGGCAGGTAATAAAGGGCAGGGGGCGGAGCTAACTCCGACAGACCAGGCCGCGATAGGCTCTCCCACTCCTGAGCCTGCCACCCTGGTTGGTGGGAGATGGTGTCAGTCGAACAGGTCTGGCCTCAGGTGTGGATTGATTAATCCCAGGAGTATAGCTAGATGAAGTACCTGGCAGATCCCTAACAGCTGTGCTGTCACTTTCACTTTCCGTTGCGGGGTTCACCCGACAGAACCTCGGAACGGAAGCGAACGGTGATGTGAACAGGCCCTAATGTATTTTTTTGTTCACACAGCTTTAATTTTTTTGTTTCGTTTTACAAGTTGTTTCTTACTTACAATTTATTTTTATTTATTTTTTTTGTGTGGAGGGGGGGGGGGGTGGCGCCATTTCCATTTTCGCCTCAGGCAGCAGAAAAGCTAGAATCGGCCCTGCCCGCAGGGAAGCCGTAAGCTCCTCCATCCATTTCACTTCCTGGATCTTCTGAAACCAAAGGCGCACCGAAGGGGCCTCTACCTGTTTCCACATAGCCGGGATGCAAGCACGTGCCGCGTTGATCAGATGCCGCCTTACTTTCCTTTTTATTATCCTGTACTTGCTTTCCTTTTCTGTCTTATCGTCCTATCCCTGATGCTTTCCTTTCCTTCTCATCTCTCTATCCTTTCTACCTTTTCCTTTCTTATCTTCCTAGCCTTACTTTCCTTTCCTCACTCAACTTTCAGTCCTTGATTTTCTCTGATTTCTAATCTGTCTATCCTGGATGTCCTTTATCCTCACCCTATCTTTACTTTCCTTTCTCATCTTTCTCTTCATTGTTTCCATTCCTTTCTCATCTTCATATCCTTACTTTTCTTTCCACTTTCATCTTTCTTTCTTCTTGATTTTTTTTTTTACTTTCTATCCTTGATGTCCTTTCCATTCTGATCTTTTTAGCTGCACTTTCTGTTTTTTCGCACCATAAGCTAAAAACGTGCTAAATAGTTCTTAATAATAGCCCAGAATTAAATTTGCTTATTAACATTTGAGAGCTGCATGTAGAGATTGGTCTACTTTTCCTCTGATTACAGATGCATAAATTATCCAATGACATTATCCCCAAATGGCACAGGCTTTCATGTGGTACCTTTTAAGATGTAGTTATGCAGAAAGTGACAACTAGACCTTATAAATAATGAAGTGAGATAATATGACCTGGAAGTCATAAAACAGACACACATCCTCAGTGCTATAATTTGCACAAAAATACTATAATCACCGGAGGCTAGCGTTAAGCATTTACCTTAACTGGCGATCTGCTCATCTCCAGGCATAAATTAGTTTCTGAAAGATTTTCCCCCTATATTCTGGCACAGTGTGAAATTTTAATAGTTCATGTGCTCTTATCCAATATTTTTTATTATGTTTAAAGTTTAAGGTTATTATAGTGCAAAAATGTCGCAAGATAACAAGTTTCTGGAGACACACAGACTGCCCTAGCGTTTAGAGGTTCTTGTGCAAGAAAAAAAAAAGAAGGAAATAATTAAAAGGTTATAACTTTTTATTGGAAATAATGACACTAACTCAGAACTGTATAAAAGCCGCTAAATATTATATATAGTGATTTGGATTGAGAGTTATTTGCATAATATAGGCCACATACAGTGGTGCTTGAAAGTTTATGAACCCTTCAGAATTTTCAAAATTTCTGCATAAATTTGACCTAAAGCTACATCAGATTTTCACACAAGTCTTAAAAGTCGATAAAAGGAACCAAATCAAACAAATGAGTCAAAAATATTAGACTTGGTCATTTATTTATTGAGTAAATGATCTAATATCACATATCTGTGAGTGGCAAAAGTATGTGAACCTTTGCTTTATGTATCTGGTGTCACCCCCTTGTGCAGCAATAACTGCATCTAAACGTTTCTAGTAACTGTTGATTAGTCCTGCACATCGACTTGGAGAAGTTTCAGCCTGTTCCTCCTTCAACTGTGTTATGTTTATGGGTTTCCTGCTAGGTTTCCCCAAAGATATTAGCTGATCACTGGGAGTCCCAACAGGGGGACACTTTGTGATGTGCTTAATGTCAAGGGACCCATTACATTATAGGGATTGTCTAAAGCGGACAACCCCATTAATGTGAGTTTAGAACATGTGAAAGAGGAGGAGCAATTGGACGCGAATCCTTTTTTTCGCCAATTTACCCATAATTCATAAAAGGAATCAGAAAAAGATAGGAAACTAATTGTTCTCTATAATCCTTATTTCCCAGATGCATTAATACAAATTGAATGTGAAACCTAAAAGACAGACATCAGACCTAAACTGAATTACACATGCGGGATAACTGGCCATTAAGGGAGCTAAAATGATGGAAATAAACACATTCGAAATGAGTGAATAAGGTTCAGAGAGAAATCACTGCATTAGAATCCCATTGAAATGTTGTCCCTTCTTTATTTAACCTATTTTTCCTTTTTTTTTACTTCACTACATAATTGATGTCACTGTGATTTTGATTTAGCTATGGTGGTCTGCCATAAAATAATTGCGGCTTTTCTGAAATGTAGGAATGGTTAATTCAACAATATTAAGGGGATTGTCTCATAAGGATAACCCTTGTCCATATCCCTTATTAAGGCTTATGAGGTCATATAAACATCATAGAAGGTTCTCCTCTAATAGCCAGAGTGGTGAGCTGCTGTCAACAACGGCTCTCGTTTTGGTGGACGCAGCCCATCTATATATTACATGCTGCAGGGGAATTGTATGGCCAACCGGAACTTTCCTGGTCATAGCAGCTAGAACTATGACAATCAGTTGATCACTGGGCTGGCTTCAATAAAGAGAGGAGTTGCCATGTTAAGACAACCCAATTAAAGCTGCTACTGTAGTTCAGGTGTTTCTCTGAGCATACTTTGTAATAATTATCATTATTTATAATATTTTGCTATGAAAACTAAGCCACTTCCCACAAACCGGGTAAATTAAAACTTGGTGGGAGTTTAGGGATCAAGTTCTCTTTAGTCCAATTTCTCTTATTTTTTTCATGAGACTTTGACCACTAGGGGGAAACATTTTATGGTCTATGATCAATATTTGTCATTCCATTTAATGTTTTACTTCTCATAGTTATAACATCATACTTTTTAAAAAAAGACTTTGCTTATATGCCCAGTATAGTGACTATTGAAGTAGCCTGCTGATAGCAGTAATTTATTGTCTCTGTAATGACAAAGAAGTGAGAGAAGGTAACGGCTCTATTGAAAGCTGTGATTAATTAGACTAAACAAGGGGCAAGAAATTAAAAGCTGACAAGTGACGGGGTAATTAATTAGTCCCAGGTATGTTTTTCAGTCACTGCTGGAAGCTTTCAAAGTCACTGCTATAAATGTACTTTTCTAATTTTCTTATCAGAAACCCAAGCTAATGTTGCATTAGGCTCCTGCTAACAGGCAGCTCCGTCCATTGACAAGCTTTAAGGATTTATTTTGCAGGTAAAGAAGTGTAACAGGGACTGGTTTGTCTTCAGCGTATATATTTTTCTACATTAACAGCTTTTTTGTTTCAATCTCTCTAGTGAATTAAATTACAGTGAGGCATTAAAACAGCTCTGTATCTAAATATAGACCCAAATCTTTATCAGCGTTGGGCTGGAAAGCACATTTTCACTTTTGTTGGATTCTTGTCAAAATAGGTTCCTGGAACAATAAGAGTTTGTTGGCTGATCTCAAGTGTGCTGTATCTGTCCTGTGTTAGAGCAGCTGGATTTTCACACATGGTCTACGAGTTATATTACATATTGATGAAGGACATATAGTATATGTTGAATTCATATTTTCTAAAAAAAAATAATATATATATTTTTTCATTTCTAGGTTTGGAAAAAAGAATAAGGAGGAAAAAGGGGGAAAGTTGGATCAAAAAGGCAGTCCAAGACCGGGCGTGCCGAAAGAGGAGGAGCAAGAAGCCCAGAAAATAAGAGAGGAACGGGAGAGGTAAGAATGAAATAACAATACCAGATACAGTATGAGCGAGTGATTCTTATATTTATGCCCCAGTATTCATTTAAATTTTTATAACAGCCATTACAATTAGAAAACAAGATAGGGCTACAGTAAAAGCCATACTGATACTTTCCAATATTCTTTTAGATTAAAGATATTTTCCAGTATAAATGAGTTGAAAATTATGCTTATCATGAAAAGATCAATTTCATGTTGCAGCCCCTTTGGCCATTCACCCTGCCTATTATAAGACACTACACCTCCTTTGTCCATGTATAGTAGAGATGAGTGTGTGGTGTCCAGGCCTTATCTAGACCTCCAGCAATACAATAGAACTGTGACCTGTCATTACAGTCCCTACTCTATAAGGGTGTGTTCACACGATGCGGTCATATTGTGGTTTCAAAATCACAGCAAAACTGTGATCTGACCGCACCATGTGTATACATGGTACAAATTCTGTGATGATTGACATACACAGATCTTTCAACATGTTGGAAAACATCCTTATGGTGGGTCCAGACCTGGCAACTGAAAAATCCATCCACATGTATTATACTGTAAATCGTTGTGGATTTTCCGACATGTCTGAACTCACCCCTAACTTTCCTTCTGCTCATTAAAGGGTTTCAGAACAGGGAGATGTCTCATCAATCATACATAAACCCCCCCTCCCAAAAAAAAGATAAAAGTTGATCAATTAGAGATATGCACCCCAAAATGGTGCCATTGAAGAAGTTCCGGCTCTCTAGATGTGGCGAAAAAAATAGTTTGCAGATCCCATGAATTTGACAGGTTCAACTGAATCAAATGTCTTTGGCGGTTGTTCCCAGGGGAAACATAAATTTGAAGATACGCTGACGTTTCTGGAAGTGTGTTCTGCATTCATACAAATTAATATGCATGTTTAGCGGGTTATCCTATCTTTTTTATCCTACTTCATTTATCTATAGTAATCCAACTGCATAATTGGAGTTTTATAGCTTAGACTAGAGATAGGGAAGATTTGACTGACTGGAATGATAGGGATAAGGTCTGGGCTATCTTGGTAACAGCAAAAAGTAAGGAAAGGAGGTGTAAGTTACAATCCCTTTAGTTATACATTTCCATTACTATGTGATGTGTCCCTGCAACTATAGTTGTATTACATAATAAATGTACCATCATTCCTTATTATAAGGCCTCATTCACACGAGTGTGAATCACGTCTGTGTGCTGTGCGTTGAAACAACGCACAGCACACGGACCCATTGATTTCAATGGGGCCATTCACACATGCGTGATTTTTCACGCAGCGGTATTCCGCTGCGTGAAACTCACTGCATGTCCTATATTGGTGCGTTATCACGCACCTACGCGTCCATTGAAGTGAATGGGTGCGTGAAACCCACACACCACACACGCATGCACGTGCGTGTGCGGTGCGTGATCTGTGCATCAATTTAATTGAAAATATAAAAAAAAAAGATGTGCTTTGCGAGTGCATGAATAACGCACGGATGCATAACGCAACACACACGGACCAGATTCACGCGTG
This sequence comes from Rhinoderma darwinii, assembly GCF_050947455.1. Classification (NCBI taxonomy): domain Eukaryota; kingdom Metazoa; phylum Chordata; class Amphibia; order Anura; family Rhinodermatidae; genus Rhinoderma; species Rhinoderma darwinii. The sequence continues at coordinate 58,952,091 of NC_134692.1, forward strand.
TTTTTCACACACGTGAATCTGATACGCTCGTGTGAATGAGGCCCAATATTTTTACTCTTTTGCTTTCTGTTTGTAGGAATGACTCTAAAAATATACTTTTAAGATGACTTTGCCCATTTTTTAAGGATAATATATCACGTTGTGCTTGGCTGCAGACTCCTACCCACGTTTCATCATAACTGATGTATTATCTAACGCTTTGCTAGTTGCTACTGTTAAAACGTCCAACCGTATACAGCAAAATAGAAAAGCATTCCTGTTAAACGGTACTCGTAAAGGTATTGCGTGAAACTCCTGGATCTGATTCATATTCTGAGATTTTCAAGAATATCACAGTACACAAAAGGCCAAGTTGCAAATAAAAACTAATGATCAAGTAGAGTCATTGATTTTTAAACAGGCCGAGATAGCAGCGTGGATTGTCTACACTCTTAAAGACTGTATTTCTGCATCAAGTTCATAACAAAATCAATAATGTCATTTTTGTTAGAATGCACAAAAGAAATGTAAAATGCATTGCGTATAACACTTAATAACCTGTAGCTGTACTTGCCCTGCACTATAAATTTACTAACTATTGCTATATTTTGGCCTAGTAGATTTAATAGCATAAACTCCACAATTCACAAATCAAAAGTTAAAATATGTATGTCACATGAATCACTGCCAGACTTAAAGGGAGTGCATAGTATAATGCCAAATGAGTCTCTATGAGTTGTAAAACAAGCATCCACTTATATTTGCATGCAGCTGAAATCTTTCTCAACAGATTGAATAGCCGCCATAGTATAAATGAAACTGTAAATCACATTTCACAGTTTGAGCTACAGACCTATAGTTTAGACATAAAATTCCTGGTGCTTTACAGAAATAACAAAATATTTTTCCATGACAAGTTATAGGTAAAATATTGAAAAATGCCTATGCAACTATATAATGATTATAAATGTGTTGTAATACGAGTTAGGCCCCATGCACACGACCGTATTTTCATCTATCTGTAAATACGGATCATCTGTAACTTATCTGTATATACGGAACGGTATCCTCAAATACGGCCCGTAGTTCATCCGTATTTGATCCATATATACGGATCCATTAAAAAAAAAGAGGGAGGCTGCAAATGTCCCCAACGTGTTGCATAGCAACGTTTCCATAAGTACGAACAGATGCACATCCGTAGCCGTCCGTATTTAGGGAAGCGCCCATAGGCTTCTATGGGGGAGTCCGTGCTGTAATTGCGGACAAGAATAGGACAGGTTCTATCATTTTTTCAGCACGGACACCCATCCGTAAAAATACGGAAAGGTGTCCGTGGCCAATAGAAATGAATGGGTCCGTAATTACGGATGAAAATACGGTCGTGGGCATGGGGCCTTACAGGAAACCTATGCACCTTTGGTGAGACAAATGGGAATATAACAGGGATGAAGACTGCATTGAGGAGCAGAAAACGGTTGGGTTTTTTGGGCGCTTGCTTTTAGAGGAAACTGTCAATAGAGAGGGAAGACCCCTTGAAGGTTTTGGAAGCAGTGGCATTCAATGAGCCAAAATATTGTAAATTCTTTTAATTATTTAAGTTATTTGCTTTGATGCTGAACACATTCTTATATCAGACAAGAGCCCTAAAATGTGTAGTAATTTGTAAATATGAAATATGTTAATGGACGTTTTTTGGGTTGTTGCTTATCATTTCGTACCTGGGGCAACACTTCTCTTGTCATCTGCCAGTGCAAAAAGGCCTGTTACTCCTTCCTGCTCTAAACCCAGGCTTATTGAAGTCTCAAGTCCAGGTCCTTCCTCTCTTTACTGTATCGATTAGCAGATGCATCACATACACTACACTAGAGTGATGCCTATTCAGGGCAGCTACTAAAGTTGAGCAGAACTGCTCCATAATTCTACCACCACTAGGGGTTCTGATCCGTATACATCTGCTTGAGGCTCCTATTGACCTGAACAGGAGAAATACAGAAACAGATAAGAATTTGTGAAAGGTAGGGCTTTCCCTTAAAGAGGCTCTGTCACCAGATTTTGCAACCCCTATCTGCTATTGCAGCAGATCGGCGCTGCAATGTAGATAAGAGTAACGTTTTTATTTTTTAAAAACGAGCATTTTTGGCCAAGTTATGACCATTTTTGTATTTATGCAAATGAGGCTTGCTAAAGTCCAACTGGGCGTGTTTAAAGTAAAAGTCCAACTGGGCGTGTATTATGTGTGTTACATCTGGGCGTGTTTACTTCTTTTACTAGCTGGGCGTTCTGACGAGAAGTATCATCCACTTCTCTTCAGAATGCCCAGCTTCTGGCAGTGCAGACACAGCGTGTTCTCGAGAGATCACGCTGTGTCGTCACTCACTTCCTGCCCCAGGTCCTGCATCGTGTCGGACGAGCGAGGACACATCGGCACCAGAGGCTACAGTTGATTCTGCAGCAGCATTGGCGTTTGCAGGTAAGTCGATGTAGCTATTTACCTGCAAACGCTGATGCTGCTGCAGAATCAACTGTAGCCTCTGGTGCCGATGTGGCCGACACGATGCAGGACCTGGGGCAGGAAGTGAGTGACGTCACAGCGTGATCGCTCGAGAACACGCTGTGTGTCTGCACTGCCAGAAGCTGGGTGTTAACGAACAGAAGTGGATGCTGCTGATTCGTCAGCATCATACACTCCCATTCCTAACGCCCAGCTAGTAAAAGAAGTAAAAATGCCCCGATGTACACACATAATACACGCCCAGTTGTACTTTTACTGTAAACACGCCCAGTTGTACTTTTGCAAGCCTCATTTGCATAAATACAAAAATGGTCATAACTTGGCCAAAAATGCTCGTTTTAAAAAAATAAAAACGTTACTGTAATCTACATTGCAGCGCCTATCTGCTGCAATAGCAGATAGGGGTTGCAAAATCTGGTGACAGAGCCTCTTTAATAACAGTCATTTCTATTCATATGAACAAGTGAGGCATGACAAACTCAGTGCTTCTTTCTTCAGTTTTGGTACATGTAAACCATTTTACTCATCAGAAATCAAGTGATACTAAAAAATAAAAAAGACTGCACCAAGGAGCAATACAAAAATTGTATATTCTAATTCTTTTGACACCTGACATTCTGTTTGTTGCATGCACTAGTACAGTATAAGTACATTGACAACACTTCTGTCCAGTTGACCTGTGAAGATGAGCCTAATATACTGGAGTCAGGACCATTTACTGTTTGGCTTTACTTAGCATTTCAAATTCTGTAGCTTATTTTTCTTAAGCATTTTAGATTTCTTGGAGTATTTCTATGTCATTTACTGTTTCAGTGGTTTAGGAGTTTCTTGGTACAGAGTGTATCGTCCCTCGGTGTGTCATTATACTCTCGTTGGAGAATTTGCCCTAGTAGATCAGCTTCTATTTAATGAACTTTAAAGCAAGAAGTTTGCAAGTATCAAGTTACTTGAATGTCACAATACATTACTCTCTGTCAGTATTTCATTGACTAACTTACTTGTGTGACTTTAACCATAACCTTATGACTAGCATTTTGTTTCTAATGAAAATATTTTTCTTATTAACTAGGAAAATTTGGGGAAATTATTTAATCACAGACAGTACTGGATTTACATCTCAGGAGCCTGTACATCTGACGCTCATGATGTAGGCGACACTTTAAGTCCTTTATGAATTTAAAATTGTTGCCTTAAAAAAATAAAGTAAATATTAGTTTGCCTGTAATATACTAACTGAACTAGAATCCTCTGTACATTATACACAGCTACAATGCCCTGACCCTGAGGTGGATGTCCTTCATTCCTTCCATTCTCCACTGTATTTGCCATATGCAGTTGGTGAACATATAGCTAAATACACTAACAGTATTCACCAGATTAAGATACAGTCACAATCGGGAACGTTTACGTATAACAGTGTGGTGTTGAGGAGTACGTCAGTATGTAGTTACAGTACGGTGTGTGACGCCTTCCACAACATGATCCATATTTATCAAGTCTACAGTCATGTGCCTATGGGTAAATCTGACTCTGATCAGAGAATATAACAATGAAGGAATACTCTATGACCATATTATGTACTAACATGTCTCTAAAAAAAACTTGTGGCTTTAGCAGACTGTGCCATGAACAGGGGTTAGACAGATTATTTGGTGTTTTCCATTCCTCGTACAGTGCTCCTGCACTTTACAATGAAGGAAGCATATATTTGATGAGATCCGCTAATTTTCCATGAATGGATTGGCTGTCAACTGACAGCCACATCTGCCTTTTATTAGGAATAAGTGAGCTGCCAGATGACAGCTGTCCTTTTTTACAAATTCTGCAGTGATCTCTTATATAATCAGTAGCATAAGCCTGATGAAGACCTAGGTCGAAACGCGTTGCATGATATACATTTGTTTGTTGTCTTTTAAAGTCATTTATAATAAATGAATCAGGGGGAAAAAAGAACTTTATTTCCATCATTGAACATCATTGAATACGTGAGCATATACCACCAAACGGGAGCGCCTCATATTGGAGCTTCTTTTTCTATTACTTTCTACGTTCATTGGACTCTGGGAGGATCCCTATATCCAGGGAACCGATGCCCAGAGTCCGCTCCGGAGGCCAGCATACCACAGTGGACTGAGGTCATTTGGGACCTGAGATGCCAAAAAGTTGAGTTGTGCCGACCATCCAGCACAACTCCACCAGGTGAGCCTTTTTTTTGTATCACCTATCCACCACTGCACCCACGGTCGAAACGTTATCACCCTAGGGGAGCGCCGTATTTGTCTTATTTTTTGTTTCCAGTAAACAATCATCAGTAGCAAGAGAAGGATGAAAGCTAGTACAGGAACAAGCAGGGAGCTCGCTGGCCAAAGGAAATAGGGAACAAAACCACACGGCTTTGTGGAATAATTTCCCAAACTACGGGACACCGAACACTGGGACACCAAATTACAGAATGCACTAGACCACCTAACAATAAAGACTGTGGACATAAAGCATTGAATACCAGGAATGAGGCACTAAACCACTTATCACCAGGGAATCGAGTGCTAAAGCTTTGGATGAGTAGGGACAGGACATTTGGTCAGCTTTGACTTGGTTGCTATAACAGCTTGTGATATGCCGACAATTCAATACAAGTAATACAATTTGTATGATCTGATGTGCCTTTGGTTACACCTTTGCTCATGAAAGCACAGGCATCTCTGATACAATATTGGCCATGCAGCATATCTGATCAGGAAAGCTATTCTGCTAAAAGTCAAGACGTCACATTATCGTATAGTATGAAATGTTTACTTGCAGGCTGTACTTGAAGTTGCTGGCTGTTATTAAGGTAAAATGAACATTTGTTTACAAGAAATCTGTGTGTTTGACATATTAAATTCAAATTTCTGACAGAAAATATCTTGTGCCCACATTCTTGAGCAGTACATCGTGACAGGTTCAGCTGTTCCATCCATCATATTGTAAAACATGAAGATTCAGTTTTCACTTTTCAGATTCTCACATTGGTTCAGTACTTGGCAGTTAACAGGAACATGTTCTACACTTTTAAAAAAGACGTCTGATTTATTAATAGTAGTCTGACACGCAGACAAGTCTGTACCATCTGTCGAGGGAAAAGGACTTGAAAGTCATTGTAAAGATTTTGTGCTATATGTTTTACTTAAAACATGAATTCTAATCCAACATTTAGCTTATATATTTATATCAAATAAAGGAAAGTAAGGCATTTAGAGACAGTAAGTACTTGTATGTGTGCACTGTTGCATACCACTTCTCAGTTTCTATCATTCTCCATGTCACTTTTTGACCTTTAATTGAGGCTTTTGTTTTAAACCAGCAATAGGAGCATTTCTTCAGGACAGAAACAATTATTTATTCCCAACTTTCTTCCTAGCAAACATCTCCGTGATGTGCCATCACTCAGCGGTCTGATCCCTATAAAGCTATAAAAGTAATCATCATGGAGCGGACATTTTTCTCTACATCCAGTCCGTAAAGCAATTGAAACACATTGCGATCAGCAGAGGTCTACATATAGGTGAGGGCACAGCAAAGATTAGTTGTTTGATTATTTGTAGGACCTATGGACAGGTTCTCATCATCTATTACCACCTTCACGACACCTGCCCTACATGTATGGCTGATGTGCACTCTGACAATATTGCGTGGAGTCAGGAGCTGAGAACCCGCAACATTTGGAGCAGGTACCGGTTGTTTTATACGGCTGACACCCGCCTGCAAAGGCCGACATTGGATATAACTAGGCCTCCGATCCATGGAGTCTAACCCCTTTGTCCTATGGAAATCAAAGGTGCCGAGCAGTTGCCATGGCAGCCAGAGGCCTAGTAAAGGCCTCCAGGTTTGCCTTCTGTGCTTTATTATAGGAGAGCACAAAATAGGCAATACATATGTATTGCAATGTATTCAATGAGCGATTTCCCAATTTTAACCCCTTGAGTACCCAGCTCATTTTGGCCTTGAGGACCAGACCCATTTTTTCAAATCTGACATGTATCACTTTATGTGGTAATAACTCCGGAATGCTTTTACCTATCCAATTGATTCTGAGATTGTTTTCTCGTGACATATTGTACTTTAGTTTAGTGCAAAAATTTGGTCGATAAATTCATTCCTTATTTGTGAAAAACACCAACATTTAGCGAAAATATGAAGAAATTATGATTTTTCCAATTTTAAATGCATCTGCTTGTAAAACAGATAGTAATACCACACAAAATAGTTACCAATTAACATCTCCCATATGTCTACTTTATGTTTGCATCGTTTTTTGAACATCCTTTTATTTTTATAGGACGTTACAAGGCTTAGAACTTTAGCAGCAATTTCTCATATTTTTAAGAAAATTTCAAAAAGCGATTATTTCAGGGACGAGTTCAGTTCTGAAGTGGTTTTGAGTGCCCTATATATTAGAAACCCCCATAAAACACCCCATTTTGAAAACTGCACCCCTCAAAGTATCCAAAACAGCATTCAGAAAGTGTTTCAACTCTTTAGGCGTTTTACAGGAATTGAAGGAAAGTAGAGCTGAAATTTTCAAATTTCATTTTTTTTTACAAAATTCATATGTAATACATTTTTTTCTGTACCACAGAAGGTTTTACCTGAGAAACGCAACTCAATATTTATTGCCCAGATTCTGCAGTTTTTAGAAATATCCCACATGTGGCCATAGTGTGATAATGGACTGAAGCACAGGCCTCAGAAGCAAAGGAGCACCTCTTGGATTTTGGGGCCTCCTTTTTTCATATATATTTTTTCAGAATATATTTTAGGCACCATGTCAGGTTTGAAGAGGTCTTGTGGTGCCAAAACAGTGGAAACCCCCAAAAGTGACCCCCATTTTTTAAACTACACCCCTCAGGGAATTTATCTAGGGGTATAGTTAGCATTTTGACCCCACAGGTATTTTGCTATATTTTCTGGAATTAGTCTGTGAAAATGAAAATCTACTTTTTTTCTGGAAAAACGTAAAGATTTCTAATTTTTGCAAGAAATAAAGGAGAGAAAGCACCCCAACATTTGTAAAGCAATTTCTCGCGATTACGGAAATACCCCATATGTGGTAATAAACTGCTGTTTGGACCCACAGCAGGGCTCAGAAGGGAAGGAGCGCCATTTGGATTTTGGAGCTCTGGTTTTACTGGAATGGTTTTCAGTGCCGTGTCACGTTTGCAACGCCCTGGAGGGACCTAAACAGTGGAATCCCCCCAAAAGTGACCCCATTTTGGAAACTATACCCCTCAAGGAATTTTTCTAGTGGTATAGTTATCATTTTGACCCCACAGGTTTTTTGCTGAATTTATTGGAATTAGTCTGTGAAGATGAAAAGAGACTTTTTTTTGGAAAAAACACAGAATTTTCTAATTTTTATAAGGAATAAAGGAGAAAAAGCACCTCAACATTTGTAAAGCAATTTCTCCTGATTACGGAAATACCCCATTATGTGGTAATAAACTGCTGTTTGGACCCATGGCAGGGCTCAGAAGGGACGGAGCACCATTTGGATTTTGCAGCTCAGATTTTGCTGAATTGGTTTCTGGGGGCCATGTCGCATTTGCAGAGTCCCTGAAGTACCAGTACAGTAGAAATTCCCCAGATGTGATCCCAATTTGGAGACTATACCCCTGAAAGAATTAAATTAGAGGTGTAGTGAGCATTTTGAGCCCTCAGGTGTTTTATAGATTTTATTAGAATTGGTCCGTGAAAATGAAAACATTTTTTTTTCCAATAACCTGTAGCTTTAGCTCAGAATTTTTCATTTCCACAAGGAATACAGGAGAAAAGACACCCCAAAATGTGTTACACAATTTCTCCTGATTACGGAAATACCCCATATGTGGTTGTAAACGGCTATTTGGACATACGGCAAGGGTCTAAACGGAAAAAGTGCAATTTCGTTTTTGGAGTGGAGATTTTACAAAATTTGTTTTTGACGCCATGTTGCATTGCGCTGAGGTACGAGTACAGTGAAAACTCCCGAGAAGTGACCCCATTTAGGAAACTACACCCCTCAAGGAATTCATCTAGAAGTGTAGTGAGCATTTTGACCCCCAAAGGTTTTGCAGAAATTAGTGCACAGTGGATGTTGCAGATTGAAAATTGACATTTTCCACATATATGCTATTTCAGTGCCCAATGCGTTGGGCCCAGCTTGTACCACTGGAGACATACGCCCCATAAATTGTTAAGCGGTTCTCCAGAGTACGGTAATACCCCATATGTGGTCATAAACCGCTGTTTGGGCACACTGCCAGGCCCAGAAGGAGCGCCATTTGGCTTTTGGAGCGCAGATTTTGCTTCGTAGTAGTTTTGTTTAGTGTTTTACTGGTGTTTCAGTTTATAATGTGGGGGCATATGTAATCTGTGCGGAGTACATACATTTTTTGCGTGACAAACTGTCGTTTTTATTGGTACCATGTTTGGCTACGCGCAACTTTTTGATCACTTTTTATTCCATTTTTTTGGAAACAACGTGACCAAAAAAGGAAATTCTGCCATTGTTTTTTATGGTATTTTTTTTACGGTGTTCACCGTGCGGGATAAATAATATGATATTTTTTTAGGTCAGGCCGATACGAACGCGGCGATACCTATTATGTCTAGTTTTTGTCTTTTTTTTCTAATTATAAAGGGCTTGATCAGGGAAACAAGGCGATTATTGTTTTTATTACGTAAAACTTGTATTTATTTATTTATCTAAAACTTTTTTTTTACTTTTTTTCACTTTTTATTTTACACATACTAGGGGACTGGAAGATCTGATCTTCTGATCCCCTGCACAATACACTGCACTACTTCTGTATGTACTGATGTAGTGCAGTGTATTATAACTGTCACTTTACAACTGACAGTTGAGCCTATTATGTCCTGCCTTGGGCAGGACCTAATAGGCTCCCGTACCTGTCAACCAGGAAGCCGTTGCTAGGCTTCCTGGTTGCCATTGCAACCATCAGAACCCCGCGATTTTTCGCGGGGGGGGGGGCAATGGGGTGTATCAATCGCTTAAATGCCGCTGTCGCTATTGACAGCGGCATTTAAGGGGTTAAACTACAGCGATCGGAGAGGACAGTGATCGCTGTAGTTACAGTGGGATGTCGGCTGTATATTACAGCCGACATCCGATGAAGATGGAGCGAGCACAGCTCCTGTGCCCGCTTCATCCTCAGGGCGTTACTATACGCCCATTTTCGGGAAGGGGTTAATAAAAAGTGTTTGTTTTTTTTTTACACCGCTTTCTCTGATCTCCTCACGTATCTCACAGAAGTGAGGAGATCATAGAAAGTGACAGGAGCTTTCTCCTGCAGATGACATCACAGACGGCTGTGATTGGTCAGTCTTCAGAGACTGACCAATCACAGCAATCGCCGGCATTGGGGACTGCTAATTGGTCCCCAGGCCGGTAGCAGAAACGGTTAGCTGTCAATGACAGCTGCCGCCGCTGTTCTGTCACTATGTGATTTCACATAGTGACAGTTTATTCCTGCGCCGTAATAGTACGTCGAAGGTACGCTGGAATAAGCGGCCAGCGACGTACTATTACGTCGAAGGTACGCAAGGGGTTAACATAAAATAATGAAAACAATAAAAAATAAACCTAATTGTTTTTGCCACGTTCATAAAAGTTCAAACTATTACAATTTGTTGTTATTTAACTCGCTAGGTAAATGCCGTAGGAAAGAAAAATCACAATGCCAGAATTGCTGTTGTTTGCTCTCCTCACTTCCCCTCAAAAATTTATCAAAATGTGATCAAAATGTTGTATGTACACCAAAATGGTACCAATAAAGCTACTCCATCTTCTATAATCTAAGACTACTGCTCGCATAGCAAAAACAGTCCTCACACAGCTCCATCTAAAGAAAAATAAAAAAGTCAAAATGTGGCGAAACAAAGCAAATTTGTTTTAACAAAAGTGGTAAAATATAAAAAGTATATAAATTTCGCTGTATTTGTACTGACCCCACAATTTTTTTTTAAAGTTTCTTAAATTCATACATGTAGTCAAAAGGCAACTATTAGATAGGAAATAATACAAACCGTTATAGAAGATTAAATGGCACAGTTCAATCAAGAATATACTAAAATCATTCAAGATGGATTTGACCAAGGGGCCATAACAAAAAAGAGATTCTCATTGTGAAAGTTCCTATAATTACGTATTGTAAGCTCCAAAAGATTCACAAGAATGCTGAAAATCCGCCAGGGAGGCCTATTTTCTATGGTATAGGAAATCTCACAGAAAATTGCAATATCTATCTATCTATCTCAAGAGTTGAGAGGCTATTTTTACCAACTGCCCTACTATACCAGCGACACAATATAAATCCTCAAAAAAATAAATGGCCGGACTCTGGACCCTAATGAGCTATTGGTTTCCTATTGGTTACCTGCATCAATCATGAAAGAGGCTGTGCTTCGGTGGAATTCTTTCTGTCAAGAGATGACAGATATAGCTCTATACGGAATGATTTTGTTCTTCGAGCTCTTACGTTTATACTACAGAATAATTATTTCCTTTTTAAAAGGTACATGGTACCGCCATTACTTTTGCAAATGTCTAAATATATACATAGATCTATATATATATATATATATATATATATATATATATATATATATATATATATATATATATATCTAGAGCTATATATATATATATATTTATAAAAATAGATCCCTATATATAAATAGATCTCTCTCTCTCTCTCTCTCATATATATATATATATCTAGGCAGGTGGAAGGAACAAGTAGTTTTCAATGAAGATCTGATCGATTATGTTGAAAACATCAACACCTGGCGTCGTTGAATAGATGATATCCTCCTTATTTGGAAGGGTACTGTCTTTGAATTGCATGAGTTCATTAACATCTTTTTTTAAATTTATTTCTTTATTATTATTTTTCAACATAACATAAACAACAAAAAAAGAAAACAGGTTAATTTTTTCTCAAACATATTCACATCTTACAATAAATACAACATGTATTTCAAATATCCTTTCATTAGTCGACAATATAAATAAAAACATTTAGGAGAAAGAGAAAAAAAAAAAAAAAGGGGGGAAGGAAAAAGAAGAGAGGCAAGATTACAACATATATATATATACATATATATATACATATATATATATATATATATATATATATATATATATACACATACACACACAAGGCAATTGCGATTCTTTCCCCAGGTACAGCTCCGCTAATTATATACATATAATTGGCAATGCAAGACTTTATCTATATAATCTACTATAGATCAGTTGCCTAGACTTGTTAGGACCTTACAACTATATCCTGATATCTTTACGCCAGTCACTTATATACACTTCCAATATTTATAGTCTAGAAAGGAAATGCTCTTGAGGCATTATAGACTGACCATAACGTCCAATCATTTAGAAATTTTCCGTATGAATTAGAACGAACCGCTACCATTTTTTCCATAGTATAATCAAATAGAATGAGATTAGTTAATTCAGTGATCGTAATGGAGTCTGAAGATTTCCAAGACCTGGCTATCAACAGTCTGGCTGCCAGAATGACATGTCCTGTTATACACCTTAAGTCTCTAGGAATGTCAACAAGACCAACAAAACACAAAGCCAATGCAGGAGAGGGACGGATTTTATACCTTAAAATGCTGGACAAAAAAACAAAAGTACTTTCCCAAAAGTTAAAGACTAAAGGACAGTACCACCACACATGCATGTAATCGCCTAGGATGCCACAATTCCTCCAACAAAGAGGAGAGTAGGAAGGGTTACATTTCTTCAACAGTGTTGGGGTTCTATACCATCTAAGCAATATTTTATGTGCTATTTCTCTGTGACTTTCTCCCTTTGAGATTTTGGGGACCCAATTTATCGCCTGGTGCCACTCTGCTAAGGTAATAACCATATTCAGTTCTGCCTCCCATTTAAGCAAATACCCTGGTTTAGCTAATCTCTGAACATTAGAAATTGTAGAATAAAACCACGAGATGCACTTCATTTTAGGCGCAGCCGAGTTGAAAGCCACAAAAGCGCTTCTTGGGAATAGTAGCCCATCTAAATTTCTACTGTTTAAGATGTGACGGATCTGAAAATATTTGTACAAATCATGAGTGGATATACCATATATTTCAACCAATTTATTAAAAGGCAGCATTCCCTTTGAATCGTAGAGGGAACCGATCGTTTCAACCCCAGCTGCCTCCCATTTTAGTACATTTAATTCCGGTGTAAAGGAGGAAAGATACCGAAGGGGAAGTAACCGAAGGGGGTAACATTCAGACTTAGGCGTATGTGAAATCAAATATTGCCAAGAAGCTATAGAGGCAACAATAGAAAGCATGTTCATGTTCCTATACGGGCGATTAGAATGATTTAGTGGCAAAAAAGGAATTAAGTGAGCCCCCGCTGTAGCCCTCTCAATTTCCACCCATTTAAGTTCGTTATGTCTACCCCACCAATTATAAATCTGGCTAAGAACCGTAGAGTGAAAATATTGCCTAATATCTGGTACCCCCATCCCCCCTAAAGACCAAGAACGGGACATGGTGGAAAATCGAATCCTAGGTTTTTTACCAGCCCATATGAAATCCGTAAGTAACTTTTGAAGTTTTGAGAGATAAATGATAGGAAGTGGAATAGTCACTGTACGGAATACATATAGTATTATAGGCAAGATCATCATTTTAACAATAGCAATTTTTCCGGCCCAAGATATCGTTGGTGTGGAGAAGCTATTCGCTAGTTTTGATACCTTAAGTAGGAGCGGGTGGTAATTCTTTGTAAATAAAGTCGAGCTCGAACTTGTAATAAAGGTACCTAGATATGTAATACTCTCTTCACTCCACTCAAAAGGGAAACGTGCAGATAACGCAATTTTTGTAACCTGATCCAATCCAATCCCCATCATTTTAGACTTATTTGAATTAACCTTGTAATATGAAATTTTGTTAAATTGAGAAATCGTATTTTCAATAGCAGGTAGAGAATTGAAGGGATCGGAAATCACCAAAAGCACATTGTCAGCATAAAGACCAACTTTGTGGATTTTAGCCCCTACTTGGATGCCCTGAATTTTTGTGTTAGTTCTTATTGCTTCTGCTAGGGGTTCCATTGCTAGGGCAAACACAATTGTGGAAAGTGGACAGCCTTGACGAGTGCCGTTCCTTATTGCAAAGGGATCAGAGAGAAACCCAGCGGAAAAAACTCTTGCCGAAGGGGACGAATATAGTGCCAATATTGACGATTTTATACGTCCCTTAAGGCCAAAATGTTCAAAAAGTTGTGACAGATAACCCCAATGTATTCTATCGAAAGCCTTCTCTGCGTCTAAGGAAAGAAGCAGAGAAGGCGTTCTTGAGGTCTCCACACACTGAATCAAATTCATAAACCGCCGAGTTCCATCAGAGACCTGACGTCCCGCCACAAACCCAACCTGATCTGGGTTAATCAATTGAGGGATAATATGATACAATCTTTGTGAAAGCATTTTTGCATATATTTTAATGTCTGTGTTTAAAAGAGAAATTGGTCTAAAGTTAGCTGGTACTGTAGGGTCTTTGTCTGGCTTAGGGAGAGTAACTAGTTCATTAACATCTTAAACACTAATTATTACAATCTGAGACTGACACTACTGTATAATCCACAGCTTATTTCCTTTTTGGCTATCCATACGGATAACAAGAGAGAAATCCAGACTGATTTATATAGAAAATAAACATCTACAAACAGCCTCCTATATGCTAAAAGTGCACACTCAAAAAATACACTAAGAGCCATTCCAAAAGGGAAATGCCTGCACCTGAGCCGAAACTGCTCGACTCTGGATATCTTCAAATCAGGATCAGTGGAGCTTAAATCCAGATTACAGGAGGGAAATTATTCAAACTGAAGCATTCAAGGAGATTTACAATAGAGCTCTGAGGACAAATCTTGAAGAACTCCAAAAAAACAAGACTCAAATTGCTATGACCAACTACATTTCTTCACAGATTACCATGAAGATTGTGAAATTATGATGAATATTAGACATTGGGGTATTTTACAAACAGACCCAGTTCTAAAAGAAAAATACATAGGAAATAAGGCCTTATCAGGGTATCGAAAGGAAATTACCTATTTTAAACCTACTGGTATCCAGTCTTTTGTCACAGAGAAATTACTTTAAAAAAAACACAACGGTTATTGCCTTTTTTCTATTCAAAGTCTTCAAAACATGTAGATCCCTGATGACCAAGAAGGAATTTGTGGATGGATTTGGGAAGAAATTCCTGATAAGAGAACACATGAGATGTTCCTCTAACGGAGTGGTTTACTGTCTGGAATGCCCATGTGGCCTTAGGTATGTGGGCCGGACCACTAGAGACCCAAGAATTAGAATTAGAGAACATATATATATACAATTATTAATTATGACAAGAATGAAAAGGATAATTTTACCCAAAATAAACCATTCAGCCCAACCCCTATTGCAACATTTTGCAAGTTACACACAATACAGACTGGACAAGCCTTAGAGGATGGACAATATGTCAAATTCAACTGGAAATGAAGAGAGGAAACCTAGATTCTGTCAATAGATTAGTAATAATAGGAGTTATGACCTATTTTAGATTTATGCGAATGACTTTCTTAATGCCCAACTGGGCGTGTTTTTACTTTTTGACCAAGTGGGTGTTGTGGAGAGAAGTGTATGACGCTCGCAAGATCACACTTGCTGTCATTAACTCCCACACAAATGTTACCAAAGTGTCGGGATTGTGAATAGACATCGCGTCCTGGCTGGAATCGATGTCTATTCACTGTCAAGACACTTCAGTAACGTTAATGTGTGAGTAAGTGACAGCACATCATGATCTAGCAAGATCACTATGTGCTGAGTAAATGAATGGAGAGAAGTGTATGACGCTGATTGGTCAGCGTCATACACTACTCTCCACAATGCCCACTTGGTCAAAAAGTAAAAACACGCCCAGTTGGGCATTAAGAAAGTCATTAGCATAAATCTAAAATAGGTCATTACATTAGATCATGAAATTCATAGATGTGAATCAGGGGAGTACTCTGAAGGTGCAATAATGTGTCCGAAGAAGGTGGTAAAAACTACAATGTTAATACTCTAGTAGTGCTGTTATAGAGGAGGTAGAACTGTATGTGCTAAATGGTGTCAGTAGCAACTAGAACCAATAGAATACTAGATCATACTGAATCCAACTGTGAGCCCATGTAGTTCAATGGAGACTCCTAGTACACATATATAGAGGGATAGTAGTCGTTAGTATATCAATATGTCCAGTGTGTTGAGTAGAAAAGAGCATTATAGTGATCCCAGAAGGGCACAGGTACCTGTACAATAGGTAATAGATAAACCAGTCAATGGATTATTCATATTAATTCTGTAAATCCATATGGATTTAATTAAAATTTCAACTTCGGGTGTTTTCTCTAAACTCTTGTTTTTCAATAAAACGAATATTGGAATATCAATATAAGATTGTGGTGCATGCAATAGCATTGGTGGTGTCCCCCCTCTCCCCACCCTTTTTCTGTTTTTATACAACTTACCAAACCTACAATTGTAACACCTCATCTGACAGCGTAAATTTCTCACATTAAAATATTGGCAACTTTTTGAATAACCCTTTTTTTTTAAAAGTTTTAACATTAGGGCAATTTTCAGAATAACCTTTATTTATTCGAGAATTTGACAATATAGTATTTACTACTCACAGGACAGTGGAGAGAATTTGAAAACATCTTGACTAAATTCAAACTAAAAATATTTTTCTTTTTTTTTTGCATATTATATTTGCTGAGGGTTTTATCATTTTGCTATACAGAATTTTTCTAACTAAACTGGCTGCTCCAGTATATACTAAATAGAGTAATATCTAAGACAGGGCCAATGTACCAATGTGCTCTTACAAGGTGAGTAATAACCATCTGTTACAATTTACTTTGTATCTAATCAAAAGACTGCTGGAAAAAGTGAGTTGCATCTGCCGAAACGTCACTTATGGAATAAAGTTCATCACTTGATTTTTTTCACTTTGAGATCCTGGAGTGCTGCCTATTTTTTGTATTCTACTATGAAGGCTATAGCCTTCATCGTAAGGCAGGCACCCGTATTTATTTCTTCTATATGGGGCCGCTCTTGACTTTATTTTTTGTAATCAAAAGACTGGTTATAGCTTTAAAAAAATATTTGTATATTACTTATTCTGTATTTACTAAGGCCTCATGCACACGGCCGTGCCGCCGAGACCCACAAAAGTAGGACACGCTCCATATTTCCCAGCACGGTTCTACGGCACGGACACCCTTCCGTAGCGATACGGAAAGGTGCCCGCGACTAATAGAACCGGACGGGTCCGTAATTGTGGACCGTATGGCGGTCTGCAATTACAGAGTTTTTTTTACGGTCGTGTGCATGGAGCCTTAGTCTGTATCTATATTGAGGGTAAAAATAAGAAAGTTATCGGTCTTGGAAGACGGGGAGGAAAACACCAAAATTAAAAAATTAAAACTGGCTACGGTGCCGAGGTTAAATAAGGGACGAAACCTATTTTGGACCACCTTTTCCAGGGGCTGCTTCTATAGTATGTACAGCCTTAATGGTCATCAGCTTCCAGCTTTAAATTACCTCTTAACGTAATATTTTCATAATAATCCTTTGATAACTTAATTTCTGATCAAGAATGACGATAAATGATACAACTATCAAGTATTGTTGCTCAAAATTTATTGTGCATACATAAAAATTGTTTGCTCATCCAAAATTTACAATACATATGAGGCGACGACCGAACTTGCGTTCAAAGATGTAAGCATATGTATGATGATCGAATTGATCGTTCGTTGGTGGTTTGAAAAATTGCTAGGTCTTAAACGGTTTTTAACGCTCAATAAATTCAATTGGACGTTTTTAAAAATTTGCTGCCTGCCTCCTCTGGCCTCCCAACCCCTGCTAGCTGTTACCGCATGTAAACATTACAGTATCGGTACAGTGTTATGAGTAAGCAGCCACGTGACTAGGTGAGATGACCGCTGTATGTAAAGTGCTTTCTGTACAATGTACTGGTAGGTTGGGCATGGGGTATGGGGTATGTACAGGCTGAGCTATGGGCTCAATGTTTACTTTCAGTAGCGGGCCAGAATGGAGAAGCCAGTGGTAGAACATCCACTGTAAAAGTATTTGCTAATGTAGATGTTAAAATTGTTATATAAAATAATTATTTGAATGTTTGGTTAATAAGTGACCATTTTGTATTTCCGCAGTTAGAATCCGAAGAAAATAACGTTCATTTAAAACTTTACAAAATAAATAACATACATGTTTATGGCCTTTATATTTTATTTTGCATTACATTTATTCATTTATGTACCTCAACAAATAACACTTATTGAGCAAACACAGGAGATTAAATATGTAAATGAGTAACTGATCATATTTTTAATATATACAATACACTCAGAACTATAGAGGAAATGGTATGTGGCTGACATGTGAATATACTCATATTGTTCTGTGTTAGGTATATCCCTTTGAGTGGAGGAGAAGCTAAAATGAGGAAAGACTTTTTATATGGCCCTGTAACTTTTGTGCCGCAAGTTTTATAATTTTTTTGTTTTATTACAGTCAGCAGTGACAATACATGCCTTTCACAAGGAGACTAATATTGTGATCAGACCATGTGTAAAGCCATAAAATCTTTTGAATCTAAAGTGATTAATTGCACTTACTCTTCATGCGGGCCTAATTTTAATTAAGATGATTAACTTTAAGACCAGTGAAAATGTTGGTATTAGGCCCTGTGTGCAACCATGGAAACCACGACAAAAACCGCTGCAAAACCGCGGCAAAAAACGGCTGATACTGCCTCCCATTGATTGATCCCATTGATGTGGAGTTTTTTTTTCCCGTAAGCGGAAAAAAAATCTTGCGGGAAAAAGAAGCGACATGCCCTATTCTAGAGGCGTTTTCTGCTTCAAAAACCCCATTGAAATCCATGGGAGATGGGAAAAACGCCGCAAACGGCAAAGTACGCTCGCCGTTCTTTCCTTTGCCTGAGCTGATTTTTCCAGGCAGAATTTTCTGACTATTATAACCTATATACATATATATTTTCTTTGCCAATTTATCATACTCAATATATCACATATCCATATTCATTAAACCAAAAAGAAAAATCTTGATATAATATTATTTTATCAAAATATGTTTATTAGTAATTTATTACACATAGCTACAAAAAATACAAATACAAAAATAACCCCCCTCCCAAGTATATACTATAGACATTTAAAATATTATATACAGTGAAGGAAATAAGTATTTGATCCCTTGCTGATTTTGTAAGTTTGCCCACTGTCAAAGTCATGAACAGTCTAGAATTTTTAGGCTAGGTTAATTTTACCAGTGAGAGATAGATTATATATAAAAAAAAAAAACAGAAAATCACATAGTCAAAATTATATATATTTATTTGCATTGTGCACAGAGAAATAAGTATTTGATCCCCTACCAACCATTAAGAGTTCAGCCTCCTCCAGACCAGTTACACGCTCCAAATCAACTTGGTGCCTGCATTAAAGACAGCTGTCTTACATGGTTACCTGTATAAAAGACTCCTGTCCACAGACTCAATTAATCAGTCTGACTCTAACCTCTACAACATGGGCAAGACCAAGAGCTTTCTAAGGATGTCATGGACAAGATCATGGACCTGCACAAAGCTGGAATGGGCTAGAAAACCATAAGTAAGACGCTGGGTGAGAAGGAGGCAACTGTTGGTGCAATAGTAAGAAAATGGAAGACATAAAAAATGACTGTCAATCGACATCGATCTGGGGCTCCATGCAAAATCTCACCTCGTGGGGTATCCTTGATCCTGAGGAAGGTAAGAGCTCAGCCGAAAACTACACGGGGGGAACTTGTTAATGATCTCAAAGCAGCTGGGACCACAGTCACCAAGAAAACCATTGGTAAACACATTACGCCGTAATGGATTAAAATCCTGCAGTGCCCGCAAGGTCCCCCTGCTCAAGAAGGCACATGTACAGGCCGTCTGAAGTTTGCAAATGAACATCTGGATGATTCTGAGAGTGATTGGGAGAAGGTGCTGTGGTCAGATGAGACTAAAATTGAGCTCTTTGGCATTAACTCAACTCGCCGTGTTTGGAGGAAGAGAAATGCTGCCTATGACCCAAAGAACACCGTCCCCACTGTCAAGCATGGAGGAGGAAACATTATGTTTTGGGGGTGTTTCTCTGCTAAGGGCACAGGACTACTTCACCGCATCAATGGGAGAATGGATGGAGCCATGTACCGTCAAAGCCTGAGTGACAACCTCCTTCCCTCCACCAGAACATTAAAAATGGCTCGTGGCTGGGTCTTCCAGCACGACAATGACCCGAAACATACAGCCAAGGCAACAAAGGAGTGGCTCAAAAAGAAGCACATTAAGGTCATGGAGTGGCCTAGCCAGTCTCCAGACCTTAATCCCACCGAAAACTTATGGAGGGAGCTCAAGATCCGAGTTGCCAAGCGACAGCCTCGAAATCTTAATGATTTACAGATGATCTGCAAAGAGGAGTGGGCCAAAATTCCATCTAACATGTGTGCAAACTTCATCATCAACTACAAAAAACGTCTGACTGCTGTGCTTGCCAACAAGGGTTTTGCCACCAAGTATTAAGTCTTGTTTGCCAAAGGGATCAAATACTTATTTCTCTGTACACAATGCAAATAAATATATATAATTTAGACTATGTGATTTTCTTTTTTTTTTTTAAATATAATCTATCTCTCACTGGTAAAATTAACCTAGCCTAAAAATTCTAGACTGTTCATGTCTTTGACAGTGGGCAAACTTACAAAATCAGCAAGGGATCAAATACTTATTTCCTTCACTGTATGCCAGGTGTTATATGATAAATTTCAAAAGATCGTAGATATAATATCAATAGTAGGTCCTCATGCAGCAAAGCATACACCCTAAAGGTAGATTAGAAAACATGTATATACATACAATAGAAAAATCAGAACGCTAGGGAGCTGATGTGCATATCGCTACACTGACAGGTCACTCCAATCACAAGGGTATGGTGATAATAATAAAGTATGAAGCAAAAAACCAATCAGAAGAAATTAACTACCAAAGGTAATGGAGATAAACTATACCTGCAGAGGACATGATGAATACAAGATAAGGCACCTGGACACCGAGCACCTCGACGCGCGTTTCGCAACCTTCGTCAGGAGGTGTGCTAACTACTCTAACAACCAGAGTTTAAATACTATGTGCAAAAAAGTCAATGAGCAATGATGTACAGCGTATCGCCCACTCCCACCAGCGTCATCTTCGTCACGTCGTCCGTATCATGAGACGCAACGATGCGTGTCAGCCATGGGAATAATGCGTGACAGCCGTGCGAATAATGCGTGTCACGCCTACCAGTCATACAAGTGACCATCCAAACCAATACCGACCCAGGACAGGTAAGCATCACAACGCCCAAACGCATCATCGCCGGAGTCTACCTGTATGTAGATTTTATCAATAAGATAAATCATTAAAACAGACCGGAAACTACCATGTCGTACATAGATTTAACAGGGACTCAACCCGAACGCAGAACTAAATATGTGGTTATAGTATATACCCTATATGTCCTATAAGATACACCAGAGGATAATTCAATAATAATAAATATAAATAATAATACATATAAACATCCAATAGTGTCACTCACTCCACATATAAGACTGTCCGTAGCAATCACATATATATCACAAAATATAAGTCATGTATACAACATACAAAGATGTATATATTATAAAGAATAACAATATTCATTCCAATACGTATACATATATATATTAAAAAAATAAAACAAACGGTCGCTCGCGAGCTGCTAACCAAGATGGCCGCATGCTGAGGTAGCTCCGCGACTCCTGGGCACAACAGCTATCAGACGCTAACTTTTGAGGTGAACTATCTCGCTATCACACCCCACTTTCTACCCCAGACGACCCCCTGCTCAGTTTGTTCATGGTCCGGAAGAATTTAGTGGGGCGAAAGGACTTAAAACCGCCGGAGTCCTCCGTCCCTGCCCCCACGCCTGAGAACGCAACTTCTCCCGCCATGTCGGCAGGCTCCGAGGATGAGATACGGGCCTCACCCGAGCTCATTGCAGACTCGCAAGAGGACGGGTCCCAGCAATCCGATCCACTATTCACTACCAGAGATGCCTCCCTGCTTCTAAAATTTAAGCAGCTTCTACAGCAGGAACTACAACTTACAGCTTCTAAGCTGTCCAGGGATCTTACTCGGGAGATACGGGAGCTGGGAGCCCGGACAAATGTCCTGGAGACTAAAATGGATGACACCATAGAAGTCTTAAATGCGCACGATGCTGAATTCGATTCCCTGAGGGCAGATTTGGATTCCACTATGCTCCGACTAGAGGATTTTGAAAACCGTGCGCGGCGGGGAAACCTTCGAATTAGAGGTTTACCTGAAACCTACGAAGATCTTAACTCTTCGGTTACTGCCCTGTTCCAGGAATTGGCGCCAGGCCTCCCTATAGACAGATTGGAGATGGATCGGGTCCACAGATCGCTCGGTCCCAAACGTCAAGATGGTAGGCCACGGGATATAGTGGTGAAACTTACCTATTATGCTACTAAAGAAACCCTGTCTCAAAAAGCCAGAGCTGCTTCATCCCTGCTGTTCCAGGGTCACGAATACCAAATCTTCGCCGATCTTTCCCCGATCACCATCCAAAAGCGGCGGAACATGAAACCCCTGCTGGCCGTCTTACAACATCGTCAGATTAGATACCGCTGGGGATACCCTTTCAAGCTCCAATTTTCTGTGGATAATAAGCTCTACTCCGCCAACTCAGCCGACGACCTCAAGCAACTTTTGGTCACCCTGCAACTTTTACCTGTGGAGGCTGACAGACCGAGTCAACTGTCTCAGGTGCGCCGCGACAGACCTACTCTTCGCCCCATCTGGGAGAAAGTTCCTCCACGCAGACCACCTGGTAGATCTGGTGCCATACCCGATGTTCGTGACGACCCCGCCTGATGGATGAGTACTTTTTTGCTTGGAATCCTCCTGTGTAGTGGTCTGACCGTCCACCTTTTTGTTTCCAATAACTTTGGATTGTTACTCTGCCTCACTTGCAATGGTCTGTCTATGATGGAGACTGATCTCTGCAACGGGCAGTTAAACTCATTAGACGTTTTGTCCTGTTGCGTTTGATTTCTATGCTGTTCCCTACATACAAAGTATTTCTGGCATTGCCCGCACTCATTTTCCACTTACACATTTATGGTTTTTTGATCTGGCCTGCTATGCATGTTTTGCCTTACCTCATGGCGGCACTGCATGCATGGCCTGCTGGACATACATTCCAACTGCCTCCTATTCTGTATTGCAGCTGGATGTTGCGGCACACTTATCTCGGGCCGTGGACCGGCCTGCCGGGTGCCCCCTGCCTCTCATTGTGGGTGGCGGGTGTCGGGCGTGCCGTTTCCCGGCTCGAGATGTTGTTTCATACACTGTGCCTTAATTTGCCGCTACACAACACTGTCTTTGACTATGTATGCAAGTAATGGGACACATCAAGCCTACCGCCGTTCCATTTTGTATGGGATCGGTTAACTCTGCTTTACATTTGCTGTTAATATACTTACGTTTTATTCCCCTTACTTTACCTCTGCTACATTTTTGAGTTCACCCTAACAAAATGTTGTTACCACACCTTTGTGCCCAGGTGCTGGCGACCCCCTGGTTCTACAAGTAGTATTACCCGTACTGCTTTCCACTTCTCTATGCCGTGTTTTGGGCATTTTCCACTTCTCGATGTCTATGTGCATAGTTCTTTCTATATCCCTTTTTATTTAGTCTGTCTCTCCCTCCCCTCTCTTACCTTCCCCTCTCTCCTTCTCCCCGTGTCGGTCAGAACTCTTCGTCAGATCATTAAACCACTCTCATGGCCCCTCCTGCTTTGAAAATAATCTCTCACAATGTCCAGGGTTTCAACTCCCCACACAAACGCTCGAAGGCTTTTCATTTCTACAAAGCTAGCCATGCCGATATAGTTTGCCTCCAGGAAACTAGATTTTCTGCCACGTCTAAACCACAATATCTAAGCGCGCACTTCCCCGTTTTTTATGGCGCATACGCTCACGAAAAACGGCGAGGAGTAGTTATTGCCTTCAGAAAGAATCTCCCTTTTATATGCAACACAGAAATTATTGATCCCACTGGACGCTATGTGATTTTAGTTGGCACACTATTTGATGTAGAAGTGACCCTAGTAGGTTACTATGGTCCTAATGACTTTCAAACAGGGTTTTTTTCCCACCTATTTAAGTTGGTCGACGCTAACCGACGGGGTCTTCTGGTGGTTATGGGTGACTCGAATCTGGTAATCAATCCTTCAGTGGATAAATCCCCGACCCCCAATCCATCCACATCCCACACACCTTCCTCTGAGTTCAGGGATATGTTGCACCTACATGACCTTCAAGACCTCTGGCGTGAACTCCACCCCACCACAAAAGACTTTACTTTCTATTCCTGCCCTCATTCCTCGTTTAGCCGTATTGACCACATATTTACATCTCAAAGATCTCTACCACTATGCTCCTCAGCTAAGATATTAAGCACACCTTGGTCTGATCATAACCCAGTGGAAGTTTCCTTTTCTTCCCTAGTCCCACGGGGGCTCTCCTTTAACTGGCGTCTGAATGACTCCCTTTTGTCCTCTAAAGACACTTTCGCGCAAGTGGAAGCGGCGGTAAAGGACTATTTTGACCTGAATGTGGGTTCCACGTCCTCCCCGATTATATTGTGGGAGGCGCATAAAGCCACATTGCGGGGAGCTCTCATTCGACTAGGCTCATTTAAAAAGAAAAATAGAGAACGAAAAATCGCGGAGCTATACCGCGTGTTAGAACAAAAGGAACATACTTGGAAACAGAACCCCTCGATCGCTAATAAAACCTCGGTAGATGCTACTAGGTTGGAACTGGACCTTCTATTGACGGAGCAGGTAGAACGCAAACTCAGATGGTCCAAACAGCGATATTACTCGCAAAGTAATAAACCGGGTAAACTCCTGGCCCGTCAATTGAGGGTCCCTGTGTCGCCAAGGGAGCCTATTAGATTACGAACTTCCACAGGTAATGTTACAGCGGACCCCAATAAAATCACTTCCCTATTTCAAAATTTCCTCTCCAACTTATACTCCTCCCCCCCATTATTTGACTCCTTGAGGGCTGAAGGCTTATTTGCAGACCTGACTTTTCCAGATATCACTCCTTCCAACCTTGAAGCCTTGGAGGCTGAGATATCCGAAGCAGAGGTTCAGGCAGCTATCAAGGAGTTGAAACCCTCCAAATCACCTGGTCCTGACGGTTTTTCTCCTTTATATTATAAAAAACTCTCCCCACTACTGGTCCCGTATTTAACTCAACTCTTTAATGCCCTCAGAACTGGTACAACCCCTCTCCCATCAACCCTTCATGCTCATATCGCCATGATCCCCAAACCACAAAAAGACTCTCTCCAAATTACCAACTACAGACCAATATCACTCTTGAACACAGATATTAAAATCCTGGCCAAGATTATGGCGACTAGGATTAACTGCTTCCTTGACGTTATTATCCATGGGGACCAGGCTGGCTTTGTCCCAGGCAGACAGACAAGTGATTGTACCAAGAGAGTTATATCTCTGATTCATGTAGCTCGTAGGAGAAATGTGGCCTCAATGCTTCTCTCGCTCGATATTCAAAAAGCCTTCGACACAATATCCTGGTCGTACATGGATTTTGCCTTGGGGAAGTGGGGCTTCCAGCGCCACTTTATGTCCTGGGTGCATGCCCTCTATTCCAACCCTACAGCTAAAGTTTGCTATGCTGGTTATCAGTCTGCTCCTTTTCCTATTGAACGGGGCACTAGACAAGGATGTCCGCTATCTCCCATTCTATTTATTTTGGCTCTTGAGCCCTTGGCTATGATGATACGCCAAAATCAGAACATCAAAGGGTTGGAAGTGGCGGGCATGCAACATAAAATATCCCTTTTTGCTGATGACATGCTACTAATGATCTCCCAACCTACTGTTTCCCTTCCCAACCTAATGAAAACTTTATCCGATTTTGCCTCAATTTCTGGGCTAGCAATTAACCCTACAAAATCAATCGCATTAAATATTAATCTCTCCCAACAAGTCCTGCACTCCATACGTAGCCATTTTCCTTTTCAATGGGCCAGACACTCATTAAATTATCTGGGTATTCACCTGACCCCCTCATATGCTCAGCTATATTCTGCCAATTATCCTTCTCTGATCCGCTCCCTCACCTCTTCTATGACATCATGGCAACACACTTATCTCTCTTGGGTTGGACGGATTTCTGCGGTTAAAATGACCATCCTTCCCAGGCTTCTTTACCTATTTCAAACCCTGCCGATAAAAGTCCCACCGCACATATTACGTCTTCTTCAGAACCGTATATCCTCGTTTATCTGGCGTGGCACACGTCCTAGAATATCCAGGTCCACTCTCTGCTCGCTGAAAACAGACGGGGGATTGGGTGTTCCTAATATCTCTAAATATTATCAAGCAGCCATGATAGCATCCTTGCCTAACTTACACGTTTCGGTAAATATGCCTCTATGGGTGTACCTGGATGTTCCGGAGGTGTCGCCCATCCCGATACAATCTCTGCCCTGGATGCCCCCATCCCTACGTCCTACCCATCTCTCCCCTTCTCTTACACACATTTTAACGGTCTGGGACTCTATCAAATATTCCAGTAGATTGATTTCTCCACATCTTCCCCTTATTTCTATATGGCACAACCCCTTGTTCTCTCCTGGCGCAGACAACTATTATGCCTTTAAATGGTGGTGGTCGAATGACATACTTAGAGTTCACCAACTCCTCACGCCCACTCACTCTCGGATTCTCTCGTTCTGTGAACTCCAGACCTCTAAGCAGATCCCCAGTGGCGAGATATTCAGATATCTACAACTTAAGAACTGGATTACTTCTCTTCTTAACAACAGGGATACATCTGACTCTTGCTCACAGTTCGAGAGAATCTGCAGCGTCTGCCCAACCTCGAGAGGGATTATATCCCTCTTATACAAATGGCTCCTCAACAATCCATCTCCTACCCCTCATACATATGTGGACCGATGGCACCGGGACTTGGGGATGACGCTGGAACGGTCTGAGTGGCGTAGTATCTGGAGCACAGTTTCACATTGCTCTATTAATACGAATATCTTAGAATCCGCATATAAAGTCATGATGCGGTGGTACTTGGTCCCCAGCCGAATTGCACATGCATTTCCCTCTTACCCTGCTTCATGCTTTAGGGGATGCCCCGCGCCTGGTGACATGCTCCACATATGGTGGTCCTGTCCTAAACTAGTTAGATTCTGGAGCAGAGTCTTTGGTCTCGCTCAGAGTCTGTTCGGTATAATTTTACATAAAGACCCTAAGTTAGCTCTCCTCCACCTCAAACCCTCTGAACTAACGCATGCACAATTTCAATTGTTCTCTTACATCCTATTGGCTGCCAAAATGACTATTGCCCACTCCTGGAAAAAGCAGTCTGTAATTTTTGCAAGTGTCAAAACCAGAATGGACCAAATATTTGTAAACGAAAAACTCACAAGTATTTTATTGGATAGGATTGCCAGATTCGAGTTGCTTTGGCTGCCCTGGATCAATTACGCCTACTCTCACCTACCTGGTGCCATGATCACCGCCTTTTGACAATTTGACAATTTGCTAATAATTTTTTCTCTAGATCTCTGACCGACCACACCTTTACCTTTCCCTGTCTTTTTGTTCCCCTCTCTCCATTCCCTCTTTCTACTCCTCAATTTATTTCCTCTTTTTAGATGCTCTTATCATTACCGCCCTGACTGTTTGACATACTGACTAGTGCATTGCTGTATCAGTTGCGATATATTATATATTGTGTATCTCCCCCCCTTTTTTTTCTTGTGTTTATGCAATATATTTCCTTACTTTGTTGTAAAAACTCAATAAAACTTGTTGAAAAAAAATAAAATAAAATAAAACAAACACCGCATGTGAAATAAATAAGGAAAATTCTTAGAATAA
The DNA here is from genome assembly GCF_050947455.1 of Rhinoderma darwinii. Taxonomy (NCBI): domain Eukaryota; kingdom Metazoa; phylum Chordata; class Amphibia; order Anura; family Rhinodermatidae; genus Rhinoderma; species Rhinoderma darwinii. The sequence goes on from NC_134692.1 coordinate 58,979,774, forward strand.
ATTAATATATAAGAATTTTCTGACTGCAAAAAAACTCTGTGTGAACAGGGCCTAATATTCAGCGTTCATTCTTCTATGCACTTTAGAGACATGATCCACTTGACAAGGAGCGTGTGTGTGATCTACCGCGGTTAGTAGTGGAACTACAGTTGGCAGCACATATAGTTCCAAACCTCCATTCTCCATTGCTGTAGCCATTTCATGCATAAAATTTTGTGGATTTAGGTATGCAATAAAATAGCTATTACATAGGGGTCCCATAAAAAATGCGAACCCATAAGACAGCGTCTTATCTACAACAGACTGCAACTCTAATTACATTTGGTTTTAATCCCTTTTGTGAAATGGTCTTTTATTCAAAATGGATCAAGTTCAGAAATATGTAGTTTTCATATCCGATAATACTAAATACACTGTAAGGGTAGAAAAATCTGAGATGTATATAAATTTTTATGCAGTCATTGTTTATATGTTAGACTGGGTTCACAAGCTATTATTTTGTGAAGTTCCTATTTATAGTCTGATTATTGTAAAGATTAGGAAGGACAGTACAAATTATGTTTATACACATCAATTTCATTCTTGTACTCATATCTGAAGAAGACTGCAGTTTAGTAGTATGGCCTGGGGTAAAATTGTAGGATTACTGCAACAACGATGTCACCTCAATATTTTCTTATAGGAAAAAAAGGCTAAAGTAGTTTGTGACCATCAGAAAATATCCAGTCATCGAGTTTGCGCAACGCTGGTCTTGCAATTTGGTCAATACTGTGACAGCGAGACTATGAAAACATTTTTTTAAATTTTTCATTTGCTTCCTATATGCAAAATTTTGCAACTTTCTAAAAAGGTCTTCATTTAGGCGGGATTCACATGACCGGGTCCCGCCCGAGCCCGAGTATCGGCCGGTAAAATCGGCCATTTTGCATTATTTTTGCATCCGTTCCGGGCCGGGCAGAGCTGGACAGTGACATCAGCGGCAACTCCTGAAGGGGAATCCCCATGTGTTCGGGGATTCCGCTTCAGGAGTTTCCCCTGATGTCACTGCCCAGATATGGACAGAGACATTAAGCGCTCTGTCCAGGAGCGGAATCCTCGAACACACGGGGATTCCGCTCCTTCAGGGAGCTAAAATTGAGCTAGCACATAGCAGAGCGGGGAGATACCTCCCTGCTCTGCTATAGTGGTGTCGCTACAGTAGTAGCAGCCGCAGCAGCAGCAGCTGCTAGCGGCGCCATGGAAGGTGTCGCCGGGCCAGGGCGCTTTTAAAACAAGCAGGGGAAGGGAGCCAGCGCAGTGCTCCCTCCACCTGCTGTTCACCCCGGCCCTGCCACACAGTGTACAGCCATTCGTCCGAATGGCATCAACGCCTCCTCCTCACATGCACTCTGCGCTGTGAGGAGGAGGAGATAGAGCGCAAGCGATGGAAAACCCGGCCATCACTCGGGACACATTCCGGTGATGGCCATGTATTACCCGGACCCATAGACTTCTATGGGAGCCGGGCGGCCGTGTATCCGGCCGAAAATAGAGCATGTCCTATTTTTTGACGGCCGGTTTTCCCGGCCGTCCAAAAATCGGTTGTGTGAATAGCCCCATTAGGGGTCTATTATGCCTAATGCAGCCTAATGATTCCTAATGCACCCTAATGATTTATGAACGGCCGGCACCCGGCCGGGAAACCCTGTCGTGTGAATGAGGCCTAAAAGTTTTCTACTATTTAGCTGCTGTAGAGTCTCTTTAACTCCTTAACCTAACTGGTTGTCCTGCTGCTTCTGACATAGATCTGACAGCACACTACTCCTAGGGACTGACTTAAAGGCTATGAACACCTTTAAGAGCATTATTTTTATTGTTTTTTAATGAATAGATTATTAGTGTGGTTAGTGTAACTTTGTAATTAGCCTTTATTTAAAAAAAATGGTTTTACTTTTGGAGATACAGCTGTTCTGTATTCTCTGTACTGAACAGCTGTATCTCTCGTTTTACACTGAATCCGTCACATGCAGGATCCACCTGTAATCGATCACATCTAAGTTATGAACAGACATGTAGCGGCGATTCGCAGGTATTGCAGCCTTCTTCTCCCATTCACTTCAATGGGAGAAGGCTGCAATACCTATGAATCCCCGCTACATCCGCAAGTACAAATGAAGGGGAAGCAGCACTCATACGAGCACTGCACCCCCTTCAAAACAGCTGATCGGCGAGGGTTACTTAAGTCGGACGCCGAAACATCAGCTACTTATGGCCTATCCTGTGGATAGGCCATCAATTTTTAGGGACCGGACAACCCCTTTAATCTACACTCTCTGATCTCCAAGGTTGTACATGAAGTTGTATGCAGAGGTGGGGAAAGACATCCAATTGTTCAGGGAGGTTACGTCGCACAGGCTGTCAGTATCAGAGTGAAGATAGGGAGGAAGGCAGAGGAAGGGGAAATCACACAGGCTATGTATCTACCAAAGAAAGAGGAGAGCACCCATGGGATATATTACTGGGACACACACACACATGAACAAAGTCTAAAACTAGCGGCAGAAAATAATAGAAGGAAGAATGAAGATTGCAGCCTGAAACTTTAACTTACGGCTAACACATGTAAAAATAATATTTGGTGCATGTCAAAGGTGTCCATAGCCTTTAAATGTAATTTACATTGCCAGCAATGAATACTAAACAAATATGTTTGAAAAAGTAGGCCATTTATGTTAAATGGTTTTCTGTTTAATGGAAAGATGATCTCAAAAGTAGTTTTTGTTTTCATTGCCTTCTTGACATTTTTTATGTCAGCAGGATCATGTGTTAAGGAAAATCCCATCTGGACTTTCAATTTTTTTTTTAATTTCCCCTTCCATTTATAAGCGTGCATTTCTCATCATTGTTCTGTACTGTCACAAGTGCCCAACTCAAATTACAGTAACAAGTAACTGAGCCTAAATTCAGTGTTTTTTGTAACTTCTATTTTCTGAATATTAGTTTCACACAATGACAAGGATGTTACCGTATGGTATGATACATATCGAAAAGTTTAATTTTTCCTTTTTTGCAAATTTGACTTGTACCTTCTACTCTGAAACTAACTACATCAGTATTTGGTTTATATCAAACCATACATAGTCTGAGCGTTCCATAAGGTATAACGGGCCCCTACGTATGCCAGAAGTGTGTTTGTTTGGTATACTATGGGTCACCCTTTTTTTTTTTAACTGTATTGAAAAGAGTGGTCGACAGCATACATCAGGCCTATAGATTCGGTGTATATGGCGAACGTGCACCACAAACATGGAGTAAATAGACCCTTACCCCTACATGTTAACCTAACCTTTATCATAATACTGCTCTTCTTTTTCCTTGAGACAAATATAACCATTTTATTTAAACATTATAGTACTACATCTGGCCACCATATTGCTTGCATATGTCTTGCTGGTTTCCAGTAGCAGAAGGTAGAGGTTGTAGAGATCATCTGTGAGGATGGAAATAGGATGAAAATAGATGACATAATAGCCATATGACATTTACAGGAGACCTGAAGGGTCTCCCAGTGACAACAGCCTTTTAGACATGATTTGAGATCTCCTGTTGTCACTTGATGCATGAATGGACTTTTGCTTTGCAACAACTAAAGCAAATCCCATCACACTGCATACGAAGGTCTTTTCTATCTGATTGCATATAAAAAATGGTGACATGCTACATCGCTTGCCATTGTAAATTTTCGTACGTAGGGCCCACCACAAGGCCTGTTTGTCAACATACGGCTCTGTACACTGCTACACAGCTCCGAGCACTGCTGTATTGTCGTTGCCATGTTCATGAGGGAATTTCCAGGAATATATACGTTTCTGGCCTCTCCTTAGGATATCCAAGGATAACCAGCATAATGTTGAATGCAGTCATGCACATGAATGGTGTAAAAAGTATGTTGTATTTAAAAAGCAGTACAAAATAATTTAATATTTGCAATATTACTACACATTTTATGTACATTTAAATATATAATCATATTTATATGATGTAAAATAAATAGTTGTAGGCAGAAATGTACAATAACTAATGGTTTTGCTTGCAGTAGTAATTTGAAGCTCCATTCTTAAACATGAGAACACCAGTTTACTTCATGCATGTCCGTTCTCAGATACTGCTGCGGTAATAGTATTTATTGTCGTATTACCTTCATTGACTACACTATAAAGTGATAAAAGTTTAGGTACCACTACAGAGTCCCTGTAGACTCCCGTGGGCTCTAACCAGAGGCTGCACCCAGGCAAAGTTGGTTTCTTTGTTCTTTGTCTGAAACGACCCGTTTTTCTTTCCACACTTTAAATCTAAGATTGTTGAAATAAATCCGTCTCCATTTTACAAGACTGCACCTGGTGTTTCCTGAAGAAAATACTTAAGACGTTTATAAACTTTTTTTTTTCTCATTTACATTAATGCTAAGCATTCTGTCAGCATATGAATAGTTGAATAAGCTCTTCTATATAATTTGTTTTGTGTCCAGATGGCATTCATTTATAGATAGAGCCATCACTTGAAGCTCCTTGCCCTAATGCTAAATGTATATAAGGTCCCCCTTTCTATTATGTGTCCTTTATAATACTACCGTCTTCTTATGTGGCATCGAGACCTTTTGGGCCCCTATGGCACCAGGTCCCGGGTGCGAATGCTGCCTCTGCACCTCTGCTAAGCCTCTGTCCATAGACACTACTTTATTTTTTTCTAATATTAAAAAAGTAAGGATAGGTGCCCTCTTCTAAAGAGTCAAACGCCTTCACTCTTTTCTCATGTACTCTGCAGAAGGGAAAAGCTCGTCCCCTTTCAGCCAAAATAGTTCTACGTGGTAAAACTTGCCATTGCTGAATGCTGCTCTTAGGGATGCATGCATTGTAAAGAAAAGAAGAAATGTAAGATCTACAGCATTTAACTTGTGACCTACATAAGGCATCACAAGTCAATAGGTGGGAAATGAAGTTGCCAAAACAAAGATGGCCTATGGTTTTCCTTAATGAGAGGTCACTGTGTAAAAATTGAGACCACTAGCCAAAGAGAGCAATTACGAGAGATTTTATGATTTCTCCTTGCTTAGTTATTCTTCAGACTTTAAAGGGCAAAGCGGCTGAGTACACAACTCAAATTCATTATCCAACAAGCCATTAGTGCTAGAGATCCCTACTGAATGCCCATGTCTATAATGGAGCCTAAACCATATGAAACATTATTGGTAATTGGTTTTCATTAACCTTTTGGCTGCATGTAACTAGAGCGATGCAGACTCCATCTTCAAAAGATGATTAATATTCTTGAAGTTAAGATACAGACATAATTTGTAGAAACTGTAGGTTGTAATGCTCTGGTCATGGGGAATAAAAAGTAAAAGGTTACTAGATCTGATCTTTTTATTCTTTTATTTATACTTTACAAAGATCTGAGCAACAAATGGAGGAAACAATGTACTGACAATGTAGATATAGATGACAAGATTTCTAGTGTACCAAGAAACTATTTCTGCAAGATCACAGTTCATGAAAGGAAAGCAAACCAGGTGACAATAAGGAGATAATTTCTTTCATGAAAAGATAAAACAAACACTGTTTAAAAAAAAAAATAATAATCTCGCTTGTGCTCAGACGAAAAGAGCCCTTTGTATTTATAAGATTTATTAATCTAAGGAACAGATAAAAAGTTGTTTTTTTTATGTTTTAAGCTTGATCCATATGCTTCCGTGAATGGAATTGCTCCCGTTCGCATTCTCTATGGGCTTGTATGTGCCGTATTCCATCTCTGTATGTGTCATTAATTGACACATACAGAGATGAAAAAAAATGGCAGCCCCCATAGAGAAGTAAAAGTAAGAACACAGTAAAAAGTTTAAAGTCACAACACTAATAAATACATTTTTTGTTTATATTTTATTAAAAGCAATATAATAATAGTAATAATAAGAAAAATTCATGACACCTTCCCTTTAAGCCCTGCCAGAGGCTTATAAAAAATGGAAAAATTAATTTAATAAAATTTTTAAGAATGTATAAAAAAAAAACCTTTTCCAATTTTGTAAAATAACGTAAACCATAAAAAAAAAATCATAATTGGCATCACCGTGTCCAGCACGGTGATAAAAAAAATGCCTCGTCTCCCAAATAAGATTTTATAAAAAGTGATCAAAAGTCATATGTTCCCCAAAATGGTACCAATCAAAACCACAGCTTGCCTTGTAAAAAACTATTTCTCACACAGCCCTAAAAAAATGAGGGCGACACAAAACAATCACCGTAATCATATTAACCCGCAGAAAAAAGTTAACATGTCATGCATGCTCCCCACACTGTTATACAGGCACCTGACACTGTGAAACAGCCTCTGGGCATTGCACTCTGATGTGTAAGCATTTTTACTTTTGATCTTAATGTCTTCCCTTTATGACATAAAATGGGGACCTACTGTTTTGTTCACATATGAGAGGCCAAATCAGGGACTGACCTTCCCAAAATGAATTTGTCGAGGTGCACTGGGATTTGAAAGGCAGTTCTGCCCTTTTTTATTGTCTTTTGTGCTCGCGCTCTTATCTGCCAGCCTTTGATTTGAACAAGCATCGATAGGCAGGAAATGATACAGTATTTAATTCCAAGTTTAAACTTACAATTCAAACCATATTTACTGCTTTTTTTTTTTCCAATATTACTTCCCATGGTTCTGTATTAAAGGTTTATATTAACAAAACATGTAAGAAATGCATTTTTGGTTAGTGTCTGCAAGTGAAACATCTAAATGCACTCCAGAAATGAAATAGAGTATGTTTTTAGCTTACAGTTATTCCCAGCTGCCAACACACAGGCATTGCGCCCATAAAGAGGGTAAGGTAAGACTCGAGTTGCTCTGAGGTCTCATCAGCTCATTGAGACCAATAAGAATATTTAAACCAGAAACTGGATAGAGAAGAGGCGCAAGCAGAAGTGAATGCACAAGTTTCTAAAATTCAGGCCAGATGCTGTCTTAATACTCAATTAGGATCAGATACATCCATTAGCACGATGCACCGAGGAGCTAATATCCTGCATCCTTGTGAAAAGTTAACTCTTGTTTTAATTGCATACAACTGACATGTGTATAGCACATGTGTCACCTTAATGTGGACACATAAGAATACATACATCTATCAGATCTAGTACTAGTAAAGTCCATCATTTCCTAGATGATTTAAGAAAATGAAGGCAGAGAAGTAGACATCTGTAGTGTTATACTGTTGTAATTGATGCACATTGTGGGAACTGTACTATCATCCAAAAGTTTGCTCTCACTTGGATAATATGTTTTACATTCAAACACCCTGAAATCCATCCAGCTGTTTCCTAGTTACAAATGTTCTGTGCAGGGTTTGCAGTTAGTGGCCGCGGCTAGCTAAGAGCGGGTCCAGCTGTTTGTTAGCCACACATACTCACTGTCCCAAAGGTTTGTGTATTCTGTATACACTTCCGGCTCCAACTGTGCTCTCTGGAGAAAAGGGATAAACTCAGCCAACAAATGGTGCAGTAAATAATATTACTGAAAAATCTGCTTGGATTGAACAAATATTCATAAATAGATGGTCTTAGTGGACAGACAGCTTTATATGTATATGACAATGAATTAAGCAGATGGTTTAAGGAATATTTTATTATCGAGGTTAGATTTTTTTAATTTAGGAATGACAGATTGTCAGTGTAGGCACTAGATGTTTCTCTAAGCTGCTTCTTATTAAACATCTGTAACAAAGTTTGAGGAGAGAGTGTTAGTGGTAACGGTCTCTTACCTTGTCCGGTGGTCTATCCCTCCTCCAGGCCGTCGGCGTCTGCTTGTGTCCCCAGCTCGCGGCCGCACTGTTCTTAGCACGAAATTCAAAAGTGTCTCACCAGTCACTGTTGCTCCCCAGAACTATTTAAACACCTTCACTATCCACCAGGTACCTGAGCAATATTGGATCCTGTTTTCTATTGCTTTCAGTTATCAGCCGGTATCTAGTTGTCTGTTACCAGCCTGTATACAACCTGCTATTACTATCAGTTATCAACCTGTATCCAGTTTTCCATTATCAGTCTGTATACAGTCCACCATTGTTACCTGTGGTTAGCCTGTATCCGGTTTTTAACTACCAGCCTGTATCAGTCTGCTATTGCTATCTGTGGTCAGCCTGCATCCAGTTATCCATTACCAGCCTATATCCGGTCCGCTATTTCTGTCTGTGGTCAGCCTGCATTCGGTTATCCATTACCAGCCTGTATCCAATCCGCTGTTGCTATCTGTGGTCAGCCTGTACCAGTCTGTATCCACTCCGCTGTTGCTATCTGTTATCTGCCAGTGTCCAGCTGCCTGCTACCTGCCTGTGTCCAGCTACCTGCTTCTACCTGTGTCCAGTTACCTGCTTCTAGCTGTCTGTGTCCAGCTACCTTCTGCATGCCTGTGTCCAGCTACCTTCTGCTGCCTGCCTGTGTCCAGCTACCTGCTTCTACCTGTCTGTGTCTAGCTACCTGCATCTACATGTCTGTGTCCAGCTACCTGCTGCTGCCTGCCTGTGTCCAGCTAACTGCCTGCGTCAAGCTATCCACCTGTGACCAGTGATCCACTATCAGCTTCCATCAAGGTACTATCTGCCAGTGCCATTTTCTTATTTGTTTGGAAAGCAGCTACTCCGCCGGGACTACCTTAAGAGGTAGCGGCCCGGTAGCCTCCCCGAAGCAAAGACCAGATCCCTGTATAGGGGTTAAAGGGTGAAGACCGGGGAGTCTACTTAGACAACGCCCTCAGAGGCCTCCCTAAGCCACGCCAGTGGAGTAGTCCAGTGGGTCCACAAACCTGCTGGTCGTAACAATCTTTAATGGCAGTAGCTTGTTATGGTACCCTTCTGGCCTCTTGAAAAAATTTATAGACTAAAAGATTCTCAACAATGACAAATGAGACACATATGCCTGCACTTGGGCCCCCAAGTGATGAATACTATCCTTCCCTTTACTCGTAGATACAGCAAGGGTGAGGTCGATTAAACAAAATTTTCGGTCAATAAGGGAGTTTTCCACTAACAAAATGTAATATCTATTCTTAGTATAGGTTTTAAATCACTGGGGCGCCACCGCTTAGTAAGGTCAATCGCCTGGCATATTTATCTGTCTTATTCTTCTACGCACATATAGTAAAAGTAAGCTTAAAGGGAATGTGTCGCTAGAAATTTTTTTTTTTTTTTTTTGTTAAACAGTTAGTGTATAAATGATTAAACATTGTTCTAATTTTTTACATTTTTTCACGAGTCAGGAAATATTATAAATTAGATTCTAATTCATAACATTTTCCTGTGCTGGTCACTAGAGGGAGCAATTCCCAAAATTGCAGCATTGGCATGTGGTAAAGCAACCACATTGCTTTATGCTGCAAAATTTGAGAAGACACACTCGCTCTTGCGTCCTCAAACAATCCCCCCTCCTTTATCCTGGCTAGTGCCAGGAGAAAGGAAGGGATTGAATGTTTAAACCTCCTACACTGTGTGTCGCCATTTTTTGAGCGAATACACAGTGTAGTAGGCTTACATACAGTGGTAATCACACAGTAAAACACAAACAAACACAGACATAACTTACCTGCTCCTGCCGCCGCCGCTCCCTCTGGTGCTTGCTTCAGAACACATGTCCGAAAGCCGCGACCGGAAGTAGTAAACTTACTGTCCGGCCGCGGCTTCCGGTCCACAAGAAAATGGCGCCGGATGTCGTTCGGCCGAAGACCTTGCATTTGGACTGTGCGGGAGCGGCGCATGCGCCGTTCCCACACAGACGGCGTACACCATAGTGAATGCGAACGGCTCCCGTTTGCATTCTCTATGGGGATGTATGTGCCGTATTCCATGTCTGTATGTGTCGTTAATCGAAAAAAAAAAATGGCAGCCCCCATAGGGAAGAAAAAGTTAGAAAATAAAAAAAAGTAAAACACAAACACACAAATAAATATTTTTTTTTTAAATAAAACACTAAAAGCAAATTGATATAAATTATTTTTTTTCGCGACACCCTTCCTTTAAATAAAATATCATCTGCAGTCATATTTAAAGGTTCACCTTTAAATGCATTTTGAATGCAAGATCAATCAGTGTGATTGGTGCAACTTTATGTACAGTTTTTATTACAATTATTTTTACTTTTTGAGATACAGCTGCCTTGTATAGATAATACAAAGCAGCTGTATCTCAAAAAATAGAATTTTTAATAAAAACTATTTATAAAGTTGCACCAATCACACTGATTGACCTTTATATATATATATATATATATATATATATATATATATATATATATATAATAAAAAATGGCATTCAAAGGTTTACGTAGCCTCTAAATATGGATCACATCACATTGTGCAGTAAGGTCAGATACAGGCTGAAGTTATTTTTAATTCTTGTCTGCTGTAATTTCAAATCTGATTCTGCATTCCATTGAAACAATAACTGGTTTGGAGAAAGATCTGGCTACTTGAGATTTCACCTAAAAAAAAGTTTATATCAACAGAATATGGCAGCTGTATGATATAATTAAGGATGACTGTATTTCACAAAAACAAACTACAATTTGGCACTTTAAATGGCACCCTGAGTTACATCTAGGCACACTTATTTTACTATTTCAATCTCATAGAAAACCTTGTGAAAACTCTGACTGGGTAGATGAGATTGTTATTGGTATTTTTACTAGCCCTCCACCTAAAGTTCCACAATGCTCCATAGAAATGCATTGTTGTGCAACATTGTCATTGACTTCTATGGGTAGAAAAAAGAAATGGAATCGCACAAAAGTTACGTTTCGTCATACAAAACTGTAGTACAACATAGCGTTAGCTATATTTTCGTTGTAGACTTGAACAGACTGGATCAATAAAAAAAAAAAAAGTTACATTATGAGAACCAAATTTAATATGTTGTACAGGTTATAGTGCCTCAGTGTTATTTATTAACTTATAACTTACCTCGCATCTGGATCTTGGTGTGCAGATTTACCACTATTATTACAGTTGTTACTACTATAAATATGTTGTGTGAATTATATTTTTCATTATTACTATAAAGCATATTTTCATGTAGTAAACATCTATTATTTGCAGTCCTACTTCTTAAAATATATAAGGGAACTGCTTAAAGAGGTTTTCTCATCTTTCAAATTCCATGGTAATGGTTCTGTGATCCCTCTTAAAATGCTGCAGTGATGGCATATCGTCAGGATATGTGAATGCGGCAACCAATCGCTGGCTAGAGCAGTCGTCAGTAAGCTTGACACATCACCACTGGCGGACAGTGATTTTCTGCTGTAGTCACATCATCACTGAAACATTGTAAACAATGACCTACGGGTGACCACAGAACTGCCTGAGCGAGAGTGGTGAGGGATTTGAAAGGTGAGTAAATTATTGTTATTTTAACCATTTCCAGCTTACATGAACTTTTATATAACACCTGGAAAATCACTTGAAAATGCAATAGAAATTGGCCCAATTACACATGAGGAAAATGAATTGGGTTAGGAAGGCCTCCTTCTTGGAGGTAAGTAGGGCTTCTGACCAAGTGGCAATCTTTACTTTCTACTTCACTTTGTACAACTACATGTTCTTTGCCATGATTTACAGCAAGTCCCGAAAGGTACAGGATGGGCAGATGTCTCACTGTCCATTGGTTTTGGTGAGAAAACAATCTATTTATGGACAATATATAGATATAAGGCTTCATTTTTCTAGAACATCTTTCTCTCCTATTAAAGGTATATACCCAAGATATATAAATACATAGCAAATCCACAGCACTCAGCTCTCTCTAGATTTCCTATAGACTCCAATGGAAAAAGGTGCACTTGAGCATAGCTACCTCTCCATTGCAATCTATGAGGACCACGGCAAATAGGACTCATGAGATGCCCATTCTCTCGATAGGTGAGAGTCAAAGGGGTGGCACTTGCACTTATCATGCACTTATGGCATATACTATGAATATTCCATAAATCTATATGATAGGAATACCTCTTTAATGTCTGTTAGATCTTTAGTTCTTATTTACATTCATAATGTATATTGTACATCTGCTATTTTGCTTAATGCTTTCACACCCTGTATAAAACACTTGTCAAACCCCAGTATATTTTTCAGCTTGGAATATGCTACATATTAGCACACTGAAAAAGGTTTGTACAGAGTTACAGTTCTTTGGAGGACTTCCAAATATCTGGCTTGTGTTTAGATATGTCCTTACAACACTCAAATCACACAGCTGCACAAATCTAAAAAGAGATGTATCATCGTTTTTGTCTCCCTTCTCCTTCCTCTAAAATGATTAACAAGGGGAAATGGAGACCTCTGTCCAAGAACGAAATATGCAAAATAATGTTATTCCCTCATAAGGACATTTTCTACGGACTGTTTGGGTCCCACGTTAGAAATGACTTCAAGTCGTAATTGAAAATGAAATTAATACTCCGTAATACTTCATTGGGGTTCTATATAGTAGTGCAAATGCCATGTACTCCTTGTTACTTACTATAACATTTGTTTGTCACCTGCTACATACCATTCTTTATATTACCGACTGGAAAAAGTACTCAGCGCTGCCCGGGTATAGTGTGTCGGTCTGTCTGTTTGTGTGTTCATTGGATTTGTTCTAAGGGTGCCCAGGACGCCAGTCCATGCCCTTGTATTTTCTTGGTTTACGGGGAAATCGCTAGTAGCCCTATATACCTCGGCAGTTACACACTGTTTATTTCAATTTTAACTTCCTAAATGCCTAACCGCTAAACTAGTAGGAAATGGAGTCATAAAATTGTGACAGAGCCTGTTGATTAACAACATTGGCAGTTTTATTACCAGTTGGCCATAAACTATGGTTGGATCATAATTGAAAACTGCATCATGCATAAAAGCCCACTCATTAGCATGTGGTACAACATGATGTTCTCTATAAGCTTGCTGACTGGCCTGGGTTCGGGCAGGAGTCTCTGCGCTTCTGCGAGCCACCTGTCTGATCTGTTGCTGAGAAAGCCAGAGTTTGCAGAGGAGTTTCAGCAGCTTGAGCAGCAGTGTGACGCATTTGATCAGCTTGCAGTTGGGCAAGAGGAGTCTATGCGGCTAGTATTGCAGCTTTCCTCCTGGCCATTTGTAATCTGATTGGTTGCTATGAGTAACCGCTCTCCTGTACCTTCCCATTTAGGATTATCTTGTAAAGGACAGTACCTGCTACTGCCAGATAAAAACATCTTTACTATAAAAACGAATGTCTGTATTCGCTTTTATAGTATTGAATCGTGATCATGTTATAATGCCTGAGAACAGAGAACAACAGCAAGGTTGGGACCTTTATGAAAACCTTCCTGAACACCCGATGTACTTATGTGCCAAATTTGGGGTCAAATGGTTCAGGCGTTTGGATGCCTATAGAGGACAGACAGACATTGACTTTTATAATATAGATTAGCAAAGTTCCCCAGCTTCACACTGGTCCATTTGTTTGTTGTTTGTGTGTGTGGTTAAAAACTTAATTCGCTACTGATATGAAGCCAACATATCCAATAAAGTCCAAGTGCAGTCTGAAAGTGGTTCAATTTATGAGAATGCTGAAATCCACAAGCTTGGTTCTGTTGAGAGATTTCAGGAGCTCGGGCAGCAACCATGCTCTTTGCCACAGGAGTCTTTCATCTAAGTGCATGGTTCCTTTTTGGAGGCATGACTGGTATGAAAGGGTTTCAGTTCATGTGAATGCTCAAATCCAGTATAGGTGCAGTTCTTTTACAGTGAGTAACACATCGAGTAAAGAAAAATGGCTTGGTTGTTATTGAAACCTGGTCTAAAACTGTGTGTATGTGAGTGAGGCCAAGAATGAAGGACCTGCGAGCTTCTATTGGCTAATACGGGTCATGTGGTATGGAGGAAGGTCCTTGATGTGGAAGCCAGTGGTGTCATATTTGCTTTTGTGAATATGTTGAGAACGGTAGGTCCTAAAGAGCTGAAACCCGGTCTAAACGTTTTTATTTTATTTACTTATGTGCCAAATTTGGTGCAGATTGGTTCAGTCGTTTGGCTGTGCATAAAGAACAGACATCAGACAACAGAAATTCTTTTTTATATACAAATATATCGGTAATAAGGGCTCATTCACATTTAGTGGTAATTGTGCGGCTTTCAAAATGATGTCATTACATGAGAAAACCAGCACAAAAATGACAAGTATAAGACATGCTATGGTTGGAGACAAATGCAGCATGCCATGAAATTCACATTGCTCTCAACTGTGAGTTGTGAATGACGGTTTGGAAAATCCCTTACCAATGTAGCCAGAGCAAACCATACTGCAAGGGGTCAACAGGGCCTATTTAAGATACTCAGCGTATATAATACTCAAAGAACCAAGTTCTTGAAAATATATAATCATTTTACTTTGGTGTCTTTTTAACAATTCTTTATTGATGAAATAGACCAAATATTGGTCTAAAACGTGATGTGAAGAGTGCCCTGTATATCAAAGTAGAGATCATAACTAATTAAAACGTCTAGTGTGGCATTAAGTTTCATTTTTATGAGTAATGTATATTTTCTATTAAACCGCATTTTCCCTTTAATATATGATATACTATATTGTTAAAATGGTAGGTGTATTAAAAGATTGAAAAGTACTGTACCTATTTTCTGGAAATACAAAGTCTTGATCTTTACATTATAATATAACTTATTATTTATCTGGCTGGTATGAGTAGGATGCTTAAATGGTTTGAAATCAATAAAGCAGTAAACTTACTATATTCCTAAGGAAACATAGTAGCACATCTACTACTGATCAGTTATCAAGGATAATCTTCCTCGTACAGCTTTTGTTATGCACCAGGATTTCCTGACTTTTATAATGTTGGTGTTTAAGTAAAAAATCCTTTTAACCTCTTTGTGATCTACTGGGTGAGTATATGTTTCACATTGATGTATTTTATGACATCCTGAATAGGGACTGCATGGTTCACTGTTAGGTCTTGATTTCCTCTTCCTAAGTATAAGTTTGTGTCACACACAGCACCTGATCGTTCATGCGCGGGATGTAGTAGAAAGAGTCCATGTTATGTCACCCTTATAACTACTGAGGGTTAAAAGTGACAGTGGAACTGGAGAGAGGCCAATATGACAGTGGGAAATAATAACAGTAATATTAAGTGTAACTAATCAAATATGTACAACCAACGTGGACTCTATACAACCTGACTATTAACTTTCAACACAAAAAGTGACCTGTAACAGCTGAAGTACCTAGATAAGGGATCTTGGAGATTTTTTTTAATCTTTTTTTTTTTTTCTAGAGATGAGCGAATCGATTCTACATTAATTAAATTTATTATGAATTTACCAAAAGTTTCGGATTTTAGCAAATCCGAAACTTTTGGGATTTGTTTCGCACGTATCCCTCAAAATAGTGGCCGCCATTTTACAGATCAGAAAAAGACAAGAAGTCATAGAAGAAGGATCACATGAACTCGGGCAGTGGCCCAACGAGCTTCCCCATAATGCCTTGCAGGCAGCCCTTTCTCTAGCATAGCCAATCGTGAGGGATATAGGTGGGAGTCACTGATGACAGTCATATGAGTCATAGCTTCTCTAAACCGCCCAACCAGGAATTGCTGGTTGTGGGGATATAGATAATAGAGAGAGGACGTCAGACAGAGAGTGAGAGATTGTAAAAGACAGAATACAGATATATAGTGGATTAGTGTCAGTGAGTGTGTTTCATAATAAGGGAAAATAGAATAGATAGTTATATTTACAATATTTTGCTGCAGAGATCTGTTTTAGAGAGAGACAGGAGTCAGTGAGTGTCAGTGTGTTAGACAGGCACAGGCATTGCTGTGAGTTCTGCTGCAACTATACAATTCTTACATTCATTTGTGAATCGCCAATCGTCATCACATCGTACACAAATCTTCAATAATATAAATTCTGGTGCTGATAACATGCTGCTGCCTCCTGAAATAGATGAAACGGATGACATCACTCATTGTTTTGCATATATCTAATAGTGCAACCAGAAATTGGAACATTGTTCTATTTCGTGCATTTATACATTGCCATAATACTTTAGTCTTTGTCCAGAGCTTGGATACAGTCCTAGAAGACCTCAGAGTGTGATACACGACTTTTCAGGGCAATCAGAGCACTTTTGATACACAACAAATTTATTCGGACATAAATTCGCTCATTTCTTTTTATTTCTATGACCATGGTAATACAAAGAACCATAAGTAGTATTTTTAGAGTTACCAGGTATATACTTTACAGGAGTTGTAAGGCAGGGCAGCTTTCCTTGAATGGATCTGCAACCACCTATAATAGGAGGAACAATTTTAATTGGGATTAAGAGAATTAGGCTTGATTACATGATAACTACAGGGCCACAACTCTCAAATTTGCATTTGGGCAGCAGCTGATACGACAGCAGATGGGCCATGAAAAACAAAAACATCAGCTAGTACCATTACGGAGGCAAACCCGAAAGTCCAGACACGCCAAGGAGGCAGGAAGTGGTAGTAAAACGTGAGATAGAGAAGCCAAATGGTTCAGGACCAAAGCAGATGATGTCATCAGTGTATGTTCCCATGATTGGAACCTATGGAATTTTATCCAGCAGGAGATTATGTTGGGTCAGTGGGATCCGTAAAATATATTAGTATAAGAACATGCATTATGAAGTAACATAACGGACTATGATTAGTTTGATAAAACTTTATTGCTAAAATGTTTGTGACAATTCATTCCCACATTATTTTTACAAGCACTCAAAGTAAATCCTCTCGGCCAAATTACATTATCTGTACGCCTATGGCCACTTTTAAATAATAAATCTCTCATCTTTCACAACTATACGTTTCCTATCTTTCAGACTTAATAAAGATAATAGTTTTTTGGGTCTGTTTTGGACGACTTGCTTAAAATGTCCCTACTGAGAACAGAACCTAATCTCTATCCGTGTGCTGGATTATTGGTGTTAGGGTATGTTCATACGGCCTATTTTCGGCCGTTTTCCAGGCCGTAAACGCCCGAAAAACGTCTGAAAAATCGGAAGCAGAACGCCTCCAAACATCTGCCCATTGATTTCAATGGGAAAAACGGCCATTAAAAAGAAGTGCAGGTCACTTCTTGGGACGATTTTGGAGCCATTTTTCATAGACTCTATTGAAATAGCTCCAAAAACGGCCATAAAAAATGCTGTGAAAATCGCAAGCGGCTTAAAAAACGTCTGAAAATCAGAAGCTGTTTTCCCTTCAAAACAGCTTCGTATTTTCAGATGTTTTTGCGTTTTCATGTGAACATACCCCTAGAGTAAAATGTCACCACTGCAGCATTTTATTGACATAGTAGTGACTATAACAAATAGCACATGACTGGAGGGTACATGTGCAAAGGGCTCACTGCCGAAACATCTAACCTTCATTAGAGAAGAATGAGCTTTTATGATTTCTCGCCTCTCCCATCACCCATATGTCCTGTATTAAAATGTCACCACTGTAATCACACAATATGTTGTGCCACATCTGATGTTTTCCTCACCTCGGATTGATGTAATGCCGTTCTCTAGTAGCGGAGCAGCCTAAGCTTTAACTGTAACATGTGCTTAGCAGGGATTTCTAGAAATCTTTTGAGATTTTCACTTTCTAGATTGAATATGTATATTCTACAGAGACCAAAGTGAAGATTTGGAAATGTTTCAAAAATAGATTTTGAAAAGGTGAATGATTAATTTCTCAGGCCTCATGCACACGACCGTAAAAACTCCCGTTATTACGGGTCGTAATCACGACCCGTAATAACGGGCTCATAGACTTCTATTGGCGACGGGTGCCTTCCCGTTTTCTCACGGGAAGGTGCCCGTGCCGTTGAAAAAGATAGAACATGTCCTATTTCAGGCCGTAATAACGGCACGGACAGTCCATAGAAGTCTATGGAGCTCTCGTAATAACGGGTGGCTACATGTGTGCACCCGTCATTACGGCAGCGTTGCTAAGCGACGTCAGTAAATAGTCACTGTCCAGGGAGCTGAAAGAGTTAACTGATCGGCAGTAACTCTTTCAGCACCCTGGACAGTGACTACCGATCAGTAAACCTGTAAAAAATAAAAATAAAAGACGTTCATACTTACAGACAACTTCCTGCTTCCTCCAGTCCGGTCTCCCGCCCGTTGCCTTGGTGATGCGTCCCTCTCGACATCCGGCCCGACGTCCTGGATGACGCTTCAGGCCATGTGACCGCTGCAGCCAATCACAGGTCAATCACAGGCTGCAGCGGTCACATGGACTGCCGCGTCATCCAGGGATGTCGGGCTGGATGTGAAGAGAGGGACGCGTCACCAAGACAACGGCCGGGTAAGTAGGAATTTCTTTAACTTTTATTACAGAAAAGGCTGTCCCTTCTCTCTATCCTGCACTGATAGAGAGAAGGGGCTGCCGATTAGTGCAGTGCTATTTTGCCGCCAAAAACGTGCTCGTAAATACGGGTGGAATACGTGTGACACCGGACCCATATTTACGAGCACGGGTTCGTAAATACTGGTGCAAAACGGGTGGAATACGTGTGACACCGGACCCGTATTTACGCCAGTATTTACGGGTGGGAAAAAATACGGTCGTGTGCATGAGGCCTCAGTGACATATTTCTTTAGAAGCAGTTGTTAACATGGCCCAAGTCACAGCATTTCCTTACAACAATGTTTGTCCAGTGTTCAGCCTGTCAGATGTTTGACTAGTGAAGACAGCTACATTGCATAGCAAATAACAGACATGACTGTTAAACTTGGTAAGGAAGGTGGCTGCAACGCTTAGTGAAAAAAGTTATGAATGTTGAGAAGTTAAAAAAAAAAAAAAAAAAAAAACTTCATATTACTCTGGTCACTTTTAAAGAGAAGCTGTCACATGACCAGGTTCGTTTTCAGTTATGCTGATGCTTAGATAATTTGTAATTGCATTTACAGTGATTTCCTTATATATATATATATATATATATATGTGTGTGTGTGTATATATATATATATATCTTCTAATTATTTTCTAATTCTGAATGTTAAACGAGCACTGGTCGACAGTACAAAATGTCGAACGGCACATCTTTGCTCCATTCAAACGGGGCAATGATCCCAAGTAAGGGGACGAATAATCGTTGATACGATCATTCCATCCCCATTCATTTCACATTTTCCTAGCCACATAAAAGATGTGATCAGCCGATGAAGGAGTTTTTGCTCGATTGTCGGCTGATCGCTGCCCTGTATACACATGGCAATCATTGGGAATGAGAATTTCATGAACACTCGTTCATTGGCCTGTGTAAAAGGGCCTTTACTTGCAGGGCAGCAGCAGAGATTTTGATTTATTTTTTTCCTTTCTGCTCTTTTATCAATTAACTTCCACTAATTAAAGAAAATAATTGTAATCTTAAGATTAGAGTGGATATGAACCTATTTTGTAAATCGCACCTGTGACGTCTACTAGTAGTACGCTGTTTTAGGGCATCTGCAAGATGCCCTACTATAGAGGAGTTAGTGGGTACCACATGTAAATTAGGTTGCATCAGCCTTCTCAGCGCATCTTAGTCGCAGTGGGGGTTCAAATGCGTGCTCCTTCCAGCTGCTTAGCTCACCTTACCCACTGACCACCCTTTAGCAGGATATCTTATAGATGACCTTGAGCATTGAGAACTGTAAAGTGACAGTTGTTCTTTCAGAGTAGAATTAAACAGCGAGCGTTTCCACCAGTGGCTGTAACAGTTTATGGGACCCTGTCCTACTAACATCCTCTTTACGATTCTCGATTTCATTTCTAAACATTAGTCTGCTGTGTGTATGGCTTTAACCCTGTTACCAATTGATTTGGTAGCTCCTAACAACCCTGTCCCATCTCGTACAGCGACTGTATTTCTATTGCATGTTCATAATTGTTTATTTCTCTCAAACTCTATGGTTTGATATAGCTCTATAGTAATTATTAACAGGTTAGACAGCACAAATATTACAGTGTATTATCTGTTCTTGCTTTATAGTTTATCTTATTTCATGTTGAAAATATAACATTTTGGTTTTAAAATATGGGCTTTCTTAAATAAGTTGTAATGTTAGACTCAAACCCTCCGCAATACAAACCAGTTACCTGTAATGACGGGGGTAGGGAAACGGACAAGTGAGCCCTAATCTACCCGCCACTCTGTCCCTGCCTACTTGCAACGACCCGCCCTAGGCGACGGGGTACAACTGGGCGGCGGTCCCTACGCTCAGTAAGTGCACGAGACAAACAGACAAGGGAACACAAAGCAAAGGGAAAGGGGCAGTTGCCCACGGCAACACCGTGAGCAACAAGAGTGGTGAACGAGCCGAGTCAAACCAGGAGTGCACGAGGTACCAAACGCAGAGCAGGAGAGTAGTCAGAAAGCCAGGGTCAGTATGGAGCAGGATCAAATAGAAGCTGTAGCTGGGCCAGGAAACCACACGAGAAGAATCACAAGCAAAGGAGGAACAGGAAAGGCAGGTAAAAATAGACAGAGGGCGGGAGCTAGCTCCGTCTGACCAGGCTGCGATAGGCTCTCCCACTCCTAAGCCTGCCATCCTGAGTGGTGGAAGATGGAGTCAGTCTCAGAGACATAGACTCAGGTGCAGACTGATTACCTATGGGAGTATCCACAGAAGTTGTGCCTGGCAGATCCTTTACAGTACCCCCCTTTTATGAGGGGCCACCGGACCCTTTCTAAGTGGACCTGGTTTATTGGGGAAACGAAGGTGGAACTTCCTGACCAATACCCCAGCGTGAACATCCCGGGCAGGTACCCAAGTCCTCTCCTCAGGCCCGTATCCTCTCCAATGGACCAGATACTGGAGGGAGCCTTGGACCATCTTGCTGTCCACAATCTTGGCCACCTCGAACTCCACCCCCTCAGGGGTGAGAATGGGAACAGGAGGTTTCCTCGAGGGAGCCAAGGACGGGGAGCAGCGTTTAAGGAGGGAGGCATGAAACACGTCGTGTATTCGAAAAGATGGGGGCAACTCCAGTCGTAAGGAGACAGGATTGAGGACTTCTATGACCTTATACGGCCCAATAAACCGGGGGGCAAACTTCTTGGACGGGACCTTAAGGCGCAAGTTCCTAGACGATAACCACACCAGATCCCCGACCATAAACAAGGGGTTAGCAGAACGTCTTCTATCAGCCTGAGTTTTTTGTACGCTCTGGGACGCCTCTAGGTTCTTCTGAACCTGGGCCCAGACTGTGCACAGTTCCCGATGAACGACCTCTACCTCGGGATTGTTGGAACTACCAGGTGAAACGGAGGAGAACCGTGGATTAAACCCAAAATTACAGAAAAAGGGGGAGACCCCTGACGAGTTACTGACCTGGTTATTAAGGGAAAATTCGGCGAGGGGAATGAATGAGACCCAATCATATTAACAGTCAGAGATTAAACACCTTAAATATTGTTCTAGAGATTGATTAGTCCTCTCAGTTTGGCCATTAGTTTCAGGATGGAAGGCAGAGGAGAAGGACAGATCAATCTCCAACTTTTTACAGAAGGCTCTCCAAAACAGAGAAAGAAATTGTACCCCTCTGTCGGAAACAATATTGACAGGGACCCCATTGAGACGCAGGATGTGTTTGACAAACAGAGTAGCTAACGTCTTGGCGTTGGGTAGTTTCTTGAGGGGCACAAAGTGGCACATCTTACTGAAGCGGTCTACTACCACCCACACCACCGACTTGCCTTGAGATGGAGGCAAATCGGTGATAAAATCCATGGAGATATGGGTCCAAGGTCTCTGGGGAATGGGCAAAGAACGTAGTAAGCCTGCTGGTCGGGACCTGGGAGTCTTGGACCTAGCACAAACCTCACAAGCGGCGATGTAGGCCTTAACGTCTTTAGGCAACCCAGGCCACCAATAGTTTCTGGCAATGAGGTGTTTGGTACCCAGGATGCCTGGATGACCAGATAGTGCGGAGTCATGATTTTCCCTAAGTACCCTTAGCCGGTATTGCAGGGGAACAAACAGCTTGTCCTCAGGAAGGTTCCCGGGAGCTGAACCTTGATCAGCCGCAATTTCAGAGACTAAATCAGAATCAATAGAAGAAATGATTATACCAGGAGGCAAAATACAAGCAGGATCTTCCTCCAAAGGAGGGCTGGCCATGAAGCTACGCGACAGTGCATCGGCCTTAATATTTTTAGACCCAGCCCTACAGGTAACCAAAAAGTTGAATCTGGTAAAAAATAGCGCCCATCGAGCTTGTCTCGGGTTTAGCCTCCGGGCAGATTCTAGGAAAACCAGATTCTTGTGGTCGGTAAGGACCGTTACCTGGTGCCTAGCCCCCTCCAGGAAGTGGCGCCACTCTTCAAATGCCCATTTAATGGCTAAGAGTTCGCGGTTGCCAATATCATAGTTACTCTCAGTGGGCGAAAACTTCCTGGAGAAGTAGGCACAGGGACGGAGATGGGTGAGGGACCTGGTACCCTGGGACAAGACAGCCCCCACTCCCACCTCAGATGCGTCAACTTCCACGATAAATGGCTCCATTTGGTTGGGCTGAACCAGCACCAGGGCCGATATAAAGCACTTTTTAAGGACCTCAAAATCCTGGACAGCCTCAGGAGGCCAGTGGAGGAGATCAGCACCTTTGCGAGTGAGGTCTGTAAGAGGCTTAGCGATGACCGAGAAGTTAGCAATAAATCTCCTGTAATAATTAGCGAACCCCAAAAAACACTGTAACGCCTTCAGGGAGGCAGGTTGGACCCATTCCGCCACAGCCTGGACCTTGGCGGGGTCCATGCGGAATTCATGAGGAGTGAGGATTTGACCCAAAAATGGTATCTCCTGTACCCCAAACACACATTTTTCGGTTTTCGCAAACAGTTTGTTTTCCCGAAGGACCTGGAGCACCTTCCTGACATGCTCAATGTGGGAGGACCAGTCCTTGGAAAACACCAGTATGTCATCAAGGTACACTACAAGAAATACCCCCAGGTAATCTCTCAAAATCTCATTTATGAAATTCTGGAAGACCGCAGGAGCATTACACAACCCAAAGGGCATGACGAGGTATTCGAAATGACCTTCGGGCGTGTTAAACGCAGTCTTCCACTCATCCCCCTCTTTGATGCGGATAAGGTTATACGCCCCCTGTAGATCAAACTTAGAGAACCATTGGGCCCCTGAACCTGATTAAAGAGATCAGGAATCAAAAGAAGGGGATACTGGTTCCTTACAGTGACCTTATTCAAGTTACGGTAGTCAATGCATGGCCTAAGACCACCATCCTTCTTCCCTACGAAGAAGAAGCCAGCACCTACCGGAGAAGTAGAGGGGCGAATGTAACCCTTGGCCAGGCATTCCTGGATACACTCTCTCATGGCTTCACTTTCGGGACAAGAAAGATTAAATATCCTACCCTTAGGAAGCTTAGCTCCTGGTACCAATTTGATAGCGCAATCGTATTCTCTATGAGGAGGTAACACTTCGGAGGCCTCCTTAGAGAAAACATCAGCGAAGTCCTGAGCAACCACAGGTAGCGTGTTCACCTCCTCAGGGGGAGAAATAGAATTAACAGAAAAACATGACGTCAAGTATTCATTACACCATTTGGTAAGCTCCCCAGTATTCCAGTCAAACGTGGGATTATGCAACTGCAACCAGGGAAGGCCTAAAACCAAATCGGACGATAATCCCTGCATCAACAGTACAGAGCACTGCTCCAAATGCATGGAGCCAACAAGGAGTTCGAAAACAGGGGTATGCTGAGTAAAATAACCATTAGCAAGAGGAGTGGAGTTGATACCCACTACCGGGACAGGTTTAGGCAAATCAATCAAAGGCATAGCTAGAGACATAGCAAATTCCACAGACATGATATTAGCAGAAGACCCTGAATCCACGAAGGCACTGCCGGTAGCAGACCTACCACCAAAAGAGACCTGAAAGGGAAGCAATATTTTATTACGTTTCATATTTACGGGAAATACCTGTGCGCCCAAGTGACCTCCCCGATGATCACTTAGGCGCGGAAGTTTTCCGGCTGCTTATTCTTATGCCTAGGACAGGTGTTCACTTGATGCTTGTCATCCCCACAATAGAAGCAGAGACCATTCTTCCTGCGGAACTCTCTACGTTGTCGGGGGGACACGGAGGCCCCGAGTTGCATAAGTACCTCCGAGTCTTCCGTGGAAGAGCGAAGCAACGGGACCTCGGGAGGCATCATGGGGGAGTCAGAGGGGAAAACACAGAAACGTTCAAGCTGTCGTTCCCTGAGACGTCGGTCAAGTCGTACCGCTAAAGCCATAACCTGATCTAGGGAGTCAGAAGAGGGATGACTAACTAGCAGGTCTTTCAGGGCATTCGACAGACCCAACCTAAACTGGCACCTTAAGGCAGGGTCATTCCACCGAGAAGCTACGTAACACTTCCTAAAGTCAGAACAATACTCCTCAACAGGTCTCTTACCCTGACGTAAGGTCACCAGCTGACTCTCGGCAAAGGCAGTCCTGTCAGTCTCGTCATAAATGAGTCCGAGAGCAGAAAAGAAACGATCAACGGAGGAAAGTTCAGGGGTGTCAGGAGCCAAGGAGAAGGCCCACTCTTGGGGCCCTTCCTGGAGCCGGGACATAATTATACCCACCCGCTGGCTCTCAGAACCTGAGGAATGAGGCTTTAAGCGAAAGTAGAGCCTACAACTCTCCCGAAAGGAGAGAAAAGTCTTCCGGTGCCATGAGAACCGGTCAGGCAACTTGAGGTGGGGTTCAAGAGGTGAGGGGCACTACCATGGTAGCGTCAGGCTGGTTGACCCTCTGAGCCAGGGCCTGGACCTGTAGGGAGAGACCCTGCATTTGCTGGGCCAGGGTCTCAAGGGGGTCCATAGTAGTGTCAGGGAGCAGGGTAGACTAGGTATACGGGCTTGTGATTATGTAATGATGGGGGTAGGGAAACGGACAAGTGAGCCCTAATCTACCCGCCACTCTGTCCCTGCCTACTTGCAACGACCCGCCCTAGGCGACGGGGTACAACTGGGCGGCGGTC
Organism: Rhinoderma darwinii; assembly: GCF_050947455.1. NCBI lineage: Eukaryota > Metazoa > Chordata > Amphibia > Anura > Rhinodermatidae > Rhinoderma > Rhinoderma darwinii. The sequence goes on from NC_134692.1 coordinate 59,004,837, forward strand.
CCTACGCTCAGTAAGTGCGCGACAGACAAACAGACAAGGGAACACAAAGCAAAGGGAAAGGGGCAACACCGTGAGCAACAAGAGTGGTGAACGAGCCGAGTCAAACCAGGAGTGCACGAGGTACCAAACGCAGAGCAGGAGAGTAGTCAGAAAGCCAGGGTCAGTATGGAGCAGGATCAAATAGATAGAAGCTGTATCTGGGCCAGGAAACCACACGAGAAGAATCACAAGCAAAGGAGGAACAGGAAAGGCAGGTATAAATAGACAGAGGGCGGGAGCTAGCTCCGTCTGGCCAGGCTGCGATAGGCTCTCCCACTCCTAAGCCTGCCATCCTGAGTGGTGGAAGATGGAGTCAGTCTCAGAGACATAGACTCAGGTGCAGGCTGATGATCTATGGGAGTATCCACAGAAGTTGTGCCTGGCAGATCCTTTACATTACCGCTTGACAACCCCTCCCCCCCCCCAAACACACAGACACCGCTACACCATACCACCCACTCTACCTGCCTTTTTCTTCTCTTTTAAACTTTTCTTTATATTTTTGTTTGAAAAAAAACCCCAAAACAACAGAATACATTAGGCTATGATCTAGGAACATAGAATAGTTTGTAACCATAGAACTCCTCTGCCTAATAATATGAGCCTATATACTTGGTGGTTCATGTCTATATGAATAATTCTATTGATTGAGGATGTTGAAAATTGTAGTTTATTAAAATCCTACAGTCGCACTCTTAGATATAATCCTAGAACACAGTTAGGTTTACATCCATGAGATCTTAGTACTTTTTGAGAGATTGTATATTATTATCGCCATCTTATATGTTTCCCATTGGTGTTTTCACCTTTCCTGTTGTTTTCATAGTATGGAAATATGACAACTGCTAAAACAGTAGGCTTTCACAGCAAATTCTCTATACAAGAAATACAATCTTTACATGTTCTTACAAGTAATAATAATAAAATATCTCACCCCCACAATCATTGTTTCTGCTCGCTTTAATGTGTATCTGGATTACAGGCAGATTTTTTTTTATCATATGTAGTATTTTATACAGAAATTGCATTTATGCTGTAATACTCTTGCTGTCTGTGATAATTATATGTTGTGTAAAACATTTTTTTATTAACAAAATCCAGATTTTCTTGTCATAATGAACCCTCACATTGTATATAAATGTTCTACTTTGTTCTTCTGTGTAATGTAGATATTACACCTCTTACCCCTTGCTGTAGAGAAATCATGCAGAGGCTGATAATGTATTTGGGGAAAGTAACTGCTGGTGAGGATTTTTTGTCATTTTTATGATCTGCTGGATTTCTTAGTGTTAAAAAAAAAAAAAAAAAAATGACTGTAGCACAATACTGGAGTGATGTGAGCTGTCACACTGAAATGTAACAGTTAAAACTTGATATATGTATATATACACTGTTCAGCCATAACATTATTGTGTAGGTCCCTCTTATGCCGTTGAAAAATCTCTGACCCATCGAGGCAAGAACTCCACAAAACCTTTCATGGTATCCTGTGGAATTTGGCACCAAGACGTTAGCAGCAGATCCTTTAAAGAGGCTCTGTCACCAGATTTTCAAACCCCTATCTCCTATTGCAGCAGATCGGCGCTGCAATGTAGATAACCGTAACGTTTTGGTTTTTTTCAAAAACGAGCATTTTTGGCCAAGTTATGACCATTTTTATATTTATGCAAATGAGCCTTTCTTATGTATAACTGGGCGTGTTTAAACTTATGTCCAAGTGGGCGTGTATTGTGTGTGTACATCTGGGCGTTTTTACTTGTTTTACTAGCTGGGCGTTGTGAATAGAAGTGTATGATGCTGACGAATCAGCATCATCCATTTCTCTTCGTTATTACCCAGCTTCTGGCAGTTCACAGACACACAGCGTGTCCTCGCTCATCCGACGCGATGAAGTTCCTGTGGGAGGAAGTGAGTGACGTCACAGCGTGATCTCGCGAGGACACGCTGTGTGTCTGTGCACTGCCAGAAGCTGGGTGGTAACGAAGAGAAGTGGATGATGCTGATTCATCAGCATCATACACTTCCATTCACAACGCCCAGCTAGTAAAACAAGTAAAAACGCCCAGATGTACACACACAATACACGCCCACTTGGACATAACTTTAAACACGCCCAGTTGTACTTAAGAAAGGCTCATTTGCATAAATATAAAAATGGTCATAACTTGGCCAAAAATGCTCGTTTAAAAAAAAAAAAAAAAGTTACTGTTAACTACATTGCAGCGCCGATCTGCTGCAATAGGAGATAGGGGTTTGAAAATCTGGTGACAGAGCCTCTTTAAGTGACGTAAATTGCAAAATGGGGCCTCCCTCCATGGATCTGACTTTTTTTCAGCACATCCCACTTATGATCGATCGAATAGAGATCTGGGCAATTTGAAGGCCAAGTTAATACCTTGAACTCTTTGTCATTTTCCTCAAACCATTATTGAACAGTTTTAGCATGATCCTGCTGAAAGGGGCCACTACCATTAGGTAATAACGTTGAGTAAAGGAGTGCAATGTTTAGGTAAGCTGTACATGTGCAAGTAACATCCAGAAAACCCAAGTTTTCCCAGAGCATCAAACTACTTTTACCGGTTTGCTTCTTCCCAAGGTGTATCCTGGTGCCATCTCGTCCCCAGGTAAGCAACACATACTCACCCGGCCGTCCATATGGTGTAGAAGAAAAGAATTCAAGGCCACTTTCTTCCATAACTCCATGGCCCAGTTCTGATGCTTACATATCCATTGTAGGTGCCTTAGGTCGTGGAGAGAGGTCAGCATGGGCACGCTGACTATCATAGCCAGCAATTAATTTTTCAGCAATTTGTGCTATAGTTGCCCTTCTATGGGATCAGACCAGACAGGCTAGCCTTCGCTCCTCACACGCATCAATAAGCCTTGGGTGCCTATAATCCTGTCACAATGATCCTGATCTTTTCTCAGATCCTTACACTTGCCTATTTTTTATGCTTCCAGCACATCAACTTCAAGAACGAATGTTTGCTTGCTGCATAATACAGCCCACCCTATGACTTGACAGGTGCTATTGTAATCAATGCTATTCACTTTAACTGTCAGTGGTTTTAGTGTTATGGCTGAACAGTGTAAATAAATATATATATATATATATATATATATATATATATATACATAGTATATTGTAACATGTTTTTAAAATCTACTTCTACTTTTATTTTTAAAGCTGCACCACTACTACATCATTTTTGTGGGATGGGTGTACTTTTTATGATGGTTTTTCTCACATGCCATTTATGCTGGACATCTGGTATCTACACTTATTGACATAAAAGCGGTTCAAGTGAACCTAGTTTTAAGATCGCTTAAGATTTTAGAAAGCGGACGCCGAACTCTCATTTAGCGGACAGCTATTCCTCCCAACCCCCTCTTAACTATGCACGCTCGGCTCTGTTTACACGGGGAGATGTGCTGCTGACAACCATGATTTTTAGGGCTACATAAAAGATGCAATCAGCCATCGAACAAGTTTTTGTACAAACGCTTGTTCGCCCGATCATTGGCCTGTGTAAATGGACCTTAAGCTGCTGCCAGACACCTTTCCTTACAAGCCAAAGATCGGCATGTTGAAATCAAATAGCCCGATCCTGCTCTGTCGGGCAGAGTCGGAACATATCAGATGGTCAGCTAGTCCCAACTAAATCTCTTTCATGTGTATGGCCACCTTTATTCTGCTGCAGACACCTCATCATACAGCACGTTGGTGCACCCCTCAAAGCAGCTGTAGTGTAAATGTTTTAAGTCATTCCTGGTCTATGCGTTAAATGAACCTCCCTCTTGGTCTATGGTTCATGTGTGACTGTTTAGAACTAAATGATTTAAATCAAGTTTTGGGATTATATTTTCTGCCCTAATAGTTCCTGGGCTATTCAATTGTATTTCTATTATATTATGCAGTGAAATGAATCTCTAGCTTTTTTGTTTTAATGGGCAACTTTATTACTGCAGAGCTGCAACTAAAGCACGTTTTTATCAGAGTGTATTAAACATAAAAAAATGAATTACTTTTAGGCAGAACTGAGTTGCAGCAAACCGTACATGCTGCAGACAATCGGTCTGCTGTCTAGATTTATAGGATATATTAATATATATTTGTGGCTCTCAGCAGTCTGTTTTCTTCAAGTAGCAATATGAATAAAGTTGCATCTCCGTTTGTGCTTGCAATCCAAAATTGTTTCAATGAGTTCTCTGGTTAACACAACTCCTTTAACAAAAAGCCCTATTATGATATTTTGGTTCAATAGATTGGAGTCCCCTGTTCCAAATCCCACTCCATCAGCCAGGCCAATTCCCCTCGATCTGGAGGATCTGGCACATCTTTGTATTAAACAAGCAGCCTATTCTTTTCCAACAAAAAGAGGCCTTTTCAGATTTCGATATAAGCTGATTGTGGGGGATCCCATTAGCAGGGACCTTTGATAAGTCATTCAACTCTCTCAAATTTCAATTCCTCACTATTTTCAAGATCTGTACCTGTTTTCCGTGAATATGAACAGTCCTAATACTTCTAAGGGCTGAGCTGTTGCTACATTTGCATCCAGCTTAAGCAATTCTTTATGAGCTAAACAGCCTAGACTCCAGGATGCATAATATCTACCTTGATACATTGTAACCAACTATCAGGACAGGAGAAAGATATGTACAGCTGATGTGTTTAGTTCACATAGGATTGCCTAGACTGGAGACAATTGTACCAAACTGTCATCTGTCAGAAGTATTCGGTATGTTCCAAATACTGATGACAAGGAGATATCCTAAAAATGGAAAACAGAACTACAAAGTATGTAACAAATTACAATAGCAAAGCTTTTCACATTGACTAAGCTTTACTAAAGGGGTTTTCAGAGATTTGCTTGAATTTTGGCAATCTCCTTACTGTGCTTACTGTAGGAAAATAAAAATATTTTTAATATACTTTAGGCCCTTTTACACTGCGCAATTATCGGGCGAACCATCATTCATAGAACGCTCATTGCCTATGTGTAAACAGGGCAGCGATCAGCAAATGAACGAGCAAACGCTCGATCATCTTCTGATCGTATCGTTTTAAAACCGAAATATTATCATTGTCGGCAGCAAATCTCCAAAATTGTCCGGTGTAATAGATCCTTTAGTCTTGGAAAAATGGTTTCCACTTCTCTTGCCCATTGCTTCACCCACTGCCACTCCTCAGTTTAAAATGCAGAGTAGTGACATGACATGCATTGAGACGTCAAATCATACGACCATGCCAGCCCCATCATTCTGCTGATTAGTGAGGGTTCCTGGGTTTGGACGCCCACCAATCCAACATTTCTGGGCTCTATCATGTAGAATTTTTCACAAAACAAAATCAGGGAAACTGAAAATTTTACAGTAAACATATTTTAAAACTGACATTATATTGTTTTTTCATAGTACATCTATCAGGTGATCACGTTTATTTGATCAGAAAAACATTATAAGATTGTGTCCAACTTGGTTCTTGACAGTGGGCATATTGTATCATTCACAAATAGTGAACAGACCTAAAGTAAATTCAGCCATAGCTGCTGGTTGGAGATTGAAGACTGTAACAAGGCTGGGAACTGCAATTATTAGTCCATTACTGGGGAGAAGGCAATAAGATGTAGTAGAATGCATTTTATTGTGACCTTGCCCTTTTGAAACTGGTATATTATACCATCATAAAAAGGTGCCATTTCAAGGACAAATCTCTAGATATAAAAGTGCAGTGTGGATATATGTGGTTAAGTAAACTGTATGCCTTTAAATCTGTGTTCACACCAGGTTTTGCCAATACAGTTGGAATTATCATTAAAAAAAAAAGGTTGACTGCAAAAAGGAGATTTTATTTAATGGATCTGTCCAAGAAAAATAAAAAGTATATAACTGGTATAGAAACAGCTATGTGAATACTATAAAAAAAATATTCAGTTGTATTTTATATGATTGGGTTAATCTTCTGCACGCCTAGGGACTGTATAAAAAATAAATCACTATTCTGCTTATGGTTTTGTTGTTTTACCAAATGGTGTAATAGGTTATAATATATAACCAGTAAAAGCAGTGTCTAGCTGTAAACCTGTCAAATATATGTCAAAAACACACTCTCTTGGTATACATTGACCCCATAGAAACACACGGTCATGTTACCATATAAATGTCTATGTTTTTACAAGCGTATATGTCAGGTGTCAAAAGTATAGTGCCACTGTCACGAGACTAATGATCATGACGGGTTAAAACAATGGGCACAGAGCGCCCGCCTTACAACTAACCACAGTTCAAGGATGCCGTTCGTCATTCTCACGGTCTTGAAGAGGCGCAAAAGGGGCTTGAACGCTGTATAGATCCCGCTACTTTAACTCTTTGCAGGAATCTTACAGATTCTTTTATTTACTACATTATTTTGTTATGACAATCGTACATTAGGCAAGTTGAGGAAGAGAAAATGTAACACATTGTGTCTGTGTATATATATATATATACACCTTTATTTTTGTTTATCTATCTTAGTGTTAGAACAATGTTTAGCAGCCCCCATCAGATGGCAGCGTCAGTGGTTTTGAGAAAAACAGCCTCAATTCAATCATGCCTCAGCGTGACAGTCCTGAATAATATCGCTGCAACTTGCTGTGGTTGCTGTGTCAATAATCGCTGTACGGGGTTTCTTAGCTTAGATGGGTAAATCTATGTAATAACGGAAGAAAGGCATAACTATCATGAGCTGGACGATTATTATCAATGTTCTTTGTGTTGTGTGTATTGTTTAGAGGCACAAAGCCTCCGTGACTATTGTAAGAAGCTAAAGCTATACTGCAGTAGGCAGAGCACATTTAAATTTATCCAGCAAGCTCCTCCCTTGATCAATATACACGTGTTAAGCCGGTTTCAGAGTGTTTGAAGCACAATAGAAAATCAATATTTACTCCCGAGCTTTCATTACATGTCGGTGCAAAATGAATACTTCTGTCATTGAATTTTCCATTTCCAGTACGGATAGAAGCCAGAGTAGAAAAGATGTTCAAGTCAATTAGCAATCAGTGGTGAGAGTCGGGAGACAGCCGAGTTGGTGGGCAGCGAGCAACATTTTCTTTATTTATTTCACAGCCGTGTTGGAAACTGCTTTATTATAAGTGATATCGAATAGTGTTGTGAGCAGTGGGAAGATGTTAAAAAGCCATTTCTCCTAGCTCGGTTTTCCATCATTTAATTGCGCGCTATCAAAGAAATATTTCTTCTATGCAAAATGTTTTTACTGTTAAGTATAGTTAAGCAACCGGGTGTTGTCGGGCTCACCTTCAGACAGCACTTTTATTATGAATTTAAGCTATGTTACTTTACAATTAATGCATGCCATTCTACGGCGGAGAGGACAATACATGGCAATTATGTAAATTATGACACTAGTTGCTCGGTGGATCACACTGATGGTATTCTATGTTATTCAAGTGTATAGAGACTGGACAGCAAATATGCCCCCAGCGAATATGGCAAATTTATAGTGTAGTTACAATCAGATTGGTCTGCGATGCATCAGAACATATAGTGCATCATTTAGAATACTTACTCATTTACTTATAGTGCAGCCTGCCTTGTTGAGCTTTTGCCGCTGGCACATACTACATTGTGTTTCTAGAATAGTATAGGTCAATGTCTAGGTTTTCTCATAAGTAGAACACGTGGCAATTACTGAAGCATTGATAGTAATTAAACATCCTCCATGCTTGACCTGTTGGGTGTAGTTGCAGACTGGGGGTGTGAAAAAAGCGCTATAGATAACATATATATGTATGATACTACAGTATATACTAATGCTGAACACAATGCTCCTTGTGGGCCTCTTTCATGTGGGTCCTTAATACACCCATGCCAAACAAGTATGCAGTGAGAAATAAAAAGGAGGAAATACCTGTGACCATTGTTCAGCAGTAAAGCCAAAATCTGCCTACCAGCATTGCATGTGGGGTAATAATGATGTCGCAGTTGTACAGGTAATTTTTCTGATGATAGATTTCCTTTAAGTAGTTGCACTTAAAGGGAACCTGTCACCAGTATTTCACCTATTAAACCAGCAATACCTAGGGGAAGTGGGTTAGAAATCATTTTTATGTAACCTATGATTATCTTCTAAGTCAGCTTTAGTATTTAGTCTTTTAGTGTTCCTGCACTGTATGCTAATGAGCATAAAAGTCATATCTTTGTTTCATCAAGCCTTTCTGAGTTAACCCCGCCTCCTTACTTTTGATTGACAGCTGCTGGCCTCCCCCAGCATACACAAAATCCCACACTTGCGCATCGATGTCCTGGTGTGTGCGTGCGCACAACCGAAAACTATAGCGGCGCATGCGCTGTAACTAGATTTGAGGCCCAGGCGAAGCAGTGAAGGGTGTTGGACCATACATGACGGGGCATGCGCGCTATCTCAGATGAGATTTTGTCATTCAGGACGGGCCAGTTTTCAGCTGTGAGTGGGCATAAGAAGAGGAACGAACTAGACCATTATTTATGGTCGGAGGAAGAGTTTAGGAGTGGGGATAATGGCAATGAACTTTTGACAGCAATGGCCATCGAGGGGTGAGTAGAGTTCAATAGGTGAAATGCTGGTGACCAGTTCCCTTTAAGTTCCTGTCAGTGTAGTAGACAGAAGCACAGGACCATAAATACAGCAGGGTTGCATTTTAGAGGCACTGCTGTGTTTGGCATAATATGGTATTTCTGTGTGGCAAGCAGAATGTTACAGGCAATTACTATTACTCTGCTGGCGCTCCTATTTGGTGTACACAAGCAGTGTAATAGGGAATAGCTGCAAGGTGACAGCACTATGTAAATATTTTGTAGCTATAGAATGGGGCCATTTTGCTGTAAGCGCTACTATTTAGAACAATCCAGGATTTGTCGATTCCGTCACTACCTCTGGGCACTGGAAACCGGACATCTTGAGGGTTTAGCTAGGAATGGGGTGGTACATACATTTGTGACAAATACCATTATTTTGGCATCTTAAAGGCAGTTCACGGCTACCTGTACTTTACCCTATGGTGTACATGAAGTCCATCCCCAGACAGATATGCTTTTAACGCTGCATACTTCCTGTCGTAGGTTCACCGTTCATGTTGGACCGTTGTGCCTCTCGGGACGTTTTGACGCCATCCGAGTGGCACCCGATAGTCTTCACGGACTCATTCACTTTAGCTAGTCCGTGAAAAATAGTCCAAGTCTCTGATCCAAAGAAAGATAGAACATGTCCTATCGTTCCTCAGTTCACTGACGGGACACGGACGGTGCATGAGGCGTTAGTATAAGCACTTACAGAAATCAAGCTTTTGAGGACAGTGTTTGTTATGAGTTTTTGCTTTATATGCGTTTTTTTTTTTTTTATATCTCTTTTGCTTTTTATCCAGTTATTAGCTCTGTAGCTAGGTGTCATGACTCCTTCGCTCTTTTTGCAGTCATCGTATTACATACTAACTTATCTATATCTTCCAATTGATCTCCTTTGTTTATTCAGATCCAACCCGCAGGCTGACTGTTCTTTGTAGGTTCACATTAAGATCTGCTTGCTGAGCAGGCGGTGTCTATATGTGTGCCTCTGTTTATTTGCCAGACTCTGCCGTTCAGGAAGAAAAATCGTCCTATGTCTGCTTCCACCTCTTATTACTAGTTGTGCTTTGTAAAGGATGCTTTGTGAAAAGGTGTTTCATAAAGAGTTGCCCTGTAGCATTTCACTGCTCGGAAACATCCTTTGAAGTTCTTCTGATTTATTTCCTGCTCTGTCGCAACAATATTTCTGTTCCCTTAATGAAATCGCACAACACTCTGTATGTGGCGGTGCCATTAGTTGCAATTTAATTACATCTATGATGTATTGAAGATTCCAGGGTGTTCTTAGTAGCATCTGACTCCAAGAATAACAAACATGTAAGATCTTCATCTGCTTCTTCACTTTTTACTATTGATTATGTATTAAAGTAAAGGTGCTATACCAGAAAATAAAAAAGGAACCTTATTGTTGTTTCACTTCTTTTAAAAAATAAAAGTCAAACTGACTTATGAAATCATTCCGACAGCCTCCTAAGCTAAGCCACATTTTAACAGCGTTCTTCTATTTCCCTCCATGCCACCTGTAACCTGCCTATTAGGTTGGATTCACATGCGGCAGATTTTGTTTCAGAAATCTCTGCCTCTGAATGGAACTTGGGGAAATCCAGGCGCCTACTGCAGAAACAACCTCATTCAGAAATTTCTCCAACAAAATCTGCCACGTGTGACTGCACCCTTAGAAGAGAATAAATCCACTTGATTGTAGATTCCAATATGGTGGCATTAAAAAATACAACTCCTCTCGCAAAAAAAAGCCCTCATGTGCTTGTGTCGACGGAAATAATTAAAAGTTATGACTCTTAGAATGCGATAATGGAAAAACAAAAAAAATCACTGCGACCTGAACGCCGTAGTAGGCTGCATCCTTAAGGGGTTAGTCACTGTATAAACTAAAAGTTTTACAACTTTATAATATATTTTGAGACAGATTTATTAAGATTGGCATTTCATAAGACAGTCTTAAAATAAAAAGCACTGAAGTAAAATGTGCTTAATTTGTTGAGAGGCACATCTTTGGCTGTCCGTGGGCCAGAAAGAGGAATCTACGCTGGTTTATGGCGCAAATTATAATGAATTTGTCAGGGCACAAGTGGCTATGCTCCCTCCTGCTAAGCCCCACCCAATTTTTTTATGTGTTACGTAAAATGCAAAAGTTACTCTTTTTTTGCGTTCATTTTTGAACAAATTGTGGCTTTTGTACAGAAGAAAACTTCTATAGAGTGCTTGATAACTGAGAACACTCTTGTTTGCATTCCCAGGCTGCAATTCGGTAGACCTAGCCCAACTCTCAGGGGAGAAGTAGATACAATTGTGTGCAGTCTAGGCAATGCTACAGCATAGACTCCAGACTGATACATTGTAGCAAACTAGCAGAGAGATTTATTCAGCATCTACTGATGTATTTTGCACACAGAGCTTTTCAATTGTATCCACTTCTCAGTTGAGAGCAGGACTAGCTATGTATAGGTTAGCTGCCTCTGAATATAAACAAGAGTGTTCTCATTCACTGTCGCATACCTCCCAACTTTCAAATATCGCAACGAGGGACCATTTTTTCCTTTTAAGCCACACCTTTAACCAATTCCCACCCAAACACACCCGATTCAGCCCACACAGTATCATGATCACATAGAACCCCCATACAGTATAATGCCACTATAACTATCCCCCACACGATATAATACCCGATAGTGCCTCCCACAGAGTATAATGCCAAATAGCTGTCCCAACACAGTATCATTTTCCCATAGATGTCCCCATACATTATATTGCCCCATAGATGCGCCCATAGTCTAAAGCCAATGTGCATGCCCCCATACAGTATAATGCCCACACAGATGCCCCAATACAGTATAATGCTCCATAATCTGCCCCATACAGTATAATGCCCCCTTATCTGCCCCCATAAAGTATAATGCCCCACAGTGCCACAATGCCCCTGTAGATAGTGCCCTTATAGATTGTGCCAGTGCCAACATACTACCAGTGCCCACATAGTGCCACAGTGCCCACTGTAGATAGTGCCACAGTGCCCACATGTACAGTTCTAGGGCCCACATATAAAGTGCCAGAGCCCACATAGTGCCCATGTATATAGTGCCACACACAGTGTCCATGTAGATAGCGCTGCAGTGTTCCCTGTAGATAGTGCTCATATAGTGCTACAGTGGTCATGTAGATTGTACCACACCCTGCTTGAAGATATGGACAGTGAAGTCAGGGGCTCCCTCTATGAGCGGAATTCCCGACCAGAGCATCGGCTATGCCCTGGTCGGGGATTCTGCTCCAGGAGGAGCCCCTGACATCACTGTCCATATATGGATGGTGACATCAGGGTCTACTTCAGGAGCACAATGCCCGGCCAGAGCATCGGCAACACTCTGGCCGAGGATTCCGCTCCTGGAGATAGCCCCTGACGTCACTACAGTGATGTCAGGGGCTCCCTTTATTAGCTGAATCCCTGGCCAGAGCGTCAGCAACACTCTCGCTGGGGATTACACTCCTGGAGAAGCCCCTGACGTCGCTGTCTATATATGGACAGGTATGTCAGGGGCTCCCTCTATGAGTGGAATCCCCAGTCGGAGCGTCGGCAATGCTCTGGCCAGGAATTCCGCTCTTGGAGGAGCCACTGACGCCACTGTTCATATATGGACAGAGACATCAAGGGCTATCCAAAGACAATAATACCCGGCCAGAGAGCTTGCGTTGCTCTGGCCGGGGACTCTATAGTTGAATGCTGAAGCATTGGATTCAACTGTATCTGCATTCTGAGGACATATAGTGGACTCGTGAGCTAGCTCTGCTTATTGGTCCACTGTACTGCATAATTATCCCTAACATTTGGCCCTCAAGTACAGTGGATTTAATTGACAGATGCAGTTTAAACAGACTATTGTGCACAGGTTTAAAAGGGGATGCCAGCATCTACAGATCAGAGAGCCGTTGGCCAATTGTGCACCACTTAGAGACATCATTGTGAATAGTGTGAAAAAAATATGGTATTCAGCCATTCATAAAAAAGTGGCCAAGGGGATTTGAATAAAACAACAAATAGGCATAGCGTGGCTGCTCCGGTCCTCTCTGCTACTGTTTGTTGATATGGCTGTAGCGATAATGTGCCTATATACCCATGTGATCGCTGCTGCAAATCACTGGCTTCAGTGGTGCTGTGCCCACAGAGGCGAGTGATTGGCTGAAGTGATCATGGGGGTAAGTTAGCATGTCATTACTTCAGCCACGTCAACAAATAGCCAGAGGATCTGTCGGGTAAGTAATGCTTTTTGGGGTTTTTAATGTATCCTTCTCCTTGGACACTTTTTTTTTATTAATTCAGGACCCATTTACTTATTGTTTTTGCAATTTTAGGGTAATCAGATGGAATATGTCTTCCTATTATCTGGCTTTGTTAATGGAGTCTGTGATGAACTGGTTGTTTCATTTATTTTAAAGGCAACTAGTCAGGTCATTTTAGCCTCTTAAACCACCACCATGTCGTAATACATGACCTGAACAGGTTCCCAAACATGCCCCTGTATGTTTTGACTGCAAAATCTATGATAGAACGTTTTAAAGCACGCTTTTATGACAATAATTGTATTGATTTTGATGAATCTTTTAGGTTTGGCCTTAAGAATTCTGTAACTTCACAAACAAAATGTGATTTCCTACATATTTTTGGATAGACAGTTTCATGGATTTCGTCTGTTCCTTTTCATTAGGAGGAACATTGGACATCTGTTTTATAGAACGTCAATAAAACATGCTGCCAATGACAAGTTTTTTTTTTGTAGAATAAAACACAGATTAATGAATGCATGTGTTTTTTTTGCAATGACAGAGATGGAGAAATTATGATCCTGGGAAGCAATTCCAGCTCCTCGCTCAGAGAACAATAGCTTTTGGCAGAGTCAAATCACTAGGCCAAGATGTATTGCATTTTTCAGGAAACAATGGTTTGGAGAAAAAAATACAATTGCATAGTGATTATACCATAGTCTATCCCTAGAAAAAAAGATCTCCCTGAAATTAACCATACAAAACTCCTGTGCGGTATGATAGAATACAGTACAAAGAAAAAAATAATTAGGGTCGTTATGGTAGAGCTACGGAAATATTGATCACGACAAGTTATTGTAGTGATGGTGGTATTAATGGGGCAGTGGAACAAAACACTGTACCCCGAGCATGCCCAGACAGCAGATATGAGAACAGTTACCACAATGGAGACAATAGAGAAAGCTTGCTATGAGATGTAATGCTGGTGTCTGGCTATAACAGCTGGCCTGGTTTAATGTTAGAGCTTAGTTTAATAAGTTGAAATACACTGGAAAATGTATTTGAATATATGAAAAGATAAGATGTGCCTTATATTCAAACTGCATCTCACTGTTCTCAAGAGAAATATCATGTAAGATCAATAAGGCCATGTTCACATCTGCGTTGGAGTGTCTGTTAGGGACCTCCGTCGCAGATCCGGCCGAGTATACCGGAAACAATAGCCTAGCATGCTGCGCTATTGTTTCCGGTAAAACCACGGATACACCGACAGAAACCCGTCAGAACCAATTAAAGTCAATGGGTTTTGTCTGCTGCCAGCGGAGTCTGTCGTGCAACGGAACCACGCTTCTGTTTTTTTCCGTCGTTCTTCTCTGAGCTTAGCTTTCAAATCAGACATCACTTGTTATTAACCGTGAAAAATCAACACTACAGGATTAAAACCCTGCCCAATTTACGGTAAATAAGTATTACAGCAGTTATAGCGCGGATTTAGAGACAATAGCCTATTACTAGTATCTATAATAGACTGCTATCCGCCAACAATATGTCAATCACATTTTGTTTAATGTCATTTATATCACTTTCACTTTTTTTGTCAGGCTCTTCCATTCTAGTTGTATATCTTTATGACAACCTTGTAGCTATAAAAGCTGGAAATGTAGAAAATAGACTCTTGTTAGAGAGAGATAGAGTACTAAATATTTAAATTACACAGCCTCTATTCTAGTAGGTATAAAAAAAAGTCAATTCCCTACCTATCCATTATAGATGGATTTATATATCCATCTTCTCTGTCTCACTATATATAGACTTTCTAATCTATTAATCTATCTAAACATCTATCCATGTTTTATAAGGAACACACAGAGGATATTAGACCTAGTATATTGATGAATATTAAGTATTTTTGTTCATCAAGTCTATTAAAAATCCTGCTGACAGTGAAGGTTCCACATTTACAATGTGCTTCCTGATCTGCTCTATGAAAGTTGTGGCATGACAGGAAGCTCAATTACACACCCATCCGATCAGGTCTCACAAAGTAAAGGTAAGTGACCTTGGACCTTTTTTCTTTTTTTACATCCCAGAGGATCAGTATGCATCCTCTACAGATCATCCTGTCTGACTTCCATCTGTCGAAATATTCTGGCTAAATTCTAAACACACATCTCTATATCCCAAAACACCAAAAAATATAAATTGGAGCCTTCCTCACACAGTGTTATGTAGATACGTGATAGTGCCATATAATTTACAGTCCCACACAACTACAGTAGTCACACAAGGCAGAATCTCCCCATGTGGTTCTGTATAGAAAATTATTCACACACAATGAGGTCAAACAATAATGAAGCAATGGGGTAGATTATCAATGTGTTGTAAGTGAAAAACAGGTGTTTGAGGGTCGTGAGACTTGAGGATGGCATTTGCCAGATATCTCACACAGAGTTGCCATTTTTTTTATATTTGTGAATAACACCTAAGCCTTTGTTAATTCTGACTATAAAAAGGGGCATTATGGGGGAATAACATGGCCATGACTCACAACTGTGCAAAAAATAGTTGTATTTGTTTCCTTTTTGGGATGCTGACATTGTCTGCTAACTTCGTATTCTTGATTTTCGACTGATGTCTGGTTTGTGCTATTTTATAACCTGGCTGTAAAACCCAATAACAAAGAATACAAAAAATACAAAAACAGTAAACAAAAAACAAAAAAATAGTTGTGCAGTTTGAACATTTGAAGCACTGTTTTCTTGTGTAGTATTTAGGTTTCACGTTGTATCATTCTTTCCACTTGGCAGGTGCTAACACAGTAATAGATGAAAGCTGTATGTCCTCCACCTCTCTTCTTTGTGTCAGACCATACCCTCCTACCAGTAAGAAAATGGTAAACGTTAGATGCATGTAATTATGACAAGGAAAAAGAGCCATTCTTCTAGAAAAAAAACATCTGCGTATACAAAAGCTAGTCTCTGCTGTGTAACCGACCCAAACAGTGTCTCTTTCTGTTTCTCTTCCCTCGTATGTTAACTGACATTGAGCCACTGAAGATCACTTTTTTAATCATTCTCATATGATTGAAAGATTAAACAGATTCTTGACCTGAGAAGAACCTTGACAACAAAAGGATTCTTTTCAGTGGAATGTTCTTGTAAGATGAATTCCAAGGATTGCTCGGAGCATCCTGTGCCAGACATCATACACAAAGTCTATTGTGTGTGTGTGTAGTCTGATAGAGTACTTAGATTCTGTATAGAGGGTCTACGCGCACTTGCCGTTTATTGGAAAGAAAAAAAGAGAAACTAAAAGGTGTTTTGTTCATGATCGTGCGTCAATTTATAGTTATTCTACAGAGCGGTACACGGGAAAGTTTAAGCATTGGACATTGGGTTAGTCACTATAGGTGATCACATACTATTGAAGTGTCCAGGGGTTTCATTTGTCAAAGAAAATCTGAACCTGGTCAAATGAGAGTCACAGTTGCAATGGCTTATTGCTTTAGCAGAGTGATGGTAGAGAACATCAGCAAAATTATTCTTTTGGATATCTTCTCCCTTAAATATTAATCAAAACTGGAGCGGATCAGTCTGGCCTCTTTTTGCATTTGTAAGAAAGTTATCTGAATCTAAAGCAGTGAAAGTTTTATATATATATATACTACCGTTCAAAAGTTTGGGGTCACCCAGACAATTTTGGGTTTTCCATGATACTCACACTTATATTTATCAAATGATTTGCAAAATGACTAGAGAATATAGTCAAGACATTGACAAGGTTAGAAATAATGATTTTTATTTGAAATAATAATTTTCTCCTTCAAACTTTGCTTTTGTCAAAGAATGCTCCATTTGCAGCAATTACAGTATTGTAGACCTTTGGCATTCTAGCTGTTAATTTGCTGAGGTAATCGGGAGAAATTTCACCCCATGCTTCCAGAAGCCCCTCCCACAAGTTGGATTGGCTTGATGGGCACTTCTTGCGTACCATACGGTCAAGCTGCTCTGACAGCTCTATGGGGTTGATATCTGGTGACTGCCACTCCATTACAGATAGAATACCAGCTGCCTGCTTCTTCCCTAAATAGTTCTTGCATAATTTGGAGGTGTGCTTTGGGTCATTGTCCTGTTGTAGGATGAAATTGGCTCCAATCAAGCGCTGTCCACAGGGTATGGCATGGCGTTGCAAAATGGAGTGATAGCCTTCCTTATTCAAAATCCCTTTTACCTTGTACAAATCTCCCACTTTACCAGCAACAAAGCAACCCCAGACCATCACATTACCTCCACCATGCTTGACAAATGGTGTCAGGCACTCTTCCAGCATCTTTTCAGTTGTTCTGCATCTCACAAATGTTCTTCTGTGTGATCCAAACACCTCAAACTTCGATTCGTCTGTCCATAACACTTTTTTCCAATCTTCCTCTGTCCAATGTCTGTGTGCTTTTGCCCATATTAATCTTTTCCTTTTATTAGCCAGTCTCAGATATGATTTTTTCTTTGCCACTCTGCCCTGAAGTCCAGCATCCCGGAGTCGCCTCTTCACTGTAGACGTTGACACTGGCGTTTTGCGGGTACTATTTAATGAATCTGCCAGTTGAGGACCTGTGAGGCGTCTATTTCTCAAACTAGAGACTCTAATGTACTTGTCTTGTTGCTCAGTTGTGCAGCGGGGCCTCCAACTTCTCTTTCTACTCTGGTTAGAGCCTGTGTGTGCTGTCCTCTGAAGGGAGTAGTACACACTGTTGTAGGAAATCTTCAGTTTCTTGGCAATTCCTCGCATGGAATAGCCTTCATTTCTAAGAACAAGAATAGACTGTCGAGTTTCACATGAAAGCTCTCTTTTTCTAGCCATATTGAGAGTTTAATCGAACCCAGAAATGTAATGCTCCAGATTCTCAACTAGCTCAAAGGAAGGTCAGTTTTATAGCTCCTCTAAACAGCAAAACTGTTTACAGCGGTGCTAACATAATTGCACAAGGGTTTTCAAGTGTTTTCTAATCATCCATTAGCCTTCTAACACAGTTAGCAAACACAATGTACCATTAGAACACTGGAGTGATGGTTGCTGGAAATGGGCCTCTATACACCTATGTAGATATTGCATTAAAAACCAGATGTTTGCAGCTAGAATAGTCATTTAGCACATTAACAATGTATGGAGTGTATTTCTGATTAATTTAATGTTATCTTCATTGAAAAAAACTGTGCTTTTCTTTCAAAAATAAAGAAATTTCTAAGTGACCCTAAACTTTTGAACGGTAGTGTATATACACACACACATATATATATATATATATATATACACATACACGCACACACGCACACACACACACAAACACACACACACACACACACACACAGTATATTGATTATGTGCAGCCTCCTTGTCTCCATTTTCTCACTGTCTGTCCCGTTGAATATGTATTAGCTCTGATTTAGCAGGAACACATTCAGCTGTGACGGTGATTACTTTCTTCTTCTATTTCATATTATTTAGTGTAGCTGGAAGTACTATACATGTATGCTATCATAATGCTAAATACAAATGCCTCTGCATACCAAGGCAGCAACCACTATTTTTTGGCCACATGCACCAAGATATAGATCAGTCAAGGTCTAAATCAGGGGTGGGGAACCATATACGGCCCGCGGGACCTATAGTCGACTGCGCTATTGATTCCATCAAAAAAACGGAAACCTGACGGAATGGTAACAAAAGGAAACCATTAACAAAAGGAAACCTACGCTACATAGGTAGTGCAATGTATTAGAACAGCAATCAGACAGTTGGACCTTCAAATCCCATAGTGGGACTAAAAAAGTTAAAAAAAAGTTAATGCAAATGTTGCACAAAAGTATAAAAATAAAAGCTTCAAGTTAAAAAAAACAACAACCGCCTTTTTTTAAAGGACAAAAAATGAAAACATAAAAAAAGTACACATATTTGGTATCAACGCGTTTGTAACTACTCAAACTATAAAACTATTGTTATTTTTTCCTCATAGTGAACACCATAGAAAAATAAATAAATAAAATCAATGCCAGAATCGCTGTTTTTATGGTCACCACCCTTCTAGAATAAAAAGTGATCAAAAAGTCACATGTACACCAAAAAATGGTACCAATAAAACCTACAGCTGATCCCGCAAGAAACGAGCCCTTACACAGCTTTTTTGACGGAAAAAAAAAGATATGGTGACCCAAAATATAAATCATTTATAAATAGGTGATTTTTTTGTTCAAACGCTGTAAATCATAAAAAAAAACAACTATATACATATGGTATTGCCGTAATCATACCAATCTGCAGAATAAAGTAAAAAGCTCATTTATAGACCACTGTGAACGCTACAAAAAAAATAAAAAAGAATAAAATCCGATTGCTGTTTTTTGATCATTTTGCTTGACAAAAAAGGAATAAAAATTGATTAAAAAAAAAGTCGCTTGTACCCCAAAATGAAAAACTACAGATTGTCCCGCAAAGAATAAGCCCTCACACAGCTCGGTTGGCAAAAATATAAATAAGTTCTGGCTCTCAGAATATGGCAAGACAAAAGGTGCAGAGTGTTTCAAACAGGGGATAAATTTGGGCACCATTTATCAGTGTGACACTGGCCACACATCTATGGATTATTATATATTTCCAGCTTTATTATACCCCCTTATTATACTCTGATGTACTCCGCACAGCCTACATATGCCCCCACATTATAATCTGAAATAACATTAAAACCCCAAACAGAACTACTACCAAGCAAAATCTGTGCTCTAAAAGCCAAATGGTGCTCCCTTTCTTCTGAACCCTACATCGTGCCCAAACAGCAGTTTACGTCCACATATATGGCATTACCATACCCGGGAGAACCCGCTTAACATTTTATGAGGTATTTGTCTTCAGTGGCACAAACTGGGCACAACATATTGTGCACTAAAATGGCATATCAGTGAAAAATTTCAATTTTCACTTTTCTCCATCCGCTGCACATTAAAAAACACCTTTGGAGTCAAAATGCTCACTATACTCCTTAAAATGCTTTAAGGGGTGTCGTTTCCAAACTGAGAGTCGCTTCTTGTGGGTTTGTTTTACTATTTGACCTCAGAGCCCTGCAAGTGTGGGCCAATGCTGTGAAAATCACCAAAATAGGCCTCAAATTAACATGGTGCTTTTTCACTTCTGAGCCCAGTCATACAAATGTCCAGGCAAATGATAAATACCTTGAGGAGTGTAGTTTCCAAAATGGGGTCACTTCTCGGGGGTTTCCACTGTACTCTGGTACCTAAGGGAGCTCTGCAAATGCAACATAACGCCTGAACACCAATCCAGCTAAATCTGTGCTCTAAAGGCCAAATGGCTCTAATTCCAATTTGATCTCTGCCTTGTCCCCAAACAGCAGTTTAGGGCCACACATGGGGTATTGCCATACTCAGGAGAAATTGAGTAACAAATTGTGTTGTGTTTTTTCTCTTATTACCCATTGTGAATATAAAAAATTAGGAGCTAAAATTACATATTTTTGGGAAAAAACTGAAATGTTTCATTTTCACTGCCCAATTCTAATAAAATATATGAAACATCTGAATTACTTTTAAGGGGTTTCCCCAATACTGGTTCCTCAGGGGCTCTGCAAATGCGACATGGTGCCCAAAAACCAATCAAGCAAAATCTGCATGCCAAATTGTCCTCCTGCCATTCTAAGCCATGCTGTGTGTCCAAGCAGCAGTGTATGACCACATATGGTATTGCTGTACTCAGGAGAAATTGCTGTTCAAATGTTGTGGTGCTTTTTCTCCTTTATTTATTGTAAAAATTTGCAATTTCTATGTTTTATTGGAAAAAAAATTAGATTTTCAATTTCACGGCCTAATTTCACAAAACTTTGTAAAAAACCTGTTTGGTCAAAATGCTTACAATATCCCTAGATAAATTCCTTGAAGGGTGTAGTTTGCCACATGGGGTTAATTTTGTGGGGCTTACACTGTTTTGGTCCATCAGTGGCTTTGCAAATGTGACATCGCGCGCAAACCATTCCAGCAAAATTTGAGTTACAAAAGCCGAAAGGTTCTCCTTCCCTTTTAAGCCCTGCCATGGATCCAAACAGCAGGGTATTGCCGTGCTCAGGAAAATTTGCTTTACAAATGTTAGGCTGCTTTTTCTAATTTATTCCTTGTAAAAATTGAATGTCTATGTTTTATCTGAAAAAAAATTAGATTTTCATTTTCACGGCCTAATTCCACTAAATTCAGCAAAAAAACCTGTGGGGTCAGAGTGCTAACCATTTCCCTCGATAAAGTCCTTTAGGGGTGTAGTTTGCCAAATGGTGTATTTTTTGTGGTTGTCTCCAGTGTTTTGGCACCACTAGAGGTCTTCAAACCTGACATGGTACCAAAAATATAATTCATAAGAAGGAGGCCCCAAAATCCACTAGGTCCTCCTTTGGTACGGAGGCCTGTATTTCAGTCTATTAGCACACTAGGGCCCCATGTGGGATATTTATAAAAACTACAGAATCTGGGCAATAAATATTGAGTTACATTTCTCTGGTAAAACCTTCTGTGTTACAGAACAAAATGTATTAAAATGAAATTTCTGCAAAAAATATGGAAGTTGTACATTTTACCACCACGTTGCTTTAATTCCTTTGAAATACCTAAAGGGTTAAGACATTTTCTAAATGCTGTTTTGAATATGTTGACGTGTGCAGTTTTTTAAATGGGGCGATTTATGGGGGGTTTCTAATATATAAGGATGTCAAAGCAACTTCAGAACTGAACAGGTCTCTAAAAAAAATAGGTTTTGAAAATGTGAGAAATTGTAACGTCCTAGAAAAAATAAATAAAAAAATGACGTTCAAAAAACTATGCCAACATAAAGTAGACATGGGAAATGTTAACTAGTAACTATTTTGTGTGGCATTACTATCTGTCATACAAGCAGATACCTTAACATTTAGAAAACTGATCATGTTTGCAAGATTTCTCAAAATTTTGGTGTTTTTCACAAATGAACACTGAATCTATCAACCACATTTTGCCACTAACATAAAGTACAATGTGTCACGAGAAAACAATCTCAGAATCACTTAAAAAAATAAAAGCATTCTAAAGTTATTACCAGATACACATGTCAGATTTAAAAAAATAGGCCTGTTCCATAAGGCCAAAACAGGCTGTGTCCTTAAGAAGTTAAACCCTATCCACATGTCTTGTACTGTAAATTGCTGCAGAATTTTCACGGAAAATCTGCAGCAATTCAGCAGTGTGTGACTTCTCCCTTACACATTTTAAACCAGATAAGGAAAACATGACGTTGTGCTATATCATTTTTCAAGCAAAACGTAATTATTTTTTTTATATGTACAGTAGTTGTATAGATAACTCAAGTTCTGGCTGCACTTTCTTTCCTCTTTAATTAACACACTAAACAAGTGTCAAGCTCCATTTGTGTAGTGAAGTTCTGTGATCATAAAATCAATGTGCTCCAGTGCTTGGGATTAATGTGCCGGCAGTGTACATCTTCAGTTGCATTAATTGATATCTGTAATATTGCTTTTCCTTTGTGATTTAATAGGTTTCACCTGAAAATTTCTGTATTGCTGATGCTGGTTTCCATGGCAATAAGTGCCAACAGCCTGATGTCAGCTCAGTTTTTGTTTTTTGCCATCTTTTTAAAAGCAAGTCTTTCAGTAGAAGCAATCGCTTTTGGGAACACCATTTAGGCTGGATTCACACGAGCACATTACGTCCGTAATGGACGGAACATATTTCGGCCGCAAGTCCTGGACCGAACACACTGCAGGGAGCCGGGCTCCTAGCATCATAGTTATGTACGATGCTAGGAGTCCCTGCCTCTCCGTGGAACTACTGTCCCGTACTGAAAACATGATTACAGTACGGGACAGTTGTCCGGCAGCGAGGCAGGGACTCCTAGCATCGTACATAACTATGATGCTAGGAGCCCGGCTCCCTGCAGTGTGTTCGGTTCGGGACTTGCGGTCGAAATACGTTACGTCCATTACGGAGGTAATGTGCTCGTGTGAATCCAGCCTTATAGTAAATGACTTGGTATTTCATTACTCCACCCATTACGTAATATTACAATGATAAAGCTGTTACAGGACACCAGTCATAATGGGTTTCAAGTGTCAGTGTATATGGACACTCCCTATGACAAAGGAATAGTAGCCTCATTATCAGTTTATTTATATTCTTCCAAGAGAAATAACAGAGGAACGACACAGTGCAGAATTCTAAGAATATATG